>NC_082739.1:13083505-13683505 GCF_030144855.1 Hypanus sabinus | reverse complement strand
AAATCAAAGACTGGACCGACTAGAGTTCTATCTGCTTTTTTTAAAAGTTTTTATTCTGAGGATCATAAATCTTTGGAACTCCCTTCAAAGGGCAGCAAAAATAATCTTTGAATATGTTAAAGGCAGTTTTAAGAAAGTGTTAGATATTTTAAATTCGGGTGCTTTGACTCTACTGAGTTATAGATCATTTTGTTTCGCAGTCACTGTTTAGACGTTTCCAGGGATGTCGGTTAACTAACCTAGGACTAGAGTTTACAACAATAAATTGGACAGATAGAAGAAATATCAACTCTAATCCAGTATTGCGTTGTTATTGAGCCTGAAATCGAATTGAGAATTCGCCCCGTTACTGAGCGAGATAAAATAGTTCATGTCCCTTCCGGATCGGTGCAAGCAATCTGCTGGAGGAACTCAGCGAGTCGAGCGGCATCTGTGAGAGGAGGAACTGTTGATCCAATGAGTTTTCTGGCAGATTGTTGCCTCGACAACAAGCTTCTGCCTTCTGTAGTCTCGTGTGCCTCCGGTTTCCTGGTAAACCGGAAGATGAAACGGACAGACGAAAACGCGAAACAGTCCTCTTACTAATTTGAATATTAAAAGACTGCCATACACACACAAAAAGATTCTGTTGCTACGGAATCATGGTGACGGCGCTGTACTGAAACATTACTCAGCTTCTGCATTCCCCTGTTTGAATTTCCCGGGGTGAAGCAGCTTTCCCTCCGGTGAAAGGGCGCCTGATCCTGGCGCTAAATTTAAAGTGGTCATTTGGTTTGAGACGCCGGAACCTGGGGTATATAAAGCGACTCAAATCACAGCGGACTGGGATAGCAGGAGGTGGATCAGACCGAAAACACGTCAGAGTTCTGTGTATAACAATGCTGAAAACAGAAAGTGCTCGCGGAGCAAACAAAAAGGAAAATATAAACGTGTAGGTCAAATTAAGTTTTCCAGGCGTTTGTGCAGAGACAAACTAGGTCACGGGACTGTTTTGAGCTCTTGCCCTCCCTCGAGTCGGGCAGATTCTAATCTAATATCTGCATTGGGCAAACTCTTACTTCGCTCAGTAAGAGTGAATTCTCATTCGGTTTCAGTCTCGGTAACAGAGCAAGGTTGGTTCATAACTATCTATCGTATTGCTATAAATTTTAGTCCTGGGACAGTTAACCACGGAATAAAGGGATTTATAACTCGCGGGGAGCAATGCGTCCGAATGATTGTTGCTAACTCGACTTCAAAAGATCTAAATCTTTCCGGGGGACTCGGACAATTTCTGACTAAGGATCTCGGACCTGGAGTGTTAACCCTGTTTCCCTTCTCCACAGACGCTGCTTGCCTGCTGAATGTTTCCAGCATTTTCTCCTTATTTGACCCAGTCAGTTCACAGACTTGATCATATAGTTGACCAAGGTACTTTTAAGCGATAAGGAAAAATAGTTCTAAACATAAATGTACCGAGGTAATTAAATGTTCACGCTGATATTTACAGGCTAGAGTTCGGAAAGTATTTGATTTTTAATAAAATAAAAGCAAACAGGTAGATTAGAAAGTGCGGAACGTAAATGATACTTTAATAAATCTTCTATCTCTACTGAACAGCGAAGTTTTTGAATTATTTAAGCGTTTCAGGGCTAAACCTGAAATAACAAACCCCAAACGTCAATGTCACTGTCACTACCAATCAGAATAGGTTGCATTTCTGTGTAGAGTTTAATGGAGTGAAGGTCCCGTAAGGAAACGATTGCTGAATTAAATTTGTTGACAAGCCAATATAAGGCGCATTTTGTCTTGTGGCCAAAAGCTGTGTCAAATAGCTTTAAGGGTATTCTTAAAGCGGAAGAGTTGAAGAGATCTAGGGAGGGGCTTCATGAGCACAGAGATTCCGCAAATTAAATTCTGTGATGATTAAAATTCGTACGCACAAGGAGCAACAACAAGGAAATTTAAGTAGCGCCTTTCATGTCACATTTAAGACAGCCCAAATGGTTTTTAAGCCAATGAAGTAATATAAATTGTAGTTACTCTTGTAATGTAGGAACCAATTATCAGAATTTCCACAAACGGGGATATGACCTGAGTAACATTTCTTGTTATAAATTGTATGTCCGCTTATTTTATTCGTTTCTTATCTTACTTTCATTTTTTTCTCCAGCCAGTATGGTGCTAATGATTCTCATCCCGCCACGTTGTTGAACAACAACTTATCACAATTTACTCTTCTTGGGTAAAAATTTCTTTAACACAAACATATAATTTTAAGATTTTAAATTATTGAGTTAGCAACTGTTTCTCTGTGAAATGCTCTTCCCTTTGTTTTAATCTCGGTCTATCCAGTTCTGTATTACTTCTCGCCAATTTCCCCAATTAAACGCTGTCCGACAACTGCTTTTCTGCGATGCTGACTGAAGGTCACAATGTTGAGTTTGGCACCACTCTGCTTGGAGTGAATGTTGTAGGTTGCTGCATAGACAATGTCCCAAATGTTGAAGTTTGTAATAAGTACACAATCTTCCTAACACGAGCAATAAACTAACGCTGATTCTCCGGAACTAATCGGGGAAATGCGATCAGCAACCCACGAGCAACAAAAACTTTTATTTGCATGACGTCTTCCAAAAATTCCAGGGGTGTGCAAATGGTTTCCAATCAATTAAGTAACTCGGTATGGTTATCATTATTAATAAAGGAAACTTGGCCAGAGATGTGTACGCAGCGATGTGCAACGAAGACGATGCGTTAACTCCGCTTTAGCTACACTTTGCTGTGTACAAATTGATGGCCAAGTTTAACTCTGACTAAATGTCCATTATTATCTTGGAAAGTCTTTGTTTAAAGTCTTATCCCCAAAGCTAGACAGTAACTCCAGATTTATGTCGAAGCCTTGTCTCGAAGCTAATGGTTCTACGAAGTGGCCCACATGTGGCTAAATGTGTACAGTTGCAAACGTGTGGTCAATGAGGGAGGAGCAGCATATGTATGTGTGCCAAACCTCTGATTTTAATGGACTCAATTCCGCCCGTATCCTGGATGGCCCCTGCTTCCCATGGTAACTGCCCAGGGCGGGCCACACCTTTATCCAGGTATAAGATCGGCCTTGGTTGATATTTACAGGTAGCAGTGGAGCCATATGAAATGGCCCGCGTCACTATCCCCCTGACTACACACTGTACACACAGCCACTACCGACTGTTTACCAGATTCCTGCAACTTGGAGAAAACTCTAATTCTCTTCGTACCCAGGTACAGTTCAACCGATTACCAAATAATTACTCAAAAAGACCAGTATGTCACTAAAATAGTTTTTAAAGTTTCTGTTCTCGACAGAACACGTAGCTGAAACGATTATTGGATTAATTCTAGCGAAGCAAATCGAGAAGACCATGTATTTAAACTCCATTTCGTTTCTAATTTTCTAATTAATTTTCAATTTACGTTTAATTTCTAGATCACTAACTGTAAATTCGAGCTCGTCATAGAACTTCATTGGAATAATCCCTCTTTTAATTTTATTCTCTCTATTAGGTTCCCGCATTTAAGTTAAACGGAATTTAAACTATCCGATAACCAATATGTTACTTTAATCGATAATGTCCCCATCTAACATTTTAATTCTCTGGGAATAACTTGGCATTTAACTTGACTAATTCATGTTTATACCAATTTAAGAACTGGAATTAGATTTGAATTAAAATTAGTATGAAAGGACGTTGGAGTTTTTAAAAAAATTCAACGAAGATGAGATATTTAAGATTACGGTTTGATTTAAATCAGAAGTTCCCAACCTGGGACCCACGGACCCCTCGGTTAATGGTAGAGATCGATGGCATAAAAAAAGTTGTGAACCCCTGATTTAAATTGACGATTTCGTATAAAAGTTGGTATTTTAGGAAGATGTAGAAGACTGCGTCAGAATTGTTGGCATATTGGTCGCGGAATGTTAATTCACACTAATTTTTTTACTTTCGCCCATCCAGATTAGTATTTCTGAAAATGGCCCTTCTTCCTTCCGAACATAAGGACTAGCCGGGTTTGTAGGCAGTGTAGTTAGCTGATTGCGGGCAGTGATGGTCAATCGCTACTTACACTACCATCAAAAGAGGCTTCAGCTCGTCACCAACACCTCCTGAAGGCCGCTATATCACCATTTCAGCATTTGACTTTCCTTACCGGCTAGAATCTAATGTTTTTGATGTTATAAATCATTGGGTAATCAATTCTGACGTTCCAATTGGCTTTATTCTGGGGGTTACGAATTATGCTAAGTAAATTTAAGGTGGGATAATGTATTTAAACATTCAGTTTGTGGCTATTTGTCTTTTGATTGGGTTCTGCTCAACGTAATGATTGATTTATTGAAATAAGTTAACACATTCGCTCAATCTCAACTGGTTATTTTCTCTTTTTAAAAACTTGGTCTAATGTAAATTTGTCATCCCATTTCGTATTTTAAATATTCGTTGAATATTTCTAGAGTTCATTAGTAAATTATAATGTTATTTATTACATAAGGACCTTTTAAGCATTTTTTTGATTTTAGTAGCACTGTTGTATTTTCCGGCCACTTTGAATTCTCGGCCTGGTATGCTGAAATCCAGCGTCGTATTTGTTACACGCCTGGTTGCTAGGCAGTGTAGTTAGCTGATTGGTAACTGCTAACTAAGCAATCACTAACCACACAGCCAGGCAAAAAGGACAGGATTACACCTTGAAATGGGTACAAGAAGAACCATTGGAGAAGGAAGAGATGGTGACAGCAGAATGTAATTTCGTTTTTGGAAACTGGACACTTTAATGCGTTTTGCTTTTAATGATAAAGTTGAAAACAAGATGCTTTTTAATAATTTGTTTTCTATTGATATCTGAGTCATAATTATCACTAAAAGAAATAAAACTATTTCCATGTCTGCTAAATTTCTGTATATGTTAGTAAATAAACGTTGAATTTTAACACTTCTTTGATAATAATATTGCTCCAAGTGTTCGTCTCCCATACAACCCACTGCAAAACTTGTGCCATATGTCGGCGGAAGGAAAGGTGACAGTGCCTGTTTTAGGACTGCATGTTGTACAGTATATGTAATTTCATATGCTAACTGCACTAATCCTTATTTGAAGGGAAAGTCCAGGGAATTAGGATTTATCCCTAGAGAATGAACGGGCGAATATCTCATTTATATATGGAGTTCTTCCTGTTTATATGAACGATTGGACTCGACTGAAGAGATAGGATTAATCCCACCATTCTTGAGGTCACTCTGTTTGCCTGCTTCGATGGTACTTTTGATTGGACGTGTTTGTTCACTGTAGTGTGATCCTGCCAACAAGTCATTTTCATTTCTCCTGAAAACAAATTAAGGAAACATTTTGCATGGCTTGAATCTTGCACGCTGTCGAACGTGAAATGATATAGACATTAAGGTTAGCAGCTGTTTCCGCTCCCCCAAGAAATAGTCCATGTACCAACTAATCCAGAAACTTCCGAGTTTGTATCTCAAATGGTAGCTGTTCGACAACATGGTGTTTTCATATGTGTGTGGGATATCAGTCTAGGAGTGGCATCCATTTTATTTTTTTAATTTTCCAGTATCAACATCAAATATTCCTGCGTGAGTGGGATGGGTAAAATGTTATTTTAAAAATAATCTATTTTACTCAGTCAGAACAACTCCCAACTTCAAAAGCGCGCCACTTTAATACAAGTTAAAATGAAATGTACTAAACCGTTGGGTAAAATGTGGTTGGGCCGTGCTCACACAGGGTGCAAAGAAACTGAACGGGCTTTCATCTCTTCACTCTTTTATGATGAAAGGTAACATTATTTGTTCCACAGATAGGCTGTGCATTCATTGAATTAACATAAATTCTTCGTATCTTCGTGCAACGAATCTATCAATGTATTTATGTCACGACCCACAATTAAATAGTGAATTCGTTACATTATTTTTAATTCATCCATTTGGTCTTCACTTCACCTAGTTCGAGTGTGGTCCATAAAGCTAAACCTTTTAAAAACAACCCTTTCAAAAACTGATTCTAGTAATGTTCAGGACACATTACGCTAAGGAGATTAGACAATACAAATTAAAAGTGCTACTGTAACATAATGTTCGCCTGTTCACGGATAGAGAAAGATTTTTACTGCTAGAAACTGCGTGGTGTCGCACAAAAAGATGAATGGATTTAGTTCAACGGCGTGCTAATAATATTTGTATGATAATATGGTCTGTTTAGCAGTCATGTTCACGTGTATTTCTACTGCGTATTTCAATGCCTCTGACAGAGCAGTTACGATCCCACCACTGCCTTGACGTGCCACAAGCACATAGATAGATACAGCGATAGATCTTTTCCCACCTCCGTCTGTAATGAGAGTGTATGTTCTCCCCGTGTATGTTCTCTCGGGTTTCCTTTCACCTTCCCACAAACGTATGGGTCAGTAAGTTGCTTTGCTACCTGGCGACACCGCGGGCTGCCCAGCATATCTCGGACTGTGTTGGTCTTTGACATAAACGGCGCATTTCACTAATTTCGGATGTTTCGAAGTACATGTGACAAATAAAGCTAATCATTATACAATGATTTACAGTTAAATCTTACATATTTACAGTTATTATTACAAATATATAAATCACCGTTCACATCCCTCAGCTATAGTTTGCCATAGGAACACAATCGCCATCGATCCGTAGGCTAATGCGTGAGTAATAACTATCATCTTCAGTCAGTAACACATTTTTATTGTTAATAAGATCAACGGAACTGGTGTCATTCTACTCTGTATAACTAGTCCCAGGAAACTGTTGGGATGCTTTCACCGGACGTTTTGAATAACCTCAAAATTTAGCTAAACGGTCTTTTTGTCTCGGTGAAGCGGTTATCCTCTCTTTCTTCAGACGTTTCTAAATTAACTTAGCACTTAGCAGAACAACCTCAAGGAGCTCAGTTTCTCTAACGAACTGAATGAACTCACCTCGCTTGCCTATTACTATTCTGAGATCAAACAAGAGAAAATCTGCTGATATTTGTTGGGAACTCTCAGAGCAATGGCGAAGAAACTCCAACCGTCTGCTCACGAAGACGCCGTCCCCATGAGAAACCGTTGCTAGGGGTGAGACCTGTCTCGTTGCGATTGGTTGGCTGTACGAGCGTACGGCCACCCGCTCGCGGACTGTTGGAATTCGCGCCCTCGCTCGTGAAGGCTGCCGCGAGCAATGGCCGAGGTAACGCTGGCTGACCCTGGGGATGAGCCGGAGATCGACTCCCGTTCCTTTTACACTGTGTTCGCCGGATCCTCGCAAGAGGAAGTTGCTAACGCCAAAGTGTTTTGGAGCTCAGTGACTCTGCAGCCGCCACTCGAGTCCCGCCTGGTGTCCAGCGACATCAAACAGCGGCTGAAGGTGGCGCCGTCCGCCGGAATCAAATCGTGCAAAGGTGATAGAAGAGGGAGGGGAGAAGAGGAGATGGGGGTGCAAGGGAGGGGGAGGAATGGGAGGAGGATGTATGAGAGAGTGAATAGATGGAGGCGAGGAGAAGGATGAAGGAGGGACAAGGGATGGGGAGGAGGAGTATGGAAGGTGGATGGAAGTGAGGGGAGGAGGGATGGGTAGAGATGGACTGGAGGGGAAGGATAGGTAGGAGGAGTACTGGAGGGGGTGGAGGGTAACCAGAGGGGAAAGAGAGTTGAAGAGCCTGAAGAGACATGGTAGCTCAGAGGAAGTGGTGGGAGTTGTGGGGAGAAGTTTGAAAGCAATGGACTGTGGTTCCAGGGATCGACGCCATGGTTGTGGTGTTGGAAGGAGAGACTCCTGCTTAAAACTACATGTTTCTGCTTTTCCAGAGCGATGTTGTCATTGCCAACCGAGCCAGGCAAACATCAGTAAGTACACACACCTTTAAAGATCTTACCTGTTAGTACATAAAACTCCTTTCTCATTGTTAACTTGTACTTTTCTGTGGTAATAAAATCATTTATAACATAATACTTCTGTTGTGGATGCGTAGCCTGGTGTTGGACTGAAGAACTTTGATCATGTAAACTGTTTCCACCCCCACCCCCCTTCACTCCCACCGTTATACGGAAGTTTTATTTCACCTGTTTCCGGTAATGCCTGTAGTTAGTGGTAACAGCAATCAGGATTACTGAGGTGATTCTAGAGACTTTTCAAATAACACCATAAGGTGGTTGGTCAATTATACATGAATTAAAAAGGATGCGTGATTTGAGGAAATACCAGTGGAAGCACACTCATCATCTCACACTTTGCGCCCAGCAGTCAGTTAAGGGCATCAGAGTACACTCCTTCTTAGCAACCACAGACAGAGTGCCACTAAGAGGGGGAGAAGGTTGCAGTGTGAAAGTTGCAAATTGCTCAGAGATTTAAAATAACATTCATGCTGGAATGGGGTTTTATATGTTTAGGATTAGGGAATTGGGGTTGGAAAACCAGCAGATTTGCAAAGATTACTAGTTTGTAAACCTAATAAGAAATGGCATTCGTCTGTTCCAGTGAAAATCCCTGCACTGAGGAACAATGTAGAAGGAATTTCATGATTTTACAAGATATGCCAAGGTGAGCAGTAAACTGCTGAAAACACTTTCTTTTACACACACACAGAAAATTCCTCTACCAACATTGTGATGATGGTCAAACTACATAATTATGCCTGAAGCCTCACTGCAGCACCTTAGAGACTGTGGCTGCAAGAGATGAGGAGGTTAGATTAGGAGACTCATCAAAGAGCAATACCTTGGGCATAATTTGGTGTGCTCTGGCAACAGATAAAAAGAAGATGGTTTGGGAGACTTATTGGAGGGTTAGTATAAACTCAGTGGCCACTTTATTATGTACCTAATAAAGTGGCCACTGAGTGTAAGTTCATGGTCTTCTGCTGCTGCAGCCCATCTACTATAAGGCTCAACATGTTGTGGGTTCAGAGATGCTCTTCTGCACACCAATGCTGCAACATGTGATTTGAATTATTGTTGTCTTCCTGTCAGTTTAAATCAGCCTGGCCATTCTCCTCTGAGCTCTCATTAACACGGCATTTTTGCGCACAGAACTGCTGCTCACTGGATTTTTTTTTTGTGTTTTTGTACCATTCTCAGTAAACTGTAGAGACTGTTGTGCGTGAAAACCCCAGGACATCAGCAGTTTCTAAGATACTCAAACCACCCTGTCTAGCACCAGCAAACTTTCCATGGTCAAAGTCACTTAGATCATATTTTTTTCTCCATTCTGATGTTTGGTCTGAACAACAACTGAACCACTTGACCATGTCTGTGTGCTTTAATGCATCAAGTTGCTGCCACATGATTGGCTAATTACATATTTACATTAACAAGCAGGTTTACAGGTGTACCTAATAATGTGGACACAGAGTGAATGTATTTGTAATATTTGAAACAAGTAAAGGCCATTATTCTTTCCTGCAACACAATGCGTCTTCAATGGGTAAGGATATGCAGTGTGCACAATCCAGATGACAAGTCTGCATACTAGCTTGAAAGCTTGGAATGATCCTTTGATGAAGAAGTTGTGATTGAAGATGACCTTGACCTCTGCAGAGAATGCAATCCAGGCACAAAAGAGGGGTTGTGGGGATTTTGTTTTTCATTTTCATCTGACAGCATAGAAATTGTCCATTTAGCTTTCAGAACAAGTGTATCAGTTTCATATAACACTTTTTTTCTTATAACCTAGTCATGGAATTTCCATTTACTAGTGCAATTTACAGTAGCCAATTAACTTTTAATCTGCAACTTTCTGCAAAATTTCACATATTTGAATAATATTTGAATAATCCTTGGGAGCTCTGATCATGCAAATAATGTCTATTGTTGATTGGAGAGGTACAAATTGGATACTAATTCTGAAGGCTTTCTAGGAATAGGCTCTTGACCAATAGTTATCTTGCTCTAGGGTCCCTGCCCTACTCTCAGTAGTCAATCACGGCCATTATGTTATTTTGGCCATTATGTAATGGAGTCCTGCCAGCAGAATAAGTATAGAGACACTCATAGAGTGAGTGTTCCAGATGTTAAATACCGGGAAAGAGTATTAACTGTTACTTTAAGCACACTCTGTGGATTTTGGAATGTGCCAGAGCAGTCTACAGTTTGTCCAGATGCTGCATGGTGAAATTCCCTTGCCTCCTTTCCTGGGGCACTGGTAGTCTTTTATTGGCTAAGTTGTGCAGCATGGAGCAGGTGACAATGAAGTCTGTGCACCTGATTGACAACTAATCATTAAGAAGACTGAAGTAATGATTTTCATTCTTTTGCTTTAATTTAATTGTTTCCCATGGCACCTCTTCAGTTTGATGCTTGCTTGGCTTGTGTTTCAGACCTTACCAATCACCAAGGATACTTCAACTCTGCAGCATTAATCTCTTCTGCAGAGTGGGTCAACATTTTTGTCACTTTTCATCTTAATTTTATATTTTGTCTTGGCAATTGTAAGATTGACTTTGATTGTCAGGATTACCTTTGTGACGTTTGAATGTGTAATTCCATGGTTTCAATTTGTATCCCTTTTCAGAATTTTATAGAAATTGAACCACAAAAAACTCACAGGTTTCAAGGAGCTGACTGTTGAAGTGCTAGTAGATAAAGGCTTACTTTGATTATGCTCCTGTCTTCTGCCACACTAGCTGAGTCTGAACAATTACTGCACAGCCGCAATGAATAGTTCTTATCTAAAGCAATTACAGAGGACCTAGTAGAATCTTAAAGAGTGGAAGTAGAGTAATATAACCCTTATTGATGTAGCCTTTCCCACATCTAAATTTGGTTCAGTCATAATCAGGACAAGCAATGTTTTACCACTACTGGTACTGAAGAAATGTAAATGACATCATCTTTTACAACACACACAAAATGCTGGAGGAACTCAGCAGGCCAGGCAGCATGTATGGAAAAAAGTACAGCTGACATTTTATGCCAAAACCCTTCAGCAGGACTGGAGAAAAAAAGCTGAGGAGTAGATTTAAAAGGTGGGGGGAGTGGGGAGAGAGAAGCACCAGGTGATAGGTGAAACATGGAGGGGGAAGGATGAAGTAAAGAGCTAGTAAGTTGATTGGTGAAAGAGACAGAAGGCCATGGAAGGGGAGGAGGGGAAGGGGTAAGGAGCACCAGAGGGAGGTGATGGGCAGGCAAGGAGATAAGGTGAGAGAGGGAAAGGGGATGAGGAATGGTGAAAGGGGACATTACTGGAAGTTTGAGAAATCGATGTTCTTGTCATCAGTTTGGAGACTACCCAAACAGAATATAAGGTTTTGATCCTCCATCCTAAGTGTGGCCTCATCACGACAATGGGGGAGGCCATGGATGGGCATATTGGAATAGGAATAGGATGTGGAATTAAAATGGGTGGCCACTGAGATATCATGCTTCTTCTGGCAGACATCATCTTTTGTTATTTCTATCCTGTAGACACTCTGAACTGTTAACTTCATGATACCTCACCCCAATCCTGTCCTCTCCAACTCAACTAATCATGAAGAGTAATGACATTTTCCTGTCTCTTTCTTCATCACCACTCAGATCAAACATCTTCAAAAACCAGAGAGTTGTTTCATCACTTAAAAAACACATAACTTCTGCAGATGCTGGAGTGTCTCATCACTTTTTATAGTTTTGACAATAAGTTTGAATGGATCTCTTCACAGTTCCTATTAACAATAGAGCATCTTAGAATTATAAATTTAACAGAATGTATTCATGCCTGTACTGGGCAAATCTGTTCAGGGACCTAATTATGAAACTCCCAAAAACACCACTAGAGGGTGTAATCTAAAATTCAAGTCAAAAATACTGTTGTGCGAGAATGGTGATTATGTACTCTGCTTTCAGGGTTAATTGCTGTTTCTTTGAATGTAAGACAAAACTTTCAAAATGAAGAATACTTGGAATTTTCAACTTAACTTTGCTAATCAAAAACATGTGAAATTACATTTCTGACTGACACCGTTACTTATCTTTTTTTTATTTTGTTGGCTGTTAAATTGCTTTCCGATCTGACATTCCATCCTCCAAACAGTTGAGTTCATACAAAATTTTAATGCATGTTTCCTAACACCAAGTTCTGTTCAACAATGACTCGGGCTTGCTGGCTTGCTTTGGCTCTCAGTCTAATGGGTGCAGTTAATATTTTTGTCATTTTATTAAATCCATTAAATGCCATATTCAAATTTGCTAATAACACTATTGGTGGATATATCACAGGTGACAATGATCCATCTTATTGGAGCAAAATAACACACTTGGTGAAATGGTGCTGCAACAACAACTTGCTCAGTGTCAACAAAAATAAAGAGGTGGTTGTTGTATTCAGAAGGGGAAGGAGGGTGAACATTTTGGGTGTGGAGGGATGTGCTTGTGATGTATTGGATAGAGTCCACTACTCTTTGTAGCTTCTTATGTTCTGCACATTCAAATTGACCATGAAGCAACCAATCAGAATGCTTTCAACAATACATCTGTCTAATTTTGTAAGAGTGCTTGGTGACAAGTTGTACGACCTTAATCATTTACACCCAGGAATTACTGAGTTGAGTCTCTCTAAGCACTGCTACTTCCCTTCAATCATTCAGCTGTTGAATGAAATGGCAAAACTTTAATTACTCCAGTTTAGCAACACTCTAACCACTTAGTACTAAAATGGACTTTTTTATTCTTTCCTGTAAAAATTGTGTATAATTTATGTTTTTTTTCTTTTGAATACTGCATATATGATGCTATAATCCCTGTGATACTGCTTCAAGTAGGCTTTTTATTGCACCTGTGCATACATGTGACAGTAAGCTTGACTTTGATCCTTCCACGTCCTTGCCCCTTCCTACTTTTGTAGTCTTCATCACTCTCAGAAACATAGATAACTCGAAGTTACTCCAATTCTGACCCCTTGATCATCACTCACTTTCTTCATCCCATTTCTGGTTACATGTTCAATCTAGACATTTAATTAGGTCCAAGAAAGTAGTTACAGGACATTGAGGGAACCATAATACAATTAGGCAGAGTTTGCATGTTCTAAGAAAGAGAAATTGAGTGTGAGTTCTTTGAATATATAACTTTTCTTTTCTTTCTTTTTCAATCTTTTTATTGATTTTCACATATACACAAAAAAAAATAACATAATAATAAGTAAATTATAAATACAATAGACTTGAAATCACATTGATAATAAGATAATAATATCCTACTAAACATCAACAAAAGAAAGTACCTTAATCAAGTCCACATGATTATATGAAAAAAAAAACAAATAACCATTAAAAAAGAAAAAAAAAATATTAAAAAATATGTGAGAAAAAATATATGTTAAAAAAAATAAAACACTAAACTAAACTAACATAGGCAATAACAACAGTTTACAAGTATAAGATAGTGTCAAAGAACTCCGGAACTCCATACCTGAACATGAATAAGCAGAAAGGTCCGGAAAAGGCCAAATTAATTCATATGAAAATGTCGAATAAACGGTCTCCAAGTTTCTTCAAATTTAATTGATGAGTCAAAAATAGTGCTTCTAATTTTTTCCAAACTCAGATAAGAAATAGTTTGAGAAAGCCACTGAAATGTAGTAGGAGGATTTACTTCTTTCCAATTTTGTAGTATAGACCTTCTGGCCATTAATGTTACAAAAGCAATCATTCGTCTGATTGAGGGGGAAAACTGATTGCCATCTTCATTTGGTATGCCAAAAATTGCAGTAATAAAATGAGGTTGTAAATCTATATTCCAAATTGAGGAAATAGTAGTAAATATATCCTTCCAATAATTATGTAAAGTGGGACATGACCAAAACATATGGGTCAATGAGGCCACTGCTAAATGACATCTGTCACATAGAGGGTTAATATGAGAATAGAATCGAGCAAGTTTATCTTTAGACATATGAGCTCTATGTACAATTTTAAATTGTATTAAAGCATGTTTAGCACATATAGAAGAAGAATTAACCATTTGCAAAATTTTTTCCCATTTATCTGTTGATATGTTATATTGAAGTTCTTTTTCCCATTCTTGTTTAATTCTAACTGATATTTCTGGTTGTATCTTCATAATCATATTATAAATAAAAGCTACTAATCCCTTCTGACAAGGATTTAAGATAAAGATCAAATCTGTAGTGTTCATCAAAGTTGAATTAGGAAAAGATGGTAAAACTTTATGTAAAAAATTTCTAATTTGTAAATATCTGAAAAAATTAGATTTAGGTAATTCAAATTTATTAGAAAGTTGATCAAATGACATCAAAGTATCTTCAAAAAAGAGATCACGAAAACATTTTATACCTTTCCTTTTCCATATGTTAAAAGCTTGATCTGTCCAGGAAGGTTTGAAAAAGAAATTAAATAAGATAGGGCTATCAAGAACAAAGTTTTTCAAAATAAAGAACTTACGAAATTGAAACCAAATTCGTAATGTATGTTTAATAACAGGATTAAATATTTGTTTATTAAATTTAACTAAATCCGTAGGAAGACAAGAACCAAGAACAGAGAATAGAGAATATCCCTTTACCTCATTACATTCCAAATTTACCCACTGTGGGCACAGTGGTGAATCCAAATCTAATTTCCAATACAATAAATTACGAATATTATTTGCCCAATAATAAAATCTAAAATTAGGTAAAGCTAAACCACCATCTTTTTTTGATTTTTGTAATTGCTTTTTACTTAACCTAGGGTTTTTATTTTGCCACACAAATGAAGAAATTTTTGAATCAATGCTATCAAAAAAAGACTTAGGAATAAAAACTGGTAGGGCTTGAAATAAATATAAAAATTTCGGTAAAATCATCATTTTGACAGCATTAATCCGACCAATTAATGATAAAAACAAGGGAGACCATCTTGTAGTAAGTTGATGAATTTGATGAAGCATAGGTAAAAAATTCATTCTAAATAAATCTTTATATTTCTTGGTAATTTTTATACCTAGATAAGTGAAGTTATCAGTAACAACTTTAAATGGTGTCCTATCAGTCAATAAAGTTTGTGCATTTAAAGGAAATAATTCACTCTTATCTAAATTTAGTTTATAACCAGAAAAAGTACCAAATTGAACCAACAAGGATAAAATAGCAGGAATAGACCTATCAGGGTCAGAAATATATAACAGCAAATCATCAGCATAAAGAGATAATTTATATAACTTCTCATTACGGGTAATACCAAAAATATTAGGAGATTCACGAATAGCAATAGCTAAAGGTTCTAATGCAATATTAAATAATAAAGGACTTAAGGGACAACCCTGTCTCGTACCACGAGATAATTGAAAAAAAGAGGATCTGTGGTTATTCGTAAAAACAGAAGCAACAGGTTTATGATATATTAATTTAATCCATGATATAAAATTAGGACTAAAATTAAAATTTCTCAATGTATTAAATAAATATATCCATTCAACTCTATCAAAAGCTTTTTCAGCATCTAATGAAATAACACATTCTGGGATTGTGGGTGGTGAAGTATGAATTATATTAATCAATTTTCTAACATTAAAAAAGGAATACCGATTCCTCATAAAACCAGTTTGATCTTCTGAAATAATCTGAGACAGTACTTTTTCTAATCTAATAGCTAAAATTTTTGTAAGAATCTTAGAATCTACATTTAATAATGATATAGGGCGATAAGATGTACATAAAGTAGGATCTTTATCTTTTTTAAGAATTAGAGAAATATTAGCTTCATAAAAAGATTGAGGTAATCTCTTCTTAGCAAACGCATCATTAAAAATTTCACATAACCAAGGAGAAAGCAAAGAAGAAAAAGTTTTAAAAAATTCTACTATATAACCATCAGGACCAGGAGCTTTCCCTGAATTCATTGATGAAATAGCCTCTCCTATTTCCACTATAGAAATAGGAGCATCTAACAGACTGTGATCTTCATCAGTCAGTTTAGGAATATTCAAATTGTTAAAAAAATTATCTATCATGGACTGGTCACCATCAAATTCTGAATGATATAAAGATTTATAAAAATCTTGAAAGGTGTTATTAATTTCTTTATGATCAGTAGTTAAATTACCGTCTGATTTGCGAATTTTAATAATTTGTCGCTTAGTCGAGATAGCCTTTAATTGATTAGCTAACAGTTTACCAGTACGGTCACTATGAATATAAAATTGAGCCCTGGTCCTAATTAATTGATTTTCAATTGAAGAAGATAATAGTAAACTATGTTCCATTTGAAGCTCAACTCTCTTCTTATAAAGTTCTTTGGTAGGAGTCACGGAATAAATCTTATCAATTTCCTTAATTTTATCCACCAATAAAGCAATATCTAAATATCTTTGTTTTCTTTTACCAACAGAATATGAGATAATTTGACCACGAATAAAAGCCTTAAAAGAGTCCCAAAGTATTCCTCTGTCGATTCCTTCAGTACAGTTTGTAGAAAAGAACAAGTCAATTTGCTGTTTTATATAAGTAATAAATTCTGGGTCTTGAAGCAAAGTAGCGTTAAGTCTCCTGAATATATAACTAACAGAGTGTTAAAACTGAACCAGTAAATGCACTGTAGTTACTTGGATTTCCAAAAGATATTTGATTAATAGATAGGTAGGACATTTTCAGTTTGCCCAACAATTAGTGAGTGAGGTGCACTGTTATGTTGGGGCTTCAACAAATTATAAGTCATCAATATTTCAGTGAAAGGACACAGTGTATTGCAATCAATCTTGTTGATCGTACCAAGATAAAGAAGTTAGTTAAGAGGAGGACACATAGTCTGAAAATGGATATAAGCAAGATGAGTTAGCGGTAAAAAATGGTAAAAAGGAAGGAAGTGTGAGTTTATCTATTTTGGTGGGAAGAATGGTGAAGCAGAATAAAATTTGCATCGTGTGACAGTAACGAATGTTACTGTGTAGAGACTTCTAGATGTAGGATACTTGCAGCTACAGAACGTTGGCCTTTTTTCTGTAAAGGGTATTGATAGGGAAATCTTACCACATCTTTTTCTCGGGGCTTTGGTGAGACTGTGCCATGAGTTTTGTGAATAGTTGTGGTCTTATTTAAGGAAGGATACATTTGCATAGGATGCAATGTAGAGAAACTTCACTAAATTAATTCTTGGATGAAATAATTGTTTTATCAGAAATAAAATCTTATAATCAGAGGAATGGAAGGTGAAGTTACTTAGATACAGTATATAAAAATCATAATTATGCTTGGTTGTAGCTATGAGGAAGGTTTCCTTTCATGGTGTAATCCAGAACCAGGGAACATAATCTTAGGATAAAGGGATGCTATTTAAGATGTGCGAGGAGGAATTTCCTCTTTTAAGATTGTGAATCTTCAGAATTATCCACCTCAGAGTGCTCTGGATCAGTGGCGTATCTAAGGTAAAGCAGGTATGGCACATGCCCTGGGTGCCACTTGAAGAGGGGGCGCTACTGAGCAGTTTCTATTAAAGTCAGACAAGCCATTCTCTGATAGTGAAAAAAGAATTTTCTTCAGATGTATGATCTGTCTTTGATTATCATCACGAGGACAGCCTTATTTCAGAGCATTGTGTAAGAAGACCATGAAACGTTTCTTCACGAAGAAGAAGGAAAGTGGAGCTGAAGGACAGAAGAGATGAAAGTTGGAGGTGGAGGAAGCCAAGAAGTCGAGCAAGTTCTTCATGCCCTTCTTTGAAAAGCCCGGAACAAGTAGTTTGACACATTCCATGGAGTCGCCTGCACCTGCTACAAGCTTGTTAAAATCCAAAGGTGGATCAAGTACAAATGCATCACAAGCCAAGGAGATAGTCAAGTCAGATAAATCCAAGTATGATGAGTTTAAGAGTGAGGCTGCCACAGGGAACGTGGACATGACAGGAGGGGAAGACGATGGTGGTGGTGGTGATGTTGAGTTTATTGACAAGATTTTACCTGACGAGATTGAACCTGATGACACTGAACCTAGTGAACTGGATGGTGTCAAGCTGTCATGCCAGAAGTGATTGAACAGCATGACATTGGATTTCTGAAGTTTGACAAGGATACTGGAAAAGCAATCCTGCCTGAAGCGTTGAGAACAGAAATAATAAAGCTGGGTTCAAAGTATTTCCAGAACAGTGAGGGGCCTTTCCTACCAACAAATAACCATTCAATGAACAAAACTTGGTTCAAGAGGAAACTGGGAAATGGTCGTGGTGAGGAAGTGACTTGCTCATGGCTGGTCTAGTCCCCTTTTAAAAAGTCTGCATTTTGTATCTGTTGTTTTCTTTATTCCTGGTCAGATCATCAATCCTCATTGGAGCAGGAAAGTGGATTCAATCAGTGGAAAGCACCTGAAAGGATTAGTGTTCATGAAAATGCCAAGAATCATCGGGAATGCTTCACACAGTGGAAAGAAATGGAAAGAAATCTAGCTGGAAACAGAGGAGTTATTGACACGGTATTTCAGTCACAGATTGAGAAGGAAAAGCAGAAGTGGCGTGATATCTTGACAAGAATCCTTCACTGCATAAAATTCCTTGCGACAGAACGTAGCTTTGCGAGGACACACAAGTTGCTTCAGCTAGACGATGACTCCAGTGTGGGAAATTTCCTTGGCTTACTGAAACTACTGGCCATCTTTGACCTTGTCATAAAAGAACACCTCACTCATTTGGAAAGTCATCCTGGATCCATGTCTTATCTTTCGCCGGGTGTCCAGAACGAATTCATCCACATGATGACATCCACTGTTTGCCAGAGTTTACTAAGAAGCATTCGTACTATGGTCTCATGTTCAACTCGACTCGACTCCTGATCAGACACATCATGAGCAGATGTTAGAAGTAGTGAGGTATGTGGAAGTTGATTTTGAGAGGAAAACAGTCTGTGTTAGAGAGTCCTTCCTTGGTTTTATCTCAATAAGTCAGAAGGATACTGAAAGCTTGGTTGAAGACATCTTGAAACAGCTAGAGAAGGATGAAATGAAGCTATAAGATTGCCGGTCACAGTGCTATGACAACGCTGCTGTGATGGCTGGACACAGAAGTGGTGTTCATCAAAGGATAAGTGAGAAAAACAACCTGGCAGTGTTTGTGAATTGTGACAATCAGTCACTCAACTTGGTGGCTGTACATGCAGCCAAGCAGGATACAATGATGGTCTTGTTTCTTGGAATAATTGAAGCTCTCTACGTGTTTTTCTCTCGATCAACACAGTGCTGGGAAAAACTGTGCCTGTGATTGTTAAGTCAGAGTCTGAAACCAGGTGGAGTGCAAGGACAGAAGCAGTGAAGCCCGTCAACAAGTACCTTGAGGAGCTACTTCAAGTTCCCCAGGACATGATAGACAATGAAAACGAGACCAGTGAAACAAAAAGTGACGCAAGGCAGCTGTACAACCGCATGTTGGGTTACGATTTTCTGATTTTGCTAGGATTTTGGAACAAAATACTCATTCACATTGACCGTATACAAAGGAGGCTGCAGGATCCTAGCATGAACGTCTGCAATGCTGCCCTGGATTTGAAAGCCCTCCGAGATCATTTTTATGATGAAAGAGAAGTATTGGTCAGTGAGTCACTCGAAGAAGGAGTTGATCTCTGTGAAGAATGGAATATTGAAGTTGGAAGACGTCAGAGACAAAAGAAATGAATGGCTGATGAGAACCTGAGAGATGCTGGGTTAACAGCTAAGAGGGAAATGGAAAGAAATGGATGGAAGGTTCGTTCGTTTGCATGACACTGATGCCAAGCTTGGGTTCCTTTTTGATGTGGAGGGACTGTGTTACAGCGCCGACAGTAGCGACCTAAAGAAGAAGTGTGAAAATTTGGGCAAATTGTACACCTCTGCTGTTGCTGGACAGCAGCTATATGACGAAATTTTGGATTGCAGAATGTTGCTATCAAGGAGGGTCAACATGAAAATATCAAGACCTGAAGAGCCCCTTGAATTTATTGTTCAGTATGGAGATGAGAGCGTCTTCCCCAATCTTCGCATTGCTATTCAGATAATGCTAACCATCACAGTTTCCATCACCAGCTGTGAGAGATCATTCAGCAAGTTAAAACTAATACTTTCGTATTTGAGAACCTCCATGGGTCAAGGCAGACTCTGATCTTGCTCTGCTGAGTGTAGAAAGAGAAGAAACTGAAAAAAACTGACTTTGATCACATCATAGACCAATTTTCAAGGAGGTGCAGTTGTAATTTTCATATAGTGCCATAATTTGTTAATTAAAAGATTAACGAGCTTGTATTTTTGAGCTGATATTATGGTAAAGTTATCTAAAAGATGGGTGTCAGATGTTTGGGCAGGAGCACAATTTCAGTGCTGGCCATAGGCGCTATTTTCCATAGATATGCCCCTGCTTTGGATACTGAGTCATCAGTAAATTCAAGGCTAGATGGGTAGATTTTCAGATTATGTTTGAATCAATTATTATAGGAATCAAACAGGAAAATGGAGTTGAGGGTGAGAATTAAGTCAGCTATATTCTTAGCTGAATGCTGGAGGGGATGTAAAGCATTTTAGAAAGAGCTTGTTCTCTTCTGCCATTAGATTTCTGAACGGTCCATGGATCTGTGAACGCTACCTCACAATTTTGCTCTCCTTTTTGCATTATTTATTTATTTTCTTTTCTATTTCTTATTGTAACTTATAGTAATTTTTTATGTACTACACTATACTGCTGCCACTAAACAACAAATTTCATGTATATGTCAGTAATAATAAACCTCATTCTGATTCTGATTCTGAACATCCTTTTTAAATCTTAAAATGTAACTCCTTGGCTTAACCACAGGACTCCATATCTCCTTTGGTGTATTTTTTTTTTCAATTTTCCTCTGAAACATTTTGAGACAGTTCATATATTTATATGTGCTACATAATGCAAGTTCCTGTTGCTTCAAACATAATTCAGCTCAGAACTCATTTTATAACACTGTAAAAATAATCTTATATTCTATAATTACTTACTGCCTATGGTCACCTAATCAAAATGAAAAAGACCATTCATGTGACAACTTGGACTAGTTATTAGCATTTTCTTTCTTTACTTCTATTTCTAGATTGTGGGGTCAGAACCATTCTAAGATTGATATTTCAGTTTGGTGTTCAGATATTTTTGAATAACTTTATAAGATGTTAACCAAAATTCTGCTTGATTGTTTTGATCTTTTAGATGGCATTGTCTGAAGAAATGTAAAGGTTACCCTGGCAATGACCTTAATTCATCACTTCCAAATCATGAACGAGCCATTTATCTCAATATCATGTGACTTCTCTTCCCTAACTTACTCCAAAAAAATTATTGTTTCTTAGCAATGAGCTACATTTCAGAATAATCTGTGAAGCACTTTGATACATATGAAATAATGATAATGGACCTTTCCTAACAGTTTTCTTCTTTTTCCTTTCAGAATATAAACAGCTACTGATTGAAGCTCATATGCAGCTGAAGGCAGATGAAAAAGAAAGATATTTGAAGAAAGTGAGCGTGAGATGTGACAATATATTTCAGTCAATTTATAATACATACAAGTACCTCATAGTTGTGAATGCTTTAAGTGGTGATAGCTAATAACATAGATTGCTGCATTACTTCACAGGAAGTTAGGTCATATGGTTTAAACCCAATTCCATATTAATTAACATTTATTGCTCTTTTGAAAAACCACCCATCACCCATCCTAAATATTGGTGAAAATGCATAGATTCTCCATCCCAATCAAAAGCTGGGTGATCTTTCAAGTATGGTTAACAAAAAGGCTAGAATAGGGAAAAAAATCTAGGAAATTCCTTCACAAAATGCTGGTGGAACACAGCAGGCCAGGCAGCATCAGCAAAGGTAGTAAGAGATTTGAAAGTAGGAGGGGGAGGGAGAAATCCGAAATGATAGGAGAAGACAGGAGGGGGTGGGGTGAAGCCAAGAGCTGGAAAGGTGATTGGCAAAAGGGATACAGAGCTGGAGAAGGGAAAGGATCATGGGACAGGAAGCCTAGGGAGAAAGAAAGGGGGAGGGAAGCACCAGTGGGAGATGGGGAACAGGCAAAGAGTGATGAGCAGAGCGAGAGAGAAAAAAAAGGAGTGGGAAAATAAATCAGGGATGGGGTAAGAAGGGGAGGAGGGGCATTAACAGAAGTTAGAGAAGTCAATGTTCATACCATCAGGTTGGAGGCTACCCAGACGGAATATAAGGTGTTGTTCCTCCAACCTGAGTGTGGCTTCATCTTGGCAGTAGAGGAGGCCATGGATAGACAGATCAGAATGGGAATGGGAAGTGGAATTAAAATGTGTGGCCACTGGGAGATCCTGCTTTCTATGGTGGACAGAGCATAGGTGTTCAGCAAAACGGTCTCCCAGTCGGCGTCGGGTCTCACCAATATATAAAAGGCTGCACTGGGAGCACCGGACACAGTATACCTCACCAGCCGACTCACAGGTGAAGTGTTGCCTCACCTGGAAGGACTATCTGGGGCCCTGAATGGTGGTAAGGGAGGAAGTGTAAGGGCAGGTGTAGCACTTGTTCTGCTTACAAGGGTAAGTGCCAGGAGGGATATCGGTGGGAAGGGATGGGGGGGATCGAATGGACAAGGGAGTCGAGTAGGGAGCGATCCCTGCAGAAAGCAGAAAGGGGGGGGTGAGGGAAAGATATGCTTGGTAGTGGGATCCCGTTGGAGGTGGCGGAAGTTACGGAGAACTATACATTGGACCCGGAGGCTGGTGGGGAGGTAGGTGAGGACAAGGGGAATCCCGAGTGGGGTGGTGGGCTGATGGGGTGAGGACAGATGTGCGGGAAATGGGAGAGATGTGTTTGAGAGCAGAGTTGATGGTGGAGGAAGGGAAGCCCCTTTGTTTAAAAAAGGAAGACACGTTCCACCAGCGTTTTGTGTGTGTTGCTTGAATTTCCAACATCTGCAGATTTCCTCATGTTTGCGTAGGAAATTTCTTTTTAACTCCTGTGATAATCAAAGTCAGTCCAGTTCACTTGTATACCAACCTATGTTTTTTTAAGATGTAAAATTTCCACTTTAGCCAGAAACACAGTCAGTTAATTAATTTAAAAAATAAAAAATTAAAATTAAAAAAAATAATAATTTTAGCTTAATTAAAAAATTATTGAATTTTAGTCACCCTCTTGTAGAAATTCAGAACTTGCTACCCGGTATATAAGCTGGCAGCTGGTCCAGTGATCCTCAAAACACTGGGAAACAGATCATCTCCTGAGATCTACTCTGGATTTGATCTTAAAACGATTTAAATTTGTGACACTCAGTCTTCATTAACAGCTAATTTGAATAAGATGTAAATTTCAGTACATTCTGTACAAGAGATTAGTAAGGCCACATTTGGAGCACTACGTATAACTCTGGCTATCCTACTATAGGCAGGATGTCATTAAACTGGAAAGGGTACATAAAAGATTTAATAATGCTTCCAGAACTGGAGCGTTGGAGTTGCAAAGAGAAGCTACATAGATAGGCTAAGACTTTATTCCCTGAAACGTAGGAGTCTGAGGAGTGACCTTATAGAAGTTTATAAAATTGTGTGGGAGATGGTTACGGTGAAAAGCTACAGCCTTTTCTCTGGAGTAGGGGAATTCAAGATTAGAGGACATAATAAGTGAGAGGGGTATGAATTTAAAGGGGACCTGAGAGAAAATTTTTTACAGAGAGTGATGGATGTAAGGAATGAGCTGCCAGCAGAAGTGGTAGAGGTGGGTACAGTTACATTTAAAATATATTTGAACAGGCATATGGATGGGAAAGGTTTGGAGGGATCTGGGCTAAACACACTCAAATGGGATTAGCTCATTTAGACAACTTGGTCAGCATGTACAATTTGGGCCAAAGGGCCTGTTTTCCATGCTGTATGCCTCTATTACTCTATGACATTCTTTTCATTTTGTCTTATAAATCTGCCCCAGTATGGTTATTGCCTCCAATCCTGCAACACATGTAGAACTTGAGGCAAGAGTCGAGATGTCTGGTTTATTGGAAGCTAATAGGTGTACCGATACCTTGAAGCTCTTGTCTTTCCTTTTGGATTTCTAACACACAGCCTGAAGAATGTGTCAGGGTAGTTGTTGCTTACTTTAAACCATCCTGATGACATGGAAGATCCACAAGGTAATTAATATATCCTCCACTGCAGCAATACAGAAATTAAATTATCTGTGCTGCATAAACGTCAATTTGGATCAATAGGAATAGCCTGCTGTTCGCTTAAGATCACACTAAGAAGGATTTTGATGAGATTGTCTATTTAATCCAATGCTTTTCCTAAATTAATTAAAAATAATTGGATTTCATTGCTAATCATTAAATGGATAACTCAAGAGAGCTGATTTAACAGTTAATTGCAGCAGCAAGCATTGAACTCTTCTTCTACTCATGCTGCTTGAATGCATTAAAGGTCCAGTTCTTAACCTTTGATGCTTCCATCAGTTCTGAGGCAGAGTAATATTTGTTCAATTAAATGCAAATGCTGGTTTAGGTTCATAGTTATACAGATGTCACCTTAGTTTGGTCAATAGTTACTATAAGAATAAATTAGATTTCTCTGCTCTTAAACTGTGACATCATCAGTGAAATTTAGCTGTAGAATTTCAGTATTTTATGAGCAGGGATCAAAGGAAAAGAATTTCTTATTCACTTTAAAGAGTCAGCATGGTGGAGTGTCATAGGTCTGGGAGTCAAAAGTCATAGATCCAAGTACTGCTTCAGCTATGAAGGTCATAATTCAAGATGATGTTTTGTGTACCGAGAGTGCTGCATTTTATTTATTTATTTGTTTATTTAGATACAGCATTGCAAAGGCCCTTCAAGCTGTGCTGCCCAACAAACCCTGATTTAACCCTAGCCTAATCATGGGACAATTTACAATGACTAATTAACTTACCAACCGGTATGTCTGGGAGGAAACAGGAGCATCAGAGGAAACTCACACGGTCATGAGGGAATGTACAAACTCCTTATAGACAGGTAACCTCTGCACTACCGTGCTGCATTCTCTGAGATGCTGTCTTTTGGAAAGAGTCTGTAAACTTCAGCTTCACCTGACAGTTCAAGTGTTGTACTATCCTGGAGTGTTTCTCCCACAGCACAATGATTGATTCTTTTAATTCATTTTCATCATTTGGGCATAGCTGGCAAGACTAGTATTTATTGCCTATTCTTAATAGCCCTTGTGAAAGTGAGCCACCTTTTTGACCCGCTGCAGTCCTAGTGAAGGAACTCCCACAATGCTGCTGGGTATTTATAGAACATGAACAGATTAGTGGTTGTAACAACAGTCACAACACCTTAAGAGCAATTTATTGGTTGTAAAGTACTTTGGAACATTTGCATCATCCTGCAAAAATTCAAGTTCTCATATTGTCTTCCTGTCTATTTACCATTATATTTCCCATGCTTTTATCTTTAGGAATGTATTTAATTTTTCTCAAAACTATTACCATTGGACTTTTATTGTAACATGTCACCATTCTACTCTTTTCAACTTTTTATTTCTACACTAGTTGTACAATGTGTTACAGTGAGCTGAAACAATCAGTGCCTTTTGATCAGCTGATAACCAGTCCCAGGCTGACTTTCTCTGATTGGTCATTGTTCCTGACAATGTCTCGAATGCTCTTCATAACCATTCAAATAGTATTGGTCTGGTTGTACTGTTGATTTTTGACTGGGTGGTTTGCTGAATAAAGGTATATTCTGTGTTCTGGATTTATTCTACCTCCTGGCTCAGGGTCTCATCAGTAGTAATAAATGAGCAAGTGAACACAACAAATTGGTGACAAAGATGGTATAAGAACCCACATGCACCATCAATATATGAGACCGTACAACAGCTGCAACAGTGCTATGTAGCAATGTTTCTGGATGGTTGAGGTCACTGCACCAAACTACAAGCAGATCTCCATCTCCATCCAGACACACAGTCAGTCTTCTGTCCCAAAAGACCAGTACCATACACAGCCTTACCAATTGTGGAGCAAGAGCTAGATCACCTGCAACAAGCTGGTGTAATCAAAGCTGACAACTACACGAGTTGGGGGGCTCCTATCAAGAAGGCCGACGGGTACAGTAAGATTGCGTGCAGACTTCTTATCTGGTTTCAGTGTGGCTCTGGAGTAACTGAAGTTGATATTTGTCATCCAGATCCTCTCTGCTATCTTAAAGATGCCTCCTCCATCAGCTGTCAGCACTTTGCAATCATTTTTGGGCATAATCAGTCATTATTTATTATTCAGCATTCCTCCCAGCAATGCACCAGCTGAGGGAGCCACTCAATGCTCTGCTCAAGAATGGTGCCACATGGAAATGGTCTAAACAATGACAAGAAGCTTTTGATCAGGTTAAGAAATATGCTGTCAACCGACATTCTCTGGATGCATTTCAACCCAGAGTTGCCAATCATCGTCACAACAGATGTGTCCAACTACATGGTGGGTGCTGTCATATCCCTCATCTTCCCTGATGGTTCTGAAAAACTATCATTCATGCAACCAAATCACTGACCGCAGCAGAAAGGAACTGTGGGCAAACCGACAAGGAAGCCTTCAGAATCATCTTTGCTGTGAAGAAACTGCACAAGATGCTTTATGACAGCTGCTTCACTCTCCTCACTGATCATAAGCCACTGTTGTCCATCTTCGGGTCTAAGAAAGGCATCCTGCTGTATACAGCTAACTATCTATAAAGCTGGGAAACAATGTTATTAGTCTATGATTTTGAAATCAGGTGCACATCAACACAGAAATCTGGTCAGGCAGATGCCCTCTCCAGACTCAGCAGATTACTGAATACAAAGACACAGTCGCGGCTGCGATTTCAATAGATTGTGAAGTCCACCAGGTTGTTATCGGATACCACTGAAGGTCTTTGGTCACAGTCGACAAGATCAGAGCAGAAACTGCTGCAATTCATCTTCGATGTATCTCCAGATACCTCATTGATAGATGGCCAGTCAAGGTTGGGGAAGATGTCATACCCTTTTACCGATGTCATACATAGCTCTCAACTGTGAACTCCTGCCTAATGTTTGGAGACTGAATAGTGATTCCATGAACATATTGACTGAAAGTACTGAAGCAATTCCACTGTGGTCACCCAGGCATTAATCAAATGAAAACCCTGGTAAGAAGTTTTGTGTACTGGCTGGGCATAGATGAAGATATCACTTCCGTATGCAAGTAGCGTACTCAGTGCTCTACTGTAGCAAAGAATTCAAGATGAGCTGGTCCACAACCACAGCTTCAGGCTACCAGGCCTTAAAGTCGAGTACATATTGACTTTGCTGGCCCAATCAACTGGTGTACCTACCTCGTCCTGGTTGACACCTATTCCAAATGACCTGAAGTATTACCTATGAAGTCAACAACAATAGGTGCTACCATTCAAATTATCAACCGCCAGAAACACTTCTCTCGGACAATAGCACCCAATTCAGTGCAAAGTAGTTTTCTGTATTCTGCCAGAGCAGCAGAATTATCTACATCTGCTCACCCCCATATCACCCACAGTCCAATGGCTAAGCAGCGAGGTTTGCAGATGCCTCCAAATGGTTGCTTCAGAAATAAAGAGGGGAAGGAGATCGGCTGAGGCTCTCAACACCTTGCTGCTATATATTGAATTACACTATATCCAGGCCTTGAGGGGGAGCACTTTTGGGAAGGAAACTGCAGACAGTGTCAGATGCAATGCTACCACAGCGTCCAACATATGAGACAGCAGATGGTCGGGTGCACAAAGGCAGCCACACAGACCTTGGTTGACTGGTGAAGCCATTCAAGCCCAGAGCTGCAGTGTGGGTCAGACAGTATTGTAATGGTCAAGACCCCTGGGTACTTGGTTAAAATTTCAAACATATGGGGAAAGGACTCTACGAAGTTACTATAGGCGGACATCCCTGGCATCACCACATCAACCGGTTGTGGCCAGGTGCTCCTGACGGCTCAACAAATTCGTCAGGCAGATCATCAAACACAGAGATGGACCTCCACCTCCTTCTGGAAGGGTTCAACTTACCCGACCAAAGCAACCACCAGTGCCAGCACAGCCGCAAGCAACTTCACTATGAGACCGTGACAGCCTGTGACCACTAAGAAGGACTAGTTATCAGTGCAAGCCAGTTGTTCCAATCCAAATCAACCCTTGGCTCCAATCCTACAGTTATTCACCTTCAATGGGAGGTGTTACAATGAGCCAAAACAGCCAACACCTATTGGTTGGCTGACACCCAATCCCAGACTAACTTTCACTGATTGGTTGTTGTTCCTGACAATGTCTCAAATGTTCTTTGTAACCATTTAAAATAGTTGTCCTCTGCTTGCACTGTTGATTTCTGACTGCATGGTTTGCTGAATAAAGGTTTATTTCATGTTTTGGCTTTGTTCTAGCTGCTGGCTCAGGGTCTCATCAGTAGTTATAGGGAAGTGAATTCAACACAATGAATGCCTTGCTGGAGAATTTTTTTTATTTCTGTGGTTCTTGTGTTTATTATTATCTGCAGAAAGGAATTCACTAAAAATAAAAGCAGAAAATGCTCTGAATGCCCACCATTATTACTGAAGTGTGGAAACTCATAATATTTTCAAGTCAGTGATTTTTTTTACATCACAATTGGAAAAAAAATTGGAGTTAGTCAAGTTTTAGGATTGAAAGAAAGGTGGAAGGGGAGGGGAAAACTAAATTATCTATAATGATAGAATACAGACGAAGTTAAATGATGATCAATTGACTTGGAAAGTAAGGGAAGTCAGGGTTAAAGGAGTTCTAAGGGGATGAACAAAGAATCGAGCAGAAATCATTTCAATTCTCATAATCTGGAAAACGCCTACAAGTCCTTGCTTTTTTTTTTAAAAAAAGAGCAATGTCCCAAATGGACACCGCAAAAAGTAAAATATATTATTATTATTATTTCTAATAATTAAGTACTTCATTACATGTGGTTATTTTAGGTTGAAAATCCCACAGGGCATGAATCTCTGAATTTCCAGTTAAATTTCTTTGTTCTTTAATGTTCTCTTCACCCATGCCAAACCACGTAGTGGATTTCACTGAAATAAAGTCTAATGCTGCAGTGTCTGTAAACTCTAACTTCCTGACTTTGTGCCTTTTGGGATTTTCCAGTTATTTCAAACAATTTCCTGTGGCAGTGGGAACACAACAACAAAACAGAGACATAGCCTTTCGACAAACAAAAGCTTAAGAACAACATATCTTGTTAAAGAAATTTTATTGAGCACAGTATATGCCAAAGAGAGAAGCACTTTAGAAGTGTAGTCATTGTGTAGTATAAATAAAGTAACAATCCATTTGCACACAGTGAACATCCACAAAAAATGTTGTTAAGACTGGACAATATTTATTAAAATTATGGGTTGATCTGTAAAAAATGGCCAGAACTCACTGGCTTCTCTTCAAAATAATATCAAAGAATGTGTTATTCTCACCTGAAAGGCAAGTGAAGCAAGTTAACATAATAACATTTTGTAATATAGCTCTTGCACGTTTGCTTTTATTATGGCTGCTGTCATTAGAATAGGATGAAGCCATACTTAGAAGCATGTGTGCCATCATCAAGCAGAACTTGACTTTAAAAATCTTTGAGATAAATATTGGTCTGAATTTTGCCTATACCAACATTTAGTAGGTTAAGATACAGTTACATTGTAAATGAACATATTTGGGAACTATTTCATTCAAAAACAAAATTGATGTTATCATTCAAAACATTAGATGTAGATATAGCAGTTTATGGAGGAGCCGAGCAGTGCACAGGAAGCAGATGACAGGAACTCTCTTGTATTGTTCTGTCACCATCTGTTGCGTGATGTTTTTGATATTGTGTATTGTCCTCTTCAGAGAAACAGTTAAGCTGCTTCTGTTAGAATGTGGAAGATGATTCATTGAATCAGTCAGCACAGAAACAGGCCCTTTGACACACTACTGTATATCCATCACAACCTGTCTATACTTATTTACCATCAGTCGGCTCCCTTGCCTTCTAAGCCTTGGCAATTCAAGTGCTCATCAGGGCAGGTGGGTAGATTGTGAGGTGGCCTGCTCCTGCTATTCATGCAGGCTTTACATGTGTTTCCATTACAAGGTTGTTAATACCACTTGAAATTTTCCTTCTTCATTTCAATCATCATGGGTCAAGTTCCCAGGATCTGTGGGCATCTTTTATTTCTTCTAGGAAGCTTTAAGTACATCTTTAAATATTTTTCCGCCCACTTAGTTATCTCTTCTCATGACAGTGCTTGGAATAGTGTGTCTGTTTCAGAAGACCAGTGTTGGGTTTGAGAGCACGATGGTCTGCGAACAGAGTTGACTAAGCTTCTCACCTCCAATTGGAGGGAGTATTGAGAGGCCAAAGCTGGAATCTATTAAGCAGAATTGTGAAAGGCTTAAGAGACAGGGAAATTCTCACTGAGCTGAAGGAAGAAGAAGAAGGTGAAGGTAAAGTCCCACTCATTCCAGATGTTTAATACTAGGAGCATTATCCGAGGCTTTTCTAAACAGAAGTTTTTTCTGGTTGTGCTTTGAGGCAGCATTTGGCAATTGTGTGAATGTACAAGCAGTTAACAGTAAACAAAAGGAAGCCCATTTTGGGAGAACAGTATGATACCTCTGGTGGAGAATATTAGGCAATGGATGCTGAGCTTGGGGATCCCTATGAATCAGAAGAAGTGGAGCATTTGCAACAAATGAATTAATTATATTTAGCACAATCTCACTCATCAGCACTAAGAGGGGTCAATGTCAAGCAATGTTATTGAATGGAGACCACTGACATGAGCAGGCAGTACATTAAGCAGATGTAAACAATGATTTGTAACATATAAATTAATTGAGCTGCACCCAACAAAATGGGCAATCCCCGCAGTCAAAGTTTTATGCATTATAGCAAGTCCATGTTTCAGTATTTCCTTCATGACCTAGCATGCCAGCGCTCTAATCTAGTATCTAACTTTGCAGCATGCGTGGCAGGTCTATTGGACAAATCACGCAGTGCATTACAAACCACAAAAATGTAAAGGACTGAAATGGTGCAGGTAGCAAAATAAACTTGTGATTTTCCCTGTTTTGGTTTCTACTAACGTCTTAGTAGTTCTGTGACTGCTAGTGCAGTGGTGCACAGATGATATGCAGAAGATGGCGCCAATACATGTTGACTCTTTGCATACAGCTCCAATGGGAATCATCAAGTATTCCTGTTTAGGACTATGACAACTGAAATCCACAGTCACAGCCATGGGCACTTGAATAAGCAACATCATTGTAAGATGCTTAAAAAATCTATGGATGCTCAAAATTGATGGTTCTCGTATAGCAGACTCAGGTCACAAATGCAGTTCCCTCTTAAGAAAAAGCAAGTATGGGAGGTGAGCTGGTTTGCAGGTATTATTGAAATGCAGAGCCCTTAGACTCTCTCAAGACTTAGTCTCTGGAAAATAAAACTGAAGAACTTGGAGCAAGATTGCAGTACCAGAGGGTCATCTGAGATTGCTGTGTACTTTGCTTCATAGAAAATGGCTCACCCATGCCATTTTGAACACAGCACTGCAGCCCAAAGATTTTACCATCCACTGAAAAGCCAGGACAACTGAGTCTTTTAAAGATAGAGTATGCTTTATGATTAATTCATTGTGGTACATAGACTAGATGGTTCTATTTCAATCCTGCTCACCTGACCTGGAACATCTAGTGGTTGAGGGTCATCCATTTTATCTGCTGAGGGAGTTTTCCACCATCATCCTGATAGTGATCTACATTCCACACCTGGCCAACATCAGGCAGGCACTTGAGGAGTTGAGCATCATGAAACAGCACACCCTGATGCCCTCCCCATCATTGCAAGGGATTTCAACCAGACCAGCTTCAAGTCTCTGAACAACTACCACCAAGATATCACCTTGGAACCAGAGGAGCAACACACTTGACCACTGTTACACCACCATCATGAACACTTACTGTGGCATCCCTTGCCTACACTTTAGAAAGTCTAATCACCTGGCTGTACTACTACTTCTGGTGTACAGGCAGAGACAACAACACTAGTGGTGGGAGTCAAGAAGATATGGTCAAGGGAGGCAGAGGAGTGTTTACACTTTAACTTAGTGGGCTGAACAATATTCAGGGATTCATCTTTGAATTTAACTGAATACACCAAAGTTGTCACCGACTTCATCAATACCTGTGTGGGTGAGTGTGTACCTTCGAGAACATACTGATCATATCAAAACCCAGAAGCTGTGGATAAAGCAGGAGATTTGGAGTGTACTGAGGGCTAGATCTGTGGCATTCAGGACCAATGATCCAGAACTATACAAGTTGTCCAGGTATGACCTACAGAAGGCTAGTTTAAGAGTGTAAAAAAAACAATTCTTAGTGAAATTAGAGATGGAGTTGGTTGCATGTCTGCTCTGGCAGGATTTGCAGGTCATTACTTCCTACAAGGTGAAACCTAACATCATGGATGACTGTGATGCTTCACTCCCAGATGAGCTCAATGCCTTTTATGCATGCTTTGAAAGGAAGAATAAAAATACACCCGTGCAAATCCCTGCAGCATCTGGTAACCCTGCGATCTCTGCTTCAGAGTCCAACATTGGAACATCTTTCAATAGGGTGAGCTCTCGCAAAGTGTTAGGCCCTAATGGTGTACCTGGCAGATCACTGAAAATTTGTGCCAATCAACTGATGGGTGTGTTTAAGAACATCTTCAATCTCTCACTGCTGCAGTCAGAGATTCCCACCTGTTTCAAAAGGGCAACAATCAAACCAGTGCCAAGAAGAACAGGGTGAGCTATTTCAATGTCTATAGTCCAGTTGCACTTACCTCTACTATGATGAAATGCTTTGAAAGTTGGTCATGACCAGAATCAACTTCTACCTAAGCAGGGAACTGAACCTGCAATTTGCCTATCACCACAATAGGTCTACAGCGGATGTAATCTCCCTGGCTCTCCACTCACCCTTGGATCACCTGGACAATAGCAATACCTACACTGGGTTGCTGTTTATGATTACAGCACAGCACTCAACATGTTCTTACCTTCAGCTCTAATCAACAAGCTCCAAAACCAGTCCTTCTACAACTGGGTCCTTGACTTCCCCCTCAGTGAGTGTGGCTCGGAAATAACATCTCCTCACTGACAATCAACACTGGTGCACTTCAAGGATGTGTGCTTAGCCCACTGCTCTACTCTCTACACCCATGACTGTGTAGCTAGATACTCTCTATATTTGCCGATGAAACAATTTATTGGTAGAATTTCGGCGTAAAAGAGTGAGATAGATTAGCTGGTTGAGTGGTGTCTCAACAACAACCTTGCACTCACCATCAGTAAGACCAAGCAAAGGATTGTGGACTTCAGGAAGGGGAAGTTTTGAGAGCACACCAGCCTTCATCGAGGAATCATCAGTTGAAAGGGTGAACATTTTCATGTTCCTAGGTGTCAACATCTCTAAAAATCTCTCCTCAGGACAGCAATTGATGCAATTACAAAGAAGGCACCACAGCAGCTATATTTCATTAGGACTTTGAGGAGACTTGGTATGTTCTCAAAATTTCTATAGGTGTAGTATGGAGAGCATCTTAATTGGTTACATCACTGTATGGTATGGAGGGGCCACTGCACAGGATCGGAAAATGCTGGAGAACTTTCTCCAGTTTACAACTTTGTAAACTCAGCCAGCTCCTTCATAGGCACTAGCCTCCCCAACATCAAGGACATCTCCAAAATGCAATGCCTCTAAAAGGCAGCCTCCATCATTAAGGACCACCATACCCCTCTCCTCGTTGCTACCATCAAGGAGGAAGTACAGGAGCCTAAAGACAACACACTGAACATTATAGGCCCATGTACACTATCTATTTTTTTGCTCTCTTTTGCACTACTTATCTAATTTAATTTCTAAATATATCTTATTGTAATATATAGTTTTTTTAAAAAATATTATGTATGCAATGTATTGCTGCCACAAAATAACAAATTTCATGACATATGTCAGTGATATTAAACTTGGTTCTGATTCTGATATATTTGGAACTCAGAACAGAGTGAGCAGCAACTTGAGAAATTGCAGATGTTTAGTCCCATGGGTCACTGTGTTCCCTGAAAGATGAGAGAGGGAGAGAGAGACTCCTTTCACATTGTGGGTTGTAAACGGAAGCATTTACTATCCATGAGTGCAGCACTTTGCAAAAAGTCTACAATGGCAGCAAATCCGTGTGTCTGATCTGTGTGTTTCAGTGAGCTAAAGGACAAATAGATGAGACCTCCTTTTCTGGAGCAGGAATGGTAATGGCCTCCATAATGCAAAGTCAAACAGCAGAATGTAAGATGTGGCACTTATCAGCAGCTACTACCTGGAATGATTCCAAAGCTCGTAAGTTGAGTTTGGTACCCTCCATTGAACGTGAGATCAGTGCAGGTTTGAGCGTAAGCTTGTTAATTTTATGTTTCATGAGATTATACAGAACAATGATGACTATCTTGTTGAAGTGTGGTCTGTGTAGATATTGAGCAGAGATCTCTGAGAAGTTCAGAAAAAAAAACATGGTTCCTTGTAGCCCCTGGGTGGGTGGTGCCTTAAATAATAAGCCTTTATGCAGTTACTGCTTTGCATGAGAAGTTTCTGTTGTAGGTCATGGCCACCCATCAAAAGAACCTTGAAGTATGGACAAATCCTCATTCTAAAAGTCTCGAGAGTGACCTAGTCTTCAATGCAAGCAATATGCACTACTGGTTGCCAGACTGCTCACTGCTGTGCAGCAGTCCGGCTCTGGAAGTGGGTTGATTGTAATCAATCCCAAAATAGTGCTGCTACTGAATAGTTGGCATTCTTAAAAGTTGGTTGATTTGTGAGTGAATGATAACAGACATTTCTCAGATCAGTGCCGTTGAAAATTTCACTGATGCCGAATCTTAGGCTCTGCAATACCATTGAAGTCATTTGACAGAATTTCACAACGAAAAAATGACTGCACTAAATATGAAGATATCAATTAAAAATAAATAAATATCTAGAAATGTTGAGAATTGCTTTTATACTAATACAGTGACTAGAGTTGTGCAAGTGAATTTTCAGACCTATTATTATCAGTTTATAATGTTTGTAATCAGTTGGGGTGGGAAGCTATAGTTCCCCTCAGTCATTACAACCTCTGTGCCAAGAAACCTGCAAAACCACTGTGCTTTTAAGCATTTCTGTGGCTCCAAGATATAAATTGTGATGACGAGCAGGAGGAACCTCAGAATTTTATTCCCAAAATATCAACCCTTTCCTTTTCTCAGATATTTAAAAAAAATCTCAATGTGCCTCTCATGGCACCCACTCTCTTGAATTTTCCTGGTATTAAAAGATGTGAATTTTGGTGTAGGTTAGCAGGGAGATTGCTCTTCATTAATTATATTTGGGAAAAAATTGTTTGGTATTATAAACACGAGAAATTCTGCAGATGCTGGAAATCCAAAGCAACACACACAAAATGCTGCAGGAACTTAAGGCCAGGCAGCATCTGTGGAAATGAATAAAAAAGTCGACGTTTCAGGCTAAGACCCTTCTTCAGGACTGAAAGGAAGAGAGAAGGAGTTAGAATTAAAAGGTGGGGGAGGGGAGGAGGAAGGGACCCAGGGGGAGGTGATAGGCAGGTGAGAAGTGGTAAGAGGCTAGAGTGGGAATTGGAAAAAGAGGGGAGGAGGAAGGGGTGGGATTTTTTTTAATATACCAGAAAGAGAAATCAGCATTGGTCTGATTTTGAATTGTTGATTCTATTCTGTGTAAAGGAATTCCAACTTTTCTTTTACCACGTAAAATGTCAGTTGTCATTACTTCCCATTTATATTCATTGGGAATGTTTATCAGAGGTAACAATGAAGCAGTATGTATCATTCTATACTGAATGGAATGAATTAGCACCTCCAGTCTAGTACATACTATGCTGGTTGCAAAATTTCTGGTGCAATGCCCTAACACAGGGGTCGGCAACCTTTAACACTGAAAGAGCCATTTGGACCCATTTCCCACAGAAAACACTGGGAGCCACAAAACCCGTTTGACATTTAAAATAAAATAACACTGCATACAACATTTTTTTTGCCTTTATGCTATGTATAAACAAACTATAATGTGTTGCATTTATGAAATTGATGAACTCCTGCAGAGAAAACAAAATTACATTTCTGCATGCAACAAAAACATTCTGAACTCCGAAAAAAAAGACGCTGGGTTGAAGGTTACTTTTAAGTAAAATACTCAATGTCTATTTGAGTCCTTCTTGTATTTATGAAAAACGCCGAACTTAAATTGTCCGCCAGCAGCAAACCAAAAATAACGTCAGCCAGCTGTCAACCTGAAAAATAAAAGGACTATTTCACTGAACAATGAAAAAATATGAATATGCGTAAAATAATAGGCAATTAAAATATTTATCATACTTGGTTAATGGGATTTCTGCTCCTGGACCTCAGCGCACAGTGTCTGCACATCAGGGCTGTATGACGTCACCTTCATCTTTACACAGGATCGCAAGCTATCATCTGTGAGGTGTGCGCGATGTTTGTTTTCAATAAAGTTCATGTTGGAGAACACCTGCTCACATATATATGTGGATCCAAAGATCTACAGGACTCCAAGCGCATACTTTTTAATGTTTACATAAATGTCGGGGATAGCATTCCATGTTTCAAACACAAGTTTGTCCGGTTTGAGGAGGTTTTCAATATCACTCCATTTGTGATTCTGAGCAAGAACGGCCTTCTGACGGGCAACATCTTCAAGGTCTGCTGTCAAGCGTCTAAACTTGGACACCCATATGTCTTTGTCGGCTATGTCGGCCAGTTCCATCTCAAGATCAGGTTGACTCACACCTGCCAATGCAGTCGTATTCAGTAGGGATGGATCGATGCTTAGGGGAGTGACCGGAAAGGATAATGTGTTTTTTTCCTCTCTGACCTCACAGAAGCGTTTCCCAAACAATGTTTGCATTGCGATGATTGCAGAATGTAAATACTCCGAATTTATCATGTCATGAGCTTGTTTGAACTCTCTGAAATTGGGGAAGTGAGTCAATGTGCCTTTCTGTAAATCTCTGACAAGCACTGTCAACTTGCGCTCGAATGCCAAAGCATCCTACAACATGTGCAGGGCTGTGCGTCCTTTCTCCTGAAGAGCTGCGTTCACCGTGTTCAGGTGCGCTGTCATGTCTACCATGAAGTGTAGCTTTTCCAGCCACTCTGGCTGTTCCAGCTCAGGAAAGGTGAGCCCTTTGCTGCCCAGGAAAGTTTTCACTTCTTCCAGACATGCGACAAAGTGTTTCAGCACCTCCCCTCTGGACAGCCACCGGAATTTGTTGTGCAGCAGGAGATCAGAATATGCGCTTTCCAGCTTGTCCAGTAACAAACGGAATAGACGGTGACTTAAACTTTTTGCCATTATTTTATTGACAACATGACAACATCCATTACTTCTGTGCATTCCGGAGGAAATGTTTGAGCGCACAGTGCCTCTTGGTGCAAGATGCAGTGAAAAGTCAGCAGCTTTCTGTTCAGCGACTTCTGCAGTAAAGCCACAAATCCCTTGTGCGCTCTTGTCATACTTGGTGCCCCATCAGTAGCTACTGACACCAGGTGGGTGGACTTTATTTCTTTGGCTCTTAAACAATTCAAGGCAGCCTCACAGATGTCCTCCCCCCGTGTTTGGCCTTTTAGAGGTATCAACTCAATCATTTCTTCCTGTGGCCCGGCAGAGTTTACATACCGGCAGAACAGCGCAATTTGTTCAATATCACCTTTGTCTTTAGACTTGTCACAGGCAATTGAGTAGGCCACAGCTGAATTGATGTCTTTAATTTGCTGTCTTGTGATGTCTTCTGCCATTTTTCTCGTTCTGTCTTTGACAGTCTTTGCAGAGAGGGGCATATCCCTGATTTTCTGCACAATTTCACTCTTGTTTTTCAAGTCCGTGAATAGATGTTCTGAAATCTTAATGAAAGATTCTTTTATATATTCACCATCTGTAAACTGCTTCCCGTGCCTGACTATTTCCTGAGCGGCAACAAAACTAGCATATGTAGTTGATTTTCCAGACTTCATCCACTTCTTGAAATGATTTTTGCTCAGATCAACCTTCCGCATCAGTTCCGAAACAGCTTTTTTCTCTCATCTCCATCCGGATATTTTTGAGCAAAGGCTGCGTGTTTATTCTGGAAATGTCTTGCGACTTTTGACTTTTTGTTGTTTGCTAGTTTCTCATTGCATATTAAGCATACAGGTAAACCAGTCTCGTCAGCAGTGAAAGCAAATGAATCTGCCCACGTATCATTAAACGTTCTGTTTTCTTCAGTCACTTTTCTTTTTTTAGAATTCTCCATAGTTAGCCTACCTTGGATCGAAAAATTAAAGAAATCGCGCACTGGCGGGAGTCAGGCATTGGCAGTGGAGACGTATATTAATAGCGACAAAAAACACGTTTTATTTAGATTGTACAAGATCACCATAATCTTCAAATTTAGAATTACATTTCAAAAACTAACAAACTAACATAAAATACATTTTAATTAAATACTCATCATTTATTTTCCAAAGCCACAGGGAGCCGCAGCACAGAGAGGAAAGAGTCGCATGCGGCTCCGGAGCCGTGGGTTGCCGACCCCTGCCCTAACACAATGTTGCCTAAATTCTGTACTCCCTGTATTCTGATTCAGACTTTCCAGATATACATGTCAGTCAATGCTTTCTAAGAAACACTCAGTGTGAGTGTTGTATTGTGATATACCTCAGTGGATTATGCTATCCATTGTGAAGTGTCAAGGAAAGCTTCAGCTTGTTAAAGTGGGTCTGTCGGGAAGGTAGAAAAGTTTAGACCCTTTTCATCCTCTTACAGGATTCTGCAATTTTTGTGAAAGTAAGTGGGCAACAGGTGATAACACTGGCACGGGAAGTTATTAGGTTTTTAGCTGCTGTTTAAAGAGGAGTATGCACTTTGCAACCAACATATCTGGAAACTTTTACCATAAAATATTTCCCAAATATCACCGTCTCAAACTTCTGGTGGAATGCAGTACAGTCCTATATCTATAGTATACCTGACAAGTGAAAGCTGAATGTATCATCAACAGCAAAATGGAAAACCTTAAGACCAGTATTTCTCTTTTGTAAAGGTTTTTTTCTTGCTGCATGGAACTTAGGACAATGTTGACTCTTCAAGTCAAGGTAACATTTTGAATATTGAAAGGCCTAGAGAGAGTAGATGTGGAAAGGATGTTTCCCATGATGGGGGAGTCTGGAACAAGAGGCAGTCTCAGAATAGAGGAGTGTCCTCTTAAAACAGATGTGGAGAAATTTCTTTAGCCAGACGGTGGTGAATTTGTGGAATTTATTACCACAGGCAGCTGTGGAGGCCAGGTCATTGGGTGTATTTAAGGCAGAGATTGGTGGGTTCTTGACTGAATACAGTATCAAAAGATACGGGGAGAAGGCCAGCAAATGGGGTTGAGGAATGAGGGGAAAAAGGAATCGGCTATGATTGAATGGTGGAGTAGACTCGATGAGCCAAATGGCCTAATTCTGCTCCTATGTCTTATGGTCTTATTAATGACTGTTGAGCTGTGAAATTTTCAATTAGAAACAAACAAATCTTGAACTATAGTTTGTCCCTCTCTTCCAACACTTCCTATTTATCAGATATAGAATTTTGCAAAGAATTAGTATAACAATCCAGAGGTGGAAGGGTACCTTGCTCTCTTAATCTCTTCCCACTTTGGTTGCTTTCTTTTAGAAATCATAGAAAATCACAGTATAAAGGAGAATACATTACACATGTAGGCTAAACAAAAAGAGGTATTTGGAACACCTTAATGCTCACGCTTTGCAGAACCCAGTTTATTGACCTGTCAGCACAAGAGACTGCAGATGCTGGAATCTGGAGCAACACATAAAAAGCAGAAGGAGCACAGCAGGTCGGGCAGGGAAAATGTATCATTGATATTTTGGATCAAGGCGCTTCATCTAAGCTCTATTGATCTGTATTGTGGTATCTCAAATACTCATCCACTTAAATGTGATCAGGGGTTCTTCCTCCACCAAGCATTTAGTACTAGAACTCCCATCATTCTTTGTGCAGAAAAAATGTCTCCTCAATTATCTGACAATTCAGCCACCAGTTGCTTTAAATTTATAACCCCTTCCTATTGTCCTTTTTTACTAACAATTTTTGATCAGCTTGTGTTGTCATTTTTATAGTTCTTACAGTAAATCTCCCCTCAGCTTCTTTTATTGTCTTCATAACTAAATTTCTCACTATGGTTTGATAACACCTTCCAAAATTCTAGCCCAACTGTTATTTTCATGTGCTTTGGTCAATACAGTCATCTATCCAATATGGATTCTTAACTACCTTATTAATTTCTAATTTCTATATAGAACTATATGGAGAATGTGAAGGATTCAGAGAAATACTTTGAGAGAAAACAGAGCCAAAATGGAGAGGAGAAAATATTAAATAATATCTCTTATAAAGAATATAAATATTGCAGATACTGGCATTATAAACTAGAAATAAAAATTGTCAAACTCTCATCTGGTCAGATAAGTCAATGCAGAGATAAACCGTTAACATTCAGTGTCCTGATACAGGGTTTTGGTTCAAATTGTTGACAGATTGTCCTGCAGGTGCTGCTTGATCCACTGAGTTCCCCCAGCAGATTGTTGCTCCAGATTCCAGTATCTGCAGTCTCATGACTCCTGGTAACATTCAGCTTGCTGCTCTAACCTCTGAACTGCCAGAAGAACATTTCTAATAGGGCAAAAGATAGTGCAAGGCAAAAGTGATGGCAATAGGATAAGTATAGAATATAAGATGGGTTAGGAAAGACTGAAATGTTACAACAGAATAGAAGGGGGAAGAAAGACAAATTGTTATGGAAGAAAGTCAGTGAGTCCCCAGGGATATGGATCATATGACCATATGTTTGCTGAATGGCAACAGTGGATCCCTGCTGCAAGCACCAATCCACACCATCAACAGTTATTCAATATTTAAATGAAGCTATATTGACAAACAAGCCTGCCTTGCCCATCTGCAGTCTTGATACCAGGCCTATGAATGAAAATAAGATGGTGGTAGGAACCTTTTTAATTAATAACCTGACTTTGGGGATGCTTTTAACAAATACCGGTAATCCAATTTTTATTTGTCAAATCATAGAATAATTAGGAAGATAGTTTTTGATAATGTCTTCCAACGAAAAGAAAATGTTGGAATTCCAGAATGTGCCATAAATATATTTACATCCTTAGAAAAGTAACTGCTTTTTTATACTACACGGTCTCATTTGTGAAAAGCTCCCTTCTTTTGGGAACAATGCCAAGCACAAGCAATCTTTCTGGACGAGTTTAGAAAGCTGCTGAGACCTGCAGCATGCCGACATTAGAAGCACCCTCGTCAGCAGTACTGTGCTTCTGATTAATAAGGCAATACACTGTGCATCATCCATTAGCATCCATTACATCTTCCTTAGCAATCTGATTAGGAGTCAGGGCACCATTTTTGGTGAAATAATCATTTCATTTCTCAAATTCCATGACAATATGGACAATCGATTTACAACTTCCACTTGGTACAACTAAGGTGTAAAATATTGTTCTATTAAAATGATTTATTGTGAAATATTCAAAAATAACATTTTATTAATTCCATTAGTTTTAGGTAGAACAGTATATGTAAATCATTTCATTTTATGCTTTTCATAGCTAAATTAAGAAACTTGAATACATTTGAATCAAGGCACCCACATCACCTTATAGGGACCCTGCCACTTGCATAATGCTGTCTTGGAATCACACCAGGTAACTTGAAATTACATAGAGTAGCAAAAGTTGAAGAAATTAATTCAGCATGGCGTTGGTGAGTTTTATTTGATGTGGTTGGAATGTTAGAGACAGAAAATGTATGGTCTTTGTCTTACTTTACTGAATCTTTCTTTGTGAGGGATTGTGTATTTAAATGTCTGGAGATTTAAGTGATTGCTAAAAGTGCTGAATAAATGATTTTAGCTTTCTCTTCTCTCATGATGTACACTTGGTAGAGTTTCACAAGTGTTACATGTGACTGAAGCAGTGAGTCAGAGATCTACTTAATCATGAAAGAAAATGCAGTCCCATCAGAAGGACCGCCTGATGTCTAAGCACATTATGGGATAGATTCAGGCATGCACATTTTGGGGCTTGATTTAACTTAATTCATTTCAAAAATGTGCCCTTTTCACTAACTGGTACCACAGAGACAATATCCGAAACCACTGGGGAACTCAAAAATGCACTGTACACCATTTGTATATGGAAAGGACCTATGCCTTTACTGCATTTACTTTCCTTAATTAGGCTGCCTTAGGGTAGGACAAATTAAGGCATCTTTTCCAATTGAACATAGACCATAGAAATTTACAGCACATTACAGGCCCTTCAGTCCACAATGTTGTGCCAACAATGTAACCTACTCCAAAGACTGCCTAGAATTTCCCTAGTGCATAGCCCTCTATTTTTCTAAGCTCCATGTACCTATCTCAGAGGCTCTTAAAAGACCCTATTGTATCTGCTTCCACCGTTGCTGCCGGCAGTGCATTCCACGCACCCACCACTCTCTGTGTCAAAAAAATTACCCCTGATATCCCCTTGGTACCTATTTCCAAGCACCTTAAAACTATGCCCCCTCATGTTAGCCATTTCAGCTCTGGGAAAAAGCCTCTGGCTATCCACATGATCAATGCCCCTCGTGAATGAGTGGTTTGTAAACTGGATCATCCATTTCAGTCTTCCTCTTCCCCCAACCTCCCCACCATCTCACTCCAGTCACTGTCATCTGCTTCATCTGGGAATGCTGAGGATTATATAAGCACCTCAGCTGCAGCCTTGTATAAAAACATCTAATTGAAGTAAGACATAAATTGAATTGAATTGACTTTATTTCTTACATCCTTCACATACGAGTAAAAATTTTTATGTTACGTCTCCATCTAAATGTGCAATGTACAATCATAGTAATTTGTAATAATTTATAATAAATAGGACCTTCAATGTAATATAGAGTACACTCAAGTCAGCGTGAGTTCATCAGTCTGATGGCCTGGTGGAAGAAACTGTCCTGGAGCCTGTTGGTCCTGGCTTTTATGATGTGGTACCGTTTCCCGGATGGTAGCAACTGGAACAGTTTGTTATTGGGGTGACTCGGGTCCCCAATGATCCTACCGGCTCTTTTTACACACATGTCCTTGTAAATGACCTGAAACATGGGAAGTTCACAAATACAGATCTGCTGGGCTGTCCACACCACTCTCTGCAGAGTCCTGCGATTAAGGGAGGTACAGTTCCCATACCAGGCAGTGATGCAGCCAGTCAGGATGCTCTCAGTAGTGCCCCTGTAGAAAGTTCTTAGGATTTGGGGGCCCATACCAAACTTCCTCAACAGCTGGTGTGTACAGACCACATGAGGCCCTCAGTGATGTGGGTGCCGAGGAATTTGAAGCTGTTTACCCTCTCAACTCCAGATCCATTGATGTCAATAGGGTCTCCATTCCTGTCTCCATTCCTTCTGTAATCCACAACCAGCTCCTTTGTTTTTACGACATTGAGGGAGAGGTTGTTTTCTTGACACTACTGTGTCAGAGAAGTGCGGAAAATTGTTATTCAGTTCAGTTAAATAACATTCCATGGGCCAGCACCAATTAGTGTAAAAATGTAAATATACCATGTGCAAGTACATCTGTTTGGATGTACGAGTATGTGTTCAGGAGTGTGCTTTACTGCACTTTCACTACACTCACTAGCTGTGTGTCAGTCTTTGTATTGCTTCTGCTTAGACTATTATAATATCTATCAGGTACTAGTGAGTGAGACCTAGGAATTGGAACAGTTTATACATATGTTCTATAATGCTGTCAAATGTCTAATTGACATGAGGTTTACACTCAACTACAGTTTCAGGGATTTATGATACCTAGAGAGGATGCAGTTCCCAGAGGGGCCACAGCACAGAATGTACTCAGCAATTATTAGCAGCAAGAGAGTCAAGGATCAGACTGACACAGAAACTCCAGCTAATTAACCTCAGGAGCCTTTCTGAGCCTGTGAGCGAAGAACAGTGATTGAATGCTGGGCTAAATCCTTTGGTAGCCAAGTCGGAGCTCTTCAAGATTACCAGGCCAGCCAGACTTGGTGAAAATGTTACACTCTTCAAAGTCCGTGAATATTAACAGACACCACCTACTTTGAGAAATGCGATTATTGAGGAAAGATAAAAGAAATCAAGGATTTATTTAGTGGATAGGGGGTGTACTAAAAGCAGAAACCACTACAAAGTGAAATAAACTAGCTATACTTTAGGTATATCACTGTAACTGGAAGTTATACATCCCAAACTTTAATCTGTGATTTCTGTCCAGAGATGAGAGGCTCTGAACAGCTCCTTTGTGTTATTAAACCTGTAAGACAGAAAAGAGAAGCCTGAGATTTAGCAGCTAGAAATTGCCAAAATATAAGCTATAGATAAGGCAAATCAGGACTTGTATGTCAAAATATACCAAGAAGGTATCAACAACGGGCAGCAATGATAAATGTAAAATATATTTAAATATAGAGGATAGAACACAGTATGGGTCCTTCGGCCCACAAAGTTGTGCTGATCTATATTAGCCTACTTCACGATCAACCATACCCTTCCCTTCTAAACCACCTGTAGCCCTCCATTTTTCTTATAGTCATGCACCTATCTAAGAGTCATTTAAATGTCCTAGTTGTATCAGCCTCTACCACTATCCCTGGCAGTGGCTTCCAGGCTCCACCACCGTAAAAATTCCTACCTCTGACATCTCCCGTAAACTTACCTCCATTCATCTGAATGAATGTCCGCTGGTGGTGGCCATTGTCTCTATGGGGAAAAAAGGTTCTATGGGGAATAAAGGTGCTGGCCTTCCACTCTATCTATTCCTCTCATAATCGTATGCAATACTATCAAGTTACCTTTCATCCTCCATCATTTTAAAGAGAAAATCCCTAGCTTACTCAACCTTTCCTCATGAGACATTCTGTGATCAATCCTGGTAAGTCTCTTCTGCACCCTTTCTGAAGGTTCCACATACTTCTTCTAATGAGGTGACCAGAACTAAACATAATACTCCAAGGGAGGTCTAACCAGAGGTTTATAGAGCTACAACATTATCTTGTGACTCTTGATCTCAACCCCCTGACTAATGAAGGTCACACATGATACACAGTTGAAGTCAGAAGTTTACATACACTTAAGTTGAAGTCATTAAAACTCATTGTTTAACCACTCCACAGATTTCATTTTAGCAAACTATAGTTTTGGCAAGACGTTGAGGACATCTACTTTGTGCATGACACAAGCAACTTTTCCAACAACTGTTTACAGACAGATTATTTCACTTTTAATTGACTATATCACAATTCCAGTGGGTCAGAAGTTTACAAACAAAATCAAAAGAAATCGGTCAAGACCTCAGAAAAAAAAATTGTGGACCTCCACAAGTCTGGTTCATCCTTGGGAACAATTTCCAAACATTCGAAGGTACCATGTTCATCTGTACAAACAATAATACGCAAGTATAAACACCATGGGACCATGCAGCCGTCATACCGCTCAGGAAGGAGACGCACTCTGTCTCCTAGAGATGAACATACTTTGGTGCAAAAAATGCAAATCAATCCCAGAACAACAGCAAAGGACCTCGTGAAGATGCTGGAGGAAACAGGTAGACAAGTATCTATATCCACAGTAAAACAAGTCCTATATTGACATAACCTGAAAGGCTGCTCAGCAAGGAAGAAGCCACTGCTCCAAAACCACCATAAAAAAGCCAGACTACAGTTTTCAAGTATATATGGGGACAAAGATCTTACTTTTTGGAGAAATATCCTCTGGTCTGATGAAGCAAAAATTGAACTGTTTGGCCATAATGACCATCGTTATGTTTGGAGGAAAAAGGGTGAGGCTTGCAAGCTGAAGAACCCCATCCCAACCATGAAGCATGGAGGTGGCAGCATTGTGTTGTGGGGATGCTTTGCTGCAGGAGGGACTGGTGCACTTCATAAAATAGATGGCATCATGAGGAAGGAAAATTATGTGGATATATTGAAGCAACATCTCAAGACATCAGCCAGGAAGTTAAAGCTCGGTCGCAAATGGGTCTTCCAAATGGACATTGACTCCAAGCATACCTCCAAAGTTGTGGCAAAGTTGCTTAAGGACAACAAAGTCAAGGTATTAGAGTGGCCATCACAAAGCCCTGACCTCAATGCGATAGAAAATTTGTGGGCAGACCTGAAAAAGCATGTGCGAGCAAGGAGGCCTACAAATCTGACTCAGTTACACCAGTTCTGTCTGGAGGAATGGAACAAAATTCCAGCAACTTACTGTGAGAAGTTTGCGGAAGGCTACCCAAAGCGTTTGACCCAAGTTAAACAATCTAAAGGCAATGCTACCAAATACTAACAAAGTGTATGTAAACTTCAAACCCACTGGGAATGTGATAAAAGAAATAAAAGCTGAAATAAATCATTCTCTCTACTATTATTCTGACATTTTACATTCTTAAAATTAAGTGGTGATCCTAACTGACCTAAGACAGGGAATGTTTTCTAGGATTAAATGTCAGGAATTGTGAAAAACTGAGTTTAAATGTATTTGGCCAAGGTGTATGTAAACTTCTCACTTCAACTGTATCTTCTTTAACTTGATGGCAGCATCGAGGGAACTATGGAATTGAACCCCAAGATCTCACTGTTCATTCACTCTGCTTAGAATTCTGTTCTTAACCTTGTACTCCAACTTCAAGTTAATCTTTCCAAAGTGTATCACTTTGCACTCTTTGGGATTGAACAGCTATCGTTTATATGCCCAACTCTGAAACTACCATTGTAGTCTACAACTTTCTGCACTAATCACCACACCTCCGACTTGTGTGTCATCTGCAAACTTACTTTGCTTCCTCATCCATGTAATTTATAAAAATCACAAATAGCAGGGACAGATCCCTGTTAAACACCACTAGTCAGCAACCTCCAGGCAGAATATGCTCCATCTACTACAACCTTTTGCCTTCTTTAAGCAAACCAATTCAGAATCCCCACAGCCAAGTTTTGTGGATCCCATGCCTCGTGACTTTATGGATGAGCCGACCATGGGGAACCTTGTCAAATGCCTTACTAAAATCCATACACATCATGTACACTGCTCTCCCTTCATCAATTTGTCACCTCCTCATCACATTAACTGCTCTCCTTTCATCAATTTGTTTTGTCACCTCCTCAAAAAAACTCAAGCTCGCAAAGGCACAACCTGCCCCTCACAAAGCCATGTTGACTATCTCTAATAAGACTGTGCTCTTCAAATGCTGATAAATCCCATCTCTAAGAATCCTCTCCAATAGCCTGCAGAATGCTTGATTATTCATTTGGCAGATCATTGCCCTGCCTCTGTAAATGAGAAAAAGTATCGCAGATGCTGGAAACCTGAAATAATGCCATAAAATGCTTGAACAGCTCAGCAGGCCAGACAGCATCTATGGAAAGGGAAAAGGTCAATGTTTTGGGTCTGCGAACTATCATTAGAACAAAGGGTCACAAATCCAAATCATTAATTGTTTCTGTTTGCACAGGTACTGCCTGACCTGCTGAGTTCTTCCAGCATTTTCTATTTTATTTTAATTGCTTGTGGGCTTTCACATCCTTTGATATGATTTATGAAGTCAGCTGCCAGAAGAAGCACTTGAATAAATACATGGGGTATGGGCCGAATGCATGAAATTTGGACAAGCTGTGTGGGCTGAAGGGCCTGTATCCATGCAGTAATGCTCTATGGCTCTACCAGCCTACACTGGGTACCATGATCAAATTTAACAGCATACCTTTAAATGTTATGCCCTGTGGCACACTATTTGTTATATCATGCCAACCTGAAAGGAAATCCATTTATGATTCATGTCTGTATCTTGTTGTCCAGCCAATCTTTTATCCTTAAAAAATGTTACTTCCTACACCATAAACTTGTACTTTGCACAATAACCTTTGATGCAGCAATAAAATGGAAATATAAATAATGTACGTCCACTGATCCTACTTTATCTGCTGCATGTATTACTTCTTCAAAGAAGAACTTGGTCAATCGTGACTTCCCTTTCACAAAACCAATTAATTTAGCATAATTATCTTGGATTTTTTTTCTGAGTTCCTTGGTATAATGCTTTTAATAATAACTTATAGCATTTCCCCAATTAGAGATATCCAGCTATTGAGCCTGGAGGTTCCTGCTTTTTGTCTCTATTGTGAGAGAACCTAGAACGAGTACTTATTGTCTAAATATAAGAGGTCACCCATTTAAGGAGTTGAGACATTTTTTTCTCTCAGAGGACCATGATTCTTTGGAAGTATCTTTAAAGAGTGGTGGAAGCACAGTTAATGAATATTTTTAAGGTAGGAAGATTATCACCTCTGACCTTGCCTGGATGCAGTAGTTCAAACAAATTAATTAGTTTTTTGCTGTAAGGAAGTGAGGAGTGAACCTAACCATATCCCTTGCTCTTGATTTTAATGTTTGCTTTTGCAAAATACACATATTTAAATGTCAGAAAAAAATGGCTTGTCTTTCATTGGCACCATTAACTGGCAAAAACATGACAACAGCAATTTGCATAAGTTGGCAAAGTGGACCTGGGACTGTGATACCAAGTCCCAGAAGAAGCTTGTAATTTAGGGGATCTTAGGGGACAAAACTGAATGTGGCAAATGTTGGAATATCAATAATATACAGAAGTATCTCAGATTGACTGGTTGAGATGGCTGATGCCTTCATATACCGATTATGTTCCAGTTTTGAAGTGGTATTTTGTAATTAATATAAGTCATGTTTTGTATACTGTGCAATATATAATAAACAATAAAAAACAAGTAATATTGAATACTCTGCAAGATTAGCTGTTTCAATCAGAATGATCACAAATTTACTCTCACAGAATTTCTAAATACTACAAAACGTTTAGGTTTAAAATTTCTGCATTAGTTGATCTCAATAAAAATTAAAAATCAGCAGAAATAAAGTGGCATGAGAATTAATATTAAATACATTATAAACCATAAAATGAGAACTTGTTATAGGGTTTTTTATTCACATATAACTACATATTGTTTAAAATAGTATATTTTTTTATTTTAGGGAATAGTATAATAGGTAAAAATGGGCAGAGATGATCGGACTAGAAAGACTATAGAACAATATTGCAGAAATTCAAGGAATTACCCAATATTTGGACTACATTGGATACCCTGAGCAACTTTCTATTTAATTTGATGTATTATTTCAATACTTTGAACAGTTTAAACACTATAAGCATCACAGTGCTAGTAGAGTTACTGTCTCATAGCACCAGTGACCAGATTTGGTAATGACATCTGGTATTGTCTGTGGAGTTTCTATGTTCACTGTGTCACCATGAAGCCACACTCAGGTTGGAGAAACAGCTCCTTATATACCGGCTGGGTAGCCTCCAACCTGATGGCATGAACATTGACTTCTCTAACTTCCGTTAATGCCCCTCCTCCCCTTCTTACCCCATCCCTGATATATTTAGTTCCCCCCCCCCCTTTTTTTCCTCTCTTTCTGCCCATCACTCTGCCTGTTCTCCATCTCCCTCTGGTGCTCCCCTCCCCCTTTCCTTCTCCCTAGGCCTCCCGTCCCATAATCCTTTCCCTTCTCCCCCTCTGTATCCCTTTTGCCAATCACCTTTCCGGCTCTCAGCTTCACCCCACCTCCTCCGGTCTTCTCCTATTATTTTGCATTTTCCCCTCCCCCTCCTACTTTCAAATCTCTTACTATCTTTCCTTTCAGTTAGTCCTGATGAAGGGTCTTGGCCCGAAATGTTGACAGTGCTTCTCCCTATAGATGCTGTCTGGCCTGCTGCGTTCCACCAGCATTTTGTGTGTGTTCCTTAATTTCCAGCATCTGCAGATTTCCTCGTGTTTGCTTTAGAAACCTACTGAATATTGATTGGCCTAGATAGAGTGGATGTGGAGAGGATGTTTCCAACAGTGGCAGAGTCTACGACCAGAGGGCACAGCCTCAGAATAAAAGAATGTCCCTTTGGAGCAGAGATGATGGGGAACTTCTTTAGCTGGAGGATGGTGAATCTGTGGAATTCATTGCCACAGACGGCTGTGGTGGTCGTCACTCAATATATTTAAGATGGAGGTTGATAAGTTCTTCATTAGTAAGGGCATCAAAGGTTACAGGAAAAAAGCAGAAGAATGGGATTGAGAAGCAACAATAAATCAGCCATGACCAAATGGTGGAGCAGACTCAATGGGCTAAAGGCCTAATTCTTCTTCTATGTCTTATAGGTTAAATGAAATACATTTTAGAAATCCAATTGCAGAGTGCAGAGGATAGTGTGTTTATATTATTGAATTTCTGGGTACTTTATGCTAGACACGTAGAAGAGGAATTCCTGGTAATCATATTACAAAGTTTCTCTGATTGATGCATAATGTAAATTACCTCCAGCCTGGTAAATGTTTTATGGCTCATAGGTGATAAAAGGAAATTGTCTGTTTGCAAGAACTAATATTATTTGGGACTAAATAATTTCAATAATAGTAAATAAGAATCTAATGTGTTACTTTGACTCATGTTTTCAATCTTGTATTACATAAATACTGTAGATTATGGTTTAGTAATCATAATTGTGTTGGCATTCCAGGGCACTACTAAAAGTAGTGCAGTCATGTACTCGTTTAGATAAGGTCTTAAATTGCATTGTCTGACTGGGTGGCTCATGCATTTTCTGGAGTTCAGCTAAACATGTTTTCTCAACCCAAAACAGATGAATTGGTCATTCATCTCTATGACTTCAAGAGTATTGTCTCACCCACGTCAGTCACTGATAGGGATGACTTATAGTGGACTGTAAAGCTTGAGCACATAGACATTAAGAAAGAGGATGTGCTGGAGCTTTTGGAAAGCATCAGTTTGGATAAGTCACCAGAACCGGATGAGATGTACCCCAGACTACTGTGGGAAGTGAGGGAGGAGATTGCTGAGCCTCTGGCAATGATTTTTGCATCATTAATAGGGATGGGAGAGGTTCTGGAGAATTGGAGGGTTGCAGATGTTGTTCCCTTATTCAAGAAAGGGAGTAGAGATAGTCCAGGCAATTATAGACCAGTGAGTCTTACTTCAGTGGTTGGTAAATTGATGGAGAAGATCCTGAGAGGTAGGATTTATGAACATTTGGGGAGGCATAATATGATTAGGAATAGTCAGCATGGCTTTGTCAAAGGCAGGTCATGCCTCATGAGCCTGTTTGAATTTTTTGAGGATGTGACTAAACACATTGATGAAGGTAGAGTAGTAGATGTAGTGTAAATGGATTTCAGCAAGGCATTTGATAAGGTACCCCATGCAAGGCTTATTGAGAAAGTAAGGAGGCATGGGATCCAAGGGGACATTGCTTTGTGGATCCAGAACTGGCTTGCCCACAGAAGGCAAAGAGTGGTCATAGATGGGTCATATTCTGCATGGAGGTCAGTGACCAGTGGTGTGCCTCAGGGATCTGTTCTAGGACCCCTTCTCTTCATGATTTTTATAACTGACCTGGATGAGGAAGTGGAAGGATGGGTTAGTAAATTTGCTGATGACGTAAAGATTGGGGGTGTTGTGGATAGAATGGAGGGCTGTCACAGGTAACAGTGGTACATTGATAGGTTGCAGAACTGGACTGAGAAGTGCCAGATGGAGTTCAACCCAAATAAGTGTGAAGTGGTTCATTTTGGTAGGTCAAATATGATGGCAGAATACAGTAGTAATGGTAAGACTCTTGGCAGAGTGGAGGATCAGAGGGATCTTGGGGTCTGAGTCCATTGGACACTCAAAGCTGCTGCGCAAGTTGACTGTGTGGTTAAGAAGATATACGGTGTATTGGCCTTCATCGACCATGGGATTGAGTTTAAGTGTCAAGAGGTAATGTTACAGCTATATAGGACCCTGGTCAGACCCCACTTGGAGCACTGTGCTCAGTTCTGGTCACCTCACTACAGGAAGGATGTGGAAACTATAGAAAGGGTGCAGAGAAGATTTACAAGGATGCTGCCTGGATTATGGAGCATGCCTTATGAGAATAGGTTGAGTGAACTTGACCTTTTCTCCTTGGAGCAATAGAGAATGAGAGGTGACCTGATAGAGATGTATAAGATGATGAGAGACATTGATTGTGTGGATAGTCAGAGGCTTTTTCCCAGGGCTGAAATGGCTAACATGAGAGGGCACTATTTTAAAGTGCTTGGAAATAGGTACAGAGGAGATATCAGGTAAGTTTTTTTACATAGAGAGTGGTGAGTGTGTGGAATGGGCTGCCGGTGATGGTGGTGGAGGCGGATACAATAGGATCTTTTAAGAGACTCCTGGATAGGTACATGGAGCTTAGAAAAATAGAGGGCTTTGGGTAATTTCTAAAGTAGTACATGTTCAGCACAGCATTGTGGTCCAAAGGGCCTGTGTTGTGCTGTAGGTTTTCTATGTTCTATATATGCAAGTCATTGAGCTAAGATGTCGAATGGATAGAAGGATTAATTAATTACCTCAGACTGAAAAGAGCTTGGTGTATTATTCATTGAGTAAGGAAGATCATTTCCTGAAATAGAGCATAAATACAGAAATGGTCTACTATATTGTTATTTGCCATGTGGTATGTGGGAATGATTTGGGCTTGGTTGTAGCAGGCATGATCAAGTTGACAGATGTCATGAAGATTGATGGAGTTATTGACAATGTGACAAGTAGTCTTAGGACAGGGTGATATTGATATATTCATGAAATAGACTAAGAAATGGCAGATGGTGTTTAATCTCAATAAATGTGAGCTGATGCATTTTGGGAGCACTAATGCCGCTGGGACATATGACAAGCTAAGATCCTAGGTATTATTAAGGCACAGAAAGACCTTCGTATGCAAGTCCAAAAATTCTTGAAGTTAGCAGCACAGGTATATAACAGGATCAAGAGGGAACATGGGATAGTGAATTTCATTAGTCAGTGTATTACATACAAGAGCAGAGAAGTTATGCTCGAACTTTATAAAACATTGGTCAGACCTCAGCAGGAGTACTGTCTGAAGTTCTAGTCACTGAACGATACAAAGCATATAACCATATAACAATTACGGCACAGAAACAGGCCATCTTGGCCCTTCTAGTCCGTGCCGAACGCTTACTCTCACCTAGTCCCACCGACCTGCACTTAGCCCATAATCCTCCATTCCTTTCCTGTCCATATATCTATCCAATTTTTTTTTAAATGACAATATCGAACCTACCTCTACCACTTCTACTGGAAGCTTGTTCCACACAGCTACCAGTCTCTGAGTAAAGAAGTTCCCCCTCATGTTACCCCTAAACTTTTGCCCCTTAAATCTCAACTCATATCCTCTTGTTTGAATCTCCCCTACTCTCAATGGAAAAAGCCAATCCACGTCAACTCTATTTATCCCCCTCATAATTTTAAATACCTCTATCAAGTCCCCCCTCAACATTCTACACTCCAAAGAATAAAGACCTAACTTGTTCAACCTTTCTCTGTAACTTAGATGCTGAAACCCAGATAACATTCGAGTAAATCTCCTCTATACTCTCTGTATTTTGTTGACATCTTTTCTATAATTCGGTGACCAGAACTGTACACAATAAGACAGCTCTGGAGAGGATACAGAGGAGATTTACCAGGATCTTGCCTGGGACAGTGTGTTTCAGTTATGAGTAGTGACTGGAGATAATAGGTCTGTTTTCTCTTTAGCAGAGGAAGTTAAGAGGTGACATGATTTTAAAGTTATGACGTGTATGAATAAGGTAGACTGAAGGAACTTTTCCTTTTATCAAAGGCAAATAAAATGAAGGGACACAGATTTTAGGGTAAGGGGGCAAGAGATTTTGAGGGATCTTCATCACACAGAGAATCCTGAACACCTAGAAGGCATTGCCAGAAAGGTTGGTAGAAGCAGAGTCACTGCTTAAGTTGCCTTGGCTTAGGAGGTTATGGGCCAAGTACTGGTAGCTGGAATTAATATGGATGGGTACTTCCTAGCTGCTGCGGATATGGGGACTGTATGGCCTGTTCGCACGCTGAATGATTCTAATATATTACCTTCTTGCAGGCAAAGAAACGAATGGAGATCTTAGAATTGATCAAGAAACAGAGAGAGGAAAGAATACAGGTAAGAGAAATAAGTAGATGATGTACAGTCTTTTTGGAATACATGAAATAGTCTGCCTACTTGTAATAGACAGCTCTGAATAAATGCACACTCACAATTTGTTGACTAAACATGACATAATAGCACAATCATAAGTGCTGCTGTCTCATAGCTTCAGGAACCAGGGATGGTCACTGTGCTGTGTCAGCACATCCTCTCGGTGATTATGTGGGATTCCTCTGGGTCCTCTATTTTCTTCCAACATTGCAAGGTAGGTTAATCCCTTCTGTAAATTAATTTTAGTTCATGGTAAATACTGGTGACCTGGTGACAGCCTGGTGACGGGTTGGAGGCTTGTTTATGTGTGTGGGAGGGAGGAGAGGGGTTTGTTTTGTTGCTGCTGTTGTGTTTTTGTTGTTGCTTGTGTAGTTTTGCTGAGCATTGTGGACATGCAATGTTGGCACTGGAATGTCTGATGACACTTGTGGGCTGCTCCCAGAACATTCTTAGGTTCTTTTGGTTGTTAACTGTATGTTTTGTTGTGCATGTGATAGAGATATGAATCTGAATTTGTTAGGTATGTGTGAGAGAGAATTAGTTGTGTGACTGCAGCAAGAGGGAGCAATGGGGTTGCTTCCTTGGGAACAAATAAGAACTAATAAGGATTTAATAGGAAGTCATTCAGCCATTCTGTTTGTTCTTATAACCATGATTATCCTCATTTAATCACATCATCCCTTTTTTGGATGCACAAAAGACTGCAGATGCTGGAATCAAACAAAATACTGGAGGAACTCAACAGGTCAAGCAGCATCTGTGGGAGTGTGTATGTGGGGGGGGGGAAGGGTGTGGAGGAATTGTTGAAGTTTTAGATCAAAAGCCTGCAGCAGGACTGGCAGCGGAGAGAGAAGATAGTCAGTATCAAGAGGAGAGAGCGAGGTAAGACAGGAGCCAGTAGTTGGATGGTGAGTGTCCTTAATGATGGATGCCACCTTCTTGTGGCACTGCCTCTTGAAGATGTCATCATTGGTGAGGAAGGCTGTGCCTGTAATGAGTTGGCTTAGTCTACAACCTTCTGTAGCCTCTTTTGATCCTGCACTTTGTAACCTTCATACCAGTGAGAATGCTCCCCAACATTTATCTGTAGATATTTACCAGAGTCTTTGGTGATGAATCAAATCCCCTCAAAGTCCTAATGAAGTATAGCCACTGTCATGCCTTCTTCATGATTTCATCAATGTGTTGGGCCCAAGATCAATCCTCCAAGATGCTGACACCCAGGAACCACTGACCTCTCAATGTGTGTGTTCTCCTGACTTCCCTTTTCTGAAGTCCATAATCAGTTTCTCAGTCTTGCTGACATTGAGTGCAAAATTGTTGTTGCAACACTCTGTATCAGTATTGTTTGCATGCCATTTAATTCTCAGTTCATTTGAAATAACACATTCTTCAACTTAAAGTCCTCTTCAATTTATCTCTTGCTATTCATCAACAGCAAAGAAATAGTTAGAATGGGTGAGTCCATTGTCTGTTACATAGGTAAAAGGGATTTTTTTTAGCAACCACTCTCAATTACATCAGTGAAATCGGAGATTGCTGCGTAAGGTATTACTGGTGCAGACACATGCATTATTATTTTGTGACAAGAGTATGTGGTAGCATTCTTTGAACAAGACTCTGCTTAGATTGTGACTCATGGCAACATGTATATACACTCAGTGGCCTCTTTATTAGGTACACTTGTACACCTGCTTGTTACTGCAAATATCTAATCAATCATGTGGCAGCAGTTCAAGGCATAAAAGCAGGCAGACATAGTCAAGAGGTTCAATTGTTGTTCAGACCAAACATCAGATTGGGGGGAAAAATGTGATCTAAGTGACTTTGACCATGGAATGATTGTTGGTGCCAGACGGGGTAGTTTGAGTATCTCAGAAACTGCTGATCGCCTGGGGTTTTCACCTTGTTAATGAGAGCGGTCAGAGGAGAATGGCCAGACTGGTTTAAGATAACAAGAAGGTGACAGTAACTCAAATAGCCATACATTACCACAGTAGTCTTCAGAAGAGCAACTCTGAATGCACAACACGTTGAACCTGGAAGTGGATGGGCTACCGCAGCAGAAGACCATGAACCTACATTCTGTGGCCTCTTTATTAGGCAGAGCACATACCTAATAAAGTAGCCATTGAGTATATGAAATGGCATGGTAAAAGTTACCCATTCTCAAGTTTGTACAGAGCTGATCTCACCCATGCATTGTGTGACTGTGTGATACCATCACGTAGTGTTCATCAGCTAAGAACCATATCCAATTTTTGGGAACATTTTAATAGAAGGGTTTTTGATTCAACATGATAGTCGTTCGGTTCAGTAATCCTGAATAAACGACTGAGCCCTAGAGATCTGATGGTAGCACATGTGATCTCTGTCTATTTTGAATTGTCTTGTTTTATTCTGTTTTTCAATAATTCTCTCAATAGCAATACCTCTTAGCTAAACAAGGGAATAAGCATAACCAGAGTGACTGTTCTTGAAGGCAGTTTAATAATTTAGTATTATTTGTAAAGGCTTAACCTATTATGTTGCCTCTACAGTTGATTATCCCGAAACACATGCATGAGTGATAGCCATTTAAGAGCTGTTAGCTGCTCTAGACAAGTACTCCATCATTTGTGGCAAATGCAGGTAAAAACACTGAGGAAACAAAGATCCAAGTACTAATTTTTTGATCTGCTTGTTGGAATAAAAGATTAAATAGAAGAGAGATTTTTCCTCAACAAAGAAGCAATTGCACTGAAGTATGAGTTGGCTCTGCAGTCACTGTCAGCACTTTTATTGAACACCAAGATTTAGTGGAATGATTCAGAATCATGGTTTTAACAAAAGCCTGAGCGAAACAGTTATCCCAGTGAAAATCAATGAATGTAATTTTCTTGAAGAAATGGTTAATTGTCTTTCTTAAAAAATATGATTTTTCAATCTGCATTTATTTCATATGTACCCATTACTGCTGCTTACAGCAAAAATGTCTGCAATGCTGAACATTCACACTATAGTCTATGGACTATTTTAATTACCTCTCATCCAAAGGTGCTCCTTAGCAATGGAATATTACTTATGAGGACACACAGCCTCGACAACTCTCTAAGTCTACTATCTACAGCCCGTGATGTTTATAAGTTTATTTTCATGTTACATAACTGCTATAACCAAGTAAGTATTTTGGAGTATAGATAATAGAGTATAGATAGCTGCAACAACATTGGGGTGCACACTTTAGAGTATTCCCTGGCATGAAGATATTTATTACATTTGAGCTCCCTGAAATTGTGAAAATGTTTGAAGTACCCATTTTGTTGGAAACAGAGGAGGGCACACTCCATACCTTTCTTAAATCTGTACTAATATTTTGGGGAGATTGTCATATGGCTGTAATTATATTCTGAAAACTCTATGACATTGCCATTGCTGTGTGAATAGATTGCAGTGATTGTCAACATAGTCCTTGTAGCCATGTGAATACATTAATTTTTTGTAATGCTTTAACTGGATTGTCAGTCCATCTGTTTTTATGAGACAATAAGATGTAGGAGCAGAATTAAGCCATTCAGCCCATCAAGTCTACTCTGCCATTCAATCATGGCTGAGTTATTTTCCCTCTTGATCCCATAACGTTTTGTTGTCCTTACTAATCAAGTGCTTAACCTCTGCTTTAAATCTATGTAATAACTTGGCCTCCACAGTTGTCTAAGGCAATGAATTCCACAGATTCTGTAGAGTTCACCTGTGAGCATATAACTGGAAACTTTTCAGATGTAAACTTGAGACACGGAGATACTTTTGAAGCAAAATTTCATCTTTTCTCTTATTCTCGTTATTAGTGTTAAGGCATTTTTTATGAAAGCATTTTGTTATTGTTAGGATGCCCCCCCCACCCCACCCTGTCTCCTCCACTTCATTCAGCACTAGTCCAAAACAACCTTACCCATGCAGTCTCAACACATTTTCCAACTTCCGGTAGCTTTCTGTACCTTAGTGCTCCTGTTTGAAGATCTTTATCCTCACTTTAACTTCCTTTGTGAACGCTCTCTTGCAGATGGACCCTTTTACCCTCTTCTACCCTTTGCTGTACCAGCTGTTATCTACTATCTATATATATATATAAAATCAGACACAATACATGCAGTCATCTCCAGCTGAGCCAGATTTTTCCCTGCACTATTTTGGATCTCTCCTTACTTTCGAAAACTTCTAAATATATGTAAATTTTCCAGTACCTTTCTATTACATTCCCAATTCAGCTTTTTATGAGTCATCTAAAAAAAAAGCTAAAAGTAACAAGAGCAGGATTTTTGTTCTTTCTGACCCCCTTGGTACATGACTAACCTACCACCCGAACTTTCTGTTCAGGCTTTACTATCTCAAAATCTGTCAATCTTGGTCAGAAACAATATTCAATGCCTACTTATCCATAGGCCACAGGGTTAGAAAATTTCAAATACTCAAAGCCATTTCAGTGATGAAATTACTCATTTTAGTTATTCTAAAATGAAGCCTCGTTCTAGTTCTGAAGTCCCCAATCGGGAACAGCATACAATACTTCTGGCAACCTCTGTTTTCAATAATTTTATATGCTTCCCATGAGGCCATAAACTACGTACTTAAGAATAGTAAGCACTTTTATCTGAAGTACAACAAATCTCATAACTCAGACCCCATTTACTAAGCAGTATCTGTAAATGGTGAAATATAGTCTATTTCCACATAGAGGCACAACCTCCTGTAGCTTGAATTTCACATATCAGGACGCATCATTCCATTTCTACATATTAAGGACCCGTATTGTCATGTTCTCCCAATTCCCTCGGGTATAGTGTTGTACAAGGATTTTAGTAAGGCATTTGACAAGGTTCCACATGGTAGGCTTATTCAGAAAGTCAGAAGGCATGGGATCCAGGGAAGCTTGGCCAGATGGATTCAGAATTGGCTTGCCTGCAGAAGGTAGAGGGTCATGGTGGAGGGAGTACATTCAGATTGGAGGGTTGTGACTAGTGGTATCCCACAAGGATCTGTTCTGGGACCTCTACTTTTTGTGATTTTTATTAACGACCTGGATGTGGGGGTAGAAGAGTGGGTTGGCAAGTTTGCAGATGACACAAAGGTTGGTGGTGTTGTAGATAGTGTAGGGGATTGTCGAAGATTGCAGAGAGACATTGATAGGATGCAGAAGTGGGCTGAGAAGTGGCAGATGGAGTTCAACCTGGAGAAGTGTGAGGTGGTACACTTTGGAAGGACAAACTCCAAGGCAGAGTACAAAGTAAATGGCAGGATACTTGGGAGTGTGGAGGAGCAGAGGTATCTGGGGGTACATGTCCACAGATTCCTGAAATTTGCCTCACAGGTAGATAGGGTAGTTAAGAAAGCTTATGGGATGTTAGCTTTCATAAGTCGAGGGATAGAGTTTAAGAGACGCGATGTAATGATGCAGCTCTATAAAACTCTAGTTAGGCCACACTTGGAGTACTGTGTCCAGTTCTGGTCACCTCACTATAGGAAGGATGTGGAAGCTTTGGAAAGGGTATAGAGGAGATTTACCAAGATGCTGCCTGCTTTAGAAAGTATGGATTATGATCAGAGATTAAGGGAGCTAGGGCTTTACTCTTTGGAGAGAAGGAGGATGAGAGGAGACATGATAGAAGTGTACAAGATATTAAGAGGAATAGACAGATTGGACAGCCAGTGCCTCTTCCCCAGGGCACCACTGCTCAGTACAAGAGGACATGGCTTTAAGGTAAGGGAAGGGAAGTTCAAGGGAGATATTAGAGGAAGGTTTTTCACTCAGAGAGTGGTTGGTGCATGGAATGCACTGCCTGAGTCAGTGGTGGAGGCAGATACACTAGTGAAATTTAAGAGTCTACTAGACAGGTATATGGAGGAATTTAAGGTGGGGGGTTATATGGGAGGCAGGGTTCGAGGGTCGGCACAATATTGTGGGCCGAAGGGCCTGTAATGTGCTGTACTATCCTATGTTCTATGTTCTATGTTCTAAGATGCTGGTGAGGCTATATTTGAAACATTATGTTCAGGTTTTGATGATCCTGCGATAGGAAAGATGGTATTAAACTGGAAAAAGTTCAGAAATGATTTTCAAAGATGTTGCCAGGACTTGAGAGAGAGGTTGGAAGGTTGAATTTTATTTCTTGGAGTGTAAGAAGCTCAGAGATAATCTTATGGTGGTGCATAAAATCTTGAGGGGGGCATAGATGGAGTGTATGCACTCAGTCTTTTTCTCGGGGCTGAGGAATCAAAAACTAGCAAGCACAGGTTCAAGGTGGAAGGTTTAGTAGAACTTAAAGAGCAACTTTTTCACCCAGGGAGTGGTCAGTATATGGAATGAGCTGCTAGAGAAAGTAGTTGAGTCAGATACAGTAACAACTTTTAAAAGACAGTTGTACAAGTACATGAATTGGAAGTGGCCTACAAGGTTATAGGCTAAACAATGGCAAATAGGACTGGCTTGGCTCGGCATTTTCGTAAGCCTGGGCCAATTGGCTGAAGGGCCAATTTCCATACCATATGACTCCTTGAAGATACCTACCCATCATTTTGATGAAGCATCAGTTTAGTAGTATTTCTTTAAAAAGCTGAATATGAATACTCAAATCATTTAAATTTTCTCTTTTATAGAAAGAACAATTGGCTCTTCCATACAAGCCAAAGAAAATCATGCAAGCACTACCGTAAGTGTGTGTTGATGTTACAGTAAATAAGTATTTAATTAATGTTATGCTGTCATGTTATGAACAAATAAGATACTTTTGTCGTTTCCTTTCACTTTACATTTTACTTGAGAAATGTAATGTGTAGTGGTGCTAGAAAGTTTATGAACCCTGTAGAATATTCTCTATTTCTGCATAAATATAATATAAAATGTTATCAAATCTTCACTGTCCTAAAACTAGATAAAAGCCCAATTATACAAGTAACACAAAATATTATATTTGTTCAATTATTTATTGAGAAAAATTATCCAATATTACATATATTTGTTGGGAAAAGTATGTGAAACTTTGCTTTCAGTCACTGACATGACCCCCTTGCAGAGCAATAACTTCAACCAAATGTTTTTGGTAACTGTTGATCAGTCCTGCGCATCAACTTGGAGGAATTTTAGGCCATTCCTCCTTACAAAACTGCTTCCACTCTGGGATGTTGGTGAGCTTCCTTGCATGACCTGCTTGCTTCAGGTCCTTCCGCTACATTTCTATAGAATTAAGGTCAGGACTTTGACTTGGCCATTCCAAAACACAAATTTTCTTCTTTTTAAACCATTCTCTTGTTGATTTAATCTTGTGTTTTGGATCATTGTCTTGCTGCATTATCCAACTTCTATTAAGCTTCAGGTGACGGACTGCAAACCTGACATTCTCCTGTAAAACATCTTGATACAATTTTGAATACATCGTTCCCTCAATGATTGCAAGCTCTGCAGGCCCTGAGGCAGTAAAGCAGCCCTAAACCATGATGCTCCTTCCACCATACTTCACAGTTGGATGAGGTCTTGGTGTTGGTGTGCAGTGCCCCTTTTTCTCCAAACATAGTAATATACACTTTTGCCAAGAATTTCAACTTTAGTCTCATCTGTCCACAGAACATTGTCCCAGAAGCATTGTAGAACATCCAGGTGGCCTTTTGTAAACTTGACACATGTAGCAATTTTTTTTGGAGAGCAACACATATACAAAATGCTTGAGGAACTCAGCAGGCCAGGCAGCATCTATGGAAAAAGTGCAGTTGATGTTTTGGGCCGAATGCTCCCTGGCTTACTAAATTCCTCCAGCATTTTGTGTGTGTTGCTCAGACTTCCAGCTTCTGCAGATTTTCTTTTCTTTGTGCTTTTTTGGAGAGCAGTAGTTTCCTTCGTGGTGTCCTTCCATGAACACCATTCTTGTTCAGTGTTTTTCTTATGGTGGACACGTGAACAGAGACTTTAGCAAGTTCTAGAGATTTCTGTAGGCCTTTTGCTGTTACCTTTAGATTCCTTTTCACCTTCTTCAGCATTGTACGTTGTGTTCTTGGTGTCATTTTTGCAGAATGGTCACTCCTAGGGAGAGTCACAACAGCACTGAGTTTCCTTCAGTTGTAGACAATTCATGCATCTCTACAATTCTTCTTCCAAGGTCCTCTGAAAGTTGTTTTGATCGAGGCATGGTGCACATTAACAGATCTTTCTTGAGAAGAACAGGCTCTGTCAGTAACCTGACTTTGTGTGTCTTTTTTATAAGGCAGGACACCACTACAACCCACAGCTCCAATCTCATTGATTGGAACACCTGACTCCAAATAGCTTTTGTAGAAGGCATTACCTCAGAGGTTCACATATTTTTTCCAATAAATACATGTAATATTGGATCATTTTTCTCAATAAATAAATGAACATGTCTAATGTTTTTTGTGTTATCTATTTAATTGGGTTCTCTTTATCTAATTTTAGGACTTACGTGAAGAACTGATCACATTTTAGGTCATATTTATGCAGAAATAGAGAGAATTCTACAGGGTTCACAAACTTTCTAGCACCACTGTGGCAGTGTTTCCACATTGTTCACATCTGAAACTTGGTTCTTTAAACCAGTGGAATTTAAGTTCAGAAGTACAATCCAAAACACAGTCACAAGAAGATTGTGTGTTCTGTGTTAACGACCATCATATAGCCATGTTTGCTGAGGTATCATGTGTAGCTGGAACTTTGAACAAAACTGCCAACTTCAACCTTTCAGTCATTGTCTCTCCAGACTTCCATAATGCTTTGATTTTCATTGAAAATGAATTGCATATCACACAGCTACTGGTTCACTTTCCAAGCATCCCTCTTTAATTGTATGTACTTCCCTTTTTTGCTATGCCTGCCCATATTTCTGACTCTATGTCACCATGAAGATAGCCATCTCAATAATAATGTACATTTCCCTCTGTGTGTATTACTCTTCTGTCCTCTTTTATCAATCTAAAGATGCTGAGGATTTTCTATGCTATGATACTTCATTCAGATGACAGTTTTGAACTGTCACACTGAACTTTTAATCTGGGAATATCAAGTTAGCAGCCCATCCACTTACAGTATTTGTACTGGTTTCTGAGGTCAGGCAGCCTTGTCTTTGATCCCCAGAGAAAGTGGCCAGCTCACTTCAGGACCTTCTATTAGAGTGGAAAATTATGATTGCCTAATCCTTTCGTGTTTGGAGGTTGAGAAGGGCTAATAATGTAATTCCTTCCTCCTTTTCAGAAGGATGTATCATAAGCAGAATGGCAGAATTGCTTTATAGACCTACAGTTGCGTAATGTTTCAGAAATTCATAACCCTAGGGGCTATGTGCTTGGGAAATTCTAGGAAGTTTCAAGAGTAGGTTAAATGGTCAGCACAGTGTTGTGGGCTGAGGGGCCTGTAATGTGCTGTAGATTTCTATGTTCTATGTTCTTTAATCAGCGTTGAACATTGCATTAATTTAATTAATATGGTAAATATGTTTTCAGTTCAACAATTTCCCACAGAATGAGTCTCAGATGAACAATACTATTTACATCAAGTCCCACTGAAAGAGCAGTTTTGGGATTCTCAATTCCCTCTCCATTATGCATCTTCAGATTGAGGAAAGGCAGACTCATCAAAGCAAAACAAGTACCTAATAGCTATAGTTTCTTCCAAAACCCAAGTGGGTAAATGTAGTAATGTATACTTTGGGATGATTCAAAATAAAATTTGTTTTCATTTCCCTGTGCTTACCTCGGTTGAAATATCAAAGTTCAAGGTAAATTTATTATCAAAGTACATATATGACACCATACCCAACCCTGAGATTCATTTTCTTATGGACATACTCAATAAATCAATAGAAAAATAAGCATAACAGACTCAAATGAAAGACCACCCAACTTGGGTGTTTGACCAGAGTGTAAAAGACAACAACCTGTGCAAATACAAAAAGAAAGAAGAAATAATAATAATAATAATAATAATAAATAAATACACAATAAATATTGAGAACATGAGATAATAGTCCTTGAAAGTGAGTCCATTAGTTGTGGGAACAGTTCAGTGACTGGGCCCAGCACAAGTCCTCCAAAATAATAACACCAAGGAATTTAAAGTTGCTGACCTTCTCCACCTTTGATCCTCTGATGAGGACTGGCTCATGGACCTCTGGCTTCCTCTTCCTAAAATCAATAATCAGCTCCTTGGTCTTGCTAACTTTGAGTGAGAGGTGGTTGTTGTGGCACCACTCAGCCAGACTTTCAATCTCCCTCCTATATCCACTTGGAAAACCATGCCTATCTTCAAACTTTCTGCACTGGGCAGAGAACTAATCAGTTGATGCTCTTGATTTGCCTAGAGTGACTCATACTGAAAAATTAATGTGTTAACATTTAGCACAGCCATCGTAAATTTTGAATTTAGTCCAGGCACTTCATGAATAACTTACAGGTGGGACACAAAATTGCAGCAGATTCTTATCCACAAAAGCCACCCCCCACCCCACCCACCCAGGAGTTCTATGTACGCTGAAAAACAGGATTGTCTTCAGATCCTCCTGAATTGTGCAAAATTATCTTTTATGATGAAGGCTAAATTGAGAACTTACTAGAATCAGCATTTTGTAACTAATAGGATTTGGATGGATTAATTGGAAAATTGTTTTCAAGTGAGGACTCACTAACAGATTATGAGCAAAGTACTGTATTTCACTATCTTTTATATCTTAACGTTAAATATGTCAGCTTATCTTTCACCAACACTGCACTGGCCCTGGATTAGAGATCACATTGAAGTGACAGTATGATGCCCTTAGGGTAGTGGTAAGCCCCCTCATTGTGATTCATTGTTGCAGTTTGGCATCTGTGGCCCACTATTGGCAATCAAGGCCTGCAGCTTTTAGCAGGAACACTCATAATCAGAATCTGACATGACTTAACAAGCTTTGCTAAGATATATTGATCAGTAGCTCCATAGAGAGGTTGAATTGTGCTTTGTCATAAATAAGCAAGGCTATGTGTTTGTTTTGGCTAGCTGTATCTCTCCATTCCCCCATACCCCCACATTATTTATTTATTGATAGATACAACATGGAGTGGGCCTTTCTAGCCCAGAGCCACACTGCCCAACAACCCACCATGCTACCATGGTGCCCATATTATTCTTTGAGTAGATGCAGTTTTACTATGATCCAAATGTGAAAACACTATGATCCATGATGAGATATTCCGTAGTATTTGCTATGGATTCTCCCAGCAGGCAACAGCCATCATATAAACTGAATTAAAATAAAATGACGTTGACAATGTCATCACTGAAATGGCTGAAACAACCCTCGGTAGCTTAAGGGTGAATATTCCATATAAAGTAGACAACCAAGAAGGTGTTATAATTGAAGCATGAACAACCCAGACAAGCTATTTAAAAAATGGCACTACTCTAGACAGGAGACTGCATGTGCTGGTATCTGGAGAAACTCAGCAGCTTGAGCAGCACCTGTGGAGGCAAAATGATGGCTGATGTTTTGGTTCAAGACCCTGCATCATGGCTGTGAATGAAGAGGGCAGATGGCCAGTGTAAAGAAATGAGGGAAGGGATGAGGTAGGTGACAGATGGACCAAGGAGGGATGAAAGATGACTGTCAGATAGAGCCAGATAGGGGAGAGGGAGGGGTGGAATTGGGAAACAGAGGCAGGTGGGTGACAGGTGGAAGCAGATGAAGAAAAAAATGGAGTCAGGTGATGGGAGAGAAGGGTGAAGCTGGAGACAGGCTGGGGGTGATAAGCAGCAACAAAAGATAGATAGACATTTTATTGATCCCAAAGAAAATTACAGTGTCGCAGTAGCATTACAAGTGCACAGATACAGTCGGCCCTCCTTATTCACGGATTCCGCATGCACGGATTCAACCAACCGCAGATCGGGAAAACCTGGAAGTTCTCTCTCCAGCGCTCGTTGTTTGAGCATGTACAGACTATTTTTTCTTGTCATTATTCCCTAAACAATACAGTATAACAACTATTTACATAGTATTTACATTGTATTAGGTATTAAAAATAATCAAGAAATTACTTAGAAGTACAGGCAGTCCCCGGATTATGAAGGAGTTCCATTCCTGAATCCGTCTTTAAGTTGGATTTGAAGTCGGAACAGGAACATCCGGTATTATTTAGCGTCAGTTAGTCAAACGTTTTTCTTAGTATATAGTACATATTTTACCTTTCTATGCATATAAAACACTTAAGAAACATATGTATTTCAATAATTAAACCACTGCATTGCTTAGTAGTAATTGTAGCTTTCATTGGGACAGGGCCTTTCACATTCTCCATCAAAATTGTTCCAATCGTTGACCGACTGTAGCCTAATGCTTTTCAAATGACCGATGGCGCTTCACCTCTTTCCAATGGCTTTATTACTTCCACCTTATTTTCAATCGTGATTGTGATTATTTTTGTGGACAGAAACACCGCGGATTCAGAGCTGCACCGCCAGGTCCTAATGTCCACCGCACTGAGACGTTAAATGAAGTTCGGGGTTCCGCTGGGTCCTAAAGACCACCACACTGAGACAGGTTAAATAAGGCACTTGAGCATCTGCATTTTTTGGTATCCACGGGGGGTCCCAGAACCAATCACCCACGGATAAGGAGGGCCGACTGTATACAAATATATAAATATTAGAAGAGAAGTAATAAAGAATAAAAATAAATTACCTCAAACAGTCTAACAAAAGCGGGTCATCACTTCCTCGGCTAAAGGTTGGCTCATTATGGAGCCTAATGGCCGAGGGCAAGAATGACCTCATATAGCGTTCTTTGGGGTAGTGCAGTCGTCTTAATCTACTACTAAAAGTGCTCCTCTGTTCAGCCAAGGTGGCATGCAGAGGGTGAGAAACATTGTCCAGAATTGCCAGGATTTTCCGTAGGGTCCTTTGTTCTATCACAGCCTCCAGTGTGTCCAGTTTGACTCCTATAACAGAGCCAATCTTCCTAATCAGTGTATTGAGCCTGTTGGCATCACCCGTGTTGATGCCATTGCCCCAGCACACCACCGCATAGAAAATTGTACTAGCGGTAACAGACAGGTGGAACATATGAAGGAGAGGCCTGCATATTCCAAAGGACCCCAGTCTCCTCAGGAATTAGAGGTGACTCTGGCCCTTCTTATACACAGCCTCTGTGTTGGTACTCCACTCAAGTCTGTCATCCAGATGGACCTCCATGTATGTGTAGGTCCTCACCACATCCACGTCCTCACAACTCTGGCAGGGTCTACAAGACATTACTTCCTACAAAGCGAAACCGTATAGTATGAATGGCAGTGAAGCTTCACTATCAGATGAACTCAATGCCTACTATGCACACTTTGAAAGGAAGAACACAACTACAGCTGTGAAGATCCCTGCTGCACCTGATGACCCTGTGACCTCTGTCTCAGAGGCTGATGTTAGGCTGTCTTTATAGAGAGTGAACCCCCGCAAGGCAGAAGGTCACGATGGAGTACTTGGTAAGGCTCTGAAAACCTGTGCCAACCAACTAGCGGGAGTATTCAAGGACATTTTCAACCTCTCACTGCTATGGGCAGAAGTTCCCACTTGCTTCAAAAAAGGCAACAATTATACCAGTGCCGAAGAAGAATAATGTGAGCTGCCTTAACGACTAACACCCATTAACACTCACAGTGATGAAATGCTTTGAGAGGTTGGTGATGACTAGACTGAACTCCTACCTCAGCAAGGACCTGGACCCATTGCAATTTGCCTATTGCCACATTAGGTTGACAGCAGACACAGTCTCAATGGCTCTCCACATGGCTTTAGACCACCTAGACAACACAAACAACCATGTCAGGATGCTGTTCATCGACTGTAGCTCAGCATTTAATACCATCATTCCCACAATCCTGATTGAGAAGTTGCAGAACCTGGGCCTCTGTACCTCCCACTCCAATTGGATCCTCGACTTCCTAATTGAAAGACCACGGTCTGTGTGGATTGGTGATAACATACCTTCTTCACTGACGATCAACACTGGTGCACCTCAAGGGTGCGTGCTCAGCCCGCTGCTCTACTCTCCATATACACATGGCTGTGTGGCTAGGCATAGCTCAAATACCATTTACAAATTTGCTGATGACACAGCCATTGTTGGTAGAATCTCAGGTGGTGATGAGAGGGTGTACAGGAGTGAGATATGCCAACTAGTGGAATGATGCTGCAGCAACAACCTGGCACTCAACGTCAGTAAGACAAAAGACCTGATTGTGGACTTCAGAAAGGGTAAGACGAAGGAGCACATAACAATCCTCATAGAGGGATCAGAAGTGGAGAGAGTGAGCAGTTTCAAGTTCCTGGGTGTCAAGATTTCTGAGGACCTAACCTGGTCCCAACATATCGATGTAGTCATAAAGAAGAAGGCAAGACAGCGGCAATACTTTATTAGGAGTTTGAAGAGATTTAGCATGTCAACAAATACAGTCAAAAACTTCTATAGTTGTACCGTGGAGAGTATTCTAACAGTCTGCATCGCTGTCTGGTATTGGGGGGGGGGGGGGGGGCAGGGCGCTACTGCAGAGGACCGAAAGAAGCTACAGAAGTTTGTAAATCTAGTCAGCTCCATCTTGGGCATTAGCCTACAAAGTACCCAGGACATCTTTAGGGAGTGGTGTCTCAGAAAAGCAGTGTCCATTATTAAGGGCCCTTTTCTCACTGTTACCATCAGGTGGGAGATACAGAAGCCTGAATGCACACACTCAGCGATTCAGGAACAGGTTCTCCCCCTCTGCCATCCAATTCCTAAATGGACATTGAAGCTTTGAACACTACCTCACTTTTTTTAATATACAGTATTTCTGTTTTTGCACATCTTTTAAAATATATTCAATATACGTAATTAATTTACTTGTTTGTTTATTATGTTTTATTTTATTTATTATTTCTCTCTCTGCTAGATTATGTACTGCATTGAACTGCTGCTGCTAAGTTAACAAATTTCACGTCACATGCCAGTGATAATAAACCTGATTCTGATTCTAATTCTGATTGAATAGTAACAGGGAGCAGTGCAGGCGTAATCTTCCTAAAGTCCATTGCCATCTCCTTTTTCTTACTGATGTTGAGCTACAGATGTTTTGTTTGACAAAGTCCTCCACCAGGGCCCTGTATTCATCCTCCTGTCCTTTTATACGTGCAACAAAGGCCATCGGTGCTAGAATCTGGTGAAAATTGGAGCTATTGAGTAAGTGATGAAGGCAGATAGAACTAGATAGGCACCGGAATCCAGTGGTTAAAATGTGTAGGGAGGAGGTGAATGGAATCAGGAAGAAGACAAAATTGTGATGGGAATTCCTCCAGCAGTTTGTGTACGTTGTCCAAAAATGGACTGGAGTTGGGTCAAAAGGAGGGAGACAGAGGGAGAGGGAGAAATGGAGGAAGTAAAGATGATCTGAAATTGGAAAATTCAGTGTTCATACCATTGGGTTGTAGACTATGCTATGTTCATATCATCTACAATCGAGCTGCCTCTATCAACAGATCTTCTCCTCCTACCTCTCTCTATCTGTCAGTTATCCTTCACCCCTCCTCAATCTACCTATCATCTACTGGCTCCTGTCTCACCCCTCCTCCTCTCCTCTTTATACCAGCTACCTTCTCTCTGCACTCACAGTCTTGATGCAAGGTCTCAATCTGAAACATCAACAATTTTTCCTCCAAAAGATGCTGCATAACCCCTGCACTATGTTCTAATAAGCTAGGCATCCCAGTTAGTCTATGCATACCCAATAAAGGAGAAACGTCCACTCACAACTCTGTGTTCAGCTGAATGTTGATGTGACAGTCATGGGTAAGCAGCTTGTTGATACCTACTGACTCAGTTCATATGTGAAAAATATTCATTTGGACAAGGTAATTAGTAATTCTAATCTTCTTACCCCTATTTCACCCAAAGAGGGAATTTATATCTCATAACCCAAAGACTCTTTACAATCTAAAAAAAGTATTTCAAGATAAAGTAAGTTGTGTGACGTGAAATTCCAAATCTGGTGAAGAGGACTATTGACATATTGTGGTTTTGCAGGCCTACAAGGATGTCTATCTTTCTTTCAATTTCTACAATGATTTGTTGGAAATTAGCAAATTTGCAGATGACACAAAACTGGGTGGCAGTGTGAAATATGAGGAGGATGTTAGGAGAATGCAGGGTGACTTGGACAGGTTGGGTGAGGGGGCAGATGCATGGCACTTGCAATTTAATGTGGATAAATGTGAGGTTATTCACTTTGATGACAAGAACAGGAAGGCAGATTACTATCTGAATGGTGTCAAGTTAGGAAAAGGGGAAGTACAATGAGATCTAGGTGTTCTTGTACATCAGTCACTGAAAGTAAGCATGCAGGTACAGCAGGCAGTGAAGAAAGCTAATGGCATGTTGGCCTTCATAACAAGGGGAGTTGAGTTTAGGAGCAAATAGGTCCTTCTGCAGTTGTACAGGGCCCTGGTGAGACCACACCTGGAGTATTGTGTTCAGTTTTGGTCTCCAAATTTGAGGAAGGACATTCTTTCTATTGAGGGAGTGCAGCTTAGGTTCACGAGGTTAATTCCTGGGATGGTGGGACTGTCATATGTTGAAAGATTGGAGCAACTGGGCTTGTATACACCGGAATTTAGAAGGATGAGAGGGGATCTGATTGAAACATGTACAATTATTAAGGGATTGGACACGCTAGAGGCAGGAAACATGTTCCCGATGTTGGAGGAGTCCAGAACCAGAGGCTACAGTTTAAGAATAAGGGGTAGGCCATTTAGAACGAAGTTGAGGGAAAACCTTTTCACTCAGAGGATCTATGGAATGCTCTGCCTCAGAAGGCAGTGGAGGCCAATTCTTTGGATACTTTCAAGAAAGAGTTAGATAGAGCTCTTAAAGATAGTGGAGTCAAGGGATATGGGGAGAAGGCAGGAATGGGGTACTGATTATGGATGGTCAGCCAATGATCACATTGAATGGGGGTGCTGGCTCGAAGGGCCAAAGGGCCTACTCCTGCACCTATTGTCTATTGAAAAGTTTTCAATTTTGAACTGTGTCACACATAATACTGTATATACTCATATTTCCTAATATCAGTATGAGGGGTCAAAGGTATAGAACTGCATGTTAGACAGACAGTAGGCCTAGACAGGGAACAGTTCGGTGCTCAACTGATTTACTAACCATCTGTTTACTTCCAGAGAGCCTGCCTGCCCAGATTTCAGTAATGAGGCTCAGGAGACTTACCAAGCTCTGAGGCAGTTAGACTGAATGTTAAGAAAATCTTCTGGAGACAGAGATAACTCAAGGAAAAATGAACAACTTACTTCAAGTTAATAAACTGTTGTTTCCTTAAACTGTAACTAATTTGGCTTTTTAGTTGTCTCTGTTGTACCTTTTCTAATTTGATAACTTCTCTCTTCAGTGCCTAGCTAGTACAAACCTGCAGAGATACTCATGTCTGAGCAACTGATATGATTTATTTTGAGCTTACTGTTCCAAGAGAAATCACCACAGCAGTCTAGGGCAGGGGTCAGCAACCTTTACCACTGAAAGAGCCACTTGGACCCGTTTCCCACAGAAAAGAAAACACTGGGAGCCGCAAAACCTGTTTGACATTTAAAATGAAATAACACTGCATACAACATTTTGTTTTGCCTTTATGCTATGTATAAACAAACTATAATGTGTTGCATTTATGAAATTGATGAACTCCTGCAGAGAAAACGAAATTACATTTCTGCATGCAACAAAATCATTTTGAACTCCAAAAAAAAGACGTTGGGTTGAAGGTTACTTTGAAGTAAAATACTCAACGTCTATTTGAGTCCTTCTTGTATTTATGAAAAACGCCAAACTTAAATTTGCCGCCAGCAGCAAACCAAAAATAACGTCAGCCAGCTGTCAACCTGAAAAATAAAAGGACTATTTCACTGAACAATGAAAACATATGAATATATGTAAAATAATAGGCAATTAAAATATTTATCATACTTGGTCAGGTTGACTCACACCTGACAATGCAGTCGTATTCAGTAGGGATGGATCGATGCTTAGGGGAGTGTCCGGGAAGGATAATGTGTTTTTTTCCTCTCTGAACTCACAGAAGCGTTTCCCAAACGATGTTTGCATTGCGATGATTGCAGAATGTAAATACTCCGAATTTATCATGTCGTGACCTTGTTTGAACTCTCTCAAATTGGGGAAGTGAGACAATGTGCCTTTCTGTAAACCTCTGGCAAGCACTGTCAACTTGCGCTCGAATGCCAAAACATCCTCCAACATGTGCAGGGCTGTACGTCCTTACCCCTGAAGAGCTGTGTTCAGCATGTTCAGGTGCGCTGTCATGTCTACCATGAAGTGTAGCTTTTCCAGCCACTCTGGCTGTTCCAGCTCAGGAAAGGTGAGCCCTTTGCTGCCCAGGAAAGTTTCCACTTCTTCCAGACACGCGACAAAGCGTTTCAGCACCTCCCCTCTGGACAGCCAGCGATAAAAACACGTTGTAGCGGTGTGCTACACGCAGTCAGTAAACTGCAGTCAAAGATAGCTTTATTCGAACTAAACAGCCTTGCTTTTAAGCCTCCCTCAACCCGCCCCCCATGGGCGCGGATGCTGCAAAAGGCACGTACTCACAAACCCCCGTAGGCTATCTCCCTTAGCCTGAACGCTGGCTAATTGTGAGCCGGTTCGGATGTGTCAGGAAATGGGTCGCCACAACATCTTATTTAGATTGTACAAGATCACCATAATCTTCAAATTTAGAATTACATTTCAAAAACTAACAAACTAACATAAAATACATTTTAATTAAATACTGACCAATTATTTCCCAAAGCAACAGGGAGCCGCAGCACAGACGTAAAAGAGCCACATGTGGCTCCGGAGCCGCGGGTTGTCGACCCCCGGTCTAGGGCATCATGGTAGTGCAGTGGTTAGTGCGATGCTATTACAGCTCAGAGTTCGGAGTTCAATTTCGGTGCTGTCTGTAAGGAGTTTGGAGGTTCTTCCCCTGACCATGTGGGTTTCTTCCAGGTGCTCCAGTTTCCTCCCACAGTCCATAGATGTAGGTTAATTGGTCATTGTAAATTGTCCTGTGATCTGGCTAGTGTTAAATAGGTGGGTTGTTGGGTGGCACAGCTCATTGGGCCAGACGGGCCTGTTCCGTGCTGTATCTCTAAATAAAATAAGTCAGGTCAGGTTATGCAACTTTTCGTGTACAAATCTTACATAGAAGTAGTTTGTACAGGTTAGACCATGAACAGCTTGAGTCACACATGAAGCATTTTCTCCATTACTATTAACATTTTGAGCTTTTGGGTGCAACCTACAACCATTGTTAATCACTCAAAAATAGGAGCACATAGAAATTCTAATTCAAAAAGGAAATATTAAAAAAATTATATCTTGTATGTATAATTTGATTCAAAAACAGGCAATTAAACAAGGAGTCCATAAGTCAAGACAAAAATGGGAAAGTGATTTGAATATTAAAATTGAAGAAACAAATTGGTCAAGACTATGTCTTGATAGTATGACAAATACAATAAATGTTCGGTTAAGATTAGTGCAGTATAATTTTCTACATCAATTATATATTACACCACAAAAAATAAATAAATTAAATCCAAACTTATCGGATCAGTGTTTCCGATGTAACCAGGAAACTGGTACTTTTTTACATTCTACATGGTCTTGTTCTAAAATTCAACCATTTTGGACAAATTTAAGACTTTTACTGGAACAAATTACAGGAACACAATTTCCTCATAATCCAATATTACTCTTATTAGGTGATATTGAAAGGATAAAACCGAAACTCAAACTAAATAAATACCAGAAAGAATTTATAAAAATTGCACTGGCAGTAGCCAAAAAAGCTATTGCAGTTACTTGGAAATCGGATACATATTTAAGTATAGACTCTTGGAAGAAAGAAATCTATGGTTGTATTCCATTAGAAAAAATTACTTATAATTTAAGAGATAAATATGAAACATTTCTGAAAATTTGGAACCCTTATTTACAAAAGATAGGGTCAAATCTATAGATGCTCTGAAGATGAAACAATTGGTTATTTGGGGAAGGAAATAAATATACATATTAAAGTTATTACGAATTCCATGGAGCATGTGGAGATCTTCCAACAACCAGGCAATCTTTCTTTCTTTTTTTTTCTCTTTCTCTTTTTTTTCTATAGGGCAGTTAGGGGGGAGGGGTTAAGGGGAGGGGGGAAGGGTTATATACATTTTTTTTCATACTTCATTTTGTAACTACTTAAAAATGCAATAAAAAAAGTTTTCAAAAAAAAAAATAGGAGCACATCAATCAGGTTACAGCAAGGAGATGGCATCCTTCAATGTGATGTGGATGTCTTACAAAAGAACATTAAGGTTTCAATAAGCTTTCTTTTCAAATCTTTTTATTATTATTATTCAAAAATAGCACAAGTACATTGAAGTAACAACATTTACAATGCCTCATAAAAGAGGAAATTATCTTAAGGATTGAAAATTTTGTGAATTAAAAAAACCCTACTAAGCAAGAAAAGTGAGGAAGAAAAGGCTTGAATAAGCCATTGGTTGTTTGAGCCTGTTTCGCCATTAAATAAAAGTCACAGCTTCTACCTCAGCTCCATTTTCCATCACTATCCCCATATCCCCTGACTTTCTAAGATGCAAAGAGTAATTTTAGTTTTGCAATTATGCAAAACAGGTGACAACAAATTTACATTCATTTTACATTACTATCAATCCTGCTTCTCTTTTCCATAGGTTTGCCATCTATATTCATGGAACTAGTAGCACTGTAATGCCCCTAACAGAGTGAAACATGCAAGCTTAATGTCTGGTCTCCTCTGATGTTTTTATTATTATCAAGAGGAAATGTTGTTTAGAATTTCTACAATGTATATTTTCCCCTGATTTGAAAATGTGGAGTTTAGAGAAGTGTATATTTTAAGAGCCTTGACAGCTATCTGAGAAGGTACAAAGAAAAGTTTATCTCTTACTGACAGAACCCTACTTGTAGTGTGCATTAATAACCCCAAGGAAAACCCCAGACAATGATGGCAAACAACAACTGAGACTTTAAGTTAATGCTTCTAGTGATTGAAAATCATGAATTACAAGAACTTGGAAGAAAGCAAATGAACCACAAAATACTTAAAATATCCATAATCCCTTAACTGGATTTCAGTTCATAACTGACGCTGAGGTGTGTACCTATGATTTGGTGCTTCAATATTTAGTTCTGAGGTGGAAAGTGAAAGGTTTGAGCCCATTTTAAAACCTTATTCCATTATTTAGGCTCCCCGCAGGCAGTACTGTGGGAAAGTTAAATAATCAAAGATGTTAAATGTCTGCTGGTTAAAAGTCACTCGAACTTTTGAGTTTGTACTGGCTCTGAAACCAGTCCCATTCTCTCCAAAGTGCTGAAGCTATGTTGAACATTCACAAATAAAGTGATTTCAATTAAACATTAGTCTGAAGCCAAATCTGCTACCTCAAGATTTCATTGTATGTTTCAATGTAAGCATGACATATAAAGCTAATCTTAAAAGTATCCAATTCAAAAATAGACATGGGAATTCTCCTCATATGCTGGACAAGTTAATACCTCAACCAGAGGCACAAAACAATATCTGATCATTCAATTTATTGCTTAGTATACCAAATTTGTCTACAAAACTGTAATAACTAGACTTTGAAAGAACTTTCAGTGTCTGAAATACATTGAAATATCCTGAATATGCTCCTGATTAAATTCTGCCCTGCACCTCATGATGAATACATACATCTGAGCCAGAAATCAAAGATAAAGATAGATTAGCTTTATTTATCACATGAACATTGAAACATCAAAACACACAGTGAAAAACATTGTCTTGGGTCAATGACCAACACAGTCCGAGGATTGAGCTGGGGGCAGCCTGCAAGAGTCACCATGCTTCTGGCGCCAACATAGCATACCCATAACTCACTAAATCCAACCCTAATCATATGTCTTTAGAATGTGGAAGGAAAACAAATCACCCAGAGGAAACTGATGGTGGTCATGGGGAGAACATACCAACTCCCTACGGACAAGAAATGGACCCTGATTGGTGATTTGTGGCACTATAAAATATTGTATAAACTGCTACACTATTATACTGCCCTTTAATGTTGGTCACTTTTAACAGCAGCAATGATGTTATTCTAATTTCAATAATCCTATGTTTATATGTCATCATTAGGATACTTCTGAAAGAGAGAATATAAACATACATTCTCTCCCTTTCTGACCTACTTGGAAATACCCCCAGCAAATCCAATTGGTAAAACATTTTCGAGCCCTCATGATTGATAGTGGCATAACCTATGTTAGTCCCACAAAACACATGCTCTCATGTGGTATGTATACAAAAACCAAGCCATAATTACAGTTGTAATTAAATTCTAATTTACAACTGGGAACAAATGTTTTGGAAAGCTTGCCAATTATGAAATGCACTGGAGAGCATTAATGGTGCTCACATTCTTAGGTTGTAAATACTGTTAGTGATGCAACATTTAATGCACTTCCCTGGTTGCCCTAAGAAGGTGGTGGTGGTCCTTTTTCTTGAGTAATTACAATTCCTTATTAGTCAACACCTAACTGTGTTGATGTGGCTTTGGAGAAACCCAGGTCAGATGCAGAGTAAGGGTGGCAGGTTTACTTCTACAATTTGAAGTCAGTGAATCTGGAAGTCGAGGCCTGCCTAATGGTCGAAGAAGCCCCTGAGTTATCGTGTCAGAAATCGATGGTTGAATATCTGCTGCCAAAGTCTGCAAGTCCACTGGAGGCTCGGGGGCAGCCTGTCTGTGTGTGAGTGAGTGGGAGGGAGGAAAGGGACTTTTAAGACCATAAGATATAGGAGCAGAATGAGGCCAATTGGTCCGTCGAGTCTGCTCCACCATTTCATCATGGCTGGTTCAATTTTCCTCTCAGCTCCAATCTCCTGCCTTCTCCCTGAATCCCTTCATGCCCTGACCAATCAAGAATCTATTAAAATATACATAGATCTGCCTTAAATATACATAAAGACTTGGCTTCCACAGCTGCCAATGGCAAAGAATTCTACAGGTTCACCACTCTCTGGCTAAAGAAATTCATCGTCCATTCTAAAAGGATGACCCTCTATTTTGAGGCTGTGTCCTCCAGTTTTAGACTCTCCCACCATAGGAAACATCCATTCTATCAGGGCCTTTCACTATTCAATAGGTTTCATTGAGGTCACCCCTCATTCTTCTGAATTCCAGTGAATACAGGCCCAGAGCCATCAAATGCTCTTCATATGGCAAACCATTTAATCCTGAAATCTTTTTGTTTTGTTTTCTTCATGTTGTGTTGTTGTTATTGAGTGGTGGCGTTTGTGGGCTGACCCCAGCACATAGAATAGTCATAGAACACTCCAGCACAGAAACAGGCCCTTCTGCCCATCTAGTCATGCCAAACCATTAATCTGCCTAGTCCCATTGACCTGCACGCGGGCCATAGCCTCCCATGCCCCTCTCAAACATGTACCTATCCAAATTTCTCTTAAATGTTGAAACCAACCCAGCATCCACTACTTGCATTGCCAGCTCGGTCCACATTCTCACCACCCTCTGAGTGAAGAAGTTCTCCCTCAGCATTTCACCTTTCAATCTTAATCCATGACCTCTAGTTTTAATCTCACCAAACCTCAGTGAACAAGGCTGCTTGCATTTATATCTATACTCCTTACAATTTTGTATAACTCTATCAAGTGTCCCCTTAGTCTTCTACATTCTAGGGAATGAAGTCCTAATTTATTTGACATTCCTCTCTAATTCAGATCTTCAAGGCCCGGCAACATCCTTGTAAATTTACTCTGCACCCTTTCAATCTTATTTACATCTTTCCTGTAGGTGGTGACTGAAGTTGGACATATTACTCCAGATTTGGCCTCAGCAATGTCTTATACAACTTCAACATAACATCCCAACTCCTTTACTCAATACATTGATTTATGAAGGCCAATGTGCCAAAAGCTTTCTTTACAACTCTATCTACCTGTGACACTACTTTCAATGAATTATGAAACTGTATTTCCACATCCCCCTGTTATACTGTACTCCTCAGTTCTCTACCACTCACTGTGCAAGTCCTACGCTAGTTGGTGCTCCCAAAGTGTAACACCTCACAGTTGCTGCATTCAATTTTGTCTTTTTTTCCAGCTGGTCCAGCTCCTACTGCAAGCTTTGATAGTCTTCCTCACTGTCTACTACATCCCCAGTCTTGGGGTCATCTGCAAATTTGCTCATCCAGTTTACCACAATATCATCCAGATCATTGATATAGATGACAAACAACTGATCTAGCACCAATCCATGCGACACACCACTAGACACAGGCCTCCAATCAGAGAAGGAACTATCTACTACTACTCTCTGGCTTCTTCCACAAAGCCAATGTTTAATCCAATTTACTACCTCATCTTTCATGCCAAGTGACTGAGACCTTCTTGACCATTCTCCCATGAGGGATTTTGTCAAAGGCCCTACTTGAAGTCCATGTAGACAACATCCACTGCCTTGCCTTGATCATGATCAACTTTCCTTGTAACTTCCTCGAAAAACTCTGTAAGATTGGTTAGACATGGTCTACCATGCACAAAGCCACGTTGACTGTCCTAAATCAGTCCGTGTCTTTCCAAATACTGATATATCTGGTCCCTTAGAATACCTTTCTCACTACTGATGCCAGACTCACTGGTCTATAATTTCCTGGCTTATTCTTCGAGTTTTTCATAAACAATGGAACAACATTAGCTACTCTCCAATCCTCTGGAACTCACCTATGGCTAAGGATGTTTTAACTATCTGTGCTCAGCAATGTTCCCTCTAAGGTGTGTGCATGTGCACACATCTTTTGCTATAGGCACACAAAAGAATGTAAACTACGCACAAAAGGTTGTCATCCTCTATCTCACTGGAATGTTAAGTATATTTCACAATCATACACGATCACATTTCCTTTTCCGGTTTCTGATGTGGACAGTGTTGACAGCATGGAATTTGCGATGATTTGTCTGCAGATTTTAGAACTGGCTTATTTATACTGTTTTTATTGAAGGTATTATTCAGTGCACACATGTTGTCACTGGGCAAAAAAAAATGCACAGCACGAGATTTTTGTGTACACTGAGAAGTCAGAGAGTGGTAGTGGAGGATTGCTTCTCTGAGTGGAAGCCTGTGACTAGTGGTGTGCCACAGGGATCAGTGCTGGGTCCATTGTTATTTGGCATCTATATCAATGATCTGGATGATAATGTGGTAAATTGGATCAGCAAATTTGCTGATGATAAAAGATTGGAGGTGTAGTGGACAGTGAGGAGGGTTTTCAAAGCTTGCAGAGGGATTTGGACCAGCTGGAAAAATGGCCTGAAAAATGGCAGATGGAGTTTAATACAGACAAGTGTGAGGTATTGCACTTTGGAAGGACAAACCAAGGTAGAACATACAAGGTAAATGGTAGGCCACTGAGGAGTGCAGTAGAACAGAGGGATCTGGGAGTACAGATACATAATTCCCTAAAAGTGGCATCACAGGTAGATAGGGTTGTAAAGAGAGCTTTTAGTACATTGGCCTTTATAGATCAAAGTATTGAGTATAAGAGTTGGAATGTTATGGTGAGGTTGTATAAGGCATTGGTGAGGCCGAATTTGGAGTATTGTGTGCAGTTTTGGTCACCGAATTACAGGAAGGATATTAATAAGGTTGAAAGAGTACAGAGAAAGTTTACAAGCATGTTGCCGGGACTTGAAAAACTGAGTTACAGAGAAAGGTTGAATAGGTTAGGACTTTATTCCCTGGAGCGTAGAAGAATGAGGGGAGATTTGATAGAGGTATATAAATTATGATGGGTATAGGTAGAGTGAATGCAAGCAGACTTTTTCCACTGAGGCTAGGGGAGAAAAAAACCAGAAGACATGGGTTAAGGGTAAAGGGGGAAAAGTTTAAAGGGAACATTAGGGGGGGGCTTCTTCATACAGAGAGTGGTGGGAGTGTGGAATGAGCTGCCAGATGAAGTGGTGAATGCGGGTTCACTTTCAACGTTTAAGAAAAACTTGGACAGGTACATGGATGAGAGGTGTATGGAGGGATATGGTCCAGGTGCAGGTCAGTGGGACTAGGCAGAAAAATGGTTCGGCACAACCAAGAAGGGCCAAAAGGCCTGTTTCTGTGCTGTGATGTTCTATGGTTCTATGGTCATTACAAATTAGAGGGAATGTTGCTGCTAGGGTCCCTGCAATTTCTGCACTAGCCTCCCGCAGGGTCCGAGGGAAGACTTTGTAAGTCCTGGGAATTTATCTATCCCCCATCTCTTCTGGCTCCATGTATAGATTACCACTCTGATCTTCCAGAGGACAAATTTTGTCCCTGGCTATCCTTTTGCTCTTAATGCAGTATATCAGTAGAAGCCCTTGGGATTCTCCTTCACTTTGTCTGCTAGAGCAACCTCATGCCTTCTTTTAGCCCTCCTGATTTCCTTCTTGTGTTCTCTTGCATTTCTTATACTCAAGTACCTATTTTTTCCTGCATGCCTATACTTGTTATGCACCTCCTTCTTTTTCTTAGTCAGGGCCTCAGTATCTCCCGAAAACCAAGGTTCCCTACACCTGTTGTCATTGCCTTTCATTCTGACAGAGACATACAAACTCTGTACTCTCAAAATTTCATTTGTGAAAGCCTCCCATTTACCAAGTACACCTTTGCCAGAAAACCTGCCCCACTCCACACTTGCCAGACCCTTTCTGATGCCATCAAAATTAGTCTTTCTCCAATTTAGAATCTCAACCTGTGGACCAGACCTATTCTTTTCCATAATTACCTTGAAACTAATGGCATTGTGATCACTAGATGCAAAGTGTTCCCCTACACAAACTTCTGTCACCTGCCGTATCTCATTCCCTATTAGGAAATCTAGCATCATTCTCTCTCTAGTTGGGGCCTTTAGGTACTGATTAAGGAAGCTTGTGTGAACACATTTGACAAACTCTTTACCATCCAGCCCTTTTACAGTGTGGGAGTCCCAGTCAATATGTGGAAAGTTAAAATCACCTACTATCACAACCTTATGTTTTTTGCAACAGTCTGCGATCTCTCTACAAATTTGCTCCTCTAAATCCTGCAGACTGTTGGGTGGTCTGTAATAATCCCATTAATATGATACCTTCCATATTCCTCAGTTCCACCCATAAAGCCTCACTAGACAAGTTCTTCAATCTGTCCTGTCTGAGCACTGCCATGACGTTTTCTTTGATTGTTAATGCTACCCCTTCCTCTTTAATCTCTCCTGCTCTATCATGTCTCAAACAACAGAACCCCAGAACACTGAACTGCCAGTCCCATCCCTCTTGAAACCAAATCTCACTGATGGCTACAATGTCATAATTCCATGCACTGATCCATGCCCTGAGCTCATTCACTTTTTCTACGATACTCTTTGCATTGAAATATACACAGCTCAGAACCTTAGTCCCACCATGCTCAACCTTTTGATTCCTAACTTTGCATGTCAGCTTAACAACATCTTTCACCACAACCACTCCACTATCTGTTCTGACACTCTGGTTCCCATCTCCCCCCCCCCCCCAGGAAGCACTAGCAAACCTTCCCACTAGTATATTAGTCCCTTTTCAGTTCAGCTGCTAACCGTCCCATCTGTACAGATATCACCTTCCCAGAAAGAGAACCCAATGATCCAAAAAATCTGATGCCCTCCCCCCCCCCACACCAACTCCTTAGCTACGTGTTAAACTGTATAATCTTCCTTTTTCTGGCCTCACTAGCACGTGGCATAGATAGCAAACCTGAGATCACAACCCTGGAAGTCCTGTCCTTTAACTTGGCATCTAACTCCCTGAATTCTCTTTGCAGGATCTTGTCGCCCATCCGACCCATGTCACTGGTAATGACATGGGCCACAATCTCTGGCTGCTACCTTCCCACTTAAGAATGATGGGGACTCGATCCAACATGGCCCTGACCCTGGCACCTGGGAGACAACAAACTATCCAGGAATCTTGTTCTCATCCACAGAACCTCCTTTCTGTTCCCTGAACCAACAAATCCCCTATGGCTACAACTTGCCTCTTCATCCCCTTCCCTTCTGAGCCACAGAGCCAGACTCAGTGCCAGAGACCTGACCGCTGTGGCTTCTCCCTGGCAGGTTCTCCACCACACCCCAACAGTATCCAAAGCAGTATACTTATTATTGAGGGCCATAGGGTACACTGCACTGGCTACCTATTCACTTTCCCTCTCCTGACAGTCACCATGTACCTGCCTCCTGCAACTTAGGTGTGACCACCTCCCTGTTGCTCCTATCTATCACCTCCTCATTCTCCTGTAAGAGCCGAAAGTCATCCAGCTGCTGCTCCAGTTACTTAACACCTCTCTAAGGAGTTGCACTTTGGTGAACTTGGTGCAAATGTTGTTATCAGGAAGACTGGAGGTCTCCCAAAGTTCCCACATCTCACACACGGAACGTACCACTAACTCTAGACCCATCTTTGGCACAGTAGCTATGAACTAACAGAAAAATAATCCTCCTGGAAACTTACTTAGATTCTGTGCCTGTGCTTGTCCAAGTGTATTGAGCCGAAGTTGGACCACTTTAATATTGTCCCACTCACATAATAGCCACCCTGCTTACATCTCCTTTCTTTTTATTGTCTCAAATAGTGACTTACTCCCAACAGGACTTGCAGGTTTCAAACGGCTCCTGCCTTGCAAGATGTCACACATCCTGAGGTTGTATTGGTTGTTAATCCAATGACGTATTTCACTGTATGTTTCAATAAATAAATGAACCTGTATTCTGTAATGATAATTATGTTTGGACTATGATTTGATGACATCCATATTATTTATGATGTTTTAAATGAATTAACTTCAAAATGCCAGGGTGAGATTTGATTTTAAATTCCCTGAGTTATGAGTTGAGGTTTCTTGATGAATCAGAATCAGGTTTATTATCACCGGCATGTGTCGTGAAAGTTGTTAATTTAGCAGCAGCAGTTCAATGCAATACATAATAAAGGAGAAGGAAAAAAATAAATAAATAAATAAATAAATAATCAATTACAGTATGCATATATTGAATAGATTAAAAATCGTGCAAAAAATGGAAATAATACATATTTTAAAAGTGAGGTAGTGTTCAAGAGTTCAATGTCCATTTAGGAATCGGATGGCAGAGGGGAAGAAGCTGTTTCTGAATCACCGTGTGTGCCTTCAGGCTTCTGTACCTCCTGCCTGATGGTAACAGTGAGAAAAGGGCGTGCCCAGGGTGCTGGAGGTCCTTAATAATGGATGCTGCCTTTCTGAGACGTTGCTCCTTGAAGATGTCCTGAGTACTTTGTAGGATAATACCCAAGATGGAGAGGACTAAATTTACAACCTTCAGCAACTTCTTTTGGTCCTGTGCAGTAGCCGCCCCCCCCCCCCCCCCCCACACACACACACATATCAGACAGTGATGCAGCCTGTCAGAATGCTCTCCACGGTAAAACTATAGAAGTTCTTGAGTGTATTTGTTGACATGCCAAATCTCTTCAAACTCCTAATAAAATATAGCTGCTGTCTTGCCTTCTTTATAACTGCACCGATATGTTGGGACCAGGTTAAGTCCTCAGAGATCTTGACACCCAGGAACTTGAAACTGCTCACTCTCTCCACTTCTGATCCCTCTATGAGGATTGGTATGTGTTCCTTCATCTTACCCTTCCTAAAGTCCACAATCAGCTCTTTCATCTTACTGACGTTGAGTGCCAGGTTGCTGCTGCGACACCACTCCACCAGTTAGCATATCTCACTCAATCCAAATGAAGGGTGGAAAATGACTACAGTGTAATTGGAAATTTGCAAAGCACAAAGAGGACTATTTGGTGTGCGTTAGTACAATGATGAGGATGTTATGCCTGCTATTTTTCTGTTTCGTTCAGCCAAAACGAAATTCCCATCCCTGCTTCACCTTGCATGGCAACAGTACTTTTCATTTCTGTTGCAGGAGCCATCCTTCATTAGTCATGCATCATTAATTAGAATTGATTACTGCTGTATCACTTTCTTGGTAAGTTGGGGAAGTTGCTGGTCTTGCCAGAAGCTCTTCAGGCCTATGAATAAACAGAAGAAGTGGTGAAGGCAAATAGAACAGCAGTATCTCAAAAGAAAATTGACTAAATAAACAAAGGAGCAAAGTTGTCAAACTCTGGGGCTAAAAATAAAGGACAGATCTAGTAGCTTAATTAACAACCCCCTGCAGGCACAGTAAGTTTTATAGCTTGCTTCTGTACTGTAACATTCTACTTGAATGTGTCTAAGTGCCTTTGTGTGCAATCTGGCTATTACAACTCTGAATATAACATGAACCTAGTTATCATTTTAGCTTATCGGATGTTATCAGTCATCCTGTATATAACATATATTTGGCTATCACCTGTTCTATATGCGTATAATCAGGAAGGAGGTACAGAAGCCTGAAGGCACACACTCGATGATTCAGGAACAGTTTCTTACCCTCTGCCATCCAATTTCTGAATGGACATTGAACCCAAGAACACCACTTCATTACTTTTTTATTTTTACTTTTGCACTACTTATTTAATTTAACTAATACATATATATATTCACTGTAATTCATATTTTTCTATTATGTATTATAATGTACTGCTGCTGCAAAAACAACAAATTTCACGACATACTATATGCCAATGATATTAAACCTGATTCCGATTCTGACAATATATTCGATTATTGGTTATAGTATCTAGTTAATGGTTACTCTGCATATGATACAAATCTGATTATTCTGTACAGTATGTAATCTACACCCAGCTATTAGCACATAATATGTATCTAGGTATTCCTGGATAAGCAGATTTATAATTTGTTATTTTGCATATAATGCTCCCATTTCTGAATAATGCAGAGACCTTTGATAAGATGTCCATAAATGTATATTCTCAAGAAGTACAATATATTCCAAGGTGAACAATAACTGGGAAAGAAGGACACTTTTAGAAAGAAAGAAAGATTAGCTTTATTTGTCACACGTACATTGAAACATGCAGTGAAATGCACCATTTGTGTCAATGACCAGCCCACAAGTATCATCATGATTATAGCGCCAACATACTGTAGCTTGCTCATGTAACCCCCTGGGTCGCCTCAGGCTTGCTCAGCTCGTTCTTGTCTAGGGGGAGCAGCCTTCAGCCCCGCCAAACTGGGTAATCAGCTGGTGTGGATGCTGTGTGATGTCCCCGCCTCGCCCAAAAACAGACAGTACACCATATGCGATTAAATGAGTACAATTTATAAAGGTTACTGTAACTAAGTGATTAATAACGATACAGTATATATGAAGAGAAAAAAAAATAAAGAAAAGGCGCCAAACTTATCAAAGTCCAAACCACTTTGTGCACAACCGTTGGAGCTCAATTTCTGAAGTCTTCTGGCCACCATTCGATCCCCTCCGAACTCCTCGACTCGCAGCTCAGGACCCTCCGAACTCCTCGACTCTCCAAACAGCTCAGGACCCTCCGAGTGGTCAACCAAGCACATCTAGCTTCATCCCCCCCCCCCTCCTCGGAGAATCTCCCGGCCTCGGACCCCCCTTTGGGGTCCGATCCTCGCCCAGCTTACAGCATTGCGTCCTCTCTCTTGACCCCCTCGCGCCGATCTGCCCAAAAGCCCGTCAACAAAAGCTTACAGACTCAGAAGAAAGAACATTAATCCCCATTTGGTTTACAAAGGAATACCATTCTCGTTATCAGTAAATTAGCATTCCTGCTAGTTAACAAAAAAGAAGAAACCCTCTTTACACTCTCCCTCCACCAAATAATAGTCATGTCCTCATGACTACTAAATAACTCGCCACCTTTCCTGCCAACACACCGTAACCCAAGCACAAACAGTGACATCTCCTCCCCACACAGTAACCCTCACGCCCTGTTTTTCAGGCGCTACTTAGGCCAACTATCTGGGAGTTCCCTAACCCTTCTGAGACCTCCGTACCCCCTCACCTAAACCCTTCAGGCTCAGACACAACTGGGGATACCTTGGGCCCACTACCAACTCCTCTCTCAACCTCTCACTCATGCCCCACACTGCACACAGCTAACCCTCCCCGCTACACCTGACTCAATGGGAGAAGGGCCAAAGGTCTCTTCCTCAATCGAGGGAAAGTCAGCAAAAGGCAGCATGTACCACACATCCAGCACATCATCCATCGAATCTATATTCTTCCTCATTCCTGTGATCGGTAGCTGCTGTTTGATCTTCTCCAAACGGAAACACGTGGCCTGCACTGCTCCCGCAGTCTCTTCAGCCTCCTGTTCAGTATTCACTGCACTTCTCTCCAGCTTTTTCTTCCTCATGACTTCTTCCAGATCAACTTTCAGGTTTTGCACTTCATTTGAACTGTCGATGGTCATCTTCAGGTTCCCTTCAAGCTTCCGCTTCTCTCTTCTGAGATTCGTCTGTAATTTCTTCACCTCCGCAAACTCCCCTCTCCGGGTTCTCAGTTTGCTATTACCCTCAGTCAGACAACTTTCTTCATTCTCTCCAACTTGTAAGTCTTCCGAATGGTTCCAGATCACTTTCTCCAGTCTCTCCGTCTTCATTTCAAACTTGATTCCGTAGAGACAGTCACTCACGAGCTGCGACCTTCGCCAGCCCTGGTACGTGTCCCGAAAACACTTTAACTTGGTAGTTCTCAGCTGCTCCTGCAACGACCTCACTTCATATTCTCCTGAGGCAAATCCAAACACCAAGAGATCATCCACATACACCAAAACTCCAAACGCCTCCACATCCCCTATGGTCTTCCACCTGCCCAGCAGGAAGGTTGCAAGGGCTCCAGATATGCCCTGTGGCATCTTTTCGGACCCGAAGACTCCTAGGGAATTTATAACGGCCGTCTTCTCCTTGTCGGCCCCACTTATCGGGATCTGGCAACATCTACTCCTCAGATCCAGCACCTTAAACCACTTCACACCACTCAGACAGGCCATCGCCTCTCTGGCCCTCAGGGCCGTATTCTGGTCACTGACAGTGCGCCTCTTCAACGCAATATAATCCACACACACGCTGCCTACATCTTCCACGGCTGTAGGGGCCAGTCGCCGCAACCTCTCTCTCTCCAAGGTGTCTTCAGCAGTCAACTCCCCTCCCTTGTGGTATTTCGCAGCGTCCACGAAGAGGGTCTCACCCTCAGATACTTCCCCCAGGCCGTACCACCACTGGCTCTTGTTTGAATTCGGTATCAGCCCAATGCTGCTACACACGTCCGCACAAGCAGCTCGAAACTCTGGGTGCATCGACAATGCCTCCAAACAATGCTCACCCGCCTCCTCCGGGCAGGCCCCCAAGCACACCAGCAGGATATTGGTTCTCTCTAGAACAGAAATGCTGCCCGTCTCAACAGGGTCCGGACACATCAGCATTAACGATTCATGAACCTCAGTCTCCTCCACATTTGCCTCTAAGAACTCCATTTTCACTGACCAACAACCGTCGTCTGGATAATCACCGGCACTGGTACCCCGAATCTCCAGTGTCCTCAATGTCGTCAAGGGTAAATGCTTCCAATAACGGTTATGAAACAAACTGTACAGCAACTTCACCGGCTCCCCGGTGCCGAGGATGGCTTTAACTTGACTTCCATCCATCCGTAACAACACCTGTGCGCGTGGCCCCTCTAAACCTTCAGGAATAGGGTCTGCTCCTTTCGGGAGTTCCTTGGTACATTGCTGGGAACGTGCTCCCCCAGAGACCCCAAGCCGTTCCCCCACTGGGCCTCCTCTAAGTTTCCCGACACCTCTCGAATCAACTGATCCCCTTGACAGATCCCCTTGGCACCACAAGCAATTTATCTGCCCCCCTAGGCAAAAAGGGATACCCTAAAAACTTCCCACCAATCTCCTGCCACGGATATGATAAGCCCCCCCAGCTGCGGCATTTGACTTCCAGTCGAACCACACGCATTTTCCCACACTTTCCCAGAACTGGCAGCAGTCACTTCGAGGTAATTGCGCCTGACAGTTCTAACAAAGTCACCAGCCCGCCTACTCAAACTTTCAACCCGTCCCTGTCGCTTTCCCTCAGCCAAGCACTGCCACTCACCCAACAACTGAGAGGTCCGCTCCGCCCACGCCTCCGCCCCTTTAGGGCTGGACATTATTCCAACAACCGGGCGGAGCTCACCACTGCTGAAACATCCCAACCTGTCACTCCTCAATCTCCAAACAGTACGGACAGCCCATGGTCCCACCGCCATTTCGTCAGCACTAGTCGGAACTCGAACAACAACCTCCAGGCTACCAACAGCAGCCACCCCACCCAACACACACACAACGATAACCAGCAATCGCACACCCACAAAGGCACACCAGCTCTTCGCCACAGACACAATTTAAATAGGGTGATCACACAGCTTCCACAGAAATCAACCCCGGACGAGCACCCCACAATGTAACCCCCTGGGTCGCCTCAGGCTCGCTCAGCTCGTTCTTGTCTAGGGGGAGCAGCCTTCAGCCCCGCCAAACTGGGTAATCAGCTGGTGTGGATGCTGTGTGATGTCCCCGCCTCGCCCAAAAACAGACAGTACACCATATGCGATTAAATGAGTACAATTTATAAAGGTTACTATAACTAAGTGATTAATAACGATACAGTATATATGAAGAGAAAAAAAAATAAAGAAAAGGCGCCAAACTTATCAAAGTCCAAACCACTTTGTGCACAACCGTTGGAGCTCAATTTCTGAAGTCTTCTGGCCACCATTCGATCCCCTCCGAACTCCTCGACTCACAGCTCAGGACCCTCCGAACTCCTCGACTCTCCAAACAGCTCAGGACCCTCCGAGTGGTCAACCAAGCACATCTAGCTTCATCCCCCCCCCCCCCTCGGAGAATCTCCCGGCCTCGGACCCCCCTTTGGGGTCCGATCCTCGCCCAGCTTACAGCATTGCGTCCTCTCTCTCGACCCCCTCGCGCTGATCTGCCCAAAAGCCCGTCAACAAAAGCTTACAGACTCAGAAGAAAGAACATTAATCCCCATTTGGTTTACAAAGGAATACCATTCTCGTTATCAGTAAATTAGCATTCCTGCTAGTCAACAAAAAGAAGAAACCCTCTTTACCCTCATAAATTACTAACCCTAGCCCATTCATTTGTGGAATGTGGGAAGAAACCAGAACACCCGAAGGAAATGCATGTGGTCACAGGGTGAACTTACAAACTCCTTACAAATAGTGGCAGGAATCGAGCCCTGATCTTGCAGCTGGTGTTGGAAAGTGTTGTGTGTACTCCTATGCTACTGTGTTGCCCACACGGTATGAATTAGTGCTTTTTTGGAGAGAATTTGGGTGGAGTGATGGCAGCAACCAGAAATTAGTGAACAAAAAAAGTGTTGTGAGGACTACAGAGAATAATGTTTCAAACAGAAACCACAGCAGAGAGCAGGCTGAGCTCTGAGAGATGTGTTCACCCACTACCTGCTGAAATAAGATGCTGCAGCTCCTGGTCCCAATACTCAATCAGAGTGAAAGCTAATGGCAACATTTTGAGAGCATCCATAAACCTCTGGACGTCAGTAAGATTTCTTCCTGTTCTCCAGGGAGGGTGTTGTAAACCACAAAGCTTGTGCAAGCAGATTAAGCTTTAGTTGCATCATAATAATAATTTACGTTACACTCATTCCATCAATGAAGTACAACAATTTAATTTGATTTATGTACAGAGTACCCAGGAGGAACATTAAAACACGTCTTTCTAAAACATAACTGTACACAATATTAATTACTCACTGGACTCATTGACAGTATTTAAAGGGAAGGTTTCAAGCCTTGTTTGCAAGCTGTTTTGAGAATAGCCAACAACCAGGAAATAATCACTCAGAAATATCCAGGGGTTCCTTGTTTATTATGACACAAATGAGCCTATTGAACCCACACCAGCACTGGGCTGAGCAATTGCATCAGTTCCATTTCCCATCTTATTTCCCTGCATTTATTTTCTCCCACCTGCCTTTTAATTATTTTGTCACATATCTACGCTAAGAGTTAACTTCTGCTTGACCTGCAAACACATCTTTGGAATGTGAGAAGCAGCTCAGCAGAAATGTAGTCACATGCAAACCCTGTGCAGACAGACCCAGGTCAGGATCAAACCCAAGCCCTTGGAGCTTTAAAGCAGCAACACCGACGACTGCACCACTCTGCCACAGTTATCTATGGACGGACCAATACTAAGTCACACATTGAATAAAAATCACTAAAGTGTTCATGATAGTCTAACAACCATGAGAGAGCAAAAAAAGATTGAAACATCCACACCCAGAGGAAATTGCATATACTAGAAGAACTCATAATCAGCGTTGCGACAGCTATACGGAAATTAAAAGTCACACATTGAATCACCAATAACCAGAAGAATCATGCAGAAAATTAATAACTGGAGATGGTTTGGGAGGGCAGGGATTACACAGAATAACAAATATCATGAGTGGCCACACATGGAATAAACGTAACTGGAAAACAGGTAGTAATCTACAGAATCAGAGGTTAATTAATACTCAGGAGAGTACCACTCACACTATGTAGCCATCCAATGTGATAGTGTATTACAGCCTGGACATAACACGGCAGTGCATAATCTCACCCAGGGTATGGAGACCTAAGTAATGGAAGAACAGGAATACAATGGGAGCAGGGCTCAACCAATGAGTCTTCCACCCTGCTACATTATTCAATAAGAGCATTTCTGTTCCTCGGATACACTTACTTTCTTATTTTATCTTAATATCTTCTTAACTCAAAACTCTTGCTTTGTGCTTTGTGTGTAATTATCAAAGTCAACGTGAATGTATTATAAAAATACATATACATCACCACATACTAACTTGAGATTCATTTTCTTACAGGCATTTACATGAAAATAAACAATAGAATTTGTGAAAAAAACTATACATAAACACTGACGAACAAAATGTTCAAAAGAAGACTCATTTTGCAAATAAAGAATAAATAATACTGCAAGTCTCAAAGATTCATAGTTGTCCAATTTTTTCTTCATTTCATTTGTATAGGCCATTCCCTTTTTCAGAGCTGTGACCCCTGAGAACTGCTTCCAGACTCTCCTCCAGGAGAAACTGTTCTTGGCAATAGATCAGAACAAATGAGCAAAAAACTTAATAAAGTAGCAGGTTTTATGAAGAAAATTAAAAGCTGAGAACTCGGAACCATAAGACCATAAAATACAGGAGCAGAATTAGGTCCATTTAGTCCATCTAGTCTGCTTTATCATTCAATAATGGCTCTTTCTTTTCCTTATCCCCATTCTCGTGCCTTTTCCCTCTAACCTTTAAGAACTTTTACCAATCAAGAATCTATGAGTCTCTGACTTATATACACACAACGACTTGGGCTCCACAACCCAAATGTGCAATGAATTCCACAGATTCACCACCTCTTGGCTGAAGAAATTCCTCCTCATCTCAGTTCAAAAACTAAATCCCTTGTTCTAAGGATGTGCCCCCGGATCCTAGATTCTCCTGCTGATGGAAATATCTTCCCCATGTCCACTCTACCCAGGCCTTTCAGTATCTGGTAGGTTTCAATGAGATTCCCCCTCATCTTTCTGCACTCCATCTGGTATAGTCTCAGAACTGAAGAACTTTTGAAAGCAAGGAGGAGAATTTTAGAATTGAGGTGGACAACACTGGAAAGCTAGGAGTAGGACAGTGCGGACAGGAGTGATGGATGGAGAAAGCCCCATGCAAATGAAGTTTAGCAACTGGAGAGCAGAGATGTGGATGATATGAAGTGTATGGAGGATGACAAATGGAAGCTTATTGAAGAAAGAACATTAATGTTCTTTCTCTTCTGGTCTGTCTGCCTGTTCATCAGTCCATCAGTTCCTTGTTAGTATTATGGTTAGTATCCCTACCTGTCATGTGAGAGTTCGGGGTTCAGTTCCCCAATGGGGAGATGTTTGTGGGCAGCATGGTAGTGTAACAGTTAGCACAATGCTTTATAATGCCAGCTGTGAGATCATGGTTCAATTTGTAAGGAATTTATAAGTTCTCCCCAGGACCATGTTGGTTTCTAGTTTACTCCCATGTTCCAAAGATGTACAAGTTAGGGTTAGTAAGCTGTGGGTGTGCTCTGTTGGCACTACAAGCATGGCAACACTAAGGCTGCCCCCAGTACATCCCAAGTGTGTTGGTCTTTAACACAAATGATGTATTTCACTGTATGTTTTGATGTACAAATTAAACTAGTCTTGATCTTTTATCTTGTCGCATGGGGATGTATTATATATACCCCATCACCTACGCATTAATTATTCTCTGCAACACACACAAACAGCAGGTCAGGTAGCATCTTTGGAAATGAATGAACAGTCGACGTTTTGGGTTGAGACCCTTCTTCAGGACTGAGAAGGAGGGGGGAAGACACCAACATAAAAAGGTGGGGGGAGGGGAAGGAGGCTAGCTGGAGGATGATAGGTGAAGCCAGGTATGTGGGATAGATAAAGGGCTGGAGAAGAAGGAATCTGAGAGGAGAGGATTCATTATTTTCTGTTTTTCAATTGCTTGGTCAAAGTATTATGATGTGAAATGTTCGCCAACATGGCTACCAATGATTTGACAACGGGGCGTAAGAAGGAATGATTGAAGCCAAGCTCTTTGTGTCATACATCAAGGCTCATAAAGAAGATGGTGAATGCTTCACATGAAATTAAATTAATGATTGATGAAGATGATGATAAATGGAAAGTGTCTGTCTAAGATTAAATAGTCAGAACTGCCCCATTGAGATTGGGTCCGTTCTCTTGTTCAGTGATGTTAACAATGCAGTACAAATAGGCTAATACAGATTTCCTTCAGACTTGCAGTAAAGTCATTAACTTTACTGGTGACATGAAGCAATGTGGGTGGATAACAAATAAAAGGAGATTCATTATCTTCAGGGATACTTGGACAAATTGCATTGATCAATGTAATACAGCAGACAGATTTTACTGTGGCTATACATTAGGTAATGCTTAAAAAGCAGTATTACTTAAGGACTTTAAACATGTTTAAAGTAAGAGCCTTATAGATAAAAGAAGGAAAATATTATATTTATTTTGATCTTTTTACATCCTCAGCACATTCTAATATGCTTCAAAGCCAATTTTCAAAGCAATTAATTCTAGTCTAGGTATTGATTTGTAGGCAAGAACAGCCACCAATTTTATGGACAGCAAGGCCCCACAAGCAAGAGTAAGATTATAGAATCAAATAATCATTATGGCCTAAATGGAGGCATTCAGTTTATGGAGTTCATGCAGAGTTTTATAGTGTAAATCTATTCAGTCCCATTTCTGCAGTCTTTGGATGCTGAGGCTAATGTTTATACATCTAAATGAATGCTTTGTATCTTCGAAGGTTCATTTTATTGTCAAAGTGTGCATGTACAATATAACTCTGATATTTGTCTTCTCCAGATAGCCATGAAATACAAAAAAAACCACAGTAGTTGTTGAAAGAAAAAAGACTTGAACCCCCTCCTCACGTGAAAAGGAAAAAGAAACAAAACTTGCAAACCCCAAATTCCCCACATCCCCTCCCTCACAGAAAAGAGCAGTGACAATAGCATCTAACCCCCAACCCCCTCTCGCATACACACAAACTAACAGGTGGCCCACATAGAAAAAACAGAAAAGAGAATATTTTCATATTAATAATGATGATAAGATGGTTGAGACAGTATGCACGGTAAAAATTGGTGGAACAAAGTATCTGAAAAGAGTCGGCTGATCGCCAGGACTGGCTGGGATGCACCTGAGGATTCTGAGGAAAGTATAGGAGGACATTGAGTGGAATCTTTCATGGTTTTTTGGATACAAGGGTCATGGCAGAGGACTGGAAAGTGGGTATGTTACTCCCTCGGTTACAAAAGGGTTTGATGGAAAGCACCATAATGATATAAATGGAGCATAGAACAGTGCAACCTAGGAACACCTTCAACACACAGTCTCTGTGCCAGGCATGAATCTAAATTAAACTAAGTATTTTCTGCCTGTACATAATCCACATCACTCCACTCCTGTGTATGCCAGTCAGTTTAACCTCATGCTGGGGAAAGCTTTCAGAAACATTGATCCAGGACAAGATTAATAGTAATCTGTAAGAAAATTAATTAAATTAGCAAACCAGTACAGATTTGTTAGCAGCAAATAGATGTAACCAATTGGATAGAATTTTTTGAAGAGGTACCAGAAAGAGTCAATGAGGGTAATTCAGTCAATGTGGTGGGGGCTTTTGATAAGGTGCCACATTAAAATGATAGCTCGGGTGCAAGGTTGTCTGAATAACAGTCAACGGAGGGTCAGGATGAATGGTTGCTTCTCATACTGGGGAAAAATGAAATGTGGCATTCTCCAGGAATCAGTGTTAAGGTCTTGGGTTTTCTAGATTTATATTAATGTCCTGCTACAAGCCTCTATTTCTAACTTTGTGAACTGCAAAGAGAATAATGTTGCAGCAGGATGTAAACAAGCTGGTGAAATGGGCTGAAGGGTGGCAGATGAAGTTTAATGTAGAGAAATGCTGATGTAGGAAGAATGAGGAAATGCATCCAGAATAAAGAATGTATGCAGAAGTAGATTGGCCTGGGGTATGGGTGTACAAGTCATTGAAAGTGGCAGAGCAGGTTGATAAATAATTAATAGGACCAACAGTCTGGGCAAGAATTCAAAATCAGGGAAGTCACACTGACCCTTTAGAAAAATGGGTGTTGTAGCATTGTGTTAATTTTCAATCTCTTCTTTATAAGGAGGATGCAAAGGCTTTAGAGAGGTCCAGAAAAGACTTACACAGTCAGTTTCCAGAATATGGGTGGCATTGTAGTGTAGAGGTTAGCGCAACACTTTGCAGCATGAGCGACCCGGGTTCAAATCCAGCTGCTGTGTGTAAGGAGTTTGTACATTCTCCCCATGACCACATGGGTTTCTTCTGGGTGCTCTGGTTTCCTCCATCATTTCAAAGACATACTGGTTAATAAATTCATTGTTCACGTGGGTACAATTGTGTGCCATGGGTTGGTTGGGCCAAAACGGCCTGTTACCATGCTCTATCTCTAGGCAAACAAAACAAAATAAACTTACTAGAATGGATAGAGATACTGGGACTTCAAGAGAGGATAAGATAAATAGATGGTAAGGAAAATTTGGATAGCTACAGAACTATGGTCTAGATGGAACTTGACAGCTGCTCTTTTGGAGAACCAGTACAGATATGATTGGCTAAATGACCTTCTTCTGTGGAGTGATCATTCTACACTTCCACAGTTTTGCATCAGTCTTCACTGTGGAAGACACTAGCAGTATGGTAGAAGTTCCAGGTGACAGGGGGCATGGAGTGTGTGAAGTTGCCATAACTAGGGAGAAGGATCTTGGGAAACTGAAATGTCTGAAGGTAGATAAGTCACTTGGACCAGATGGTGTGCACCCCAGAGTTCTGAAAGAGGTGACTGAAGAGATTGTGGAGGCATTAGTAATCACTGAGCTCAGACTAACTGGTCTATAGTTTGTGGAACACAGCAGGCCAGGCAGCATCTATAAGGAGAAGCACTGTCGACGTTTTGGGCCGAGACCCTTCATCAGGACTAACTGAAGGGAAAGATACTAAGAGATTTGATAGTAGTGGGGGGAGGGGAGATGCGAAATGATCCCACCCCCTCCGGTCTTCTCCTATCATTTCGCATTTCCCCCTCCCCCCCACTACTATCAAATCTCTTAGTATCTTTCCCTTCAGTTAGTCCTGATGAAGGGTCTCGGCCCGAAACGTCGACAGTGCTTCTCCTTATAGATGCTGCCTGGCCTGCTGTGTCCCACAAACTATAGACCAGTTAATTTGAGCTCAGTGATTGGGAAGATGTTGAAGTTGATTATTAAGGATGTGGATTCGAGGTACTTGGAGGCACATGATGAAATAGGCCGTAGTCAGCATGGTTTCCTCAAGAGAAAATCTTGCCTGACAAATCTGTTGGAATTCTTTGAAGAAGTAACAAGCAGGATAAACAAAGGAGTATCAGTTGATGTTGTGTACTTGGATTTTCAGAAGGCTTTTAACAAGGTGCTACACATGAGGCTGCTCAACAAGCTATGAGCTCATGGTATTAGAGGAAAGATTCTAGCATGGATAAAGCAGTTCCATAGGGATCTGTGTTAGGATTGATTCATTTTACATTATGTCATTGATTTGGGTGATGGAATTGGTGGCTTTATTGCAAACTTTGCAGTCGATATGAAGATAGGTGGAGGGGCAGGTAGTTTTGAGGAAGTAGAGAGGCTACAGAAGGACTTAGACAGATTCAAAGAATGGGCAAAGAAATGGCAGATAGAATGCAGTGTTGGGAATTGTATGGTCATGCACTTTGGTAGAAGAAATGAAAGGGTTAACTATTTTCTAAATGGAAGCAAAATCCAAAAAAAAGCAGATGCAAAGGGATTTAGGAGTCCTTGTGCAGGATTCCCTAAAAGTTAATTTGCAGGCTGAGTCTGTGGTGAGGATGGCAAATGCAATGTTAGCATTCATTTCAAGAGGATTAGAATATAAAACCACGGATATAATGTTGAAACTTTATAAAGCACTGGTGAGGCCTCACTTGGAGTATTGTGAGCAGGTTTGGCCCCTTGTCTTGGAAAGGTTGTGCTGAAACTGGGGTGGGTTCAAAGGGGGTCCGTGAAAATGATTCCAGGATTGAATGGCTTGTCATATGAAGAGCGTTTGATGGCTGTGGGCCTGTATTCACGAGAATTCAAAAGAATGAGGGGTGACCTGATTGAAACATATCAAATGGTGAAAGGCCTTGACAGAGTGGATGTGGAGAGAATGTATCCCATGGAGAGAGAATCTAAGACCAGAGGACACAGCCTCAGAATAGAGGGGTGTCCTATTAGAATGGAGATGAGTAGGAATATCTTTAGCCAGAGAGAGGTGAACCTATGGAATTATTTGCCACAGGCAGCTGTGGAGGCCAAATCTTTATGTATATTTAAGGCAAAGGTCGATAGATTTTTGATTGGTCATGATATGAAGGGATACGGGGAGAATGCAGGAGACTGGAGTTGAGAAGAAAATTGGATCAACCATGATGAAATGGCAGAGCAGACTCAATGAGCCAGGTGGCCTAATTCTGCTCCTATATCTTATGGTCTTATGGTCCTAGTCTTCAATTGTCTATCCAATTTTATTTTTGATGGTCAAGTAATCAGTGAGGATGGTTGAGCATTAACTATTAGCAGAGAAATGGAATTGCTTTGGAAGTAAGCATGAACTTGATGGGCCTAATGACTTCCTACTATGTCATAAGGATATTTGGATATTTGCCAGATATTGAGGTATAATTTCTTTGTTCTTCTCTAAATAGATCCATGGAATCACCGGTATCTCCTCAACTGAGAGTATCATCAGCAGTGCAGCACTCAAATACTGAAGAATCATTAAGAATGGTTTGAAACCAAGATCTACCAACCCAAGGCAAGTATGTTAACCACACCTACACTCAACCTGCAGGACAAGCCTTTCCCCACAACAATTCCCTTAAAAGAGTTACCTACAAAAGCCAAATAGTGTCTGACCCACCCAACCAACTAGGGTACTTTATCCTGAAGGCTAGTGGATGGAGTACACACTCAAAATGGAGGCAGCTGGTGGGACATGGAGATGTTTTGTAAAGGACTTGAATTAATATTTGTGAGAAGTGGACAAGGATTACTATGATAATAACTGAAGGCAAAATAAAGAAATTAGCTTCCATTTTTATAATTGGGTAATAAAATGGGTGGAAAATTCTTAAGAAAATAAGCGCACATTTTGTTTTGAGGGAACAAGATTAATGACGCAAATGTTTTTTGGTTGATCTACACTTCCTTATTTTTGCTATGTTTTCAAGTCTTCTTGGAAGATTCCGAAGCTGTAAGACTGACTTTGACATGTTACTCTTTAGTGGGGTTTATGGTACCTTCTCGGGCATAGCTAATGTAAAAAGTTGAATTTATGTAATGACTCTTAGAACTCTTAGAATTTATGTAATGACTCTTAGCATTTTTGAATTGTATTCATTGCTGTAAGTATGAAATTCAGCAGTTAAGCAAATACAATTGCTGTCCCACAAACAGAAATGTGAGCAGATTATGTTTCTTGTGATGTTGTTGGGAATAAATATTAGTTTGAAAATGCAGAATAATGATCAACTCTTCACTAAAATCATGCCTTGGGATTTTTTTTTATGTCTAGCAGAAGGAAGTTCAATTTTTATTGCATAACTGAACCTCTTGGCTATTCCAGGTCTGCTGATTATTGTTTCTTTCACTTCCTCTGTGACCTGGTCTGGACTCTCACAGTGAACAACAGATGCCTTATTAATGGCAAGACTGTACCTCATCCCCTGAACATTTCTGTCTTCCTGCAGGGAAAACTTTGTTTTCTTTAGCCCTTGGCCGGAAGGAAATTCAATCCAAAGTGCATTCCAAGTGAAGCTAAAATAAAAGAGATCAGAAATGAAAAGTTGTGGGACCAGAACAGGTAAATGCAGTTCAAACTATGGTTTAGACTCATTTGAGAGTAACTTTGGGTTGGTTAACACAAAGCACGTCATTCACGTCAAAACACAAGTCATTCCTGTGTATTATGAAGGATCTCTTTCAGAAGCACCACAATTATTCACATTGAAGAGCCAGACACAAAAGCACATAGCAAGATCCCACCCACAACAATTAGATAAGTGGTCAACCAAGTTATTGGGGGGGAGGGCGTTTAAAACGCATTGACCAGGGAAGTTCCCTGATCACAGAATAATGCCTGCAATGCGTCACAGCTGAACAAAGCATCCATTTAACATACAGTCTAAAGGATAAAAACCGTTAGTACAGCACTACTGTGCTGCATGTCAGACCTTCCATGTCTTGATAGGAATGACTGATCTCGAAATTCTTTGTCAGTGCAAGTATATAAAGTCCAGTAACAAAATTAGCCTCAGATGTATGAAAGAATAAAAGGATCACCAGTCTGCTTCTTGCAGAGTTAATGTTTGTGGAAAGAACTGTATAGAGAACTCTGTTGATATTGTAACTATGAGAGAGAAACAGAGGAATGCTTGGCTCAAGAGGGAGATGGGCAAAAGGGTGAGGGAGCAGAGAGAGAAAGTTAAGGGTCCAAAACAATAATCAGGGTCAATTGACTAAAATATTCTACAAGTCAAAAAAAAAGAAAATTTCTTACTAACACCTCATATCTCTCAAGGCAGTTTCTTTCTCTAAACACCACCTGCATTATACCCTATAGAATTATACTCACATTCCCATAGACCCAACAGTTTAGAGATTTATTTCAGTGAAAAGTTTTTTTTCCCTCCGCCGTCAGATTTCTCTGTTGACTATGAACCCATGAACACCATCTCACTTTTTGCTCTCTTTTTGCATTTTTTTTCTTATTCTAACTAATTGTAATTTATTATGTATTTCAATGTACTGTTGCTGCAAAACAAAAAATTTCATGACATATATCAGTGATAATAAACCTGATTTTGATGATCACAGTAGGCACAGTAGGCAGTGCTGCTGCTTCACACTCCAGTTTTCTCAGATTCAATCTTGACCTCCGGTGCTATCTGTGTGGAGTTTGCATGCTCTCCATTTGATATTATGGGTTTCCTCTCAAATTCCAAAGATCTGCTGGTTGGTGGGTTACTTGATCCCTAGTGTAGGTGGCTGGTGTGAGAATCACAAGAATGTTGTCAGCCATACGGGGGAGAATGGGTTACAAGTATGTAAGTGTGGGAATGCTCTGGGAGCACAGAGTCAGCAAACAGAACAGTCTTCTTTCCTTTAGTCAGAGAGTAGTGAATCTGTGGAATTCATTGCCACAGATGGCTATGAGGCCAAGTCATTAAGTATATTTAAAGCAGAGGTTGATAGGTTCTTGATTAGTCAAAAGTTACAAGGTGAAGACAGGAGATTGGGCCGAGAAGAAAATGAAATTCAGCCATGATGAAATGGCGGAGCAGATTTGATGGGCCGAATGGCCAAATTCTTATTTCTTATGGTCTTATGTCATAAGGAAATTTAAAAAATAAGATTCTCTCTGTGCTCTCATTGAATAATATAGAACAGAGGAAGTTACTCAGCCCATTTTACCCTGTCAACTATCTGTCAACCTCATTTCCAGTCCAGTTTCCTTACATACATGCAGAATTTATCATTTTTAATACATCTCTAATATTCTTTTGAAAAAAATACTATCGGATCTGTTTCCATTGCCCTTTTTGGCATTGAATTCCAGAATATAACAAGTTGGTGTGTAAAACAATTCTTCAACCTCCCTCTTTTCCTTCACAATTATCGTAAATCTTTATGCTATCCAACAACTAATCCTCTTGCCAGAGGAAACAAATCCAAAGGCTAAAATAAACATGGCTCTTCCTGCAGGAAGACAAATGGTCAGGAGATGAGGTAAAGGCTTGCCAACCACATAACGAGGTTTTGGATACCTCAGTGCTTGTTGTCTAATTTATTCCTTCTCCTTCTTTAAACTGGCAGGCAGGGTACAGACCCCTAACCATTTTAAATGCTATTATTTCTGGGCTGTGTACCATATTTTTTTTTGCAGTTTCTAAAGAGTTCCTGTTACTAATCTTTGCTTTTGCTATTCTTTAACCATACAGTTACAGGTCTGAACCTCTATAAATTAATACATTTAATTGGACTTACAATTTTTAGTTTTTTTTCAAACTGTTCTTTGGTTAATTGGTTTATTGATCAGACTCCCTCTACTGTTCCCTCTATAATGGTTAAAAAGTGCTGATGTTTAGGAAGAGCTCGCTTCCTGCAGTCCCACTGCACCAGAGAGAGAAAGAGAGAGAGAGAGAGAAGAGAGAGAGAGAGAGAGAGAGAGAGAGAGAGAGAGAGAGAGAGAGAGAGACTAAAAGATGGAGTGAAATTGGAGGAAGTAGCTACAGAGATATAAAGAGATAGACAAACACGGGAGGGGGAGGGCGAGAGTGAGAGAGGCAGAAGAAGTAGACGGGGGTGGGTAAAGGGAGAGGCGGGGGAAAGAAAGTGGGGGGAGGAGAGAGAGAGAGAGAGAGAGTGGGAAGAAATCAGACCCTGGGTAAGAAACAGCGAGAGAAAGTGCGTGTGCATGTGCGTGAAAGAGTAAATCTCAGCAGTCCTCCCATCTCCACGCGGCTTCCTGCTCGGATTTATTGCCTTTTCCCGGTGGAGACGGGCGGGATGGAGATTCCGGGAGCACGGGGCTCTCCGAACTACTGAGATGCGGCGTTCCCCCGGCGTTTTGCAGGCGACGTTCTGCTGACATGGAACCAAAGGCAATCCTGACGGTGATGGTATTCTGTCTGCACTGCAGTTTCGCCTTCAAACTCATGAGAGGTGAGTTCAGGAAAACTGCGAAACTCTCCAGCAGATGGAACGCTGTTTCTTAACGTTATTTTATGCTCTAGGCGCGGAAAACTTTTCATTCTGATTCTATTTTGAGGGTTACAGGAACGAACCTAAGTATATTTTCAGACCATAACTTATCTGTCTGAGCCCATTTCCCTCTCTATGCCGCCTCAATTCATTAGCTGATGATAACTGGACATTAAGTTGTAAAAAGGAAAGGGAAAGTTGAGACGTTGTTCCTAAATTAACGTGCTTGAATGATTATAATGACCACAGACTTGGTCCTAAGAGCGCAAAGGAAATTGAGAAACAACAAATTACTTTCAATGAGTTAAGGAATAGAGTGTAATTTTTGATAGAGTACTTTCCTAAAACTAAAATGTTTAATGTGACTGGGCACATTGAATATTAGAGTGTGCGGGGTGGGCGATGGAAGGTGTGAAATTACAGAATATGGTAAATCCAGTTTCCATAGCAGTGACCCACCATTCATCAGTCAACCGGGAGCGCAGACCGGTCAGTATCACTTGGTTAAACCGCAAATCCCATTTGAGACTTATGAACGATATCAAAGCGCTGCTGCGTGCGGAGAATTTCATTGGTTTTCTCTCTCTCTCTCCCTATCTCTCTCTCCTTGCCTCTCTCCATATCTCTCTCTATATCACTCTATATCTCTATCTCTCTCACTATCTATCTATCCTACTGTCTCTATCTCCTTGTCTCTGTCGCTGTCTCACTGTCTCTAACTCCCTCTCTCACTGTCTTTATCTCCCTATCTCTCTCGCTATCCCAGTCTCTCTATCTCTCTCACTGTTTATTGCTCTATCTCCCTCTGTCTATCTCTCTCACTGTTTCTGTCTCCCTATCTCTCTGTCTCTATCTCTCTCACTGTCTCTATCTCTATCTGACTTGCCAGAGGAATGACATCACTGAGTATTGTGTTATTCTGAAGAGCTGAAATATTGGCTGTTTTTCACTACCTGGCTGCCATCTGACCTGCTGACTATTTCAACATTTCCTGTTTTATTACAGATTCGTGGTAATTGGAAAATGACCTAAAAATGGCCTGAAGTAAAACTATTTTCCAGGTGGTTAGGGTTTGGCATGTATTGCTAGATAATTTGGATTTTGTACATTTTATAATAGTCCAAAACCGGTGGAGAAAAGTTACAAAGGAGTGGTGAAAGATTGGGGTAATGGAACTATTTCAATGTAATTTTGATTAGCCGAAAGACCTCATACTAATATAAAACAGAAAATGTTCAGAAATGCTCAGTGAGACCAAACAAGCTTGTTAACATGCAGGGAGGGTGGAGGAGGGGGAAAACTGGGGTGACCATGGGGGTAAGCTGTAAGCTAAGCTATCTGGTCATTGAGTTGGAGAGTGAACACGCAGACAAAATAGGAGTTGTGAAGGGCAGATCAGAAGTTGGGCTGAGCTTATCCACCACATCCAAGGGGAAAGTAAGGGCATAAAGCAAATTGAGCATAAAACCACAGATGGATGACTGCTAACAACTGAGAAATCAAGTTACCCTAAGTTATAGAATTCAAAATTGAGTCCAGAAAGCTGCAAAGCGCCCAGACTGAAGATGGGATGCTGTTCCTCAAGTTGGTATTGGACTTTGTTGTGAGAGTACAATTATGTGAGAGAAGGCCACGCACCAATTGGACAGAGTGGGATGGAGAATTCCTGTAGTTATTATTAAACAATATGATAACAATACATAGATAGACTAAACTTGACCAAATTGAAGTGTTTTAAGATGACTAAAAGATTCAACAGAGCAATTTCTTTTGGTTAGTTCAAGGTTGTGGAATCCTGGAACCTGATAGTTTTTACTCTATGTTAGGTGTGGAAATGACAGTTACTTCCAAAGTACTCCTGATTTCAAAAATGTACCTTAAAGTGGTAAATCACAAAGGTAACTTTGTTATTAAAAAAAACAATGAAAGAGAGAGAGAAAGAGAGCAAACAAACATCCAATAGTCTCCCATATATTGTGGAAATAGAACAACTGTGATTTAGCCTGATTAGGTGAACATTGGTGATGTACAATAAGGATACTGTAATTGAATTTTTTGAGGATAAAGTTAAATTAGTACGTGCAGGGATGTCAATGGATGTGGTATATATGGACTTCAGGAAGGCATTCACTAAGCTTTCAGACTACAAATACAATGGTGGGAAATTAATGATTATGATCATTATGTTAAGCAGTAGCAGACAGAGTGTAGGGGTAATGGGGGTGTCCTCAAAGTGGGATAAAAGAAAACACTCGTGCTTCAGTTATACTGAGGCCTCAATTATAAGTTTTCTTGATTTAAGAGATGCAACAAAGAGACAACTATCCAAGTTTACCAATAACAAAATGATCAGCAGTTGTGTAGAGAATATAGTTTGGAGCTAAGATCAGAGTAAGACTGATCAATAACATTGGCAAATTGATGTCAGTCAATAGTGAGATCATCCATCCTACAAAAAAGAAAAGTGAACAAAGCATTATTTAAATAGTGAATGGTTGGAAAATCTGTATTTTATTTTTAGGAGTTAAAACCAATGTAAACTCTGGGCATCCAAGCTTGTACTGGTATGGGACTTACTGACACGTTACGAATTGGTCAGTTTGGTCCACTGCATGGCCCCCCCTCTGGATCCAATGATGAGGTCCAGTTTGTTTGGGATTCTGAAGCATTGTGCTAGAATATTAAATTCCAGATCCTGTGCTGGATCAGATCTACACAGATTCAAGATCATATTGATTTCACAGGGTATTGTTGGGCACAAAAAGAGGGCATGCCCTGGATGGTGAAGGTCTTGAATGATGGATGCTGCCTTCTGGAGGCACCGCTTTTGACGATGTCCTCAATGATGGTGAAGCCAGTGCCCATGATGTAGCTGGCTGAGAGCTTCTTATCCTGTACAGTGGCCCCTCTATACTTGCCAGTGATGCAACCAGTTAGAATGTTCTCCAGAGTACATCTGTAGAAATTTGCTAGAGTCTTTGGTGACATACCAAATCTCCTCCAACTCCTGTTGAACTATTCTTGCTAGTGTCCCTTCATAGTGATTGCATCAATATGTTGACCCCTGAGATGTTAACACTGAGGCACTTGAAACTGCTCATCCTTTCCACTGCTGGTCCCCCAATGAGCACTGATGTGTGTTCTCCTGACTTCCAATTACTGAAGTCCACAGTCAATTCCTTGGTCTTACTAGCATTGAGTGCAAGGTTTTTGTTGCATCCCTCACTCCTGTAAGTCTCCTCATCACCATCTGAGACTCAACCAACAACAGGCCAACTTCATGAGTCTGTTTGCAGTGTTTCTCTTTGAGTCTTTGCCAGCTTGTGGACAATCCCATTCCCCACAATTTTCCCTGTAAATTATCCTGCCCTGGCAGAAGTAGTGGATGCGAGTTCGATTTCAACATTTAAGAGAAGTTTGGATAAGTACACGGATGAGAGGGGTATGGAGGGCTATGGTTCAGTTGCGTGTCAATGGGACAAGACAGAATAGTAGTTTGGCCCAGAGTAGATGAGCCGAAGTGCCTGTAGTGCACTATGAACATCTGTCTATGACCCTTATTCCCGTTAACTCCAATTTCTACCATACACTTCTATATTCAGGCAATTTACAGTGGCCCATTAACCTCCCACCCTGCCTACCTTTGGGACATGGGCAAAGTATTCTGGGTACAGTTAGAGGGAGAACATGCAAGCTCCACACAGGAAACACCTGAGGTCAGGATTGAACTTGGGTCACTGGAGCTGAGAGACAGTTGCCCTTCTAATTGCTCCCAAAGTTTCTTCAAAGTGTTGTTCAACAAGGAGAACGGATTCATTATCCTAGGAATGCTGCACCACCAGACTTTCGATCACACCAAAGTCTCACTCGGCTGGGGGCAAGAAGGGACATAATCAGACTGAGGTTGCTTGCCCATGTCTAACCTGATGTCATTAAATTTTCCTTGGGTCCATGGAGAACAGATTGGCACTTTGACCTCCTCATACCCCAGTTATCACCTGTTATTTAGACAGCTCCATTATTTCCACGCATAGTGAGTGGGTGTACTCTGAAGCTGGGCCTTCTGCAGCTTGTCCTAATTGTGATCAACCTCCTCGGCCTCCTGCAGACTCTTCCATTCAGTCAGCAACTGTTCAACTACTCTCCAGCAGCCGATGGAGGGAGTGCTGTGTGGACAGTCAAAACTATATGGAGGTCAGATATTGTGGGGATGGTTAGTTTACGTTTGTATGGAGATTTTAAATTTGATTTTTGTTTTGTCATTGTGGTCAGGTAGATGATGTGGTCATCAGAAATAAAGGAAAAATAAGCTGAGAGCCATTGTGGAAAGGTAGATCAGGATTGTGTTCATTCAAAGCAAAACTTGATCAGTTCTACTCTTTGTGGAGTGCCCCCTTCAACTTTCTCCCTCCTCCTGTTTCTTTACAATATTTGCAAAGAGCCGGTCTGTGTGATTGTGGGATAGCACAGATCAAGAGAAATAAAGATGTACGTTGAAAATTTGAGACCATAGACCATGAGACACAGGAGCAGAATTAGGCCATTTGGCCCATCAAGTCTGCTCCGCCATTCAATCATGGCTGATCTTTTTTTCCCCTCCTCAACCTCAGTTCCTGGCTTTCTCCCCATAATCTTTGATGCCATGTTCAATCAAGAACCTATCAATCTCCACTTTAAATATACCCAGTGACCTGGCCTTCACACTTGCTTTTGGTAACAAATTCCACAAATTCACCACCCTCTGGCTAAAGAAACTTCTCCCCTTCTCTGTTTTAAATGGACACCCCTCTATCCTGAGGCTGTGCCCTCTTGTCCTAGGCTCCTCCATCATGGGAAACATCCTTTCCACATCTACTCCATCTAGGCCTTTCAACATTCAAAAGGTTCAATAAGATCCCACTCATACTTCTAAATTCCAGTGAGTACAGATCCAGAGCCATCAAACATTCCCAATATGATAACCATTTCATTCCCAGAATCATCCTTATGAACCTCCTCTGAACCCTCTCTGATACCAGCACATTTTTTCTTAGATGAGGAGCCCAAAGCTGTTCCCAACACTCAAGGTGAGCCCTCACCAGTGCCTCATAAAGCCTCAGCATCACATCCTTGCTCTTGTATTCTAGACCTCTTGAAATGAATACTAACATTGTATTTGCCTTCCTCATCATCAACTCTACCTGCAAGTTAACCTTTAGGGTGTTCTGCACAATGACTCTCAAGTCCCTTTGCATCTCAGAATTTTGGATTTTCTCCCCATTTAGAAAATAGTCTGCGCATTTATTTCTTCTACCAAGTGCATGATCATGCATTTTCCAACATTGTAGTTCATTTGCCACTTTCTTCTAAATCATCAAAATCATTGATATTCTGCATAAAAAGAAGTGGTCCACACCAACCCAGTGGAACAGCACTAGTCACTGGGAGCCAACCAGAAAAGGATCCTTTTATTCCCACACACTGTCTCCTACCAATCAGCCAAAGCTCTAACCATGCTAGTAACTTTCCTGTAATACCATGGGCTCTTAACTTAGTAAGCAGCCTTATGTGTGGCACCTTGTCAAAGGCCTTTTGGAATTCCAAATATACAACATCCACTACATCACCTTTATCTATCCTACTTGTAATCTCCTCAAAAAATTCTAACAGATTCATCAGGCAAGATGTATCCATAAGGAAACCATACTGACTTCGTCCTATTTTGTCCTGTCTCACGAAGTACTCCATAACCTCATCCTTAAAAATTGACTCCAACATCTTCCCAACCACTGAGATCAGGCTAACTGGTCTATTTATTCCTTTTTGCTGCCTCCCTCTTTTATCAAAGAGTGGAGTGACATTTGCACTCCAGAACCATGCCAGCATCCAATGACTCTTGAAAGATCATTACTAATGCCTCCACAGTCTCTAGCACTACCTCTTTCAGAACCCTAGGGTACAGTTCATCTGGTCCGGGTGACTTGTGCTTTTAGGTCTTTCAGCTTTTTCAGCACCTTCTCCCTTGTAATAGGTAACTGCACCCACTTCTCTTCCCTCACACCCTTCAACATCTGGCACACTGCTAGTGTTTTCCACAGAAAAGGCTGATGCAAAATACTCATTTAGTTCATCTGCCATCTCCTTGTCCCCTGTTATTATTTCTTTGGTGTCATTTTCTAGTAGCCCTGTATCCATTCTCATTTTTCTTTTTATTTCTAAAAAAAAATCCTTTTGATCCATCTTGATATTGTTTGCTAGTTTGCTTTTGTATTTCATTTTTTTCCTCCAAATGATTCTTTTAGTTACTTTCTGTAGGTTTTTAAAAGCTTCCCAACCCTCCATCTTCCCACTAATTTTTGCTTTGTTATATGCCCTCTTTTTTGCTTTAATACTAGCTTTGACTTCCCTTGTCAGCCACGGTTGTACTATTTTGCCATTTGAGTATTTCATTGCTTTTGTAATACATCTATCTTGCACCTTCCTCATTTTTTTTGCAGAAGCTCAAGCAATTCCTGCTCAGCTGTTATCCCTGCCAGCATTTCTTTCCAAATTACTTTGGCCAACTCCTCTCTCATATCACTGTAATTTCCTGTATCCACTGAAATTCTGCTATGTCAGACCAAACTTTCTCCCTGTCAAATTTCAAGTTGAACTCAATCATATTGTGATCACTGTCTCCTAAGGGTTCCTTTACTTAAGCTCCTTAATCACCTCCGGTTCATTACATAACCCCTAATCCAGTATAGCTGATCCCCTAATAGGCTCAATGACAAACTGCTCTAAAAAGCTATCTCTTAGGCTTTCAACAAACTCAATCTCTTGAGATCCTTTAACAACCTGATTTTCCCAATCAACCTGCATGTTAAAATCTCCCCTGACTATCATAACATTGCCCTTTTGCTCACCTTTTCTATTTCTCATTGTAATCTGAAGTCCACATCCCAGCTACTGTTGGGAGTGCTGTATATAACTGCCATCAGGGTCCTTTTACCCTTGCAGTTTCTTAACTCCACCCACAAGGATTCAACATCTTCCGACCCTATGTCACATCTTTCTACCGATTAGATGCCATTCTTTACCAGCAGAGCCACGCCACCCCCTCTGCCTACCTTCTTATCCCTCCAATACAATGTGTAACCTTGGATATTCAGCTCCCAACTACACCCATCCTTCAGCCACGATTCAGTGATGGCCATAATATCATACCTGACCATCTATAATAGTGCAACAAGATTATCCACCTTATTTCTTATACTCCGTGCATTGAGATAAAAACTCTTTGAATACTGTATTTGCTACCCTTTTGATGCACTGATATTCACCCTGCTGGCTGCAATTTTGTCCTATCATCTGCCTGCCCTTCCAGACAGTCTGACCGCATGCTATCTCTGCTTTTTTACCATCTGTCCTATCCTGAGTCCCTTCACTTCGGTTCCCATCCTCCACCCCTGCCAAATTAGTTTAAACCCTCCCCAACAGCTCTAACAAACCTGCCCGCGAGAATATTGGTCCCCCTCAAGTTCAGGTGCAACCTGTCTCTTTTGAACAGGTCATACCTCCCCCAGAAGAGATCCCAATGATCCAAGAACCTGAAGCTCTCCTCCCTGCAGCAGCTTCTCAGCCATATATTTATCTGCCAAATCATCCTGTTTCTACCCTCACTGGCACGTGGCACAGGCAGCAATCCAGAATTTACTACTCTCAGCTCTCTGCCTAGCTCTCTAAATTCTCTCTTCAGAGCCTCTTTGCTTTTCCTTCCTATGTCATTGGTACTGATATGTACCAAGACATCTGGCTGCTCCCCCTCCCCCTCCAAAATGCAGCAGATGCAATCCGAGACGTTCCTGACCCTGGTATCTGGGAAACAACATACCATCCGGGTGTCCCGTTCATGTCCACAGAATCTCCTGTCTGTTCCCCTGAATATTGATTCCCCGATCACTACCACTCCCCTCTTCTCCCTCTTTCCCTTCTGGACCACTGACCCATGGTCAGTGCCAGTAACCTGGTCTCCGTGGCATTTTCCTGGGAGGTCATCCCCCACAACAGTATCCAAAACAGTATGCTTATTATTGAGGGGAATGGCCACAGGGTGCTCTGCGTTAACTGCCTATTCACCTTCCCACTCCTTCTCTTGACAGTCATCAGCTACCCACCTCCTGCAACTTGGAGTGACTACTTCCCTGTAACTCTGATCGATTATCTCCCCTCTCTCCCATACAAGCCGAAGGTCATCCAGCTGCTGCTCCAGATCCCTAACAGAGTCTTCAAGGAGCTGCAGCTGAATGCACTTCACACAGGTGTAGTTCCCTGGGAGACTCTGGCTCTCCCTGGCCTCCAACATCCAGCATGAAGAGCACACAACGGCCATTTAAGCTACACTAGGTACCCCTGACACAGTAAGAGAAAAGGGATGCCTGACAGAAAATTAACCGGACAACTTACTCAGAGCTAATGCCTCTTCTAAGGTGAAGCCTCCTTTAAGCCAAAGCCTGACACTCCCACTCTCACCAGTCGCCCAGTCCCAGTAACGGCCACCCCAAGCAATTTGCTTGGCTCTACGCACCGAAGTTGCTTCAGAGTGGTCCAGGCATTATTTGAAGACAATAATTGTTATGTTGTCAACACAAGGTTTTCTTAAAGGGTGTAGTGATTCCGGGCAGCAGAGACTTCTTAATGAACCCACTGTCAGTCAGCAGAGTGACCAGCATCCGTAACTAATTTGAACCAACCACAGAAACCACTCAGTTACAGCAAAATAGAGGTCGTGTTCACTGGTAGCTGGCCCAGCTGGTCCTCTGTATGTTTTGCAGTCAGGTCCCAGCACTTGGAAGTACTGGGAACGTGGCAGCAAGGAGCTGGGGCCTGGGTGGAGCACCATAGTCAAGGAGAAAAAGAAACTAGGAATATGGGATGGGTGTTCTGTCTTGATCCCATGAAATAATCTGCTCGTCCAGTGGGACTTGCTTCTGGTGCTGCTGTACCATTTCCCACTGCTGCTGCACTGTGGCAGTCCTGCTAGGTATCTCTCACATCATTTGGAGGTCTATAATGAATTGTGCCCACAGGGATGCCATGTACAAATATTCGGGAGATGTGTTCAGCATGGCTCTCATTCCTTTATGACTGCATCAAGCTTTGTATGAACCCTATATACACATTCTACAAGTGTCATTTTGAGCTGAAGTTCTGCAGGTCCCATTGTTGTGAAGGATGAGTAGGATTAATGTAGAACCTTTTCTTCTGTTGGAAGATGACACCTGCACCTCAAAAAATTTGTGCAAAAATACAATTGTGGCCACAAGTCAATCTGGTGACCACAGAGTTTGTATAAAGATCTGAGGAAGAAGGATATCGTGGCTCCCGTCAGATGGTTGTCAGGGCAGACTGTCATGGGGAATGCTATACCACCAAGCTTTCAATCACACCAAAGTCAGTCCCTGTCAGATCCTTCAAGCACAGAGTCCCAAACCCTGCACACTGATGAAGGGTCTCAGCCTGAAGCGTAAGCAGTTTACTCCCCTCCATAGATGCAGCCTGATTTGCTGAGTACCTCCAGCATTTTTTGTGTGGTGCTCAAGATTTTCAGCATCTGCAGAACCTCTTATGTTTATGTTTTCCTGCATACTGTCTTCAAGGATGCTGCAGTATGGACAAGGCAATCATTCACCTCCTCATGGGGTGTGTGTTTACTAAGAAGGACTGGAAATGGACATAAAGTTTCCTATTGTTGAGGTCCATCCCGTGCAGCTGCATGAAACAGGACTCTGTTCTCTACAGGCTATTCCCACAAGCACTGAGTCGAGCAACCAATTGTTGCTGGAAACATGTCAACATATCAGCCTGAAACTTTCTAGTCTTCCACTGCAAAGAGCTGTCTCAATCAAATTCATTTCAAACTCTAGCAGTCTATGTTGAGAGATGCACTGAAGTTCAGTATAGCATCGGAAGGACTCTGTGGGGAGGACCACAGTTGAGGGTCTCCCTGATAATACTATTATTATGAATAGATTTTTGCAAAAGTTAAATATACCCCAAATTTCAAATCAAGATGTTGATATATTAGATGCACCTATCAAACAAGAGGAGATAGCCAAAGCTATATCCTCTATGCAATTAGGGAAAGCTCCGAGACCTGATGGTTATATGGTAGAATTTTACAAGACTTTTTATGAAATGGTTATACCACATCTTCATCAAACAATTACTGATTCTATACCCTCTGGGAACCTCGCAAAAACTTTTATGAGGCATTAATCTCATTGATTCCTAAAAAAGAAAAAGACCCACTGGAATGTGCACCCTATAGATGCACATCCTCTTTATTGAATATAGATTTTAAAAATCTCTCTAAGCTAATACTAAATCTAAGCTAATTCTAGCTAATAGATTTGGGAATATTTTGCCTACTGTTATCTCAAATGATCAAACAGGATTTATTAAAAATAGGTACTCACGTTTTAATATTTGAAGATTGTTAAATATCATTTATTCCCCCTCAGTCAAAGAATCCAAATGTATTATATCTCTGGATGCAGAGAAAGCTTTTGATAGGGTGGAGTGGCCTTATTTGTTTCAGGTTTTGAAGAGGTTTAATTTTGGTCCAGAATTTATTTCCTGGATTAAATTGATTTATCAAGCCCCGGTGGCTGCAGTTATAACTAATAATCAAAAGTCTCCTTACTTGAGATTATATAGAGGAACCCCTCAGGGCTGCCCTCTTAGTCCTTTATTATTTAATTTTGTTTTAGAACCACTTGCTATTGCTGTTAGGGATTCTAATTCTGTGCAGGGTATTAAGAGAGGGGATAATTTACATAAGGCTTCATTATATGCGGATGATTTATAGTTTACATTTCAGACCCTACGAAATCTATTCCTTTTATGTTATCTATATTTACGGAATTTAGTATTTTCTCTGGATATAGACTTAACTTACATAAAAGTGAATTATTTCCTATTAATAATTATTCTGATTATTATGATCAAGTACCTTTTAATATTGCTAAAAACTGTTTTACTTACCTTGGTATTAAAATTACTAAAAATTTTAAAGACCTATATAAGTATAATTTTTTCCCCTCTAATTGAATATACTCAACAAACGCTTTCTAAATGGTCGCCTATGTCGATGTCATTAATTGGTCAAATAAATGCTATAAAAATGGTTATTCTACCAAAGTTTTTATATACTTTTCAAGCAGTTCCTTCTTTTGTTCTGAAAATATTTTTTGATAAAATAGATTCTATGATTTCTTCTTACATTTGGAATAATAAAAGCTCTAGAGTGAATAAACTTTTATTGCAAAAATCAAAAAAAGATGGAGGACTGGTCTTAACAAACTTTAGATTTTATTATTGGGCAATTAATATTTGTTATATCACTTTTTGGGTTCATGATATAGATAACCATGGTTACATTTCGAGGAGAATTCGGTAACGGGGTTTTCTTTAGCTTCTTTATTCGGAGCTCCCCTTCCTTTTTCGTTCTCCAGAATAGGTAGACAAGCTCTCAACCCTATTGTTAAACATACTTTAAAAATCTGGTTTCAGTTTTGTAGATTTTTTGAATTAAATAACTTTCTACTCTCTAGTAATATCTATTTTAACTTTTTTTTAAACCATCAACTCTGGATAAGGCTTTTTTAACATGGAAAACTAAGGGAATAAAAACTTTTAGATTTGTTTTCACAGGATTATTTAATGTCTTTTTCACAGTTAGCGGATAAATGATATCTCTAGTATACATTTTTTTTAGATATTTACAAGTTAGGAATTTTTTACGTGATTTTCTACCGAATTATCCCTTGGCCTACTCACCAAATTTGGCTAATGCTGTTTTTCAGCTTAAACCATTTCAAAAATGATTAATAGCTATTATTTATAAACAGTTAATGAATGCTCGCATGTCTCCTAATGATAAGGTTAAACGCACTTGGGAAATAGAACTTCAATACTCACTTTCAGATGATCAATGGAGTAAAATTGATTATCTAGTTAATAATTCATCTATTTGTGCACGTCATTCCTTAATTCAGTTTAAGATAGTACACAGGGCTCATATGTCCAAAGATAAATTAGCGCATTTTTTTCCTAATATAAGCCCTATTTGTGACAGATGTAACGCAGAGGTCGCTACTCTAACTCATATATTTTGGTCCTGCGTAAACTTAAATAATTTTTGGAGAGATGTGTTTAGAATATTATCCAAAGTTATAGGTGTGGATTTACAATCTAATTCACTCACGGCAATCTTTGGGATTATTCCAGAGGAAGCAGGTAGAGTTTCTGCTTCCACTCAACATGTAATAGCCTTTTCAATTTTACTGGCTAGGAGAGCTATCTTGTTATACTGGAAAGAATCTAATCCACCTATTGTTTTTAAACTGGTTCTCCTCCATTATGTCATGTTTAAGTCTGGAGAAAATTAGAAGCCGGACATTTGACACATCTTTTAATTTTGAGCTAGTCTGGCGACCCTTTATTCAATATTTTCATATATTTAATTTATTTTTTATTTATTCTTTTCTATCGGGAAAATTTTTCCTTATTTGAAGTTTCGGAGGTGACTGGGAGGATGTTTTCTCTCTTCCTTTTTTCCTAATTTTATCCTCAAATGGACTGCCCAATCTTTCTCTTTTTTTTTGTTTTAGGTTAGTGTAGTGGGTTTTTTTTCTCTATAAAAAAAATTTCCAATTTTTTTATGATCTGTTAAGAGGAGCTGTGGTTTCTTGTTTATATATATAATATTAATATATTTAATATATATAATATTAATATATTTAATATATATATATTAAAAACAGCATAACACTATACTTATCTGATTTTGACATTATATTTTTTGCTGTCTATATGGCTTTTGTCTTATGTGTTTGTTAAAACTTCTCTGATTTGTATTTTTTTTTGGTTTTTACTGGAAAAATCAATTTTTTAAAATTGAAAATGAAAAAAAATGATGGTCTCCCACCAGGGCCCTGTGCAATACCTTACCTCAAATGGAATGGTTGGGAATGAAAAATAATCTCTTATTGACATATTGTAAGAAAATATAATAATATACATGCTACAAGGAATGGTAATAACAGATGAATGTCCTGTGTTTAAATTTTACCGATTAATTATATTTTGCTCCTCATTAAAGTGCACATAGAACTGCTTCCTGAAAGACCCTGGCTGGATAGAGCCACCTTTGAGGGAGCTCCCTGCCATTTCAGTTTGTTTTTCTGCGTGCTCTCTTCCCATTCTCCCGACCACACTTGAGTAACCAGTGCCAGATACTATATTAGTACTATAAAATGTACTAATACCCTACCCAATATAATCACGCAAGCAAGGGAGGCAATACTGTCGAATATTAGAGTCAGAGGAATGGCATTAGGTCTAGTTTCAAAGAATTGAAATGGATTTTGATATCCCACAGAATTTGTTCCAAAACTACTCCTCTTCAAGGTTCAAGATTGATAATTGTCATTCTTCACCATATGTGTGTAGAAGAGAATGAAATGGTTGTTAGTCCGGATCTGATGTAGCAAAATAACACAATAAATGTAAATACACAAGATAACCTTATATACTAAACTGATTATATGTACAGCACATAAAATTATGCTTGGCACAGAGGTATCTATACATTGGCAGGAAATGATAAAGTAGAGGTGTATTAATGAGTGGAGGTGTTGACCAGTCTGACAGCTTGGCGGAGGTAACAGTTTTTGAGTCTGGTGGTCCTGGCTTGTATACTGCGTAGCCTCTTCCCTAATGGGAGTGACATCCCTCATGATGTTTCTGGCCCTCTTCCGGAACCTTTTCTGTGTTTATGTTTTTGACGGTGGGTAGGCTGGTGCAGTTTGAGCCTTCCTGACCACCAGACTGCAGCTTCCGTACCCTGCAGTGACGCAGCAGGCGAGGATGCTCTCCGCTACTCATCTGTAGAATGACGCGAGCATAGATGTAGACAATCCAGCTCTCTTCAGCCTCCTCAGAAAGTAGACATACTGATGAGCTTTCCTGATTATATAGGATGTGTTCTGGGACCATGAGAGGTTGTGCGAAATGTGCACTCCCAGAAGTTGGAACTGCTCATCGTTTCCACTGCTGTGTCACTGATGCAAAAAGGGAGGGAGGGAGGGGTGAATGGTGCGAGTTCTCCTCAAGTCGATAACAATCTCCTTTGTCTAGCTGACATTGAGGTTATTTGCCTGGTGCCAGGCCTCGAGCTCTTATACCTCTGCTCTATAGGCCGTCTCATCATTGTTAGTGATGAGCCCCACCGTTGTCATGTCATCAGCAAACTTGACAACGTGATTAATCGGGTTTTGACCGTGCAGTGGACAGCAATGGGTTCAGCACACAGCCCTGGGGAGCACCCCTGTTGAGGACACTGGGGAGGGGAAGAGCAGTTATTCATCCTGACTCTAAAGTCTGCTGGTTAGGAAGTCCAACACCCAGCTGCATGGTGGTCAGCGGTGTATTTAGACCAAGAAATAGGAGTTTGTTCATCAAGGTCTGTGGGGCAATCGTGTTGAATGCAGAACTGAAATCCAGAAACAGCATTCTGACATCAGTGTCCTCGTTTTCCAGGTGTGTCACAGCCAGGTGCATGACAGATGCCATGTTGTAGAGTAGTTCTGTCAGTAAGCATATTGGCGAATGTCCGATGTGGCAGGAACAGAGGTTTCTGTATGTGCCATTACCAGCTGTTCAAAGCACTTCATGATTGGCGTACAGAGATGATAGTGTCCAACTTGAAGCACGTGGGGACCGCAGCCTAGACGTGTGATGCATTGAAGATGTCAGTGAGCTGGTGTGCACATTCAATGAGTACTCTGCCTGGGACGCTGTCTGGTCTGTTCACCTCACAGGGGTTGACTCTTTACAGAGTCCTTCTCACGTCCGCTGCTGTTACAGACAATGGCTGCTCACCTGGGAGAGAGGCAGCTTTCATGGTCAGCAATGTGATGCAGGCCACAAAGCGTGCATAAAGGTTGCTTAGAGCATCAGGGAGGGAGGTGTCACTGGTACAGTTGACACTGTTTCTCCTTGTGTAGTCGGTAATGCCCTTGGTGCCCAGCCACATACGCAGGGGATTGGTATTGGACAGACGTTCCTGAAGTTTTTTGGGTGTAGATTGTCTTTGCTCCCTTGATACCTTAGACATGGTTCCTCCTGGTGGCTCAGAGAGTTATTCTGTCTCCAGACTTGAAGGCAACATGCCAAACATTCAACAGGGGGAACACTTCCGCATTCAGCCAGGGCTTCTGGTTGGGCTATGAGGTGACCATCCTTGAGGTACCAGCATCATTTACACACTTACAGAATCACACTTAAGCATCATGAATTCTGAACTTGGGCTAGAAAGAGTGGTGCTAAGCTTCACACACAAATCTAAAAAAAAATTATCAGTGATACTCAGGATCCAACACCATTGTCAGGTGATTTGGATAAAATGATAAGACAGGCAAAAAGGCAATGTATGAAATTGTGTCTTGTGGATGGGGTGGATCATTTTGAGAAAGCCAAAAGTAACAATTACTTTGAGGGAATAGCTAGGTCAGGGGTGGGCAAACTTTTTGACTTGAGGGCCACAAAGGGTTCTAAAATTTGACAGGGGGGCCGGACCAGGAGCAGATGGATGGAGTGTTTTGGTAATACACCTCATAAGAGAAAATAAAATATCATGGGATATGTAGAAAACATGTGCTTTAATTTCAATTGAAAATGAACAAATGCATTACAACAAAATATCTGTCTTTGAAGTCCCATGGTATTTAGCTATTTATTGAAATGACTTTTAAAACACTGAAAATTAAATGAATAAAATACAGCTTTTTTTAATAGTAACAGTTATTATTTTAAAACACTGAAAATTCTGTTATCCTTCAAGATATTATCATCATCACTCTTCTCCTGACTGTCTTTATTTCAAAAACGGTAGGAGATGCAGGTCTACTTGTCCTGCTCCTTCTTATTCAATTGTCCCCTGTGCCAAAACTCAACAACGACCAGCACAAGGACAGAACAGTGACAGCGTGCCAGTATGCGGAGCGCGTTATTTGATCTGGAGCGCATTTTTTTTTATTTTGAGAACGTACGTGCACCTGCGCACTACTCATGTCCATCACTTAACAGAAATGACATGTAACATGTAAGGCTTATTGAAAAAAATATTTTCAAATGCATTTTTTACATAACACAACGAAGAAACTTATTTTTAATTTCAGTGGGAACAGTGTTGTTGGTCTCCCTTTTTAGCCAGCGCATCAAAGTCTGGATTTTGTTGTGGCGATTCTCAGGATGGATCTGAGGTGTTGGTCAGTTAACTTGGATCTGTGGCTGTCTTTGTTGATGTTCACAACGCTGAACGCCTGTTCACACAAATAGGTCGAGCCGAACAACGCCAGCATCTTCTGTGCCGTCCTCCGGAGGTTTGGAAACACCTCTTTACCAAGTGAAGCATAAAAGTCATTCAGTTTAAGAGAGTTGAACTTCTCTTTTAAGACGGGGTCAGACTGAAGGTCGATCAGTTCCAGCTGTAGCTCCTCTGGTGCTGTTTCAGGATCTTGTGACAGGGGACAGGCCACCAACTGAAGTGACTTGTCAATTTTTTCAAAATCAGAAAAGCGACGGCAGAATTCTCTGTGCAGCGCATCCAGTGACTCGCTGTATTTTTTCACCTTTGCGCCGGCCTCTTCCAGCGTGGCTAGTGTGGGAAAATGAGTGAATAACTTATTCGAAATTTGCCTGGAGAAAAAAGCCAGCTTGGATTTAAAGGCTTTCACGTTTGTGTACATGTCATGCACAAACTGATCCTTCCCCTGTATCTTCACGTTCAGTTCATTCATGTGTGAAAATATATCCACAGCAAACGCAAAGTCACAAAGCCAGCTGTTGTTGCTCAGCTCAAGAAATTCGCCGGCCTTCGTCAGTAACTCCAAAAATGCACCGATCTCCTCTTTGAGCTCCCATACTCGTTGAAACACTTTGCCCAAACTTAACCAGTGGACACGGGAGTAATAAAGTAGGTCCTGGTGATCCGCATCAGTTTCCTCCAGGAACGTGATGAACTGACAGTGCTGAAGTCCCCTTGCACGTATAAAGTTGACAAGTTTTACGACAGGATTCACAACATGATTCAGCTATAATACCGATTTACATAGAGATCCCTGGTGGATGATGCAGTGAAGGAAAATAACATCCTGGTCAGGATTTTCATCTTTCACTTTATTCTGTATTCTCCTCAGCAGGCCGACATTTTTCCCCGTCAAATTAGGAGATCCATCTGTGGTGACGTTGATAAGCTTACTCCAAGGGAGCTTCATATTTTCGATGACAGCAGACACCCGGTCATACAAGTCCTCTCCCCGTGTTTTTCCTTTCAGAGACTCCATTGTCAAAAACTCCTCCGTTATTTCAAAAGTATTGTTAATTCCTCGGATAAAAATGAGGTGCTGAGCAGTGTCTTTTACATCGTTGCTTTCATCCAGTGCTAATGAATATAACGTGAACGACTCTGCCTTTTTATTTAAGTCGCTGGTTATATCTTCATCTATCAGTTCCACACGGCGAGTCACTGTCCTGCGTGATAAACTGATTTTTCCAAATTTGTCTTTGCTCTCCGGACACAATACACCTGCTGTCTCCACCATACATTCTTTTAAAAACTCGCCTTCAGACAGAGGCTTGCTGGCCTTTGCTAATTTGAATGACAGCATAAAACTCGCCTTGGTACTTGAGTCATGAATGGCAGTTTGATGGTGAAAAAATTTTTGTTGAGCATGTAAGTTAGCTGCCAACCTCTGAGCATTAGCTTCCCGTTCTTTCGTTGACTGGTCGCTAGCATAGTTGGCATGTTTTGTGGCAAAGTGACGGCTGATATTATATTCTTTAAAAACCGCCACAGTCTCTTGGCATATCAGGCATACAGCAGTTGATCGGTGTTCGGTAAAAAGATATTTAGTTGTCCACTCCTTATTAACACCCAACATTCTCTATCCACTTTTCTTTTCTTAGCTCCACTCATCTTTACAGAAGGGGTGAGACGTTGTAGCGGTGTGCTACACGCAGCACTAAAATTACGACACGGAGTCGGTAACTGCAGTCGAAGGAAAAAACTTTATTCGAAATCCCCAGCCTCACTTTTAAGCCTCCCTCAACCTGCCCCCCCCCCCCATGGCGCAGAGGCTCCAAAGCTCTGTGCTTGCAAATCCTCGCAGGCTATCTCCCTTAGCCAGAATGCTGGCTAATTGTGAGCCGGTTCGGATGTGCCAGGAAATGGGTCACCACAAGGTCACAAAGTAAAGCGCAAATGTGGAGTAATACGCTGCACCTCAACAAAGGTCAATGTATATAGAGTGCATCATCTATTGGGAAAACACCAGAATTGCGGGGAAAAAACGTTAACAAGGTTTATTAATATAATTTCATCAAGTTCTGTGGGCTGGATTAAAAAGCTTAACGGGCCGCATATGGCCCGCGGGCCGTAGTTTGCCCATGCCTGAGCTAGGTGAATGGAAAAGCAGACGGATTTGAGGGTTTAGGTTTCCAACACATTAACTGCAGAATCCGGTGTAGCATAATTAATACTAATTGACCACTGAATGGAATGTAGAAGTGAAGATTTAAGGAATCCACATCATTTCATCCTAGTTATGGTTGGAGAACCATATGCATGAAGAAGGGTTTGTGGTGCAGGACAGTGGATACTGCTGATTCACTTAGCTGCTGTGACGGAATTTAAATGTAAAAAAAATGTTTTGGTTTTGCCAGTATAGATTATGAAGTTTTTAAGATGTGTTTACCTCTAAGAAAGTGTTGGGCAGAGTGGTTGGAATTAGGCTGTTCCAGTATTTGAGGGACAGAATTATAAGGTTAAAAGCCATTTAGGACAGACAGCATGGGATCTTGGCAATTCAATAACAAAAGCAGAGAACTTTGTCAATATTGGTGAGTAGCTTGGTAGGATTGGATACTGTTTGAGTGGAGGCGCTCTCTTACTACTGGCCTGGATTTCTGAGTAACCAGTTGCAGTTTCTGAGTAGGTCTTTTATGTTTAATCTCATCGTCTCTGAAGCAAGCAAAGTTTTAATATGTGTCCTTTGGTGCCACTCTACAAAGATTGAAAGACTTTTTAAAATACTAAAAATAATATTATGCTGTGCTGCCAAGGGGAGAGGGCGGAGTGCTGCCAGATATTATTCCATTTACTACTCGACAGAGCCACCATCGGGTGAGCACTGGAACTGCAGCCGTGTGGATCTCGTTCTGGAGGCTGAATAAAAAATCCAGCAAGCGCCCGAAATAGTAAACAGAGTTAACATTTTAAGCCTAAAATCCTTCCTTTGATGTGGCCTAACCTGCTAAGTATTTCCAGCATTCTCCATTTTGACTTCCAACACCTCAAATTCCTGAAGGCACTAGACTCAAGCATCCGACCCATTGCCCGCAAGTGATTTGAGACTGGGAAGCAAGTGGATGGATTTTGGTAGTTGTGGATGAGTGGTAACTACAGTACCTGGTTTGTTATGATGAGAAACCCAACAGTGAATGCCACGTTTTGAGAAATGAAAGGGAAAGAAATCAGGTATTTCCTGCACCTGTACCCAGTCCTTTCCATAACCACTTGGTTGGCCATAAAATTCGTTACCTGCATGAAGTTCATTGAGTAAACATGATATGTAGTAACAATAATTGCAGAAATAAGCACAAAAAACAGAATGGTGCAAAGTATATCTGTGCAAACTAATTATCATCATCATGTGTTGTGCTGTATGACACAGGTAATCATAGTCTTGACCATGAATGTTCTTGGCAAATTTTTCTCCAGAGGTCGTTTGTTATCGCCTTTTCTGGGGAGTGTCTGTACAAGATGGTGACCTCAGAGTAATAAACCTGCCTGTCCTGGTAGACCCATTCTTTCTGCTTGTTCCTGCCCCACCGAACTCATACCTGCATACCTTGACTATTTTATACCCCCGCCCCCAGTTCAGTCCCTTCTTAATGACATCTGTGACACTTCAATGACTTTAAGTCCCCTTGCCTTGAACATCTCATTTTCACTATGAATGTCCATTCCTTATACACCTCCATCCCCCCATCAGGAGGACCTTAAAGCTCTCCACTTCTTTCTGGTCAACAGACACAACCAGTTCCCCTCCACCACCACTCTCCTCCATCTAGTGGAACTGGTTCTCACTCTCAATTTCTCCTTTGGCTCCTCCCACTTCCTTCAAACCAAAGGTGTAGTCGTGGGCACTTGCATGGGTCCCAGTTATGCCTGCCTTTTCATCGACTACGTGGAACAGTCCATGTTCCAAGCCTACACTGGTATTGCTTCCCAACTCTTCCTACACTACATTGACTGCATTGGTGCCGCTTCCTGCAGCCATGCTGAACTCGTTGACTTCATCAACTTTGCCTCCAATTTCCACCCTGCCCTCAAATTTAACTTGGTCTATTTCCGGCACCTACCTCCCTTTTCTTGATATCTCTGTCTCTATCTCTGTAGATAGTCTATCTACTGATATCTCTTATAAACCCATGGATTCTCACAGCTACTTGGGACTATACCTCTTCCCACCAAGTCACTTGTAAAAATGCCACCCCCTTCTCTCAGTTCCTCCATTTCCACCACATCTGCTCTCAGGATGAGGCTTTTCATTCCAGAGCTACTGAGATGTCCTCCTTCAAAGAAAGGGGCTTCCCTTCCTCCACCATCAACGCTGCCCTCAATCACATTTCTATTTCACACATGTATGCTCTCATCCCATCACCCTATCAGGGATAGGGTTCTTCTTGTCTTCACCTCACCTCACCAGCCTCTGGGTCGAGCACATAACTCTCCATAACTTTGGCCGTCTCCAACAGGATCCTGCCACCAAGCACATCTTTCCCTCGCCCCCAACTTTCCACAGGGATCGCTCCCTACACGACTCCCTTGTCCATTTGTCCATCCCCACTGGTCTCCCTCCTGGTACTTACTCTTACAAGCAAAGCAAGTGCCACACCTGCCCCTACACCTCCTCCCTCACTACCACTCAGGGGCCCAAACAATCCTTCCAGGTGAGGCAACACTTCACCAGCGAGTCTTTTGGGGTCATATACTGTGTCTGCTCCTAGTGTGGCCTCCTATATATCAGTGAGACCCAATGTAGATTGAGAAACTGCTTCACTGAGCATCTACACTCCATCCACCAGAAAAAGCAGGATCTCCCCATACCCACACATTTCAATTCTACTTCCCATTCTGACATGTCAATCCATGGCCTCCTCTACTGCTGCGATGAGGCCACACTCAGGTTGGAGGAGCAGCACCTTATATTCTGTCTGGGTAACCTCCAACCTGATGGCATGATCATCAATTTCTCAAACTTTCGGTAATGCCCCCCACCCCTCCATTCCTATTTCCCTCTTTTCACCTTGTCTCCTTACCTTCCCATCACCTCCCTCTGGTGGTGCTCCTCCTCCTTCCCTTTCTTCCATGGCCTTCTGTCCTCTCCTATCAGATTCCCCTTTCTCCTATCCTTTCTCCTTTGTCAATCAACTTCCCAGCTCTTTACTTCACCCCCTCCCCTCAACTTATTTTTCTGACTTCCTCTTTCTTTCCAGTCCTGATGAAGGGTCTCAGCCTGAAACATCGATAGTTTACTCCTTTTCATAGATGCTGCCTGACCTGCTGAATTCCTCCAGCATTGTGTGTGTTGCTTCAGAGATTGTCTGCCTGGCGTCAATGGTCACATAACCAAGATGCGATATGCACCTGCTGCTTATATGACCATCTACCACCTGCTCCATGGCTTCACTTGAAGCAGACCAGGGGACTAAGGAGGTGCTGCACCTTGCTCAAGAGTGACCTGCAGGCTAGTGGAGGGAAAAAGTGCCTTGCACCTTCTTTGGTAGAGACGTAGCTCCACCCCACCCTCACTCGCCACTCTGCCACCCAATCTGAGGCAGTGCTAAAATAATGATGAAGTGTCAATAAGGTATTATGTGGTCAGCAACAATGAATATAGAATTGAGTCAGGTTTTACAAACATTTATTAAACTCTGCTCAACAAAAGTGAAAAGTAAACAAACGACTAACCTAACTGGAAGTTAACTGCTATACGGCAATTTAACAAACAGCCAAACTCTGGAATAGTTCTTAAAGTGGTAAATTCAAAAGTCCAAGTGATTTATACAGTCAGTAAGGTGAGACTTCCCTGAAAACTGATTTCTTTGAACACGTGACAACCGCTGATCCCCGCCGAGATATGCCTTGTCCCAAAGGATTCACGATGAAGGAAATAAAACAACTTAAAGGAACTGACCTTTTTTTGCTGGAGGGTGAACACTGCACAAACCTTCCTGATCTTGGAGGGATTCTCTCAGATGCAGGCCACTATTTGTGAATGAAGATTCAATAAGGTCGATCCTTAACAAAACCGCCGAGCTGCACCAACTTTACTCAATCCTTCAGGTTCCTATACTTTGGTAAAGTCTTCACTCTCCAACTAGACTGTAAAGGTAAATCAAAGATGCAACAAACCAGAACCAGCAGTAATTGGTGAAACTGCTGGCACAACAATTTTTGCTCCTTTCTGGGCACTTTCAAAAAAGATGATTGGATCAGAAGTCTGAATTCAAAGAGAGTATTGCTTTTAAAGCTGGCTCTAAACTGAAGAATGAATTTCCCTAAACAAAAAGCAATAATAACCAAATGAGCTTGGGCCTCTCCAAATTGAGGAGATGGACGGGTAGAAGATTTCAGCTGTGATTCTCTCAAAAGTGGGGTCACATCAAATACATCAGCCTTTTTAGGCTTCACCTGATGTATCAAAGAGGTAATTGGGCAGGAAAGATCCTATACTGTTAAGATATTTGCCTAACTTTCACAGCTGCATTAACCCTCAGTTCAACCCTGTCTTCACAGGCAGAGTTCATACTTTCTCCCTGCATTTATGTGGGTTCCCTCTAGTTTTATCCCCCAGTCCAGAGGCATGTGGGTTGGTAAGTTATTGACCATTGTAAATTGGTCAGAATGGAGGAGGTGGGTTGAAAAGCTTATTTAAGTGGTAATAAATTTGATGTTTTAGAAATGGAGGAATTTATCATCTTATGATTTGTCCATGGATTTTGATCTCTATGAGGTGCTTTGGAAAATATTGCTATGTTGAAGATGCTCCATAAATGCAAACTATTATTTGGCTTACAAGCTGACTCTGTTCTTCCCTGCACAGGCCAGACAGTGTGTCGCAGGGGAGTTGAGCGCCCTTGTTACAAAATCGCCTACTTCAAAGATGTGTCACGCAGGTTGGGGTTCAAGGAGGCACACAGTGCATGTCAGAGCGATGGCGGGGAGCTACTTAGCATTGAGACAGAAAATGAGCAGCGGCTCATTGAGAAGCTGATCCAGGGCTTGTCAGCAGGTGATGGAGATTTCTGGATTGGACTCTGGCGGAGTGCCAGTGGGAACGAGAGTTCGGCAGACTGTCCAAGCCTGTACCAGTGGCTGGATGGGAGTAACGCAAAGTTTAGGTAGGCTCCACTGATCTCATTCACTGTCACATCATACTCAATCAGCATGCCACACTCTTCTTCATTCATGCCACTGACAATGCCAGCATTTATTTCTCATCCTCAGTTACCCTGAGAAATTAGTGTTGGAGCTTAAACTGAGTGGCTCTTGACTGTGTTACGTACCCCATAACTGGGTGTCTGACCAACAGAGAAAGAAAAATCCATTGGAGTCTGGTGGTACCAAACTAAAGGTGTTTATTAGTAAACTACACAATACAATATCAAAAATGCAAATATACATATAAAACTAGTTAGCAGTAATAAACCTAAAACTGTAGGTATAGTAATAATCAATAATAAACAAGCTCTATCAATGTCTAGGGGTAAATGAATTGTCATAGGAAGGTATAGAGTTCAGTTCATAAATGCTGAGGTGGTTATGGTTGTTGTGTTGAAATCGTTGGAGAGAGAGAGAGAGCGAGCGAGATGTAACAGCAACAGTTGCGGCAGGCAAACCTTTTGTGGCTTTCTTAATCCGTCATATCATTGTGGCCATTTAGTTATGACCCCTCTGGTCTTCAGCTAGACCAGGGGTCAGCAACCTTTACCACTGAAAGAGCCACTTGGACCCGTTTCCCACAGAAAAGAAAACACTGGGAGCCGCAAAACCTGTTTGACATTTAAAATGAAATAACACTGCATACAACATTTTGTTTTGCCTTTATGCTATGTATAAACAAACTACAATGTGTTGCATTTATGAAATTGATGAACTCCTGCAGAGAAAACGAAATTACATTTCTGCATGCAACAAAAACATTTTGAACTCCAAAAAAAAGAGGTTGGGTTGAAGGTTACTTTTAAGTAAAATACTCAATGTCTATTTGAGTTCTTGTATTTATGAAAAACGCCAAAACTATAAAGTGCAAGGGCTATGACAAGGTAGATTGTAAGATCAAGAGTTTCTCTTTATTGTTCAAGAGGTCCACTTAAGAGTCTTATAACAGTTGCATAGAAGCTGGTGGTGTATATTTTCAAGCTTTTGCAGCTTCCACATGATAAAAGAGGAAGAAGAGAGAATGTCTAGGTTGGGGAGGGTCTTTGATTATATTGACTATTTTCCCGAGGCAGCAGGAAGTGTAGACAGAATCCATGGAAGGGAGGCTAGTTCTCCTGATGGAGTGAGCAATGTCCACAATGCTGCAATTCCTTGCAGTCTGGAGTTCTCATTTGAAAATTAGATTTCAATTGTCATAAGTTGACATTTGTTTCTTTTAGAAACTGGTATGTGGATGAACCATCATGTGGCAATGAGGTGTGTGTCGTAATGTATCACCAGCCCTCTGCCTCCTCAGGCATGGGAGGACCATACTTGTATCAATGGAATGACGATCGATGCAACATGAAAAACAACTTCATCTGCAAGTACGCACCAGGTAATCTTGCATGATTATAGACATGTTCATACAGGAACTCAGCAACCTCAGCTGCATCCATTATTTGTCATCTATATCAATAATCTGGATAATATGGCACATTGGATCAGCAAACTTGTGGATGACACCAAGATTAGGGGCATACTGAACAGCAAGGAAGACTTTCAAAGCTTACAGCAGGATCTGGACCAGCTGGAAAAATGGGCTGAAAAATGGCAGATGAAATTTAATGCAGACTAGTGTGACGTTTTACACTTTGGGAGGACAAACCAGGGTAGGACTTGCATGATGAGCGGTAGGGCACTGACGAGCACAGTAGAACAAAGAGATTGAGGAATACAGATCCATAATTTCTTGAAAGTGGTATCACAGGTAGAAAAGGTCATAAAGAGAGCTTTTGGCACATTAGTCTTCATAAATCAATGTGTTAAGTACAGGAATTGGGATGTTATATTGAAGTTCTATAAGAACTTGATGACACCAAATTTGGAGTACTTATTGCAGATCTGGTTACCTACCTGTAGGAAAAATTTTGATAAGATTGAAAGAGTGGAGGGAAAAAAAATACAAGGATGCTGCTAGGACTTGGGGACCTGAGTTATAGGAAAAAGCTGAATCAGTTAGGACTTTATTCCCTGAAACATATGAGAATGAAGAGAGATTTGATGGAGGTGTACAAAATTATGAGGGGTATAGATAGGGTTAATGCAAACTGGCATTTTCCACTGAGGTTGGGTGAAACTGGAACTAGAGGTCATTGGTTAAGGGAGAGCTATGAAATATTTAAGGGGAAACTGAGGAGGAACTTCCTCCTTCAGAGGGTGATGCAAATATGAAAAGAGTTACCAGAGGAAATAGTGGGTGTGGGTTTGATTAGAACATTTAAGAGAAGTTTAGATAAGAATGTGGAGGGGGAGGGGTATGAAGGTCTGTGGTCCAGGTCAATGGGACTAGGCTGATTAACAGTTTGATGTGGATTGGATGGGCCAAAGGGCCCGTTTCCATGTAGTAGTGCTCTAAGATTCCATGACTTCAACAGTTCCTGAACTCAGCTCTGCCTATGTGAGCAACCAGTATGGTGCTGGTGATAGAATCAGAAATTCTACTCTCACTCAGGGATGACCAGGTTTAACACCAGAGCTGGCTCTGTTCTCGAGGGAGACTATTCTGCCTTAGACGGTGGTGGAGGCTGAAATTCTCACAACACTTAACACAGCAGTTGTACCATACATTGATTAAACTACACTTAGAAAACTATGTACACTCCTGGTCATCACATTACAGGGAAGATAGAGAGTGCAAAAAAGGTTCACCAATATGTCGCCAGGAATGGAAGTCTATTCCAGATTTGAACCATCCATTTGATGAAAATGTTCCTCTTCAGATCTCTTTTAAATCTATTATCAGTTCCCATAAACCTATGATACAAGAGATTCTGCAGATTACTCCTCCCTAAATGCACAGTAGTGGTGAGGCAAGTTATAGGGGTCTAGAGAAGGTGATTGACTGAGGTGTGGTTGGGGTAAGGAGTGGCTGGTAGAGGTTAAGGTCTCAGCTTGGTGGTATAGAAATGAAAGGGCAAGGTCGGGAAGGGTAGTAGTCAAGTCTGGGAGTGTAACAGAACTTGGAGGAAAAGGATTAAGGAAGATTCAGCTCTTTGGGAGAGACCAAACTGAGGATGAGAAGGTCTAGGAAGGTCTCACAGTAGCAGCTATACTGGGGCTTAGAGGATTGGGGTTAGATTTAGTCAGGCAGGGGATATCTAGGTGAAGGTGTACTCCGAGGGAAGGCAACCTTAAATAGGAAGAGATTTTTAGCTGTTGTCCTGACCTCATACGTAATTTGTATGATGAGTTGTGAGCATCACTGAACAGGCCAGCATTTATTACTCATCCCTATTTGCACAGTATTGGTGAGCCGCCTTCTTCACCCACTGCATTCCTGGTGAAGTTACTCCTACAGTTTTCTAACTGTTCCAGAGTGGTGATAAACTGGTGTTGTATGTGAGTGTTATTTTCAAAATCAGTATTCCTTTGGTAGCCACCTTGATGAATGAGTGTATGGTGGGGGATGCGTAGTTGACAGGTGCTGTTGGAATAGCTACAACCTACTTCCCATCCCCAGACAAGCAATTTTGGCTGATAACAACCTGCAAAGGTACATAAATACTATTGATAACCCATGGGTGAAACTGACTCTTAAAATATGGAAAACTACTGTAAAATATAATCTAGAGGGAGATATTGTAATTCTTAAATGGTGTGCATATGACTCAGATTTTATGCCAAATAAATTGGTTGCTAGATTTAAGGACTGGACAGCTAAAGGAGTAACCGTTCTTTGCAACATAATGAAAGAAGGAACACTGTTCAGTTTTGAAATGCTTAAAGAGAAACACTTATAAGAACAACAAGATTTTTATCAGTATTTACAGATGTGGCAATGTTAATAGGATGCTTAAAAATGTAACCAAGTCAAGTACATGCTTGATAGAGCCATTTAGAAAAGCATATAGTTCAGATAATGGTAGTAGAATCATTTCAAGCATGCATAAGGGGTCTGTCAAATCTTAAAACACATTCGACTTCATACGTTAAAACAAAATGGGAGAAGGAGGGATAATTATATCTGAGAAAGAATGGACAATAATATGGAGCTATCAATGGAAGTGTACCAGTTCACAGAAATGGAAGGTGTTTGGATGGAAAAACTTGATAAGATATTTTATTACACCCTCTCAGAAATCCCATTATGATAGTAACCTCTGTTTACTGGAGAAATTGTGGAAATCAAAATGCAAATCATCATCATATTTTTTGGGACTGTCCTGTTATCAAAGACTATTGGAGGGGGAATACACAATGCCCTACAAGACATCTTTAAATGTGAAATACCCTTAGAGTGTAAGACTATATATTTTGGGTATCTACCTCAAGAATGGTTTTGAAAAGAGATAAATGAATATACTGTGGTGGCTGGTAAAAAGACTCTTACTAGGAAATGGTCATCACAGGAGAGCCCAATTTTAAATGCATGCATGGAAATTACAATGGACATTTACAAAATAAAGATAACAGCATCTGTTAATCATAAGCTGGAGCAATTTGATTCATACTGGAAAAATGGTTTAACTACAAAATGCCTCATAGGCCTGATTTTATTCTCACAAATGAATCTGTTGTTAAAAAAAGATCACTCCCTACTTGTACATAGTTCTTTCCTTTTGCTTGTTTTTTTCTTTCCATTTTTTTCTATAAGTGTATACCCCAGATAAATACTATGTGGAGATTTGTGACATACGATTATATGCTATATGTACAATGTCTGAAATACATCTTATGGAAATGTTTGTTTGATGAACTTTAATAGAAAAATTACAAAAAGGAATAGCTACAACCCATAATGGCAGTGTTTATGTGTTTTATTCTTAGTTCGAGTTTCTACAATTCTGAGCCCGACTCTGGTACAATCCCTGGATCCGACCCTCGATCCCACTGAAGGGAATACATCCGATGTGGGTAAGAGTCAAAATATCCACTGTGTGAGGAACAAGGGGATAGCACAGGTAGAACTTTTGTCCTACGAGCATTTGGTGTGAGGGTCATGAATATTTGGATAAAGTTTAGGTAAATCATGCGATTTTTGTAAATATTGAATTCAATTCTTACGCCCAAGAGGCAATGTTAACACAGCTTCTAGGAACAACTGTAAAATCTGACTTAACTCCTCCATCTCCTTTCCACCTTCACAAATCAGTGAGGAGTGGCATGAATGTTACTCCAAGAATGGTGAAAATGCTGAACTCACCTGACATAAGGGACCAGTTAGTGCCTGAAGGGGAGAGCATTAGAAAGTTATTCTGTTGGATCCGATCAGAAAGGACAGGAGTGAACTTGCTTGGTGCTTGGGCATGAGGATGTAAATGGTCTTCTTTATAAATTCCTTGCCAAGGAAGATATGTCCAGTTCCTGGCAGGAAGCCTGCATTATTTCCATTGGGCTTTGAGATTTCCCAGGATCCGGTGATCCAGAACAGAAACAATACAGACGCCAGTAACCTCCATAGTGTGACCCAAAATTTTTGGTCAGTCATGATCCACGATTTTTTTTCAAAATGTCATTATTGAAGAGTTTACCTGACATTAAAAATTGACTAAATTTATAAGATTCTGTAAAGTGCCTGAAAAGGTTACCAAACTGTTCAACTTGGTGAGTTATTGAAATACCAAAGCACACAAGTTGACAGTAAAAATTTTAAATGTTGGAATCACTTATCAAAAAATTCACATCTGTGGCAAAGGAAATAGTTCATATACTTTATCAAGTCAAAAACCCCTTATCACTGTAGGGAATTGTGAAAATATACTCAATACTGAATACAATTTGGTATATCTGTATACCTGCTTGTAGGTGCCAGATAGGGTTGTTTGAGTATCTCAGAAACTGCTGATTTCCTGGGATTTTCACACACAAGTGTCTAGAATTTACAGAGAATGGTGCAAAAAACAAATACTTCAAGTGAACAGCAGTTCTGTGAGCCTTGTTATTGAGAGAGGTCAGAGGAGTCAGAGGCCAGACTGGTTCAAGCTGACAGGAAGGCAACAGGAACTCAAATAACCACACGTTACACCAAGTGGTGTGCACAACAAACACGTCAAACCTTGCACTGGATGGGCTACAGCAGCAGGCCATGAACAGCACAGTCTGTGGAGAGAGAAAATCTGAATTATAAGCCTAAGAAGGACAAGGTTACAGCAGAACTGGGCAATCTTAATAAAAGCAGAGGAAACAAGTTACCTGAAATCATTGAATTTGATGTTGAGGTGAAGAGGCTGCTATGTGCCAGATGGAAGACAAGGTGCTGTTCCTTGAGAGTTGGGTGGGTCTTGGTGGAAAAATGTAGGAGGCTATGGATGGAAAGATCAGATTGGGATGGCACTGGAAAATTGGGGTCAGCCTTGTCAACTGAATAATGTTCCATAAACAATTCACCCGATCTACATTTGGTTTCTCCATTGCAAAGATGACCAAATACAGTAAACTGGTTTGGATGAGGTGTCCATTTCAACTGGAAGGACATCAAATGTTGGGAAGGGGCAGAGTAATAGAGCAAGTGTTGTATCTCCTACATTTACATGGGAAAGTGCTATGTGTGGTGCAGTGGCTGGGGGAGTTGTAAGAACAAACCAGGGAATCAAAAGGGGAAAAGTTGGCCATCTGTAATATTAACTAACCTTTTTTCCCTGATACCTAACAGATCAGATGGCATCTGTGTTATTTCCAGCATTGCCTTTTCTGGCTTTCAGGCCTCTGCAAAAAGCTCTGACTTACAAGTTAGTTTTTTTTACTCTCTTGTTGACCTCATAACTGAACCAATCAGAAGACTTTGTAAATGGAGCATTGCTGCATCAGTCCTGCCCTCGCCATATCAGAGATACTTTACTTTTTCTCTCCACCCCTCCCCCACCTTCTCTAAACTAATTTGTTTTCTCACATTTTGAGTGCACATTTTTGGTTCTTCAGCCTAAAATGTTAAATCTTTCTACAGATGTTGTTCAACCTCCAGGGAGCTTTCAACATTTTTGGCTTTATTTTGGATTATTAGCACCTGTAGTATTTGAATTGAGTATAAGTAGTAATCAACAAATTAATAAGCTAGGAGATCTTTCCAAATCTTTATATATGAAACAGTGAGAGGAAGGTTTGAGCAACATAGTAAGAATGGTAGTTTATTAATTTCTCAAAGCTCCACTATAAAATGGGGATGCACACACCGTTACCAACTCTTCTGAATGTGCCAGTCAACTATGTACCAGGTTCTTCAAGCAAGAAGTACTGTAGCAGAAAGAAACACTGAACCTCTTTAACCACTAACAAGGAACAATGTCAGAACTTAAATTTCTTTGCATTTTAATTCTTCTAGAAGAAGCAGCAATTCCAGTTACTTCATCGGTTGAGAATGAGAAGGACTCCGCTGTAACTATTGACAAGTCCGAAGGTAACTACAGAAATATCAGGCAGTATGGGATACAAATCATGCACGAAGAGTGTGATATGGTGGCACACCCTGCCTTATTGTATTTTAGAAGTTGAGTACAGATTCAGATTTATTTATCACATATATCAAAATGTACAGTGAAATGCATCATTTGAGTTAACAACCAACATACCCAAGAGTGTGGTGGGGGCAGCCCAAAAGTGTTTGTACACTACCTGCCCGTGCATTACACATGTGGTTAGGGACATATTTCTGCCTCTCGTGTTTATTTCTGACTCCACCCCAATATCAAGTTTTGGTGCACCGATCCCTGATCAGGGAGCCTTTATCAAAAACAAGTCCCAACAATCTGTGGTGGCAGCAACTTGTTGTCCGAGGACACCAGGCATCATCTGACTAGCACTTAAGAAAATATTTTTATTAATAAACTATTTCAACTATGATACTGTGTTGTTGGAAGGCATTCACACTAAAAGGGGTTTAAATTGCTTGCATGACTAAAGGCATTGATTCCTGCCAGGATATAGGCCCATTCCTCTGCTAAAGGGGCTGTCAATGGACACATGAACTCTGTTGAACTTGGAATTTCATTGGAATTTAGGTCTTTTCCTCTTCTAAAGGTGCCGAATCTCATTGGTAGTTACCTCCATCCTCTACAAAGGGTGAGGACTATCACTATGGTAGTGTTTCCATTTTGAATACGTAGAATCTTACTGAGGTATAGGTCCTCTCTTCTAGGGACCAATTTTCACTGGGGTATGGACTTCCCCATCCTCTCCTGAACGTACAGACTTTGCCTGAAAAACTGATCTATCTTTCCCAAGGGTTTGAATCTTACTTGGGCAGAGGTTCCCTATTGTCCTAGAGGTGTCTACTTCAATTCAAGTTTAATTGTCATTCAACCATACACGAGTACCAATGGATACAGCCAAACAAGACAGCGTTACTCCAGAGTCAAGGTGCAAAACACAATACCAACAGACTCACAGCAGAAACCATGCATAGCACATGAAGATATCAGTGAGAAACAGCCACACAAAAAAAAAGACTTGACCTGAACTATGAGAAATCTGCAGTTGACCACAATGTTTTCTGTCTTGTCTTCTGCCGAGCAAACACTGGGAGTCAGCACCAACTCCAGCCTGGATGCTGGAGTTCAGTTCCTACTGACTCATATTGAACGATATTCTTCCTATACCGCACATTTGCCCATGTAGACATCTAAAGAGAAAACTATGGTCACGGTGGGACAATGTCACAACTGATATGAATCCTGTGATAACCCAAACCTGGATTTTTTTTTCAAGGTTAACTGTCACATCTATATTGAAACATACAGTGAAATGTATCATTTACATCAATGACCAACGCAGTCTGAGGGTTTTCTGGGGCAGCCTGTAGGTGTCGCTATGCTTCTGGCACTAACATAGCATGCCCACAATTTACTAACCCTAACCCATACACTTTTGGAATGTGGGAGGAAACCAGAGCACCCTGAGAAAACCCAGGCGGTCAGGGGAAAAAATGTACAAACTCCTTACAGGCAGTAGCAGGAATTGAACCCTTATTGACAACTGCTATGCTACAGGAATCCTGATTTCTTTTTCTTTTTGCTGCATAATGTGCCTCTCCTGAAGCTGGTTCTAGAGGCTTCTACAGCCTGGGATCAGTTAACATAGTAACAATCCAGGACCAATCTTTCGTAAGTGCACTGTTGGTAATATGGAAAGTACTATGCAGTTCAGACTAAAATTTGTAGATGACACCAAAATAGGCAGTATTGTAGACAGTGAAAAAATGTTATCAAAAAGTGACATTGAGATCTTGATCTGCTAGATTGGTGGGCTGAGAAATGGCAAACAGTGTTCAGTTTGTTGCTCATCAGCTCCCTTACCTAGCAGATGAAGTAAGAAGCATTGCATTTTGGGAAGTCAAAACAAGGTAGGATTTTCACAATGAATGGCAGGTCCCCAGGGAATGTTGTCAAACAGAAGAACCCTGAAAGTAGTACCACAGGTTGGTGAAGAACGCATTTTGCACACTGGCCTTCATCAGTCAGCGTATTGAATACAGGAATTAGGATGTTAAAGTTGCAGTTGTATAAGATCTTGGTGAGTCCACATCCAAAGTGTACTATTTTGATCTTCCTGTTATAGGAAAGATGTCATTAAGTTAGAAAATGTTCAAAGAATATTTATGAGAATTTTGCCAGGACTCAAAGCCCTAAGTTTCAGGGAAAGGTTGTGCAGGTTAGGACTTTATTCCTTGGAGTATAGGAGACTGAGGGGTAACCTCAGAAATGTTTAAAATCATGAGGAATTTAGATGGCATGGATGCCATAGTCTTTTTCTGAGGAAGACTGCCAGCTCTGGAGAAATGCAGCTGTGAGAACTGACTGGATAGATTGGGGTTCTGTTTATTGGGCTGGGGAGAGACTAAAAATTATTTTTCAAATGGGTGCGACCTATTTTCCTGAGCAGAGCATTGCAAAACCTGTGGGATAATTGGAAATAGGATCACTGGAAAATGAGAAAACATCTGTCCAGAGAATGGTAACATCTGGAATTTGCTGCCTGAAAGAGTGGTAAAGTTGGAAAAGATCACAATTAAACAGGACACCAATGTATACTGGAAGAGTTGTATTTAGCAGGGCCATGAGTCAAGTACCAGAGGGTAGCTCTTTTTTAACTATAAAAGGGATGATGGGCCAAATGGCCTCCAGCACCCACACAATAACAGTACTAACATTTCTACAGTTCCATTTCAATTTGAAGGATTTCAGATCAGCTGTATCTGGTCTGTCTTCTCACTTTGTTCCATGAAGTTAGATTTACCTTTTTAATTGGAATATCTATTCCCTGCAGGCAATTCTCTCAACATCATCTACATCATCATTCCAACGATCCCTCTTCTCCTCCTGCTGCTCGTTTCTGCTGCAGTCTTCTGCTTCCGCTTCTTTATCAGAAGGTAAGTTGGAAATGACAGGTCAGCCCCACAGCACCAACCACACACTGACACACTGCCCGCCCCACAGTAACAGACCATTCAACCCCAACAGGGAGATCACCCAACTACACTTTGATGCACCCATTCTCCCAGACCCAACAAACCATCCTTACTCATTGTGACAGTTCTCCTCTCACTTGCTGCACAGTAGCAGACATCCCCACACAGTGATTGCCCCTCACAGTGAGAGGCCATTCACCATCCTGAATGCATAATACACCCCTCCCCACTCTCCAACCTCGACAACTAGGGTGCAACGAGAGGGAGAACTGGTCCAAGTTTGTCCCAGTCTTGTTTGCAATTCAACTTGGTGGCTTTTTTTTTGAAGGAAGGAGGAAAGAAGTGCGAATGTGGAGAAAGAGCACAGCTTCTGGATGGAGCCTGTCAGAAACCAGTCACCAAACCTGGAGATTTACAACGTTATCAGAAAGCAGTCAGAAGCTGACCTGGCCGGGACCCGACCTCACATAAGGAACACGTCATTCTGTGCCACTCCAGCTAATCGAGGCTTGCACAGTCTGTCTGGAGAGTATGATAACGTGCAAGGCCACTGCGCTGAGAGCAGCTTTGTGACAAATGATATCTATGAGTCCTGCAATGACGAAGTACCAAGAAGCAAAGAGTCAGGATGGGTAGAGAATGAGATCTATGGCTACTAGGACTCTGCAAGGTGCAGGGATCAAGTTGTCCAGGGACTGTTTCCCCTCCTGAACATGATGCACTCTTGACTGGACAAAATTGTCTATTCCTTTTTTCCCCCCAGTGCAATAAGATAGAGAAAAACCATCTAATGACATCAGTATTATGAGAATGACACTTTACAACTATTGGCAAGCTAGGCTCTGACCAATTAGTACATCAAAGGGACCCCAGGGCGTTTCAGAGATGGAGTTGAGTGTGAGTGAGAGGGATGTGGTTCAAATGTTTTCTAGTCTTATTCATGTCAGCATGTAAACCTTTTCTCCCTAGAATATCATGGAATGTTCTTGCTCTTTTAGCACACTGGAGAGAGCATGCTTCGAATGCATTCCCACACATTGTTTGACACTAGGACACAAACTGCATATTTAAGTCCATATTTAATTAAACAAATGATCAGAGTGCATTGTGGTTCTCCGGGCATTGTATACCTTAATAACTCTTAATAAATGTACAGAACTTCTTCTGTAGCACTTCAGGACTGAACTTCAGCCTGAAAAAGGGCATGATGCTAATTCTTCTGAAATTCAAGTATTTTCCAGAACTTTGATTAAACTTGTAAAGTGGCCTCAAACTTGCAATGCCTATTCCAGTTATAAGTCAGTCTTTACTTTGGCAAATGTATCAGTGACTCCTGCAGCCATGCTTGATTCTCTCCCATATCTTCCAAAGGAGAAAATTTACAAGATCTTGTCCAAGATGATTGCAGTGTCTAATTAAGATATAAAGTGCAGGAGCAGGATGAAGATCAGAAAAGATCAAAGGACCTCTGCACCTTCAGTACTCAACTTTTGAGCATGTTGGATGGATTTTGCTGTGCATGGTTTCCACTTGCTCATGGACTCTTTTTTTCCCAAATTACACTGCCAGTTAGTGTAAGTATTGCCATATCCTGCAAAGGGCTTCTGCGACTTGTATGAGCTAGGTAACCAATACTGACGAAGGGTCTCGGCCTGAAACATTGACAGTGCTTCGCCTTATAGATGCTGCCTGACCTGCTGTGTTCCACCAGCATTGTGTGTAACCAATACCATATCTCCTTAACCAATAACTGCAAGATCAGTAAGAATCAAACTATGCAAGTACAAGAATATTTTATACAAAGTCAAATTAGATATTCTTTTGTGGGATATTGGTGTTCCAAACAAGTGCAGCATCCAATGCTCATCACTTAAACACACACAAAATTCTGGAGGAACTCAGCAGGCCAGGCAGCATCTATGGAAAGAGTACAGTCAACATTTTAGGCCGAGACACTTCCTCAAGATGGAGGCTCTGACTCCTCTTTTTTTCCTCCAGTCCTGAGGAAGGGTCTCGGCCTGAAACATTGACTGTACTCCTTTCCATAGATGCTGCCTGGCCTGCTGAGGTCCTCCAGCATTTTGTGTCTGATGCTTGGGTTTCCAGCATCTGCAGATCTTCTCTTGTGATTGGCTCATCACTTAAACTGTTCTTCATCAGGTAATAATGAACTTTCATCTCTGGACTGATGAATTTCCTTGTAGCTTTCTGCAACTGAATAGCTTGTGAGACAATTTCACAGAGCAGCTAAGAGTCACCCATATTGCCATTGGTCTAGAGTTGGATATAGGCCAGACCAGGTCAGTGGGATCTGAACAAATCTACATCCAAGCCTAGTAATTAACCTATACTAAAAGGGAAAGAAAATACACCAGCCCAAAAAATGTAAAACAAAATAATTTCTATACAAGTCTAAAAAAGTCTTAGCAATAATTAATATCTGAAATGAATAAGACTCCAACATACAGAAGTGAATTTTCAATCCCAAGAAAAATTGCTTTTACATCATTCAAAATTATCTCTAGACCAGAATAGACAGGTTTAGTTTGTATTTATGTCATCACACAATGTGATGTATTTGAACAACATGTTGCCAATGAGATGTAATTTTTGCACAGTTTGTTCTGAAATAATGCACCTCAGTCAGCAAGTTCTGGAATTTTGCATGTAAATGTACACAAGTTTAATTCATGCATGAATATTGGTGCTCACTGTCAACCATATTCTTTATAGAAAAGTCTTTAGAACCTCTATATACATTGTTATTTGTTCCATATACAAAGAGATCTGTCATGTACCTTATAATGTAAACACCTCATTGTTACAAATAGCACAATTCCTGTCATTATCAGACTGTTTTTGCTGTACTCATATAGCCAATGAATTATTTGAAGTGTATATACAGGCAGTTCCAGGGTTCCAAGCAGATTCCACTTTTACAGATGTCTACAAGTTGATTTGGTCTACAATTCAGACAATGCAGAAAAGATACTTGCTATTGGTAACTATACCTCAACAGTATTGTAATGAATTACATCAAAAGCACACAAGTCTAATAAGAAAGAACAATTACTAAAGAAGAGAGGTTCTGCTTTTGGTATTAACAGATGTATGTGCATACTTCAGATGTTAGAGTTTTATTAATATATGGGAACTGTTGGTCAAAGGATTCCAGGATTTAAATCCAATATATGACTTGAAGGGGAACCTACATGTGGTGGAGTTTCATTGTTTGCTGCCCTCGTGCTTCTGGGTGTTGGGTTTGGAATTGCTGTTGCAATAATTTGGACAAGTAACTGCATTCTATTTTATAGATGATACAATTTGCAGCCACTGTACATTGGAAGTGTGCAGAGTAAATGTTTAAAGTTGTGCGATGCTTGTCTTAGATGGTGTCAAGCTTCCTTCAAGTTCCCACTACTCTTATCCAGGCCCATTGGACGTATTAGCCAGCCGGTTGTGTCGTGGCATCTGCACTGGATTGAGGTGACTGGGCCTGTGTTTGAATCTAGCCGGCCGAGTCCTTGCATGTTTTCCATTCTTGCTGGGTTGAGCGTCGAGCCAGCAACTTGGCCTCGTAAAACAAAACAGACAAGATGCTAAAGAAGCGGCAAGGTTGCTGCCCAATGCACCACAAGATGTGGAAAGGAACAACAATTGAGGGTATATTTTAGACTCCTCACCCGAGCCTTGAAAATGGTGGAAAGGTCTTGAAGCATCAGGAGGCAAGTCACTTTCTTGCTATCACACAGAATGAATCAAAATAACACGAAACTAGCCTCTTGTGATGGTAACCTCAAGAGGAAACTAAAATGGGTTACTTAATCAGCTTTTTCTGCTGAACATGCTTGTGACCATTTCTGCCTTTTGTTTAGCACTCATCCACTGGGCAGCCCCATCACTAAAGATGGGGATATTTGCAGAGACTGTTCTTCCATTAGTTGCTTAATAGTCCATCACCATTCACAACTAGTTTTTGCTGGGACTACTGAGCTTTGACCTCATCCAGCAGCTGTGAAATCATTTACCCATTGCCACAGCTAATGTTTTTGCTGTTTAGCATGTATGTAATCCATCTCTTCTTTAGGGTGTGCCTTGTGCTGGGCTTGACATGCCCTCCTGTACTCATTGAATCAGGATTGATCCATTGGCTTGACAGTAGTGGTAGAGATATACTGAGCTGTGATTTGCAGATTGTGGTCATATACACATCATCTGCTGCTGGTTCACAGAATTTCAATGATGTCCAGGTTTCAATTCTGAGACAGTTTGCATTTGTTAGTGGAGTGAATTATTGAATAACTTTGTTTCTCTTACTGTTTCTACATTTTCAATCCTATCCTAATGAGAAGTACAATCTGTATTTAAGTGTTGGAATGGACAGAGTGTGTGGCTTGGTGTTGGGGTGATGAGGCAAGTTTGTTGCTACAACAAAGCCGACCAAATCCTGAAATTCATAGTTGAAAAGCAAAGTCCGCAGTAGACGGTGAACATTGCACTCCACTTCCAAAATTCAGATCCATGGAAGCATTGTACAATGTGCTATATTGTGTACTTAGGCAAGGGAGCCATGATAGCTTAGCGCTTTTACAGTTTGGAGTTCAATTCCAACATATCTGCATGTACATTCTTCCTGTGCGTTTCCCCAGGTGCTCCAGTTTCCTCCCACTGTCCAAAGACACACTGGTTGGTAGTCAATTAGTCATTATAATTTGTCCCATGATTGGACTAGGGTTAAATCAGGGGTTGCTGGGTGGTGCAGCTCAAAGGACCTGTTCTGTGCTGTATCTCTAAATTTAAAAAAAGACAAAGTATAAAACTTTCCAAAGGAGAGACTCCACTGAGTTGTAGTGTTGTCACTGTATTCCACTGTGGGTCACTCTGTACTCCTTGGTCCTGTCCAGCCAAAGGAACCAACCCTGATGGAGTGTAGAGAGTTAGTACCAAATACATATAAAAATGAAGTGACAGACTGGTGAAGTTACACTGCAGACCTGCCAGATTCAGCTGTAAATGGGGAAGGATTATTACAAAGCTAATAGGACAGGACTCAATGAACTTGGCCACCTTCAACAATGGCAGAGTGCTGTACTTGGGGACAAATAGCACTTACAATCCTCTTCAGCTAGCCGGGCTGTGCACAATCCTTCTTGGCCTTCCCACCTCACCCCACCCTATCCCATCCACAAAGGAGATATCAAGAATGGCTCAGAGCACAGGATAAAGCAAAGGATCTTGTGTTTGCACCATTTATAATATGTGTTTTGGGATTAGCTATGCCTCTTCCCAAGATAAGATCCAGCCATAACGATGTTAACAACATTAAAATTGACACGTAAATCCTTCCCACAAGCAAGATGCTCAAATCTGGCTAATAGCTGCAGCAGCAGTGTTTAGAAAAGTGATAGATGGTGTTGGCTGAATTATGCTCAGATCATCATCAAGCTCAGATCAATTGCTTTCGTAGTTATTCAGATTTGAAAGCAATCCATGAGCACATGCATGACAACCTACAGAACAGTTTAATACATGGGGATAATATTTATGTTAATGGCATTTCATATATCCAGTCATCACAATTGATAAAAAATTAAGTGGAACAGTAATGTGTGCCTACAAGCACAGGACAAAACTAAGTAATCCAGTAACTCCTCCAAGCCACCTACAAGGGACAATACAGCAATGCATTGAATACTCCATCTACCAGGACAAGCACTGTATCAAGATACTTGGGTAACTACTTGTCTGATACTTCATCCACCACTCAAAACTTACATCTCTTTGCTGAAAACTGTAGTTTCTCTGCTTTACAAGGTGCACTGCAGCATCTCACCAAACTTTCTTCGACAGCACCTCCAAAACCATGGCCTCTACTTCCCAGGAGCCCAAGGACAGCAAGCACTTGGGTTCAACATCATAAGTTCCCCTCCAAGTCAAACATAATTACATTCAGTTACCACTTTATTAAGTACACCTGCTCATTTATGTAAATATCTAATCAGCCAATCATCTTGCAGCTACTCAATGCATAAAAGCATGCTGACATGGTCAAGAGGTTCAGTTGTTGTTCAGGCCAAACATCAGAATGGGGAAGAAATGTGATAAAAATGACTTTGAATGTGGAATGTGGAAAATCTTGGAATTTTCACACACATTTTCTCTACAGAGGATGGTGCAAAAAAATATCCAGTGAGTGGCAGTTCTGTAAACAAAAATGCCTTGTTATTGAGAGAGGTTGGAGGAGAGCAGCTGGACTGGTTCAAGCTGACAGGAAAGTGACAGTAACACAAATAAACAGATGTTATGACAGTGATGTACAGAAGAGCATCTTTCCATGTACAATGTCAAACCTTGAAGTGGATGGGCTACAGCAGTGGACGACCAAGAAAACACACTCAGTGACTACTTAGTTAGGTAAGGTGGCCATTGAAGATATATTCCTTTTCCTTTACCATCACTGAGTCAAAAAAACAAAACGCAAGGAAACCAAGAGTTCAATAATACCTCTCATCTCCCCTTTTCAAAAGCAATTAGAAATAGCCACTAAATGCTTGCCTTATCAACAGCACTTGCATCCTGTAATGCAGTTCTCAAAATAGTGGGGGCTTCCTGCCCTCTTGCAGTAATGCACCAGAGTATGTACAATTAAATGGTCCATGTCCCAGACTCATCTGGGTTCTGTGTGAGATCACATATTTTAATTATGTTTGCCTTGTCTCTACCTCCAGTTGAAAGGGAATTGAATCAGATTTCCTTTCAACACCTCAGCAAAATGAAAGAGGGAATCTTGGTGCCAGTGATATGGGCTGGATTGGAACTAAGGTTCCAGATCTGGTGGATCACCAACATTGCAGTCTTCTGCAGCCTCAGTGTGGACGTCAGTAAGTGTGAATCTGGAGAAGCTTGTGCAATCAAACAGCGTTCAAAATCCTTATGTCACTGATCCCTCCCCTCTGGCTGCTAACCACAGGATTCATTTACCTTGTTCAAGGGAGTTCCAATCACAGCCACTGATGCATCATCAATAACTCACACTGAGATGTAAGGCGAGATATCAGCTTTTATTGACTGGAAGGAGGAACAAGCAGTGAGTGACTGCATCCTACATCCTGGAGACTGAGAGGCCGGGCTCAGGCCTTGATCGCCTTAATACAGGGGTCTGCGGGAGGAGCCACAGAAGCAGTCAGCAGGGGCGTGTCCAGACAGGTATATGTAGTTCACCACAGCCACAAACTGTGAGATTACATTCCTGAAGTAAGTTTCCACCTCTAAGACAAGATGATCTTTCTTCAGTCCACACAGATATGTTTGTTTTAAACTGAATAGGTTTATTTACAGACCTGTAATGTTTTAGTTCAATGTTTCTCAATCCATAGCAATATTTGAAAGGTTAAATTTATTTCTGACTGCTTCAGTTATCCAATGGATCTCTGTATGGGATTCCAATCTGGACCTAATATGTGATGTTGTGACTGGATTTTAAATTTGAGATTAAATTTTAGGTCTTGTGCTGTTCAATTTGGTGGACAGACCAAAAAGACTGGGATTGTTCTCCCTGCTACAAGGAAGATCACAAGAAGATCTGATGGGACTGTTTAAATTCACGAAAGGTGTAGGTATGGTAATTAGAGAAACATTTTCCAGTGGTTGATAGGTCAAGAGCATAGGTAAGAATGAAGGTGATTGGCAAAAGTGCTGAAACGAGGCTAACATCAATGATAGGGAAGTTACTAGAAGTTGTTCGACAGTGTCAGATAGGAAAGGTTTCAGGGGATATGGATCAAACAATGGCAAATGGGACTAGATTAGATTACAGTCATGGTTAGCATAAACCAGTTGGGCCAAATGGCCCATTTCTTTGCAGTATGACTAACTCTGAATTAATCCTGTCTCTTAGAGTGGCACAAAGTTCAAAGTAAATTTATTATCAAAGTACATACATATCTCCAGATGAGATTTTTTTGTGGGCATATCAGCATATCTGAAGAACATAACTATAACAAGATCAATGAAAGATCAACCAAAAGATAAAATGCAAATAGAAATAATGAGAACATGAAATAAGATAGAGGCCTTAAAGTGAGATCATTGGTTTTGGGAGCATTTCAATAGATGGGCAAGTGAGTGTAGTTACCCCTTTTGTTCAAGAGTCTGATGGTTGAGAGGTAGTAACAGTTTGTGAACCCGGTGGTGCAAGTCCTGAGGCTCTTGTACCTTCTACCTGATAGAAACAGTGAGGAAAGTGCATGGCCTGAGTGATGGGGATCTCTGACAATGGATGCAACTTTCCTACAACAGCATTTCATGTAGATGTGCTCAATGGTTGGAAGGGCTTTACCTGTAATGTACTAGGCCAAATCCACTATCTCAGATAAGATTTCCACACTTGGAAAAGTAGGAATTGTATGGTTTTAATGGGGGAAGATCCTGTCTGACCAATTAAATTTTTCAAAGAAGTGAAGTAGTTCATTGACAAGGACATTGCTATGGAACTACATGAACACAAGGCCTTTGACAAGATTTACCATGAAATGTGTTAGAGAATTTAGTACCAGACAAAGTAGGCAAAGACCTCAAAGCTAGTTACCACCTTTATTTCATGAATTCATGGGGAGCCATTCCACATTTCTCACCAACATAAGGTTACAGTTCAGATTTATACAGTACATCTAATCACACTAGGTCAGCCAGTCCCAGACACTGTTTTCACAACACTGGCACCTACCCAATTGGATCCTCATTGTTCAAAGTACCAGACAATCCATTAATCACATTGTGTAAATTGAGAGACAATCTAGTACCTACACAATCAGTTCCTCAGTAAACATGATCTATTGTTGGTTAGAACAAGGAACGCTTCCCATCACACCAGCTCCATGACTACCAACCCCAGTACTCAAGTTTAAGTTTTCCTGCACAAAATGAAAGGCAAATTGATAATAGCAGGCAGAGGGTAATTGTCAGGTAGGGTCAGGTTACAGTAGGACTCAAGTGCAGACCAATGAATGCTCTTCTAACAGGATTTATTAGGGAGCACAAGGGCAACAGTCTTTCAAAAACAGGAGATAGGCATGAATCCAGAATGGCAGGCAGAGGTCTTACCCAGGAAAGGCAGTTAGGCAAGGGCAGACAATCCAGAGCAATCAGGCAAAATCCAGAAACACAGAATCCAGCAAAATCAGTTGGCAGCAACCACAATGGCAGACTAGAACAATTCCAGTCAGAGCTGGGACAAACCAGTAGAGAATAAGAGTCAAGGCAGGGTTTAATTGGACTGGGTAGTGAGTGAAAACAGAAACAGGTGGGTGCTAGTGAGGAGATAAGTGGGTAATTGGTGAAAATCCAATAAGGAAAGGGGCTGGGTCAAAACCCACATGTCCAGGTGAAAGAAGGCAGAAATTAAGGGCTGTCATGGTCCAGAGCTGTCAGCAGAGGCCCTTCGACCCAGTGTTCAGGCCGGATCCTTAACAGTAATGTTGAGAGTTTTTGTGATGGGAAGCCTGTGACCAGCGATGTGCCACAGGGATTGGAACTGGGTCCATCATTCTTATGTACATTAAAGCTCTTAATCTGAATGTCATAGAAATGGATAGTAGGTTTGCAAATGCACGTGACCCAAAAAGGTTTATGTGAACTGGTAAAAGATTTCTTTCTTTCTTTTTCAATCTTTTTATTAAATTTCATATATAAAAAAAAAACAACACAAAATAATGAATAGATTACAGATTCAATAAACTTGAGATTACATTAGTAATAGGATAATAATATCCTATTAAAACATCCATCAACAAAAGGTACATAAATCAATCAAGTCTATATAAATATATATGAAAAACAAAAATAATCGTCGAAAAAAGAAAAAAAAAATTGAAATTATATATGAGAAAAAATATATAATGAAAAAAAAATACTAAACTAAAACTAACATGGGCAATAATAGCACTTTATAAATATATAAAGGTGTCAAGAAAAGAACTCCAGAACTCCATACCTGAACAAGTATAAGTAGAGAAAAGGATCTGAAATAAGCCAAATTAATTCATATGAAAGTGTCGAATAAATGGTCCCCAGGTTTCTTCAAATTTAATTGAAGAATCAAAGATAGTGCTTCTGATTTTTTCCAAACTCAGATAAGAAATAGTTTGGGAGAACCACTGAAATGTAGTAGGAGGATTTACTTCTTTCCAGTTTTGTAATATAGACCTTCTGGCAATTAATGTTACAAAGGCAATCATTCGTCTGATTGAAGGGGAAAACTGATTGCCATCTTCATTTGGTATACCGAAAATTGCAGTAATAAAATGGGGTTGTAAATCGATATTCCATACTGAGGAAATGACATCAAAAATGTCCTTCCAATAGTTATGTAAAGTGGGACATGTCCAAAACATGTGAGTCAATGAAGCCACTTCTAAATGACATCTGTCACATTGAGGATTAATATGCGAATAAAATCGGGCAAGTTTATCTTTAGACATATAAGCTCTATGTACAATTTTAAATTGTATTAAAGCATGTTTAGCACAAATAGAGGAGGAATTAACCATTTGTAAAATTTTTTCCCATTTATCTGTTGATATATTACATCGAAGTTCTTTTTCCCATTCTTGTCTAATTCTATCCGATATTTCTGGCTGTATCTTCATAATCATGTTATAAATAAAAGCTACTAATCCCTTCTGACAAGGATTAAAAGTAAAAATCAAATCTGAAAAATCCGATGGAGTTGAATTAGGAAAAGATGGAAGAATTTTATGTAAGAAATTTCTAATTTGTAAGTATCTAAAAAAATTAGATTTAGGTAATTCAAATTTGTTGGATAGTTGATCAAAAGACATCAAAGTACCTTCAAAAAAAAGATCACGAAAACATTTTATACCTTTCCTTTTCCATATACTAAAAGCTTGATCTGTCAATGAAGGTTTGAAAAAAAAATTACATAAAATAGGGCTGTCCAGAGCAAAGTTTTTCAGATTAAAGAATTTGCGAAATTGAAACCAAATTCGTAGTGTATGTTTAACAACAGGGTTAGATATCTGTTTATTGAATTTGGCTAAATCAATAGGAAGAAAAGAACCAAGAACGGAAAATATAGAATATCCCTTAACCTCACTACATTCCAAATTTACCCACTGTGGGCACACAAGTGAATCCAAATCTAGTTTCCAGTACATTAGGTTACGAATATTATTCGCCCAATAATAAAATCTAAAGTTAGGTAAAGCTAGACCACCATCTTTTTTAGACTTTTGTAATTGCCTTTTGCTTAACCTAGGATTTTTATTTTGCCAAACAAATGAGGAAATCTTTGAATCAATATTATCAAAAAAAGATTTAGGAATAAAAATTGGTAAAGCTTGGAATAAATATAAAAATTTCGGTAAAATCATCATTTTAATAGCATTAATCCGACCAACTAATGATAAAAATAAGGGAGACCATCTAGTAGTAAGTTGCTGAATTTGATGAAGCATAGGTAAAAAATTCAGTCCAAATAAATCTTTATATTTCTTGGTGATTTTTATACCTAAATAGATAAAGTTATCAGTAACAACTTTAAATGGCATCCTATCACTCAATAAAGTTTGCGCATTTAAAGGGAATAACTCACTCTTATCTAAGTTTAACTTATAACCAGAAAAACTACCAAATTGAGCCAACAAGGATAAAATAGCAGGAATAGACCTACTAGGATTAGAAATATATAACAACAAATCATCAGCATAAAGCGATAATTTGTATAACTTCTCATTACGGGTAATACCAAAAATATTAGGAGACTCACGAATAGCAATAGCTAAAGGTTCTAATGCAATATTAAATAATAAAGGACTTAAAGGACAACCTTGTCTCGTACCACGAGATAATTGAAAAAAAGAGGATCTATAATTATTTGTAAGAACAGAAGCAACAGGTTTATAATATATTAATTTAATCCATGATATAAAATTAGGACTAAAATTAAAGTTTCTCAATGCATTAAATAAATATGTCCATTCAACTCTATCAAAGGCTTTTTCAGCATCTAATGAGATAACACATTCTGGGGTTGTAGGTGATGAAGTATAAATTATGTTAATCAATTTTCTAATATTAAAAAAGGAATATCGATTCCTAATAAAACCAGTTTGATCTTCTGAAATAATCTGTGGTAATATCTTTTCTAATCTAATGGCTAAAATTTTTGTAAGAATCTTAGAGTCTACATTTAATAATGATATAGGGCGATAAGATGCACATAAGGTAGGATCTTTATCTTTTTTAAGAATTAAAGAGATAGTAGCTTCATAAAACGATTGAGGTAATCTCTTCTTAACAAACGCATCATTAAAGATTTCACATAGCCAAGGAGAAAGCAATAAAGAAAAAGTTTTAAAAAATTCTACAATAAAACCATCAGGACCAGGAGCTTTCCCTGAATTCATTGATGAGATAGCCTCTCTTATTTCATCCATAGAAATAGGAGCATCAAGCAAGCTACAATCTTCATCTATCAGTTTAGAAATATTCAAATTATTAAAAAAATTATCCATCGTAAACCGGTCACCGTCAAATTCTGATTGATATAAAGATTTATAAAAATCTTGAAAAGTGTTATTGATTTCTTTATAATCAGTAGTTAAATTACCGTCTTGTTTACGAATTTTAATAATTTGTCGCTTAGTCGAAATAGCTTTTAATTGATTAGCTAACAATTTACCAGTTCGATCACTATGAATATAAAATTGAGCCCTAGTCTTAATTAATTGATTCTCAATTGAAGAAGATAATAATAAACTATGTTCCATTTGAAGCTCAACTCTCTTCTTATAAAGTTCTTTGGTAGGAGTAACGGAATAAATCTTATCAATTTCTTTAATTTTATCCACCAATAAAGCTATATCTGAATATCTTTGTTTTCTTTTACCAGCGGAATATGAAATAATTTGTCCACGAATAAAAGCCTTGAAAGAGTCCCAAAGTATTCCTTTATCAATCTCTTCATTATAGTTTGTTGAAAAAAAATGTCAATTTGTTGTTTTATGAAGGTAATAAATTCTGGATCTTGAAGTAAAGTAGCATTAAGTCTCCAAGATCTAGTATTGATAGAAGAATCCGAAATCTTGATAGATAACTTCAAAGGCGCATGATCCGAAATAGCAATAGAATCGTATTTACAATCAATAACATCTGTTAATAAACGATGATCAATAAGAAAGTAATCAATTCTAGAATAACTATGATATACATGTGAAAAAAATGTAAATTCTTTACCTTTAGGGTTCAAAAACCGCCATATTTCAGTAATTCCAGAATCAACCATAAAAGAATTAATAAGTAAAGCTGATCTATTCGGAAGAGTTCGAATAGGTTTAGATCTATCCATCGAAGGATTCAAACAACAATTAAAGTCTCCACCCATAATCAACATATATTCATTCAAATTAGGAAGAGAAGTAAATAAACGTTTAAAAAATTCAGGACAATCAAAGTTTGGAGCATAAATATTAACTAAAACAACTTTCCGATTAAAAAGTGAACCAGTTATCAACAAAAATCTACCCTGTGGATCAGAAATAATTTCATAATGTGTAAACGAAATTGAGGCGTCTATAAAAATAGACACACCCCTAATTTTAGCGGTACAATTTGAGTGAAATTGTTGACCTTTCCAGAACCTAAAAAAACGTTGATTATCCTCCCTCCTAATGTGGGTCTCCTGTGCAAAAATAATATTAGCGTTCAATCTATGGAATACTTTAAATATTTTTTTACGTTTAATCGGATGATTTAAACCATTAGTATTCCACGAGATAAAGTTAATAGATTTATCCATCATACCAATATTAATTGTGTGTATCATAAAAGGTTAAAAAGACACATAACCCACAATTTAGGAAGAAGGAAAATTGATTCAGGAGCAACCGGAGATCCTGACACCTCAACAATATTAACAATTTAAAGTCAGCCCATAAACTAAAAGCAAAAAAATAAAAAGCAAAAGCATGAAAAAAGATCCCTCCCCCCTCCCCCCACCCTTTGAAAGAAAGCCAAGCGGCAGGCGCATAAACTAATACTAATATTACCCCCATTTCAAGATGGCAGCTCCATAAGAAAATTTTTTAAGAAAAAACTATATAACACCCCAATTAAAATATAGAGTTGCAAAAAAAAAAAAATATATATATATATACCTACATATATATATATATATATACACATACACATACACACCCATATCAGACAAATCAAAAAAAAACTAAAATAGTAAAACCAGAAAAATCATTAATAAAAAAAAATGCACATTAAAGTTTAAAAATGTGATACACCTTTAAAAAAGAAATTCCATATTCAGATACAAAGATGACGTTTCACAAGCCAAGACTTATGGGAAGAAGAAACGACATTTTGAGAAAGCCATATTACAAAATATGAATATAAATTCAGCAATCTAATAAGAAAATATAGTAAAAAAGTTATCAAAATAGAATTTTTTTTTATAAAAAAAAAGATTTAATAGACACTACAACATATTTAAAAAAAAACTAAAGAAAAAGAATTCAAAACCTTTGTTCCATTTCTAAATACAGGCAAGCAAATAAACGCTTATAAAAAGTAAAGACTTATGGGAAGAAGAAACGACATTTTGAAAAAAAAATAATTCATTATTACAAAATACAAACGTATATAAAAAAAGGATATTATAAAAATTAAAACAGCATCTATAAGCAATAATAATAGTAGTAAAAAAAAAAAGACCCAGACCCATAGTTCAAAATAAAAAGTTATAACCCAACTTCCAGGGTTAAAACTTAAAATGAAATGACATCCTCTCTCCAAAAAAAAATCTTCAATGTAACTCATAGTTCAAATTGCACTAGAGGATCGATATTCTTCAACAAATTTCTTCGCTTCTTCAGGAGTGTTAAAAAAGTGTAGACTGTTGTCGGGCAGCACCATTCTAAGCTTCGCTGGATACATTAAAGCTTGTTTAAATCCAATCGAATGAATCTCTGCCATGGTAAAAGATTTAAGAGTGATCTGAGGAGGAAATCCAGCAGTTGGTTCGAATCTTCAACAGAATGCCTTAGAGGGTGGTGGATGCAGAAATTCTCACAATATTTAACACTGCAGTGGTATAAATCATTGGTTAGACTACTCTTATAATATTATGTACAGTCCTGGGCAGCACATTACAGGAAAGATGGAGAGAGTGCGGAGAAGATTTGTTGTCAGGTCAGGAGGGTGGTTGTTATGAGGAAAGGCTAGTTCATTCTCACTGGAACATAGAAGGCTGAGGAATGTTGTTACAGGGGTGTACGATATGTGGGATATAAGGTCGATGGTTAGAGTCTTTTTCCTACAGTGAGACAATCCAGAACTAGTACTGGGCAGCATGGTAGCGTAGTGGTTAGCACAACGCTTTACAGTATAGGCGAGCTGCGTTCAATCCCCATTGCTGCCTGTAAGGAGTCTGTAGATTCTCCCTGTGACCACATGGGTTTCCTCTGGGTGCTCCGGTTTCCTCCCACAATCCAAAGGCCTACTGGTTGGTGGATTAATTGGTTATTATAAATTGTTCAATGACAATTTAAGCTTAGCTAGGTTTAAATTAGGGGACTCCTGGGCAGTGCAGCTTGAAGGGCCATAAGGGCCTATTCCGTGCAATATCTCAATAAATAAATAAATAAATGGGGCTAGTATGGATCTGATGAGACAAATAGCCTCATTTTGTGCTGTAGCCATATTGTGACTCTATGAGTTGTGGCATGCTCTGTAAATTTGATGCTCTGCCTGTGTCATTTACAATATTGAATCCCCAAGTTCTGTCTTTTTTTGTCAAACTAAGTGGTGCCACTTTGAAAGACTGCAGTGAGGCTGCACACAGCCTCCGGTTGATTTTTAGGGTTTACAAAGGAGCCAGTGACTAATTACCGAGTGTTTAAGAAGTATTCATTGCACATAACTGTAAAAGCAGTAATTCAATGTATTGAGACATTATACTGTGTAAATGGAGTGTTACATCCGTAGCCCCCTCCTTTTTGAGAATCGCAAGATCACGATTAAGTCAGTTCAGGAGACCCAGGAAATGAGAGAATGACATGCAGAATCCACAAAGATTGGAATGTGTCCTGGCCTCCAAAAGGCGGAACCATTGGTACCGGCTATTCTCCCTTGGAGACGGAATTGTGTATTGAATCCTGTACGATGCATCGAAGCCCCCAGGCAATGAACCAAGGGGGGGGGGGTTTGGTGGAGGGATTGCATCATCCCAACCTGATTGACATCTGAGACCCTGTGAGTCAGGATAAAAGAGGGTCTGTGGGAACCCGATCCTGTAACAGTGAAAGCCGGTGGGAAGGCCACGTGCATCCATTTCCATTTGCCCCGGAATCGGTGGGCCTTTACCACGGAAGAACGGTTTTTAGCTAACAATGGGGAAATCAACTCCCAACGACTCTCGAAGGATTGACATCATAAAAGGAATGGGCAAGTTAAACCTCCGTCTTTCTCTCCAACCAAAAAGCTGCAGCTTGAATGAACTAAAGTGACTTTCATATTTCCATCGGACAATACATTATCCCCTAGACAACGATAGAGCTATTTCTTATTGATTATTATTATACCCGCGCTTTTAGATTTAGTATTGACGATGTATATTATCTGTATGTTTGCATTGATATTATTTTTGTGTATTTTTATCAATAAATACTGTTAAAAATAGTACCATCAGACTTCAACGGACCTCTCTATCTTTGCTGGTAAGTGACCCAGTTATGGGGTACGTAACAGGCATTTTCTATTTTAAGAAGAGAGATCTGGCTTATATTAGTTTGAAATTAAGATTTTTAAAAAAACAGAACCTGATGTTTTATTTCTGAATTTCCTGTTAATAATGATAGGCTTAACCTCAAACAGCTCAGTGCAGAATATGACCACACAGACACACACCTGTGCAAAGGGAACTGTTTGGTGTGTTACGTACCCTGTAACTGGGTATCTGACCAGCAGAGAAAGAAGAATCCGTTGGAGTCTGGTGGTACCAAACTAAAGGTGTTTATTAGTAAACTACACAATACAATATCAAAAATGCAAATATACATATAAAACAAGTTAGCAGTAATAAACCTAAAAGTGTAGGAATAATAATAATCAATAATAAACAAGCTCTATCGATGTCTAGGGGTAAATGAATTGTCACAGGAAAGTATAGAGTTCAGTTCATAAATGCTGAGGTGGTTATGATTGTTGTATTAAAATTGTTGGAGAGAGAGAGAGCGCAAGCGAGATGTAACAGTTGCAGCAGGCAAACCTATTACTTTCTGATTCCGTCATTTCGTTGTGGCCATTCAGTTATGACCCCTCTGGTCTTCAGCTAGACCGTTCTTCTGTGGTGGACTCGTCACTCTGGCATGAGTGGACCCACACACAAGTCCCCACCGGCCCTGCTGTCACACTGTGAGCTTTACTGACTGATCTCCTGGTTCGGTCTCCGAAGCCCCCACCTTTCTGTCGGTTCCCAACACTCAGTCAGTGTCCACTGGTGTGTCTGAAGGGTGTCTCTCCAGATCTGTCTTTTATCCCCACTCACGGGGTCTCAGCTATCCATCAACTCTAAATGACCGTGTCCATCAAATCAGGCCACTCCTGCAATCTCCTGAGGAATGTTAACGAGCAAAGTAAAGTCCTTGTAGCAGAAGGTAAATAATCCAGGAAGAGTCATAAAACAGTAAATCAACAGTCTCTCTCCGCCTCTTATCTGTAGCAGATGTTCTTGCCTGGGCTTTATCTCTCTCTCTCATGAGAAGCGTAGCAACAGCAATAGTTCGTAGTTCTCAGGAGGGGGTTGGGAATGGTTAACTCTGCACCCCATTGACCATCAGGTCTGTCCATCACTCATAACAGGTGCCAGAGCCTAAAGGCTCATGAGTAAGGTCAGGAAAACAAGTGAAAAAAAGTGGAGGTAAAAGAAGGGCAAAGAGGAGATAATGGATTGGATAAGCTGTGAATTGTTTAATAGGAAGCAGGAGAAAGCTAAATGATTCAGCTTAATGATCAACTCAGTGTAAAATAACCTGTTAAGTAGTTGCAGTGAATTTTGGAAATTGTGTTGTACACTACAGCAGGATTCAAAGGGTTGGACATGTTGAATATTGTCTGCTCACCAGAGAAAGTTACTGGTAGATACAAAGCAGCTCCTGTATTCAACAAAACAAGGCACAGCAGGCATCGTATGGAGACGCTTTTGGTGGAGAGGTCTGCTGGCCCAACGTGGGGCTTCATATTTTATGTGCCAAACATCAAAGGACAATTCCATATTTACAATGTATGGACAATGCTTTCTTTGAAACTACACACAACTTTCACACCCCCGATTCACATCCACATCATAGACATCAAAATGAATTTTAATCAGCATTGTCTGGACTGGGATTCACGGCTTTTAGGAACCCATTGTTCAGAGCTGCGCTCCAAATTAAATGCACAAAACATTTTCTGATGTGAAAACTGGTAGCCAAAGTCAATTGTTAAATGTATATACCCTAAACCCAAAAAATCACTCTAACACCTACAAGGGGTGATTGATAAGTTTGTGGCCTAAGGTAGAAGGAGATGATTTCTGAAATTTGCATGAACAGTGCAGTCGATTACAGACAGGAGTTTCCAATTTATTGAAACAACTATCAGCTTCCCTCTTTCATCTTAGAGCCTGCTCAATATTAAATTCCCAATGTTGCAAAATTGTGGCTTATCTTCTCTGTGTAGTGTTACGAACCCCGTAACTGGGTGTCTTACCAGCAAAGTTAGAAGTGTCCATTGGAGTCTGGTGATACTATTTTTAACAGTATTTATTAGTAAAAATACACAAAAATAATATCAATGTAAATATACAGATAATATACATCATCAATACTAAACCTAAAAGTGCGGGTATAATAATAATCAATAAGAAGCTGTATCGTTGTCTAGGGGATAATGAATTGTCAGATGGAAATATAAAGTTCAGTTCAGTTCATGCAGGCTGCGGTAGTTGTTGGTCGCTGTGTTGCAATTGTTGGAGAGAGAGAGAGAGAACAGTAACAGCTATCGACTTGCCAACTTTCCTTTACGATCTTGATCCGTCGATGCGTTGTTGTTGTGGCCATTCACGTATGACCCCTCTGTCCTTTAGCTAGACCGTTCTTCCGTGGAGGACTCGTCACCCGGGCACGGGTGGACACACACACAAGCCCCCACCGGTCTTGTAGCGTTTCTCCTGGTGCATCTGAGGGGTGTTTCCCCAGACCCTACTTTTATCCCCACTCACGGGGTCTCAGGCATCAATCAGGTTGGGATGATGCAACCTATCAAACCAGCCCACTCTGGTTGCCCCCTGAGGGGTTTCAATGAATAGAACAGTACTCAATAAACAATCCTTCTCCAAGAAACAATAGCAGTAATCAGTTCCGTTCTCTTTTGTTAGCTGGAGACATTCCACCTTAGCTAGGCCTCTCTCTCATTAACTGACATGAGCTGTTATCAATAACAACTGTCCTGGCAGCTTTCCTGTGTCTCTCTCACTTCCTTGATAACAGCATCGGAATAGTAGCGACTTGCGATTCTCCAAAAGGGGGGGGGGCATGGGTGACTCTGCACCCTTCTGCCCATCAGAGTTGTTCATCATTCGTAACAGTAGATGCTGCAATATATCAGCATGTTTTTCTCATAAAAATGATTATAGACAGGGAGTGATGAAAGACTGTTTCGGCTAGATCAATCTTGTGCCTGTTTAAACATGTCCAGCTGAACCCTCAACTGGAACACATTAAATAACCAGTTCCTTCACAATCAGAATCAGGTTTGTTATCACAGGCATGTGTTGTGAAATTTGTTAATTTAGCAGCAGCAGCAGTTCAAAGCAATACATAATATAGAAGAAAAAATAAAATAATAATAATAATAAATAAATAAGTTAATCAACTACAGTATACGTGTACTGAATATTTTTTAAAATCATGCAAAAAAACAGAAATAATATATACTAAAAAAGTGAGGTAGTGTTCAAGGGTTCAATGTCCATTTAGGAATCAGATGGCAGAGGGGAAGAAGCTGTTCCTGAATTGCTGAGCGTGTGCCTTCAGGCTTCTGTACCTCCTACCTGATGGTAACAATGAGAAAAGGGCATGCCCTGGGTGCTGGAGGTCCTTAATAATGGACGCTGCCTTTCTGAGACACTGTTCCCTGAAGATTTCCTGGGTACTTTGTCAGCTAGTGCCCAAGATGGAGCCGACTACATTTAGAACCCTTTTGGTCCTATGCAGTATTCATCCCCGTCCCCCCGAATGCCAAGCAGTGATGCAGCCTGTCAGAATGCTTTCCACGATACATCTATAGAAGTTTTTGAGTATATTTGTTGACATACTAATTCTTTTCAATCTCCTAATGAAGTATAGTCACTGTCTTGCCTTCTTTATAACTGCATCGATATATTGGGACCAGGTTAGATCCTCAGAGATCTTGACATCAAGGAACTTGAAGCTGCTCACTCCCTCCACTTCTGATCCCTCTATGAGGATTGGTATGTGCTCCTTTGTCTTACTCTTCCTGAAGTCCACAATCAGCTCTTTCATCTTACTGACGTTGAGTGCCAGGTTGTTGCTGTGGCACCACTCCACTAGTTGGCATATCTCACTCCTGTACGCCCTCTCATCTCCATCTGAGATTCTACCAACAATGGTTGTATCATCAGCAAATTTGTAGATGGTATTTGAGCTATGCCTAGCCACACAGCCATGTGTATACAGAGAGTAGAGCAGTGGGCTAAGCACACACCCCTGAGGTGCAGCAGTGTTGATTGTCAGTGAGGAGGATATGTTATCACCAATTCGCACAGATTGTGGTCTTCCAGTTTGGAAGTCGAGGATCCAGTTGCAGAGAGAGGTGCAGAGGCCCAGGTTCTGTAACTTCTCAATCATTATTGTGGGAATGATGGTATTAAATGCTGAGCTATAGTCGATTAACAGCATCCTGACGTAGGTGCTTGTGTTGTCCAGGTGGTCTAAAGCTGTGTGAAGAGCCTTTGAGATTGCATCTGCCATTGACCTATTGTGACGATAGGCAAATTGCAATGGGTCCAGGTCCTTGCTGAGGCAGGAGTTCAGTCTAGACATGACCAACCTCTCAGAGCATTTCATTACTGTTGATGTGAATGCTACTGGCCGATAGTCATTAAGGCAGCTCACATTATTCTTCTTAGGCACTGGTATATTTGTTGCCATTTTGAAGCAAGTGGGAACTTCCGCATATAGCAGTGAGAGGTTGAAAATGTCCTTGAATACTCCTGCTTGTTGGTTGGCACAGGTTTTCAGAGCCTTACCAGGTACTCCATTGGGACATTCCACCTTGCAAGGGTTCACTCTCTTCAAAGAATACCTATGATGAAATAATAGCTTCATGATCCTCAGTGTCTCAGTCAATTGGACATTACTGACCACTTTTCTACTGCCTGCAGCTTGACCAATGTCCTTACACTGCGTATTTCTTTCTGCAGCAGTCAGTCAGAAGGAAATGCAGGAGGGTGATATGAGGAATAAGGCTGCCACATTTCTTGGAGTGCAAAAAAAGTACTGACGTAGAGAGCCAAAGAGAATGACAACCACAGCTGAGTTGAATAAAACAACAGAACACAATGATAAAGCCATTAAGAGAGAAAATAATCATTTCTAAGAGGATAAAAGACATCAGCAAGCCAAGAATGTACATTTCAATTTATATCAGTTGGATTGCACTTGTTTCCATCCTACAAAGAAGTTATTTAAACATTGCAGAAAGTGCAGGAAAGATTCTCATAAATAGAAATGACGCAGTCATCGGGGAAGATTGAATGGGATTGAGCTTTCTGAAGAAAACAAAAAGGATTCAAGATGGGGTTTTCTAAAGTTACTGAGGAGTTTTATCAGGGCAGTGGAGAGAAACTATGGGTCAGTTCAAAGCAAGTCCCGCTTATGGCGGATGGAGCAGAGGTGCTTGATAACTGAGTTCTATCCTGACCTCTAGTGCTGTCTGGATGGAGGTTGCACATTCTGCCTGTGGCTACAAGGGTTTCTCCCAGCTGTTCTACTCCCTGATCTCAAAGGTAGCAGGTTAGCAGTCTTAATTGGCCACTGTAAATTGACCCTAGTGTGTATGTGAGTGGTAAATCAGTGATGCCAATGTGGGAAGAATAAAAATAATAGTAAAATTGAATGAGTGTAAATGGGTGATTAATAATTGTCATGGACTTGCTAGGCTGGTGTAAAGAGGGTTTCTTCTTTTTGTTAACTAGCAGGAATGCTAATTTACTGATAACGAGAATGGTATTCCAATGTAACCCCCTGGGTCGCCTCAGGCTCGCTCAGCTCGTTTCGTCTAGGGGGAGCAGCCTACGGCCCCGCCAAACTGGGTAATCAGCTGGTGTGGATGCTGTGTGATGTCCCCGCCTCGCCCAAAAAACAGACAGTACACCATAAGCGATTAAATGAGTACAATTTATAAAGGTTAGTATAACTTATAAAGGTTACTATACAGTATATATGAAGAGGAAAAAAAAATAAAGAAAAGGCGCCAAACTTATCAAAGTCCAAACCACTTCGTGCACAACTGTTGGAGCTCAATTACTGAAGTCTTCTGGCCACCATTCGATCCCCTCCGAACTCCTCGACTCGCAGCTCAGGACCCTCCGAACTCCTCGACTCGCAGCTCAGGACCCTCTGAACTCCTTGACTCGCAGCTCAGGACCCTCCGAACTCCTCGACTCGCAGCTCAGGACCCTCCGAGTGGTCAACCAAGCACATCTAGCTTCATCCCCACCCCCCCCCCCCCCCCCATCCTCGGAGTACCTCCCGGCTTTGGACCCCCCTTTGGGGTCCGATCCTCGCCCAGCTTACAGCATTACGTCCTCTCTCTCACCCCCTCATGCCGATCTGCCCAAAAGCCCGTCAACAAAAGCTTACAGACTCAGAGGTGAGACCCTCTTAGTGGACGCTGCGAAATATCACGAGGGAGGGGAGTTGACTGCTGAAGACACCTCGGAGAGAGAGAGGTTGTGGCGACTGGCCCCTACAGCCGTGGAAGATGTAGGCAGCGTGTGTGTGGATTATATTGCATTGAAGAGGCGCACTGTCAGTGACCAGAATATGGCCCTGAGGGCCGGAGAGGCGATGGCCTGTCTGAGTGGTGCGATGTGGTTTAAGGTGCTGGATCTGAGGAGTGGATGTTGCCAGATCCCGATGAGTGGGGCCGACAAGGAGAAGACGACCGTTATAAATTCCCTAGGAGTCTTCGGGTCCGAAAAGATGCCACAGGGCATATCTGGAGCCCTTGCAACCTTCCTGCTGGGCAGGTGGAAGACCATAGGGGATGTGGAGGCGTTTGGAGTTTTGGTGTATGTGGATGATCTCTTGGTGTTTGGATTTGCCTCAGGAGAATATGAAGTGAGGTCGTTGCAGGAGCAGCTGAGAACTACCAAGTTAAAGTGTTTTCGGGACACGTACCAGGGCTGGCGAAGGTCGCAGCTCGTGAGTGACTGTCTCTACGGAATCAAGTTTGAAATGAAGACGGAGAGACTGGAGAAAGTGATCTGGAACCATTCGGAAGACTTACAAGTTGGAGAGAATGAAGAAAGTTGTCTGACTGAGGGTAATAGCAAACTGAGAACCCGGAGAGGGGAGTTTGCGGGGGTGAAGAAATTACAGACGAATCTCAGAAGAGAGAAGCGGAAGCTTGAAGGGAACCTGAAGATGACCATCGACAGTTCAAATGAAGTGCAAAACCTGAAAGTTGATCTGGAAGAAGTCATGAGGAAGAAAAAGCTGGAGAGAAGTGCAGTGAATACTGAACAGGAGGCTGAAGAGACTGCAGGAGCAGTGCAGGCCACGTGTTTCCGTTTGGAGAAGATCAAACAACAGCTACCGATCACAGAAATGGGGAAGAATACAGATTCGATGGATGATGTGCTGGATGTGTGGTACATGCTGCCTTTTGCTGACTTTCCCTCGATTGAGGAAGAGACCTTTGGCCCTTCTCCCATTGAGTCAGGTGTAGCGGGGAGGGTTAGCTGTGTGCAGTGTGGGGCATGAGTGAGAGGTTGAGAGAGGAGTTGGTAGTGGGCCCAAGGTATCCCCAGTTGTGTCCGAGCCTGAAGGGTTTAGGTGAGGGGGTACGGAGGCCTCAGAAGGGTTAGGGAACTCCCAGATAGTTGGCCTCAGTAGTGCCTGAGGAACAGGGCATGAGGTTTACTGTGTGGGGAGGAGATGTCACTGTTTGTGCTTGGGTTACGGTGTGTTGGCAGGAAAGGTGGCGAGTTATTTAGTAGTCATGAGGACATGACTTTTATTTGGTGGAGGGAGAGTGTAAAGAGGGTTTCTTCATTTTGTTAACTAGCAGGAATGCTAATTTACTGATAACGAGAATGGTATTCCTTTGTAAACCAAATGGGGATTAATGTTCTTTCTTCTGAGTCTGTAAGCTTTTGTTGACGGGCTTTTGGGCAGATCAGCGCGAGGGGGTCGAGAGAGAGGACGCAATGCTGTAAGCTGGGCGAGGATCGGACCCCAAAGGGGGGTCCGAAGCCGGGAGGTACTCCGAGGAGGGGGGATGAAGCTAGATGTGCTTGGTTGACCACTCGGAGGGTCCTGAGCTGCGAGTCGAGGAGTTCGGAGGGTCCTGAGCTGCGAGTCGAGAAGTTCGGAGGGTCCTGAGCTGCGAGTCGAGGAGTTCGGAGGGTCCTGAGCTGCGAGTCGAGGATTTCGGAGGGTCCTGAGCTGCGAGTCGAGGAGTTCGGAGGGGATCGAATGGTGGCCAGAGGACTTCAGTAATTGAGCTCCAACGGTTGTGCACGAAATGGTTTGGACTTTGATAAGTTTGGCGCCTTTTCTTTATTTTTTTTCCTCTTCATATATACTGTATAGTAACCTTTATAAGTTATAGTAACCTTTATAAATTGTACTCATTTAATCGCTTATGGTGTACTGTCTGTTTTTGGGCGAGGCGGGGACATCACACAGCATCCACACCAGCTGATTACCCAGTTTGGCGGGGCCGAAGGCTGCTCCCCTAGACGAAACGAGCTGAGCCAGCCTGAGGCGACCCAGGGGGTTACACTGGAATAAAAGTGAATGTTGGAAATCTCAGCAAGCCGTAACATCTGTAAGAAGAGAAAAAATGGAAATTAATGTTGCAAGTGGATGACGTTGGACTGGCCATTCTGCCACAAACAGAAAAAGATGCTTATCTGAACTGCTGACTTCATTCTTGAGTCTTGAGGGCTGCCCATGCCAGGACAAAGGATGTGGTGCCCTTGTGCTCACACTGGACTTTGTTGGAGATATGTAACCAGAAAGGATAGGGTGAGAACAGAATGGAGAACTGAATGGCAAGTTGCCCAATTAAGTTCAGGGTCACCCTTGGAGGCTGAATGGTGGTGTTCCCTTGAGGGTGGTCACCCAATCTGCATTTGGTTCCTCCCAATGTCGAGGGACCAGATTATGATCATCAAACACAATTTACAGAACTGCAAAAGTGTCAGTTCTTCCAAAAGGTTGCATTTGGGCTAAGATTATCTGATTCAGGGACAGAGTTCAGCAATATGATGGAGGTGGAAATACATAGTATTCATTATAGCATAGATGAATGGAGAATTGCACAAAAACATAGTTTAACACATTGTGACTGAGAGAAATTCAGCTTCTTTGATAGTTTAGCACTTGTTTAATACTGTTCTGTATGGGGAATCAACCCATGACATTCATATTCATCTTAATGATGTGGAATTAGAAACCAGATCTTTCTAACTCACACAACAATAGTCATTTATGTTGATTATGATATGTTCAATTTAACTAAATGCACTAAAATTACCACATATTACTGTTTACTTCAGAATGGGCAGACAATGATACTACTTAAGTGCTTAGATTTCTGTCTAAAGTCTTTCAGCGTTTAATGTGAATAATCTCTCATGCATCTGTACTCACTTTTTCTGTTATGCTCCAACAAGATTGATATTTATTGATCCATTTTCTCCCCAGCATCAGGTTTGGAGGTTGAACTAAGTCTCCAGATAGCTGGCTATTCAAGAATTTATCAAATGCTAGACTTGCCTATGTGGTTATTGCTTTTGTTAATCATTGCTATTATCTCACCTGAGACAATGTAAGGAAAACCCATACTAGTCACTTCCAGGACACGGGCATAAGTATAACCCCCAAAGCCTCTTCCACTACACTGTAAGTTCATGGCAACTTTGCTCCGTTATTGCACTTACCTGACAAAAAAAAAATAGGCAACTTCAGTCTTAAAAAAGCTACTTTGGCCCTAGAATCTGCAACTTTCAGGGGAGAGACTTTCAGATATAAATTAACTTCTGTGTGAAAAGATGTTTCCACTAATTTTAACAAGATCCCTCCTATCTCATACTTTTCCACCAGAGAAATGTTTCTATTGAATCTTTATGATTTTGAACTCCTGAAGCATTTTGATCAGATTTAGTTAATTTCCAGTGTTAATTTAATTAAAACTTTGATTTTCCAAACTCTCCAGTTCTGCATTGGGCCCTCATTATTTAACCCTTTAAGCTATCGTACATTCCGGTGGATCCTCAGTGCAGCAACTCCAGTGATTGCCCCCAAGCTGTGATGTCAGTCGTGAATGAAGGAATGACATCCATTCATGACTAGTCTTGGAGATTATCTTTCCTTTTGCATTGTTATTTCCAAGTGATATTGGTCAATATCAATTTGCTATTTTTGATTATTGATTTGTTTGTTGCTTCACAGATGCTACATTCCAGAACTTTCTTGTTTTTATTTCCGATATTTAGAATCTGCACTATTTTAGTTTTGCAACACTGGTCCAGAAAAATGCAACTTGGCAGCTTCCCCTGAGTCTGCTTGGCTTTTGAAGTAAAGCACAAAGTGAACTCCCATTGCCACAGGAGTTAAGAAGGATGGTACTCCTCTCTCGAAGTCACAGTGTAGAGAGGACATGGAGGCCTTCCTGACTGAGTTGATTAGGAAGTGACTATAGCCTCAGTAAAACTAAGAGTGTCTCCTGTTACGTACTCGTGACACATGACAGTGGTACCCTTGTCAGGTGACTGGGGTTGAAGCTATACTGGACTTGAGGTAATGGTCTTGTGATGGTGGAGTGTCATCATTTTCCCGCCAGTAGAGATCATGTGACAGGTTTTTTTTACAGGGTGTAAAAGGAAGACCCCACCCTGTGAGGAGGGGCAGTTCATGGCTGGATTTGCCATGTTGACTTCATGCCACTGCGTGATTTAATGTGATGACGCAGCTTAGTTGAAAGATGAAGTTTTATCTAATGCCTAAAGTTTAAAAGGTCATTGCCAGCAGTTTCTTTACAATACTGCTGGTTGAGAATCAGTGGAGAGTGAAGATCGGAGTTCGGGAGTTAAAGATCGAGGAGAATCTATTTTGACGGTGAAAAGGGTTCGACCTTGTTTAATCCTTATTTGGAAGGAACTTGTTGACTGTTCTCGTGTTAATCTCTGCGGGATAGCAGAAAAGATTGAGAACAGTGTGATAAAGGAAAGGTCAGTGCCTTTAAGCCGTTATGTTTCGTAAATTCTTCGTGGGAAAAGTTCGACTTCGGGGACTGAAGCAAAATGACGTGAAAGAGAATTTAAATCGTCTTTAAAAGTCTCTCCTTTAAATGGACTGTGAGCATTTTGAACTTTTGGCAATACTACTTTAAAGAACTGTTTTTGCAACATCGCTTTAAGAACTGTTTAGGCTGCCGCACAGCAGCTGATTTCCGGTTACGTTAGTGTTTGTTTACTTTTGGGGGGTTTGTTTTCAGTGTTTAATAAACGTGTTATTTGTTATATAAACCCTTGCCTAACTCATATATTTATTGTTGCCTGAATACGTAACACTCCATTGTTAAACAGTGGGGCAGCTTACCACTGTGTTACCTGCTCTTCTCCCACTTCACCACGGAGTGTGGTCCCACATTTAACACCCCCCATCCCTATTTCACCACTGAATGTGGTCTCACATTTACCCCCTTCCTACTGTCAAGGTTGTGGGCCAATAGGACAAGCCTGGATGACAACGTTGGTTCAAATGGACCAGTTGAGCTAAAGGGCTTGGGTTCTGTGCTGTGCGCCTCTACATGACTCTACTGAGTGGGGTCTAACACTCTCCCCTCATCCTCTCCACCTCACTACCAAGTGGGGTCAAACATTCACCCCCTCACTGAGTGTGGTATTGCATTTGATAAATTGGTTTATTATTGTTACATGAACAATGAAAAGCTTCTGTTGCACACCGCTCATGCAGGTTGATACATTACAACAATGCATTCAGGTAGTATAAGATAAAACAAGAACAGAGTGCAGAATGAAGGGTGGACAGTTTCAGAGACAGTGCAGTGTAGGGAGGCAACAAAGTGCAAGATCATAATGAGGTAGAGGTCAATAGTCCTTTTTTTTTCATTCTGTTAACAGTGCAATTGAAACTGCCTTGAGGCTAGCAGTACTTGCTTTCAGACTTCTGTATCGTACACCTAATGGAAGAAGAGAGAAGTGAGAATGATTTACACTCCCTTCCTGATTTACACTCTCCACCACCTCACCTCTGGAATGAGTGAGGACTGGCATTAATCCCCGCCCACCCTCACCCACCCCACCTCACGGATAGGAGCTAGCACTTCATTCACCAAACCAAAAACAAAACATTGTGGGTACTGGGAAATCTGAAAGATGAGGGAAACATTAGGCTGAGCAGCAGCCCAGGGCTGAGAGTGAGAATACTTGAATTCTGTGACCTGTTAACACATCACTCATACCTGTATTTCAGATAATGGATGGAGAATTAAACATAAGATAGCCCGTGGAGAGGAGAAGGAGTGTGTTGGTGCCCAGCGTACACATGTGTGTGTATGTGAGAGAGAGTGGGGGAGAGGGAGAGGGAGAGAGAGAGAGAGAGAGAGAGAGAAAGAAAGGGAGGAAGAGGGGAGGGGAGATGGAGGGTGAGAGGGGGAGGGTAGATGGAGGGTGAGAGGGGGAAGAAACAATGGGGAGAGAGAGGGAGGGAGAGTGGAGGGAGAGAGGGTTGGGGAGATGGAGAGGGGGAGGAGAGAGATGGAGAGGGAGCAGGGGAGAGAGAGGGGAGAAAGAGGGGGATGGAGGGGTGGTGAGAGGGAGAAGGAGAGGGAAGGAGAGTGGGGAGTAAGGGAGGGTAGAGAGAGAGGGGGAGAGGAGTGGGAAGAGGGAAGAGGAGGGAGAGAGAGAGGGAGGGTGGGAGGGAGATGGTTGGAGAGGGAGTGAGAGAGGGGAGACGGAGGGGGAGAGGGAGCGGGAGGAAGAGGTAGAGAGTGAGGACGAGGGAGAAAGAGAGGGAGAGGGAGAGTGAGAGAGGGGGGAGAAAGAACTGGGCGACATTTCTCATTAATGGTGGGTGGACACAGAATCGCAGACTCGGAATCTCTCTTTTCACAACCGCTGCCTGCCCTGCTGAGATGTATTTATATAATATATACTGTGTTCAGATCTAACGCATTATATGTATATAATGTACATATGCATTCGTTCTGAATGCGCGGCAATGCGTCGGATTGAGATCTCTGGAAAATGCCGGGAAGATCCCGAACCTGAATCCAGACGTAGTCAGGTAATAATGTCTGAGAGGAGCGATCACTTAATATTCTCGCAGGAAATGGGCGAGCACGTGTATCAGCTGACACTGCAGTCAGTGGTGCAATGAGGAACTGTTCCAGCAGCTTTTAAATTCTCTACAGGATCCTCGCGATTGCACATTTCGCTTCCGATTTCAAAAACTGAGGCAATCACATCGAAGGCTGGGCGAAGCTGAGCTTTCAGTAGCGCAGGAAGCGAGATCGCATCAGGTAAGGGAGGGGTTGCGGTGGCTGCAGCGGAAAAAGTAAAGGCGATGGGTCCAACGGGACTGCAAGTACCGAAGAGGGAAGGGAAGGAGGGTAAATTACAGCGGAAAAGGAGGAATGGGAAGGAGAGGGGGACAGGGAAGTAAATGAATTAAAGAGAATAGAGAGCGGCATATTAAGTAGCACTGTCGCCAGCGAGCTATTAATCTTGAAAAACTGAAACATTTTGAACCGCATGTAGGCAGAGTCAAAATAAATAAATGAATCGGCGTCGTTTGGGAGGGAAGATATCTTTAATGTAAAATTAGTGCAGGTTAACCTCAGGTTTGTGCTTTCAGTCTCCGAAATTTCTGTTCTGTGTTCATCCTCGGATTGTCGGTTTGAAGTTACGGCGGGCTCTGCAGATTAAATCTATAGGAAAAGGCTGCGGGAGGAATGAAACAGAGAGGGGAAAAAATGTGGACTCGGTTGGAAGCGAACGAGTGATACGGGGAAATAAATCCCGAGTATCGATCTGTCAAAGAGGTTCCTTCTCCGCGCCTCAGGGCGGGCAGCCTGGTTGCATGTTTTGAAACGCCCTGTTTTTTGCTGTTTGTGCCGAAGGTGTAACCACTCACCCAACCCAAAGAAAATGAAGTCACTAAGTCACTTTTGGGTCTAATGATCCCCCTCCACCCCAAATCCGCTCACCACATCCAAAATCGGCAATTCCCCTTGTTTACACAATTTATTTATTGTTTGTAATTTATTGTAATGTTATGTCTTCACAATGCCGCAAAACTACAAATTCCGCGTCAATCTAAGTCAGTGATAATAATTCACGTTCCGGCGACGACAAAGGGCAGACGACTGAGGAATCGGCCCGTCAAGCGGTATCCGGAGTCTCTTATGTCAACACAAGAGACTCTTATTGCTCCCCATCTCTCCTATCGCTGACCCTGGTCCCTACAGACTTAACTCCTTCCGCCCCCACTATGGGAAATGGACTCATCGCGCTCCAAATTCCGTTTTACTCAAGCCCACTCCACTAATCACCCCAGGGTCTCGGCCCGAAACGTCGACAGTGCTTCTTCCTATTCAGGGGTGTCAAACTCATTTTAGGTCCCGGGCCGGATGGGGCAAAATGCAGCTTCATGCGGGCCGGATCAGTCGGGCGCGTGCGAACGCAGCTTTCATTGCCTCCGTTTTTTCAACCTGTTCTCATGTGTCTCAGTCTCTGCTATAACTACAAAGTGTTTCACTTCACATATGGCCCGCGTGCCTTGAGTTTGACACCTATGCATGCTGCCTAGCCTGCTGCATTCCACCACCATTTTGTGTGTGTTGCATCCATTTTCTTTCTCAGCCACAACACTCTGGGGAGCTCAGCCGAACTCTTGCCAACCCACCTCTTTTCCAGCTCCCACTCTCTGTCGACCCCCACACGCCCCATCAACCCCATCAACCCCATCTCCCAAGTCGATCTGCCCTCTTTCCCTTTTCCCACCGATTCCCGTTCAGGACAGCCCTGACCTGATTCTAAACTAAACCTCCCCCTCCTGGTCCAGGCCCACCTCTTTAATGCCTGTAAAAAGAAAAATAGTGTGGTTGCTGATCTTTGCCATAGGACTGGAGAGAAACAGCTGGTGTTTCATCTGAGAAAGATGTCCTCCTGAAACAGTACTGTAATTGCTGTTCTCTCTCCACAGATGATGTCCAACATGCTCAGCATTTCCAGCATTTAAAGTTATTGTTTCAGGATTCCAGTATCTGCAATGATTTGCTTCTTAACTCCAAAAAGTGCTTAGTGGTCTTTTGAACTTGCCTGTGCCTCTTAAGTGTTCAATTTTCCATGATCTATTGAGGCAAGAAATGCATTTTTGGCCAATGTTTTCTGGGTTTGCACAAGACATTGGTTTCTTCTTTTAGAAATGTTTTAATTTTGATCAGTTTTTTTTTCAGCATTGTTTCCCACATAATGGTGCAGTGACGCTGATGTTCCCCATGTTCCTGGGAAGGCGATTGCGCATATGTGACGTGGGTTGAGTTGAGGGCTCAGATCTGCTTTTACCTTTACTTTGTTGCAATTGCTTAAAGCTGACACATTTTGTGCCAATTACACAAAGGATTCTGACCATTAGCTGAACTATTATGTTCAATGTAAGGACAGGTTTTTTGGATGACAGGAGGATTAAGGGTGTTGGCGATCAGGCAGGAAAATTAATAGAAAATGGAGGTGACAGGCAGAGCAACTATGTGGTCTAACCTTCCTTTTCATAAGTTTTTATCTGCCTGCTGATGTGGAGGAAAGGCTTTGCCTTTCACTTATAACTTGTATTTTTTAAAGCATTTTCACAATTTTTGGCCATTGTCAAAGCTCAGGTGTCATGTTTTCAACACAGGAACCACAATGCTCAATTCATGTACAACTAGATCTCATGGGAACAATGTTGAAATAATGACAGATGAACTCTGCTAGTGAGATTGGTCAAGGGGTAAATATTAAGCTGTTCCTTTTCAAGTTCAAGTTTATTGTCACAGGCATACAGGCATAGTATAAATACAGTGGTAAGTAGCTTTTGGCAGCAGCAGATCAGTACATTGCAAACATAAATTAGCATAAATTATACATATCTTATATGACAAAATAACTACAATGACAGTGCAAGTTGAGAGAGAAAGCATTTTTCATTATGTCTTAAGTGTTTTGAGCTATCTTGAATAGTGATGTGGGATCTTTTACATCCACCCATGAGGGCATGCTTCACCCCTCTGGAGTGTCAGCTGGGGTTGTGAGCTTAAATATGTAGAATGAGGCCGAAATATCCAAATGTGGCTCAGCTGTTACAATTGAATCTGATTAAAACTCAGGAGACCAGCTTCTTATTGTCACCACAGTTTATTGCACACCCTCCTGCAGGAGTTTGAGACCCAGTTGTCAAAGGGAAGGCACGTAAGTACTGCCACCATCCGACAAGTGGACTCCTTCTCTCTGGTTACAGCCGTATATTTATACCTAGTAAGTCCCATACATTACTGTTGCAAGATGTCATTGGAACTGGTATGCCCACCAAGTTTGTTGGTGCAAAACTTAGTCACAGATAAGAAAGCCTGCTAAATCAAGGTTTAATTACAGGTGGATGTGCTGTCCAGACCTTATTAGTTATTACCTTTGATAGGCCCTGATTTAATTACAGCTGGATATTCATTCCTGTCCTTATTGGTGAGTCCTCCTCCCTCCCTACTCAAACAAGGGTACAATGTACTACTTATCAAATTCTCAATGTCTCTCTGCAAATTAAGAGAGAACTAATATAACACGAGGAAATCTGCAGATGCTGGAAATTCAAGCAACACACACAAAATGCCGGTGGAACACAGCAGGCCAGGCAGCATCTATAGGGAGAAGCACTGTCAGCGTTTCAGTCCTGACTCTTTGTCAGGACTAACTGAAAGAAGAGATAGTAAGAGATTTGAAAGTAGTGGGGGGAGGGGGAATGCGAAATGATAGGAGAAGACCAGAGGGTTTCTGTATTGGTAATAGAGAGAGTGGTCAGTATTTTGTCACTCTTCTGATATGTCTATTCATATGGCCTCCTCTACTGCCAAGATGAAGCCACACTCAGGTAGGAGGAACAACACCTTATATACCATCTGGGTAGCCTCCAACCTGATGGCATGAACATTGACTTCTCTAACTTCTGTTAATGCCCCTCCTCCCCTTCTTACCCATCCCTGATTTATTCCCCCCCTACTTTTTTTCTCTTTTTTTCTCCTTTTCTCTCTCTTTGCCCATCACTCTGCCTGTTCTCCATCTCCCTCTGGTGCTCCCCTCCCCCTTTCTTTCTCCCTAGGCCTCCCATTCCATGATCCTTTCCCTTCTCCGGCTCTGTATCCCTTTTGCCAATCATCTTTCCAACTCTTAGCTTCACCCCACCCCTTCCTGTCTTCGCCTATCATTTCGCATTTCCCCTTCCCCCTCCTACTTTCAAATCTCTTACTATCTTTCCTTTCAGTTAGTCCTGACGAAGAATCTCGGCCCGAAACGTTGACAGTGTTTCTTCCTATAGATGATGCCTGGCCTGCTGAGAACTAATATAAGCCAGTCTTTTTTTGCTAACTGCTGAATACAGAGTTTACTTCAGTTCAAAAATTCCTGTTCAGTCCCAATTATTCTTTTAGCCAGACGTTACATAGGTTCAAAATGACTTTTTTATATATCCTCAATTCCTCACTGAACATGTGAAATAGAGCCAGAATAGGAGACATTTGGAAACATTGGTGCTGACGTGGTTATCTGCATTGTATTTGATTTACCTTGAAAGTTGCTTTTGGTTTCATTTGCTTTGGGAAATGATGCATTAACAGAATAAACCTAGGGTTCAGGAGAACTCTGACACAATTTTTGATTATTTTTCAGGCACCACTGCTGGATTATAGGAGACTCCCAGCCTAGACCAAAGATGAACCAGTTGCTCATACTGTCCATCCTGGCAGGTATGTGCTGTGCAGGAGATCTGTTGTAACCATTTGAGTGAACAGCATGAATAAGAACTCTGTTTACGGAACTTTACTCAGGGTCTGCAGAACCCACAGGCTATTAAACCATAAGACACAACAAACTGAAATACACTTGCAAATTTCCTAATCTTCTGTTTATATCAATAATTTTCAAAATAATAATCACATCTTCTTTCCTGACTCTGAAGCAAAGGAATAAAACTATCAATTTTCGGGGTAGTTGGTTTGTTATTGTGACATGTACTGAGATATGGTAAAAAACCTTTTGGTTGTTTGTCATTCAAGGAGATCATTCCATACCCAAGTACATCAAGGTAGTACAAGCAATTAGGATAGAAAGGAATGTAGAATATAGTGTATGAAATCTATTCAAAAGACTTATAAGAGTGGGTAGCAGAGAGACCTCTACCTCACTGAGGCCAAATAGCAGCTCTCTGGCACCTCCTCTTACTTACCCCTGGAACAGGACCCCACCAAAAAACATCAAACCATTGTCTCCCGTACCATCACTGCCCTTATCAGCTCTGGAGGCCTTCCATCCTCAGCAAAAAAACTCATAATTCCCACACCCCACACTCCCCAAGATCCACAAGCCTTACTGTCCCGGTAGACCCATAGTTTCAGCCTGCTCCTGCCCCACTGAATGTGTATCTGCTTACCTGGACTCCATTTTGTTACCCATAGTTCAGTCCTTCTCCACCAACATCCGGGATACATCCCATGCCCTCCACCACTTCAATAACTTCCAGTTCCCCGGTCGGGACCTTATACACTTCCTTATATATGTCCAATCCTTATACACTTCCATTCCCCATCAAGAAGGCCTCAAAGCCCTCTGCTACTTTCTTGACAATAGACCTCACCAGTTCCCCACCATCACCACACTCATCCAGTTGGTGGAACTGGTAATCACACTTAATAACTTCTCTTTTGGCTCTTCCTACTTTCTTCAAACCAAAGGTGTAGCTATGGGCACTTGCATGGGCCCCAACTATGCCTGTCTCTTTGAGGGTTATGTGGAACAGTCTATACTCCAAATCTATACTGGTACTGCTCCCCAACTTTTCCATTGACGACTACATCAGTGCCGCATCCTGCATCCATGCTGAGCTTGTCAATTTCATCAACTTTGCCCCTAACTTCCACCCAGCCCTCAAATTCACTTGGTCCATCTCGGACACTTCTCTCCCCTTTATCGATCTCTCGGTCTCTATCTCTGGAGACAGACTGTCCACTGACATCTTCTATAAACCCACTGACTCTCATAACTACCTCAACTATACCTCTTCCCACCCTGCCACATGCAAAAATGCTATTTTCTATTCCCAGTTCCTCCGCCTCCACCACATATGCTCCCAGGATGAGGCTTTCCGTTCCAGGACATCTCAAATGTCCTCTTTCTTTAAGAATCGTGGTTTCCCTTCTGCCGTCATCAATGATGCCCTCACCCGCATCTCCTCCATTTCCCACACTTCGGCCCTCACCCCATCCTCCCATTACCACAACAGGGACCGAGTTCCCCTTGTTCTCACCTACCACCCCACCAGCCTCCGGATCCAGCACAACTTCCTCCACAACTTCTGCCACCTTCAACAGGACCCCACCACTAAGCACACCTTTCCCTCTCTACCCCTCTCTGCTTTTCGCAGGGATCATCCCCTCCGCGACTGCCTGGTCCACACGTCCCTCCCCACAGATCTCCCACCTGGCACTTATCCCTGCAAGTGTAAGTGCTACACCTGTCCCTACTCCTCCTCTCTTACCACCATTCAGGGCCCCAAACAGTCCTTCCAAGTGAGGCAACACTTCACCTGTGAGTCTGTTGGGGTAATCTATTGCATCCGGTGCTCCCGGTGCGGCCTCCTCTACATTGGCGAGACCCGACACAGATTGGGGGACCACCTCGTCGAGGACCTTTGCTCCGTCCGTCAGAACAGACAGGATCTCCCAGTTGCCACCCACTTCAACTCTGCTTCACATTCCCTTTCGGATATGTCCATACATGGCCTCCTCTACTGCTATGATGAGGCCAAACTCAGGTTGGAGGAGCAACACCTCATATACCGTCTGGGTAGTCTCCAGCCCCTTGGCATGAACATTGAATTCTCCAACTTCCGGTAATTCTCTCCCCCTCCCTTCCCCCATCCCCCATCCCAGTTTCACTCTGCCTCCTCCTCCAGCTGCCTATCACCTCTCTCATGATTCTGCCTTCTTCTACTACCCATAGTGCTTTCCCCTTACATTCCTTCTTCACCTTTCCTGCTTATCCCCTCCCCCACCCCTTGATCTTTCCCTTTACTGGTTTTTCACCTGGCACCTATCAGCCTTCTCCTTCCCACCCTCCCCCCACCTTCTTTATAGGGGCCCTGCCCCCTCCCTCTTCAGTCCTGATGAAGGGTCTTGGCCCGAAATGTTGACTGCTTGTTTCCACGGACGCTGCCCGACGTGTTGAGTTCTTCCAGTGTGTTGTGCGTGTAGCTTCTTCTTAAGCCTGGTGGACGTGTTCTCATACTTCTGTATCTTCTGCCTGATGGGAGGGAGAAGTAAAGGGAATGACCCAGATTCTTGAATAACCTGGCTACTTTCCCAAAGGAGCAGGAAGGAGGCTAGGGTCAAAGGAGGGGAGGCTAGTTTTCATGATAGACTGGGCTGCGTTCACAACACTCTGCAATTCCTTGCAGTCTTGGTAGAGCAATTGTCATACCAAGTCGCGATGCAGTTGGATGGTGCATCTGTATACATGGACTAGGGTCCAGATTGTATCTTTCAGTCTTCCTGCTAATAATGTACAAGAATGAGTAAAACTAAATAAATAATTGTAAGTATGCCTTGCTAATTTATATACGAGAAAGGAGAGAGTCATTAAGTGGCTGGTAATGATTGTCGTCTGCTATGGAGAAGTCTGACACCTTTTTTGTGACCATTGTTGACACTACCAACATGGAGACAAAGTCCCACCATTAACTTTGAACAGAAGTTCAGCTAGATCAACCACCTACGTGAAAACACAACAGGTCAGGTGACATGTGTGGATGCTGTCTGAGCTGCTGAGTGGTTCTGTTTTGATCACAGATTTGCTAAACATGTAGCTTTTTTGAATTTCAGCCATGTGAATCCTGTGGCAATCTGAGAAGGTTGATATTCTGCAGTAAGTAGATCACCTCCTAACTTCCCAAAGCCTACAAGACACAAGTGCAATGGAAGACACTATAAATGCCTGGATGAACGTGGCTTAAACAATATTCAAAAAGCTCAGCATCATCATCCTGCCTTTGGTTGTACATTTAAACGGCACCACTGAAATATCACAAGGTTTGTTTTATTTTTGTTTTTAGTGATGCCTTTGATGGAAGGCCTTGAAATCACAAGCCTGACTGCCTGCACATTAGAAACCAATGATCTGAAACTTGCCTGCAACTTCATGAAAAAGACTGGGATCGTCAACTATCGGTGGGACTTCCGCTCAGAAAAGAACCAACAGGTGGTTGCAAGCTCCACCAACCCAGGATCCGTAGCAGCAACTTACAAGCAACGAGCAAAAGTAACCATGACAGACACTCAAGTAAATCTCATCTTGACTGGGTTTGGCAGCTCTGATAGTGGCAACTATACTTGCAATCTTTTTCCCAGCAACGAGCAAGAGAGCAATAGATCAGTTTCAGTCAAGAAAGGTAAGGATACTTTGATCAGAACATTAAGGATTTCAGTTTGAAGAGTAGTCAAAAAGCCTGACAGTTTCACATCCCTGTGGACTTTCCCTTTCGAGGCTAGTCTAGGTACCACTGAAGGAAAATGGAAAGAACAATAGAAAAATGGAGAGCTAGAAGGGAGGGGAAGGGAGGGTCAGGTTGATCTTGGAGTAGATTAAAAGGTCAGCACAATATTCTGGGCTGCACTGTTCTATGTTCACTGTGAGGACCTGGTATATTATTACTGCTGTGGTTCCCTTATGTTGGGTGTAGATAGCCACTAACAAAATTAGCCAACTACTGGTCCCTAGTAATGATACTGTATATCAAAGCACTATCTCTTCCTAACTCAGAGGGACTAGGCCAATGTAGACAGAGTGTTATTAGACTATTAGATATAGGAGCAGAATTTGTCTATTTGGCCCATCAAGTCTGCTCCTCCATTTCCTCTCAGCACCAATCTCCTGCCTTCTCCCTGTACCCTTCACACCCTGACCATTTAAGAATCTATCAACCTTGCCTTAAATATACACAAAGGGCTTCACAGCTGCCTATGGAAAATAATTCCACAGATTCACCGTGCTCTAGCTAAAGAAATTCTCCCTCATCCCAGTTCCAAAAGGATGCCCCTCTATTCTGAGGTTGTTCTCTTCTGGTCTTAGACACTCCCACCATAGAAAGCACTTTCTCCACATCCACTCTCTCAAGGCCTTTCACCATTTGATAGGTTTCATTGAGGTCACCCCTCATTCTTCTGAATTCCAGTGAATACAGGCCCAGATCCATCAAATGTTCTTCATATGACAAGCTTGTCAAACCTGGAATTATTCTGTACCTAATACATTGTACCTGCTCTGGAATGTTTGATGGGATATTCTCAGGAAATTTTTACTTTGTTCCTAACACTTCTAATGATCAGCCCCTCTTTGCACACCCCTAACGCTAACCCTAACCCCAACACTATCTCCACCCCTAGTATGTGCATTATGAGCTGATTACCTGGTGATCATAACTCCAATTGCTATCCAGTGAGGAGACAATATGAGCGATTGAGGGGGATACATGCTATGTGACTACAGAGGGAGGCTGATTTAATTTTTGATGAATTGTGAGGCTCAATGTTAATCAAAAGCAGGAACCCATTTATTCTTTTATCTAAGGACACCTAGTTCCCTCTCTATCTCACTAGTACTCTCAATCTTACAAACCTTCATGCCTTTGAATCAGTAACCTTTAACTAAACACTTGCTTCTTTCACAAGCTGGTCCTGATAAATGCCTTTGTAACTTTGCCTGTCTCAATTTGTGCTTGATGGTAAATCTTGAATGCTTATGCTGTTGAAATGATTCACAATGTAAAAGGTATCATTTAAATGGGAGTCAATGCACAGTTTTCGTCAACGAAACCAACAGAACAAATCCGAGCAACACACACACAGAATGCTGGAAGAACTCAGCAGGCCAGGCAGCATCTATGGAAAAAGAGTACAGTCGACATTTCGGGCTGAGATCCTTCAGCAGGACTGGAGAAAAAAAAACTGAGGAGTAGATTTAACAGGTGTGGGGAGGGAAGAGAGAAACACCAGGTGATAGGTGAAACCTGAAGAACTTCTCCCCCTTCTCTTTCTTCCACGGCTTTCTGTCTCTTTTACCAATTTACTTCCCATCTCTTTACTTCATCCCCTGCCCCTTCAGGTACTTTCTTCTATAGATGCTGCCTGGCCTGCTGAGTTCCTGCAGCATTTTGCGTGAGTTGCTTAGGTCTTGCTGCAGATTTTCTCTTGTTTGTGAACAGGATTGACAGACTGGGCTATGATGGGAAACAAGAAACGGATCTAGTTTAATGTTTTCAACATGTGTGCAACAGGCAGTTGCGCAACATTAAAAGTTTTGCATGATACCCCTCATTTGTTACTGGTGACTTCAAAGCAAGATGCTACAATCACCCACTTTACACAGTGGACACAAAGGTGAGACCAAAACATGCTTGCACTTGAGAAATCTGCAGGTGATAACATTTGTCCATTGGAGAAGCTTAGATACATTTATATCACAAGATGAAACTTAGGATTCTTTATTATATGAGAAATGGTGACTGTCTTACTGCCTCCTGACGTGGGCAGATACAAGGACAAACTCTCTAATTATCTGTCTATATTTCTGTTTCACTTAATCTCTTTGCAGATGCTGTTCTAAAGTGCAGTGCCCCTGGGCTTCTGCTGAACACCCCATGGATGCTGAGCCTGCTTCTCTTGTTTCCTGTTCTTCAAGCCCTGGAACTAAAGGTTAAATAATCAGCCACTGAGAAAGAACAGGCATGACTGCATCTCCTCTATGGAATGATCGATTGTTCCATTGATTTTGGCCCCCTTCACATTCTTGTTTATTTTGTGTTACTTTCCTCTCGTGTCAGTCTCTTAAAACAGAAATGTGGGTTCGATAAGTCAGTCACAGTCATGAACGTAGAGCCTGGAGCACCTGAAAGCACCACTCTCAAGTTCCTTTGGCATTAAGATGGTATCAGTGGTGGTGTTGGCACAGGGGCTACCCTTTTGAAAGATTTCAAGCCCATGCACTAATATCTAAGCTGAAGGGTTCCCGTAATCACCTTTTTGATGTTACTGGTGATATGGGGATACAGAAAGGGACAAGGGCTGGGAGAGCAATAATGAACCATTTAAGTGCACGGATCCAGGAGATCTTGGAGCCTGACTGATTCTCCAAGACCTGGGCCAGGATCTGCTGACACTGACTGTGACTCTTTCGAACAATGCAAAATGAAATATTAATATAAGTGCTTTGGCTTCTATTGACTGTAATGCTAGCCTGCTAAGGTGCCTACCAGTTATATATATCGAGGAATCCAGCTCTGAATGTATTTTCTATGTCGGCTAAATTTTGCGCATCAGATTTTTAAAATTGCAAATCCCAATAAATGTTCATTTTCTTTCCCACAGAAAAATGTGAATTCTGTGATTTTGTTTTGTGTAGATTCATTCCCCTTTGTCCTAATAGATCCAATTTACTCATTCAGATCTTGTACCTACTCACATTAGCATGGACCCCCTTGCCCTGTCTGGTTCTGCCATGATGGACTTGATCTACAAAGGAGAAGATTAGATCTATGATCTCGCAACTACAGCACAAACCTCGGTAAATTAGGTCCGTGACCAATCAGTTAGTGAAGTTCAAAGAGTTGATAGAACCCAATCATTTGAGGAAGCTCAGTTGTGGTCCTACTTGGTGTCCATGGGCCCCGTGATGAGGTGGGGGCTGAGATGGTGAGTAGTCACTGTGGTCTTTATTTTTATGATGGAAATGTGCATTTGGACACCATTGCGCACGCACATGGTGGGATTTGGCCCCACTGTTTCAATTCTGAGCTTTGAGTCTTCCATTATTGAAAAAAATCATTTTTATTGGAAGTAGCAAGCTGTAAAGAACTGCATACAGTAGCCAACGAGGTTCAGGAACAGGGTACAGACATTCACTATGCAAAGACTGACTGGGTTGGAGGGGAGGACGTGGCCATATCGGACATGGTGGACATTCTGCTTCTACCCATGCTCCATCACGCTACAGCAAGTTTAAAAAGCTGCATGTCAGCTGAATTTCTAGCCCCTGTTGCAGTGGATTGCAGATACTTATGAAAATAGTGCTGACGACCAATTTGCCATGGAGATATAGAGTCACACAGCACAGAAACAAACCCTTCATCCCCAGCTGGTCCGTGCTAACCACAGCATCTTTCCTGCTAGTCTGAGGTTCCCCAATCAGCCCATAACTCTTCAAAGCCCTCCCCTTCTAGTGCTAAATGGGCCATGAGTTAAGAACTATTGCTATAAAAGGTGTCGGTTCAAAAGAGGATGTAAGATAGAAAAATACCTCGGGTTTAAACTCTGTTGCCTGGTGTCAGGTGTTTCCAGAAGTACTTTCACACAAAATATTGCACTGAGGCACAGAAATAGATATGGGCAAATGGTTTGGTCAAAGGAGGAGATTTTGACAGAAATCTAAGGAAGGCTAGGAAGCAGAGAAATAGAGGGAGATAGCATCTGAGAACTTAAGAGCTTGGCTTGTGAAAACATATTACCATTTCTGGACCACTCAAAGACTGGTGATAACCAAGAGGCCTGAACTGAAGCAGCAGAAGTATTTCAGGAAACGATATAGAGAGTAGACCATAGTGGTATATGCAAGAAAAACAGCTAAAAATGATTTAAAAATCAAGTATGCTTCAATAGTATTAGAAGGTCATAGTTAAGATGGAAGAATTTTGGAAGATCTCTAGTTAATGGGAGGTGCAATGAAGAAAACCAGCCAACAGAACTCTGCAAAGTTCAAAGAGATGTCATGAAGCACAGATGATAGTTTGAGCAGCAAAGGAGCTTGGGATAAGAGAGAGTTCAGGTGCACCTCAAGGATGTGTGCTTAACCCACTGCTCTACTCTCTCGACAGCCAGGAATGTGTGGCTAGGCACAGCTCAAACGCTATCTATAATTTTGCTGATGAGAGGTTGTTGGCAGAATTTCAGATGGCGACATGGAGGTATAGAGGAGTTAGTCAGCTGGTTGAGTGGTGTTGCACCAACAACTTTGAATTCAACATCAGAAAGACCAAAGAATTGATTGTGAGCTTTGGGAACAAACACTAGTTCTCATAGACGGATCAAGAGTGGAAAGGATGAGTAGTTTCCTGTTCATGGGTGTCAACATCTCTGAAGATCTATCCTGGGCCCAACATATTGATGCTTGCCCACTTCACATTGCTACCATCAAGGAGGATATACTGGAGGTTGAAGACACACACTCATCAATTTAGGAACAGCTTCTCCTCCTCTGCCATCAGATTTCTGAACAGACAATGAACCTCACTAGTTTTTTTTTCTTTTTGTTTTGCTTTCTTCTTGCAATACTTGTTTTAGTTACTTGTTAATATATGTTTATACTTATTGTAATTTATAGGTTTTTTATGTTGTATTGCAGTGTACTGCTGCTGCAAAACAACGAATTTCATGACATATGTCAGTGATATTAAACCTGATTCTGATTCTGATTCACATCACCAAGGAAGAAATAAACATGCACAAAAATTTATAGATATACAAAGATATATAGACCACAACTCATGACTCATCAAGTTTGGCTTAAACTGTGGTCCAACACTTCATTTGAGAACACCAAGGTTTTGAACCAGCAAGTTGCTAGAAAGAAGGGTGGCTGGAGAGATAGTTTCTGGCAGAGACCAAAGATGTTTTCAATCTTTGCTATATCAAGCTGGTCAAAGTTTTGGTTCAGCCAGGGCAATTTAGAAATGGCAGAAGACAAAGGTGTCGTCATTTTTGGTACCATCAGCATACAGATGGAAGTGTGCATTTTGAATAAAATACAAAGCCAGATTGAAGGACTTTAAAATATTAAGTTAGATAGATAGATACTTTATTCATCCCCAAGGGGAAATTCAACATTTTTCCAGTGTCCCATACACTTATTGTAGCAAAACTAATTACATACAGTATTTAATTCAGTATAAATATGATATACATCTAAAATCACCCTCCCAAAAAGCATTAATAAATAGCTTATAAAAAGTTCTTAAATAGTTTATTAAAGTGCATTGAGTGGTAACTTAAGCTCAGTCCTAACCCCGGCACTTTAACATGTCTTGCCCCTCTTGGTTGAATTGTAGAGCCGAATGGCGTTGGGGAGTAATGATCTCTTCATCCTGTCTGAGGAGCATTGCATTGACAGCAACCTGCCGCTGAAGCTGCTTCTCTGTCTCTGGATGGTGCTGTGCAGAGGATGTTCAGGGTTTTCCATGATTGACCGTAGCCTACTCAGTGCCCTCCGCTCTGCCACCAATGTCCGTTGATGGAAAAAAGTCTGGAGAGTCAAGGAAGTCTAGAGATAGAGCAGGTAGCTTTAAAATGGGGGATTCATGGCTGGATTATTTGGGGAGTTAGCCAATGGGAGCAAATTTAAAGCATTAAGGGTTGTGGAATCTGGAAAGATAACTGGGAAGTCAACAGTTTAGAGGGAATAGGGTCAAGGGAGAAGATGGTGTGCTTCAGAGACGTTGAATTTGGAGAGACCATGGGGAGAGAATCTAGAGAGCATCCGAGGAAGTAAGGCTTACTAGGCTAGGGAAAGGCAGGAAACCTGAAGAGTGAACTGATCTGCCAGACCTGGTCTAGTGACAAAGAAGTCCATCAGCTCCTCACCAGCTGTTGGAGGTGAGAATAGAGGAAACCAGATCGAAAGGTTTGAGAATATGATTTGCATTAAAGAGAAATCTAGAGTTGGTTTTGTATTCCAAGAATATGAAAGAGTACCGAACAGTTTTGACAGAGAGAAGGAGCTCTCAGATGTGCTTTATGTTGTCTAGCTATAACCAGCAGTAAGTAGCTCAGTCAGTTGTCCAACATAGAAACATTTCGACCCATAAGATACAGAAGGAGGCCATTCATGGCTTTGCATTCACTCCCATCGGGAAAGAGCCACTCAGTATGATTGGAACTTCCAGCACCACATCCCTCCTGAGTCACACAGCTCTTTAAGTAACATTCAACTACTTTTAAATGTGATACAGGTGTCTGCCTCCACCACAAAATCAAGACTGGACATGTTTAGAAATGAGGAAAGATTAAACAGGCTACGGGAGAGAGAAACTGGGGAATTATAGACCGGTTAGTCTGACATCGGTGGTGGGGAAAATGCTAGAGCCAGTTATCAAAGATGTGATAACAGCACATTTGGAAAGAGGTGAGATCATCGGACGAAGTCAGCATGGATTTGTTAAAGGAAAATCATGTCTGACGAATCTTATAGAATTTTTTGAAGATGTAACTAGTAGAGTGGATGGGGAGACCCAGTGGATGTGGTATATTTAGATTTTCAAAAAGCTTTTGACAAGGTCCCACACAGGAGATTAGTGTGCAAACTTAAAGCACACGGTATTGGGGGTATGGTATTGATGTGGATGGAGAATAGGTTGGCAGACAGGAAGCAAAGAGTGGGAGTAAACGGGACCTTTTCAGAATGGCAGGCAGTGACTAGTGGGGTACCGCAAGGCTCAGTGCTGGGACCCCAGTTGTTTACAATATATATTAATGATTTAGATGAGGGAATTAAATGCAGCATCTCCAAGTTTGCGGATGACACAAAGCTGGGCGGCGGTGTTAGCTGTGAGGAGGATGCTAAGAGGATGTAGGGTGACTTGGATAGGTTAGGTGAGTGGGCAAATTCATGGCAAATGCAATTTAATGTGGATAAATGTGAGGTTATCCACTTTGGTTGCAAGAACAGGAAAACAGATTATTATCTGAACGGTGGCCGATTAGGAAAAGGGGAGATGCAACGAGACCTGGGTGTCATTGTACACCAGTCATTGAAGGTGGGCATGCAGGTACAGCAGGCGGTGAAAAAGGCAAATGGTATGTTGGCATTCATAGCAAAAGGATTTGAGTACAGGAGCAGGGAGGTTCTACTGCAGTTGTACAAGGCCTTGGTGAGACCGCACTTAGAATATTCTGTGCAGTTTTGGTCCCCTAATCTGAGAAAAGACATTCTTGCCATAGAGGGAGTACAGAGAAGGTTCACCAGATTGATTCCTGGGACGGCAGGACTTTCATATGAAGAAAGATTGGATCGACTAGGCTTATACTCACTGGAATTTAGAAGATTGAGGGGGGATCTTATTGAAACGTATAAAATTCTAAAGGGATTGGACAGGCTAGATGCAGGAAGATTGTTTCCGACGTTGGGGAAGTCCAGAACGAGGGGTCACAGTTTAAGGATAAAGGGGAAGCCTTTTAGGACCGAGATGAGGAAAAACTTCTTCACACAGAGAGTGGTGAATCTGTGAAATTCTCTGCCACAGGAAATAGCTGAGGCCGGTTCATTGGCTATATTTAAGAGGAAGTTAGATATGGCTCTTGTGGCTAAAGGGATCAGGGGGTATGGAGAGAAAGCAGGTACAGGGTTCTGAGTTGGATGATCAGCCATGATCATACTGAATGGCGGTGCAGGCTCGAAGGGCCAAATGGCCTACTCCTGCACCTATTTTCTATGTTTCTAACATGTCCAGTCTTGATTTTGTAAACATTTATGTAAATTGCTGTAATTAATAAAACATGGAAACTAGCACAGTACCAAATGGGCAGGCTATTTGGTCCATGATGTTGTGCTGATCTTGATGCCAATTTATACCACATGTTTTCTCCCTGTGTATCATCCATATTCCTTCAGTCCCTTCATATCCATGTGCCTATCTCCACCAAATGTCCACCAAAACTCTGAAACTCCACCAAACATGACTAACCCAGGTAAACCATTCTAGGCACCTACCACTCCCTGAATGTAAAACTTGCCCATTGAGTCATCTTTAAATATTCCCCCTCCCCCGCTACAACCTTAAGAGAATGTTCTGGTGTTTGACATTTCTAGGGGAACAATTCTGACTGTTTACCTATTGTATCTATGCTTCTCATAATGTTATAAGCCTCTATCAAATCTCCCCTGCTCAGTTCTAGCATAACCTCCAAGCTCTTATGCTCTTTGTCTTAGCTAATACAATAAAGCATTTTGTATGCCTATTTAAGCACCTCAATAATATAGATCTGTTGACATGCATTCCAAGGTTCTTCTGTTCCTTTGTATCTCTCAGTATTACTGTGAATTTTCTAGTTTTGCTGCACCTCCTGAATACATAACCTAGCATATTCCTTCCAGTTTTTTGTCCTTGGACCTATGCATTTAAAGGAGTTAAGAATTGTAACAGAATAGGAGAGAACAAAGGAGTTAGGATATAAAAAGTGAAAGTGTGGTTCTACAGGTCAGAAGCAGTGAGTGGAGGGATGGCGATTTAGCTGTTGACAAAGGGACCCTTCCGCTGTAGGTAGATGAAGGGTGATGTGAGTGGATAGCAAAGTGAGACATCTGGGGAAGCCTTCTCTATGGTTGAGATATTACCAGTGAGGCTAGAACTGCTGGCAAGATCAAAAAGATGACTGTAAGTATGGGCAATTGTTCTTGGAGAGACTATGGGTTCATACATAGTTCCTTAAGGTTGTCATAGCGGGGATGGGGGAGGGTTTAGCAGGGCAATAAGCTCCCTGTACCTATTAAATGCTCCCAATGGCGTAGGTCTCAAATAGCCACTGACGACCAAGTTCAGCTCCTGGCCTTCATGTGTGGCTGAGCCACTCAGCCCTGCGCAACTGTTTCTACTGACAGGAGAAGGGGCAAGAGTGGGTTACTGGCCCCTTAAAACCAGTGGCTCGGGCAGATGAGACTCATCAGCTGTGGTGGGTAATTCATCTAGGAGAAGTAAAACTCTGATCTATACCCACTCAAGGGGAAGACTTTGAGAGTAAATCCCAAGGGAAAAGTCCAAAGCTGGTGTTGCTAAGGCAGTCATACACTGAGTCCAATGCTGACTGGTAACTCCTGCAACACTGCTGGTGCCAAACTGTATCAGTCTCTGCCGTTCCTTTGGGTTCATCAGATGCGTGGAGAGGGGGAGCTTGCTACGTGGGCAACGGCTTGCTCTCCATATTGTACTGCCCTGGCTTGCACATCATGTAGACAACTGCAATGAAACACTCCTGACCAATGGAGGACCTCAAGAGAGATAGTGAAGTCAGAAGTGTTGGAGAGCATCATTAGGTTTTATATGGTCCCTTTACAGGATGTGGACATGGGGCTAATTACCCAGCAATAATTGTCTTTGAGAAGGTGATGGCTAGCCCCTTCCTCAAAGTGCCACAGTTTGTCTCATCCAAGTTCTCCCACAGTCACAGTGTGATGATTTTCCAAGCCCAGATGACGTGTGACCTGAAGGATAACCATGTATGTCGTGTTCCCAAGAGCCTGGTGGCCAGGTGCATCCAGCAGTGGCAGATCCAAGTCCGGGAGATGCTCCTGCATACGGCAAGTAACTGCAGTGTATTTTATAAATGTACAGTCTGTAACCACAGTGCAGTAACGATGGAGGGTGGAAATGTTTTGGTTCTCGGATAGGATGCCACTCAAGCAGACTGCTTGATGCCAGTGATGTGGATGGATGACAGAGGATGCCACTCAAGCAGACTGCTTGATGCCAGTGATGTGGATGGATGACAGAGGATGCCACTCAAGCAGACTGCTTGATGCCAGTGATGTGGATGGATGACAGAGGATGCCACTCAAGCAGACTGCTTGATGCCAGTGATGTGGATGGATGACAGAGGACATCCAGAGTCTCGGCCTCCATCCCAAGCTTGCAGGCCAGTGACACGGATGTGTGATGGAGGATATCTGTGGATGTCGGCCTGTCCCAGGCCGGTAGATGGCGGGGTTGGGTCTTGCGAGCAAGAGGCAGGAGGGTGAGTCGGCAAGCTCAGAGTGTGAGCCTGGTGTTCAGGGTCCTGTCCTTGGCCAGTCCAGGGATTGATACCGAAGTTGGAAGTCAAAGGCCCAGAGGCGTGTCCATGTGTGTGGATGGGTGAGAGGGAAGAAAGGGCTTGTTTTGGTGTTATTGTTTTGTTGCTTGTGTTCTGTTTTGTTATATTCTATGCTGTTTTGTCAAGCATTGAGGACATGCTATGTTGGTGCTGGAATGTATGGTGTCACTTGCGAGCTGCCCCAGCACATCCTTAGGTTGTGTCAGTTGACACATTTCACTTTTTCAATGTGCACATGATGCATAGATCTGAATCTGCTTTATCATTATTCATTCAGACAAGTGACGATTATTCCATCGCACTCCTCGCTTTTGCTTTGTAGACGACAAAAAAGCTTTGGGGTGTCAGGAAGTGGGCCTCTCTCTGAGGGGTGACCAGTTTATCTTCCTGCTCTTACATCTGCAGTATTTATGTTCAATTCCAGGTGGCTGATGGTGGTTTTCAACAGTAGTCATGTCATTGAATTAAAATTAAGGAGGTTATACTCACTCATTTTGAGATAGTCATTGCCAGTCAATTTTATAACGTGGACATTACAACGCTAGTCAGAACACGTCTGAACATTGTCTGGTCCCTTTAAAATGCAGGCATGGACTACCTCATTTGCTGAGGAGTTATGAGTGAAATTGAACATTGGACAAGCAAATCAAGATCGATATGCTGAAATCATCAAGGATGAAAAATTGCTTGATGCAGAGGGTGAGGGAGGAGTGCATTGAAGCTACCTCAGTGAGAATATTTTTATTACGTGTAGATGGTTGCTAAGGAACAAGTATTTTAAATGATGGATTGGGGGTGAAATCTGGCAAGATAAAACAAAATAAAAAGATGTTTGTACAGGCAAATGGTGAAAGTAGACCTTCCTATTTCTGAAAATTTTAACACACCTATTCTTCTCCCATACCTAGGAGAAGTGGAGTCAGAGCAGGTACAAAGAGTGTGGGTTGGTTAAAATTTCTACGAATGTGATAAAGTTTCCCAGCTCTATTTTACCATGGCCTCCATCAATACTTGCACACGTTTTGCTTTTATATGCTGTTTGTTCAACATTCAGTCCTGGAGGCGGGGGGGGGGGGGGGGGGCAGGACAATTCTATCCAACTAGGTCTCAGGAATTCCGGAGGAGTTATCTTTAATCCATTTTGGAAGTTCTGTTCCCTGCCATCAACCCCATCCTCTGTATGAAACAGCACTAGATTGTGTGCAACTTTTGCGTCCTACTTCAACCAATGAAGAGTTTCCAACTCTGTTACCCCAATGTTCAATGAGTCTAAATCTACTTCATTGATGCTCTGGTTTTAAGATTTTCATTTAAATCCCTCCATGGGCTCAGCCCCTCCCTATATCTCAAAATTCCTTCTTTCCAACAACCCCACAAGTTCTTTGTGATCTTTTCGTGCACCTTCAATATTGGTCTTTGGTTCATCCAAATCCTTCTCTACCAGTAGCAACCAAGCTTTCAGCCGCTCATGCCCCACACATCTGTATGGGCTGTCTCCTTCAACAATAGGAGAGGAGAACTATAGGAGCACCTCAACAATGAGGTGCCAGGGTAGTATCACAATTAGCCCGACGATATTACATCTTGAGGCATCGGAGTTCGGGGTTCAGTTCCAGCACCGTCTGTAAGGAGTTTGTACGTTCTCCCTATGATCACATGGAATTCTTCTGGATGCTCTGGTTTCACCTCACAGTCCAAAGACATACCAGTTAGCAGGTTAATTGGTCATTGTAAATTGTCCTGTGATTAGGTTAGGGTTAAATCGGTGGGTAGCCGGGGACCGTGGCTCATTGGGCCGGAAGGACCCATTCTGTCCTGTATCTCTAAATAAATAAATAAAATATGCTAGAACCAATCTCAGTGAAGACCCCATTAGATTCCATGTGGACTAATAGATAAGATTTGGTTTCTTCCCCAAAGGTTGTTGACCAGTTATCAAACAGTGGTGGTAGCATGTTATCTCCTAATTTCCTTTTTTCAAATATACAAACATAAGGAAAATATTAAAGGGAAATAAAGGAAGTAATTTCTAAAACTGAGAAATCTTGAATTCTATAACTCTGCAAAATAAACCAAATAACTAACCATAGAGGCTATTGGAAGGCATTCAAGATGTTATTGTGACACAGAGTTAATCTCATTCGTAAAATAAAGAGATTGCCTTCAGAATTTCAGCCATGAATTACAAAAGAGATAGGGAATGACATAAATCTTCATAAAGGATTATAAATGACAACTGGAATTTGGTGATTGGGAAAGACAAAGGGAAAGGTGACCAATGTCAATATGGGGGAATGAAAAGGAACTTAGTACCAGTGAGTGGGAGGGGAAAGTTGAAAATGGGGTAGCTCATTGAGCAAGTTCCAAGAGCAGCAGTCAGGGGTCGGGTTAGGTATCTGGGATCTGGAATCTTGGAACCAAAATGTGCGGGCTGGGAGACTGCTGGGTCAGGACAAATGTTCATTGAAGGCCACATGCTTGTCAAATGTGTGGTTGTTATCTTGTGTGTGGTTTCAGGAGGGTTGAGCAGACAGGTAAGTAAATAACATCAAGTTTCCAGAGATGGGAATGCCCAAGGACCAGTACGCTACAGACTGACATGAATTAGTTTTTCCTGGTAACACTGGGCAGAACAGTGACACAGTTAGCAGAGTTGCTGTCTCACAGCTTCAGCGACCTGGGCTCTACCTTGACTTTGGGTGCAGTCACTCAAAAACTTCTGCAGATGTACTGTGAAGAGCATTCTGACAGGCTGCATCACAGCTGGTACGGGGGTTGGGGCTTCTGTACAGTTTCAAAAGAAACTACAGAAAGTTGTAAAATTAGCCAGCTCCATCTTGGGTACTAGCCTCTGTAGTACCCAAGACACCTTCAAGGAGTGATTCCTCAAAAAGGGAGCATCCATCAATAAGGACCCCCACCACCCAGGCCATGCTCTCTTCTTGCTTCTGGAATCAGAAAGAAGGCACAGAAGCCTCAAGACCAAATCCACAAGGTTCAGGGACAGTTAGTACGTCTCAACCATCAAGTTCTTGAACCAGAAGGGATTACTTTGCTCAACTTCACTCACCCCATCACTGAACTGTTCCCATCACCTATGGATTCACTTTCAAAGACTCTTCATCTTATGGTCTTGATGTTTATTGCTTGCCTATTTATTTATTTATTTATTTATTTATTTATTTATTTATTTATTTATTTATTTATTTATCTATCTATCTATCTGTCTGTTTATTTATCTATCTATCTATCTATTTATTTATTTATTATTTTTTATATTTGTATTTGCATAGTGCTGTCTTTTGCACACTGGTTGTTTGTCCATCCTGTTGGGTGCAGTCTTTCATTGATTCTATTGTGTTTCTTATATTTACAGTGAATGCCAGCAAGAAAATTAATCTCAGGGTTGTTTAAGGTGTCCTATATGTACTTTGATAATAAATTTACTTTGAACTTTTCTTATGTTCCACTTCCATAGATGGTGAGAGCCGTGCATCATATTCCAGGTACTTATCCATCAGAACCCTAAATAACTCAGAACTTTTAAAGCAATAAAGGAGCAATAAGACCCAATAGAGAGCTTGCCTTTTTACTTGTTGTACACTGGAGCCTCACTTAGTGCTCAGGATGACAGCATTAACTGAACCAACATTAGAAGGTGTTATTATTGAATTATTATATATAAAAAAGTATTACTGACAGTGCAGCTTTGCTGGGAACCTAGCATGAAACGATGTCCTTGATGGTAACCAGGTCAATGATGATGGTTGGCCATTGAGCTTATTCCAGAGCAAAAACTTCCTTCAGGGGGAGAGCTAGGGGGTGTGAGACAACACCTATCATTTCCAGAATAAAGTGATGACAGAGACTGTAGGATCCTGGAGGCCTGTCAAGATGTGGAACAGCCCCTGCTCACCCACAGCGTTGGTCCACATTCAGCTCACTGGCTGGGCAGGGGAAATCCTGAGCACTATGCATCAGCAATGAGCCAACATTATGCTCACTCCTGTCATCTCCATATAAGACCATAAGATATTGGAGAAGGAGAGGGCAGAGTTTTAAGGTGCTTGGAAGTAGGTACAGAGGAGATGTCAGGGGTAAGTTTTTTTACTCAGGGTGGTGAGTGTGTGGAATGGGCTGCCGGCGGTGATGGTGGAAGTGGATACAACAGGGTATTTTTAAGAGACTCCTGGATAGGTACATGGAGCTTAGAAAAATAGAGGGCTGTGGGTAACCCTAGGTAATTTCTAAAGTAAGTACGTGTTTGGCACAGCATTGTGGGCCGAAGGGCCTGTATTGGTTTTCTATGTTTCTTTGTTTCTAATTAGGCTATTTGGCCCTTTGAGTCTGCTCTGCCATTTTATCACGGTTGATCCAATTTTCCTCTCATCGCCAATCTCTCGCCTTCTCACCACTAACCCTTCATGCCCTGATTAATCAAGAACCTACCAACCTCTGCCTCAAATATACCCAATGATTTGGCCTCTACAGCTGCCTGTGGCAACAAATTCCACAGGTTTTCCACCTTCTGGCTGAAGAAATTCCTCCTCATCTCCATTCTAAAATTCTATTCAGAGACTGTGCCCTCTGGTCCTAGACTCCCCCAGCATCGGAAACATCCTCTCCACATCCACTCTATCTGTGTCCTCTGGTCCTAGACTCCCCCAGCATAGGAAACATCCTCTCCACATCCACTCTATCAAGGCCTTTCACCATTCCATAGGTTTCAATGAGGTCCCCCCTCATTCTTCTGAATTCCAGTGAGTCACGCTCTGCTCTTCCTTCCCCACCAGCCACTCTGCGTCTTGCAATGGTTTCCTATGCAACAGGAGGAGCTGCATCATTTGTCCTTTCATCTCTTGCTTTCCCATATTCCGATAGACCTGAACAGCCATTCCAGGTGAAGACGCGATTCACTTGCAATTCTTCCAATCCAGAATACTGCCCTCAGTGTGAGCATTTCTGCACCGGAGAACCAAATAGATTGGGTGACCGCTGTACCGAGCACTCACGTTCACTCCGTAGGAGTGACCCCGAGTTCCCTGTTGTCTACCACTTTAACGTCAGAGTGAGAATCAAAACCAGGTTTAATATCACCGGCACACGTCGTGAAATTTGTTAACTTCGCGGCAGCAGTACAATTACTGCAAGTATACATGTATATTAAATAGTTAAATTAAAAATAGTGCAAAACAGAAATAATATAAAAACAAAAAAAAAGAAGAGGTAGTGTTCATGGGTTCAATATTCATTTCGGAATTGGATGGCAAAGAGGACGAAGCTGTTCCTGAATTGCTGAAATGTTCCACTTCTTTCGCACTCTGAACTAACTGGCTTGGCCTCCTGCGCTGCTCTACCAATGCTCCGCACAGCACTTCATCTGCCATCAGAGCACATTGCAAAGATGTGCTTTTTCCATTTGCATTAAAGCCAGCCATTTGTATAAGGTGATCTTTCTAGATATCTCCTTACGTCCTGCCTGCTTTTTGCCACCCATTATTCTAAACTGTGTGCAATGTTTTTGCCTCACTGTCTTGTATAATTTATGTTCTGTGTGTCTCCTACACCTACGTGGCTGTGATGCAGCTACAATCACATTTTTCACTGTACCATACATGCCAATAAACTCAACCTGAGATTAAGTATGATCACCCTCTCATCACCCCCATTAACCCGCTGAACCAGAGGCCCTCTCCAAACTAAACCCACTTACCTCATCCTGTCGGTGTATGTAGGCCCAGACCCGCCTGCCTGTACCTGGACCGGGTATCTTTTTGTCCTATCTATCTATCCTATCCCCCTCATCAGAGCTGCACTTTCAACTGCTGTTTTTCTCCTTTCAAGTTCTGGCAAAGGGCTTCCAACTTGAAACGTTAAGTGTTTCTCTTCACGCAAATCTACATAACCTTTTTAAGTGTTTCCAGCATTTTCAGTTTTTATTTCATATTTCCAGCATCTGCTGTTCTTTTTCTCATATGTAAATCCCGTTTGTGTCGTTGTCCTGGCGTGAAGTGCATCTGTAATAGATGTGGCGTGCAGCTTCTTTCTCAATGCATCGGAATTTTTGCGGAGAGAATGTTCACAGCCATTCCTTCCACATTCGTTTTTTTCTCACATACTCATTAATAATTCAGTTTCAGTTCCTGCAATTTTTTTTTAATGGAGCGACTGATCATTGGCTGGACTTCTTTCATGGAAGATATAGCAGCTTTTACTTTCAACTATTTGTAGCTTCAAACGGAGCACGCACGCATTGCTAAAGCATACAGGTTTTCTGCACCCGGCGATAAGCGAATTAGCGATATCGGAAATGACCAGTGCAGTGTTACCAGGACCATACCAGCGCAGTTGAATTGCGTATGGGGGATGCGGTGTTGCTTATTTTCGCTTAGAGTCAACAGCGAAGAAGTTAATTACAACTGTGATTAACTAACTGAACCCAGGGCAGTTATCAATGATCAGATTTCCGATTTGCTTTACCCCTGTAAAGTGCAGTATTCTTTTTCTAAGTAAAAGACATTTATGAGTCCAAAGCACAGGGCAATTTAGCATTACGTGTGTTGAAATTACTAGCAAATGTATTAAGATTAATGTTAATCAATTGTGTATTATGCGGACACATTCCTCCCTGTGCTTACGTGGGTGACGGACACTGTGTCGTTCTACTTCCAGTAGGCGGCAGTGTCCACGGCGTACCGGCTCATCTTCCAAACAGCTCTCGTTTGCCGCCAAGTTGTGAGTGTTGCCTGGAGACGGGAGAGCGAGGCCAATGGTGTTGGAAGACTGGTTGATTGGCGTTGATTTTAGCCAACCGGGATTTTGAAGGCGGACCGCAGGGGAGTCGCTGCTGAATTAAGTAGCTATTTTGTTCCAGTGAGCAGAAATGGAAACATTGTAGCAACCGGCGCGGCGTCAGCGGGAGGCGGACCCGGTCCAGGTACCGGCAGGTAGGTCTGGGCCCGCGTACAGTTGCAGGTGTACTTAACTCGGACCCGGGCCAGTTCCAAAGACGCAGCCCGAGCCAGACAGATGAGCGGAAGAGGTGCACTCAAGGTTGAGAATGGGGGTGTGCCCAAGGGAAGACGAAGTTAGGAAAATACTGTGTTGGGGACGCGTGGTGGTGTAAGAGGAGCGTGTTGAGTGTTGGGTATAGGAGGTGAGCTGTGTCTGTTTGCAGAGATGGGAATGGTCACACCAACCACTGCACGTTTGGATATGAGGTGGGGGACGTATGAAATAGAAGTGGCGTTCGTTATTCGACTTATCCGATCTAGTCCAGCATCCATTCTGTGCAATCTTAGCTGATCTTTCATGATCGTGTCAGATTTCCTCTCTGATGTCCCGCTCCTCATATCCCCTGATTCCCCAGCCCAAGGAACAGGATGTTATTCAGACATGGGTACAGTAATGATAAGAGGGGCCCAGAGTTGGTTTCAAGAAGGAATCAGGTGGCAGAAAGCCAGTTATAAGGCAATCCATGTGCATTGCCTAAACTCAGTACTGTAGTTTGTACAGATACCCCTGTCCCAGCTGCAGCCAGCATCTCATCCCATTGGTAGTTCTGCGTAACCCACACTAAGATATTTAACTCTGAAAAGTATTGCAACGGAGACTGTTCAAATCTGCCATGTATGACTGCTCTTTTCACAAAATTATACAGGACAAGGCTTTTCTGAGGGATTGACATGTGACATTTATGCTCCCAGTTTACGGGAGTTGAAGGGAATTTGTATGACCCTAATGTGTGAATATGACTAATTTTTTGCAATTGGAAATATCTGGGATTTGCTGTTTGCTGACTTTTGGGTACTCTGATACTTCTTGGACTGGATCCCATTAGCAGGCGCTGTCTGTGTTTGCTGAAATTGCCTTCTTGCCTCTTTGCTGAATCCATGATCTGAGAAAGCTTGCTCCTCTTCCAAAGCATCATTATGGAACCTTGCAGCTCATTTGACTGACCCATTGAGATGCTTCATGCAGCATTATCTCATTCCTACCTTGCATTTTAAGCTCTAAATTGTGTGATTATCTGAAAATGTGCTTTATTTTTTCTTTCTCACCAACTGTGAAAGCAATTTCTCATTATAGTCAACAATGTAACCGTGGAGACTCCCATCAAACCGTCAGTCAACCTCCTCCACCATTCAGCACAAACAAACTTCAATTTGAACCTCCCTGGATTTTTCATTACTGAAAGCTATTTTGACTACAATATGATTTATCAACAGAAATGAAAAAATGCAGAAGCTGGACATTTGAAATAAAATGTGAAAACACTAAATATTCAGATCAGGCATCCCACGTGAAAGTGGAAAGTTGACAGAGGAAAGGTAATTGACCTGAAATGTACACTCTGTTACCCATACTACAGCTTGATCTGAATATTTGCAACATTTTCTTGATTTTTGAAGGGTGACTGGTCCCATAATCCTATAACAACCAAGAATTTGCCCGACTGTTGCAATGACAGTCCTTGCATGCCAAGGTATTAGTAAAGGACCTCCACCCACTTGTACTGCCCCTACTTTAGTTACAAATCGACCCAGAATCTATAGTGACAGACCTGTATCCAATAACGCAATGCCCCAATGCCACACAGTGACAGGTCTGTACCAGACAGAGGTCCTGTACTTTAGTGTAACACTATAATAGATCTGTACCCAGCTGTATTGTATTCCAATGGCATAACTTGTCAGGCGTGTACTGTTTTCTTGTGTTGTACAATTACAGATTTTTCTGAGCCAGATGCCATAGAGCAAAAATGTCCTTCGTACATCATTTAAGTTTGGTAGGAGATGATTTGGAATTATGTCATTAGATGTTTTTTAAGACCTTACCCTGCAGGTCACTATGTGTAGATTTTTTTTGAACAAAGTGTGAATTTGCTGGATCAGCTGCCAGGGTTAAAGAAAGATTCCAAAATGAAGCCTGTTTGTGCTGAATGGTGGAGGAGGTTGACTGACGGTTTGATGGGAGTCTCCACGGTTACATTGTTGACTATAATGAGAAATTGCTTTCACAGTTGGTGAGAAAGAAAATTAAAACACATTTTCAGATAATCACACAATCTAGAGCTTAAAAGTGGAGCAAGGCAGGAACAAGGTAATGTGACATGAGGCAACATTTTCGATTCTGGTAAATTTTTTTAGACCAGGTTGTGCTGATTCATGGAAGTGCTGCAACAATCCAAATCTGCTTTATCTACAGTGTGTATGTCCATTAGGGAGTTACTGAGTAGTTTTACCATTGCGATATCTGGGGGATTTTGATTCCCATCAAATTGAGGACATAAGACATAATTTATTGGATGTGAGTTCAGTTCTGGCTTGAGCTTGGAGACTCAGGACTTGTGGATGCTGGAAACTGGAGCAAAAACTGAGCTGTTGGAGGAACTTGAAGGATCAGACAACATCGACAAAGGGAAATTGACAGTCAATGTTTTGGGTAAGATGCTTAATCTAGACTGAAAAAAATAGAGGGAAGATTACTGGTATAAAGAGGTGATGGGGTAGGGACGGGGCAAGAACTGGCGAGCAAGAGATGGATCCAAGCGAAGAGAGGCTGATTTACTGACTTGTAGGTGGAGTCAGGCTGGAAGGAAGGGTGGAGATGGTGCTGGGAGGTAGTAGGTGGAGACAAGGCTGCAGATCAAGGAATAATAATACTAAGTGGAGGAGAAACCAAAGAAGGGCAGTATGATGGGCAGAAGGGAATGTTGGGGTGAGGATGGATGATGGGCCTGGGTAGATCAGAAGGACAGAGAATGGGACTGATGAGGAGTAGATTACCTGAACTTAAAGAGTCCTTTCCAAGCCACAGCATCCCACTTCCCAGTTTCTTTTCCCTTTCCCACCCACTCCATCTTGAGGGTAAGTCATTGAAAAGTGGTATGAGTCTGAAATTTAATGTTTGAAGGCTGGAAGAGGCAGAAATTCTCAATTTTTAAAAAGTGCTTGAATGTATACCTGATCTTTGACTTGTGGGCTATGGCACTAGTTCTGGGTAGGCCGGGTAACCCATTTTTCCTAATGAATACAGATTTGATGAGCTAAATGACCTGTTCCTGTGAATCCAATTTTGTATGATTCTATAGACAGAGACCGAGTTATTAACTGAAAACTGAGCAAGGTTTTTCAGGGGTTAAAATGTAAATAATGAATGTTCTAGAGCAGGAATATAATGAGTTGTTTTGGTGTATACTGTGTATCCAAATAGAATAAAAGATACCCAGGAATGAATTTCTGGTTAGAATCCAGTCAAAGTCTCAGGTGTTGGTATATTTCTTGGACATTGCCTCTTGTCCCACTTCTTATGTGACTCATGAGGTTATATGTGGGTGATGAGGTAGAGCTGATGACTGTTCCTGTAACTGGTCTACTGATATCAGAGGTCAGCTCACAGCCTGGGCTTCTGCTGTTTGTTTAGTGGCATCATTCAGTTCATATAAAAGTCAGGAATGCTTGTTTTTCCTTAATTTTTGTATAGCCCTTTTTGGCCCTTTTCCTTTGCTTTTTGCTGGAGTTGATGAACTGTCTATATGATTGATTGGACTGTTCAAGTGACCAAATGCAATGACGTCAATTTGACCAAGTACAGCTACCTTTCCTTTATAATCCAGAAGGTGCCATTAGCTAAAAAAAGAGCTGGCAATTGAACAGCTCCCACAACCTCAGAATAGCCCAGAGCACGATGGTGACATTGAAATGCTTATGAAATATAATCATTGTTGTCAGAAATCTGACAGCCCTTTGAACATCAGGTGTGAGAGGGTGTTAAAGTTGAGCCATGAATTTATTGAAGGCAGAGCAGAGCCTAGAGGCCATAGAAACTGCTCAGGTTACGTGTCCACTTACGCATTGTACATGAAGTGCTGGAGGAACTCAGCCGGTCAGGCAACATTCATGGAGGGAAATGAACAGTCAATGTTTCGGACTGAGACCCTTCCTCAGAACTTGGGCATGCCTGTACTGATATAGTACGGGAATAGAAATACTTTTCAATACTTAGGGCTGCAAGCATGTTGTAACAATTGCTATCCTCGCCCTGATGTAGAGTTTTGACCCAAAACATCAACACTTAATTTCCACTGACAGATGCTGCTCAGTCCCTTGAGTTCCTCTAGTCTGGGAGAATGTTCCTCCTGATTTCAGATTCTACAGCCTCTTGGGTGTGTCTCTGTGACAGATATGGTGTAGAGTTGAATTCGGTCTGGGCTGTGAACTCAATTCAGTTTTACAGGTCATGGAGATGTGTTTTGACCAGGCTGTGAGCTGGATAGGATTTTAACTGACAGGCTTTTAACTTGTTTATGAGCCCCGTCTCAGCTGATTTTCTGGGCGATAGTAGGGTTCATGATGTCCACAAATTCAGAGTGTAAGAGACCAGGTTTTCATTCCTTTAATAGGTCACTTGACACCGGTATCTGGTGACCATTTGCCAACGCAGAACTGCAGTTTTAGCAGCGTTTGTTTTTTTTCCAGTCTGGATCAAGTTACAGGAGCGAGAACAAGTATACCACTTGGTGACTGAAAGACAGTGTGAGAGGCGATGGTGGGAGGGGAGCAGGGCCTCGGGCAGATCAAATCCTGATCCTAATTCCAGCTCAATGGAGAATCTCTCCACAACTATTTCTCCAGGCAGATTACAACTCGGATTGCAGGGAGACAGAGCAAAGCTGTGAGTGGAAAACCTACAGTTTTGTTTTCAACTCTTGACTTATTATAACCTTTGTGGAAGCAGGTTCAATGTAGAGTTTCAAATTAATGACTGAATGTCGTCTTCTTCAGCGGGGGTGCGTCTGCAAAGGAAAGGGTGCGGGCAAGCAGAACTAGTGGGCGTTTGGACATTCACACCAAGTGGATGGGGTGGGCTGGAGAGGATTGGGTGTGTTTATGTGAGGATGAGAACATTTTGTTTGTGTATGCGTTGGCATGAGTTGTGTAAAAGACCATATATGTGTGGTAGGTGGGATGGTCTCTGCATGCTGGGGGGGGGGGGGTGTAAATTTGTTTACCTGCTGATGTGGTGTGTGGGGGTGGATCCGTGTACGAAGGGAGCTGAGAGTAGATTGAAGAAAGTGTCTGTATGCTTTTAGGGTGAAGCGTGTTTGTGAATATGTTGCTCTTTCCTTTGTCTTTTATTTCTATCCTTTTGCCTCTTGTTTGTAAGTTCTCTGAAGTGTCTTAACTTCTGGTTGCTGAAGTCCTTGCCCATGGAGATGTGATTTTTCAAATTAATCCATTAAAATTATTGCTGGTTTTGAAATCACCATCAAGTTTCTCCCTTTATCTGAGGTCTCTTATGCAGGGGCAAATTTTCCTGGATATCCTTCACAAGTGTGTATGGAAATACATATTTTTTGCTAAACCTTTATGAAACTACGGTCTTGCCAGTGTTTAATAAACATTTAACACATCTTCCTTCTTTTAATACTCTTTCTCTTTTAATAACACTTTGGATACTGTATGCACAAATTGTACTGCCAGCTTCAAAGATAGATGGTCATTCATCTCTAAAGCTTTCTGTTCCTGCACCGTATTTGAAATAAACTAAATAAATTTAGTTTATTAATTATCAGCTCAGTTCATTATGCCTGTTCTTCCTCCTAATATGCATAATTTTTACTCGAAGTTTTTGCTGCTGTGTGACTGCTCTTTTCTTGAGTCTTAAGTCCTTTGAGCTTCACACCTTCTTTTGAAAAGCTGGTGAAAAGGATTTTTATAATGTTCTGTCTCTGGGCTCTAGTACTGTCTGAGCCACATAGATATGTTTTCTACCACTGAATGCAGGTAATAGATTATTGGCTTGGATTTAAAGCTTTCTGTTGCTGTTGTCAATGCAGCAAATATATGTATAGAGTGAGTAGCAACATTAAAAATGTACCAGAGCCCTGTCTACATATGAGAGAAGAAGAAATGATGCCTGGGCCAGGCCATTTCACTGGAACTGTCATGACTCATATTAAACTCTATCTTTCTGAAGTTGGTCATGGAGGGGAAGGATTGATTACAAAAGTGACTGGCTTAGCAATAGCTCTGTTTCCTCTGAGTTGGAAAAAAATCAAGTAAGTTCAAATTTCAGTTTACAACTTCAGCAAATAGGCTGTTGCTTGCAGTGCAGCACTCCTGAGTTATGGCATCCAGATTGGATGCTAAAACCACTTCTTAGGTGGAAAAAAAATCTCCAGGTTGCAACTGGTGTCACATGTGAGTGAGTATAGAGATGGGTTGAGAAAATGATGAGTGTGTGCTGGAGAGATCATTTGAAGGGAGGGTTTAATTTGAACTTTGGGGGAGCTAAACTTGTTTCTGGGGTGGTGTGATTTCCCCACAAGCTAGATAGGTTGCATTTTAGCAGAAAATTCTCACAGAGTGACAGAGGGTGGGATGTGAGTGCTGTTGTGGAGGATTTAAACCAATTTGGCAGGTTGATGGGAACCCAAGAGCACCATTTGAAGAGATGAAAGCTAAATTCAAAAAAGTTCAAAGGTCAGTTTATTATCAAAGTACATATATGTCACTACAGGTATATGCAATGCTGAGATTCATTTTCTTGTGGGCATACTCAATACATCCATAATAGAATAATAACCATAACAGGATCAATGAAAGTCCGCTCAACTAGGGCGTTCAAATGGAGTGCAGAAGATAACAAACTGCAAATATAAATAATAATAAATAAGCAATAAATATTAAGAACACTAGATAAAGAGACCTTGAAAGTAAGTTCATAGGTTGTGGGAACATTTCATTGATGGGCAAATGAAGTTGAGTGAAATTATCCCCTTTGTTTTCAAGAGCCTGATGGTTTAGGGGTAATAACTGCTCCTGAAACTGGCGGTGTGAGTCCTGAGGTTCCTGTACCTTCTTCCTGGTGGCAGCAGCGAGAAGAAAGTGTGAAATAGAGGATAGGGGTTCAGATGAAGGAGTATTTAGATAGGGGGGAAAAACGACATCAGTGCATTGCAGAGTCAGAGTGATGACAGGGCCTGACAAGGTGTTCCCTCGGACCTTGTGGGAGGCAAGTGCTGAAACTGCAGGGGCCCTAGCAGAGATATTTAATTCATCCTTAGCGACAGAAGAGGTACCACAGGATTAGAAGATAGCCAATGTTGTTCAGTTGTTTAAGAAAGGCTCTATTAATAAGCCAGGAAATTACAGGCCAGTGAGTCTGACATAATTTGTGGGAAAGTTACTGGATGTCATTCTAAGGGACCGGATATATAAGTATTTGGATAGACAGGGACTGTTTAAGGTTAGTCAGCATGGCTTCATGCATGGTAGGTCATGTCTAACCAATCTTCCTCAAGTTTTTGAGGAAATTACCAGGAGGGCTGATGATGTTCTACATTGTCTTTACCAAAGCCTTTGACAAAGTCCCACATGGGAGACTGGTCAAGAAGCTTCAGTCACTCGGTATTCAAGATGAGGTAGTAAATTGGATTAGACATTGGTTTTGTGGGAGAAGCCAGAGAGTGGTAGTGGAGGGTTGCCTCTCTGACTGGAGGCCTGTGACTAGTGGAGTGCCACAGGGATCGGTGCTGGGTCCATTGTAGTTTGTCATCTGTATCAATGATAATGTGGTTAACTGGATCAGCAAATTTGTGGATGACACCAAGATTGGGAGTGTAGTAAATAGTGAGGAGGACTATCATGGCTTGCAGAGGGGAAAAATAGGCTGAAAAATGGCAGATGGAATTTAATGCAGACTAGTGTGAGGTGTTTGGAAGGACCAACCAGGGTAGGTCTTACACAGTGAACAGTGGGGCACTGAGGAGTGTGGTAGGACAAAGGGATCTGGGAATACAGGTCCATAATTCATTGAAAGTGATGTCACAGGTTGTTAGGGTTGTAAAGAAAGGTTTTGGCACATTGGCCTTCATAAGTCAAATACTGAGTACAGGAGATGGGATGTTGTGTGTTGAAGTTGTATAGTACATTGGTGAAGCCTAATTTGGATTATGGTGTGCAGTTTTGGTCACCTACCTACAGGAAAGATGTAAATAAGTTTGAAAGAGTACGGAGAAAATTGACAAGGATGTTGCTGGGTCTGGAGGACCTGTGTTATAGGAAAGATTGAATTGGTCAGGACTTGCAACGTGGAAAATTGAGAGGAGATTTGATAGAGGAATACAAAATTCTGAGGGGTATAGACAGGGTAAACGCAAGCAGGCTCTTTCCTCTGAGGTTGGGTGGGATTACAATCAGATGTCATGGATTAAGGGTGAAGGGTAAAAAGATTAAGGGGAACATGAGGGGAAACTTTTTTACTCAGAGTCATGAGAGTGTGGAATGAGCTGCTAGCTCAAGTGGTGCATGTGAGTTCAATTTCAAAGTTTAAATGAAGTTTGAATAGGTACTTGGATAGTAGGGTATGGAGGACTATGGTCCTTGCGCAGATCAATGGGAGTAGGCAGTTTAAATGCCAAAGGACCTCTTTCTGTCGTGTACTTCTCTGGCTTTATAACAAGCATGTAATGGAAGGGATCATACAAACATAAGAGTGTGCCTGAAAACAGAGTAAGGTGAAGAAAGATTGATAATATAAAGTTTAAAAAAAAATCTCTGAATGCATGCAGCATTCATAACCAGATGGGAGAGATGATGGCACAAATAGAAATAAAGGTAATGATCTAACAGCTATTGCAGATGTGATTACAGGTTAACCTGGGCTGGATCTGAAGGAAGTGGAAATGGGATAGCTCTGTTAATAAAGGATGAGATCACTGTAGAATTGGTTTGTGTGGAGATGAAAAACAGAAAGGGAAAGAAGTCACTGGTAGGTGTAATATAAAAGTTACCTAATAATAGCTATGTTGTAGGACCAGTTACAAATCTAGGAATAATGGAGACACGTACTGAAAAAACCCTGTGCAATTTTAATTGCTGTCAAGATCAAACAAATCGAATCAGAATCAGTTTTATTATCACCGGCATGTGACATGAAATTTGTTAACTTAGCAGCAGTTCAATGCAGAACATAATATAGAAGAGAACAAATAAATAAATAAAATGATAACAAATAAGTAAATCAATTACAGTATATGTATATTGAATAGATTAAAAGATGTGCAAAAAAACAGAAATACTGTATATTTTAAAAAGTGAGGTAGTGTCCAAGGGTGGTAGAGGGGAAGAAGCTGTCCAGAATCGTTGAGTGTGTGCCTTCAGGCTTCTGTAACAGAAAAGGGCATGCCCTGGGTACTGGAGGTCCTTAATAATGGCTGCCACCTTTCTGAGATACCACTCCTTGAAGATGTCCTGGGTACTTTGTAGGCTGATACCGAAGATGGAGCTGACTAGATTTACAACTTCTTCCGGTCCTGTGCAGTAGCCCCTCCATACCAGACAGTGATGCAGCCTGTCAGAATGCTCTCCACAGTACATCTATAGAAGTTTTTGAGTGTATTTGTTGACATACCAAATCTCTTCAAACTCCTAATGAAGTATAGCTGTTGTCTTGCATTCTTTGTAACTACATCGATATGTTGAGACCAGGTTAGATCCTCAGGGATCTTGACACCCAGGAACTTGAAACTGCTCACTCTCTCCACTTCTAATCCCTCTATGAGGACTGGTATGTGTTCCTTCGTTTTACCCTTCCTAAAGTCCACAATCAGCTCTTTCGTCTTACTGATGTTGAGTGCCAGGTTGTTGCTGCGGCACCACTCCACTAGTTGGCGTATCTCACTCCTGTACACCCTCTCGTCTCCACCTGAGATTCTACCAACAATGGTTGTATCGTCAGCAAATTTATAGATGGTATTTGAGCTATGCCTAGCCACACAGTCATGGGTATATAGAGAGCAGAGCAGTGGGCTAAGCACACACCCCTGAGGCGCACCAGTGTGGATCGTCAGCGAGGAGGATATGTTATCATTAATCTGCACAGATTGTGGTCTTCCAGTTAGGAAGTCAAGGATCCAGTTGCAGAGAGAGGTGCAGAGGCCCAGGTTCTGTAACTTCTCAATCAGGATTGTGGGAATGATGGTATTAAATGCTGATCTATAGTCGATGATCAGCATCCTGAAGTCAGTGTTTGTGTTGTCCAGGTGGTCTAAAGCCATGAGGAGAGCCATTGAGATTGCATCTGCTGTTGACCTGTTGAGGCAATAAGCAAATTGCAATGGGTCCAGGTCCTTGCTGAGGCAAGAGTTCAGTCTAGTCATGACCAACCTCTCAAAGCATTTCATCACTGTTGACGTGAGTGCTAACGGGCGATAGTCATTAAGGCAGCCCATATTATTCTTCTTCGGCACTGGTATAATTGTTGCCTTTCTGAAGCAAATGGGAACTGCTGCCCGTAGCAGTGAGAGGTTGAAAATGTCCTTGAATACTCCCGCTTGTTGGTTGTGTTATGATCCCAGCCCCCTCTTTTGTGAGAATCGCAAGAGCACCCGTCGAAAGGGGGGGGCGGGGTCAGTAGACCCAGTCGGAGAGGGAGAGAGAGAGAGAGACGTGCCAAATTGCAGGTACCACCAGGGATACAGAATAAAGACAACAGCAACTATAGTCTCATGGAGACCACGTGAAAAGCCCTTGGGCAAGGTGGGCTGGTTGAGAGAGAGATTGCATCATCCCAACCTGATTGACACCTGCGACCCCGTGAGAAAGTATAAAGGAGAGTCTCGGGGGGACAGCCCCTCAGACGCACCCAGAAGACACGAGAGAGTGGTCCCGCAGCAGCGGGAAGCCATTCTGAAGGAAGCCACGTGCGTTAGATTCCGGGATTGGAATTTGTAGCTGGAATCACAGAAAACCGTTTTTAACTAGCATCGGGGAGAGGAAACCAACGCTCCCCCGATTTCACGGAAGATTCATCAAGACTCGGCAAGTTTTTTCTTCTCCCCCCAATCTCTCTCTCTCGGTCGCCCCACGCAAAACCCAGCGATTTTCAAAGGGCTGAGGCCTGCAGACTTTCAGAGTGACTTTTATATTTCCAACGGACAATCTATTAACCCCTAGACACCAGCAGAGCTCACTTCTTAATGATGATTATTACTATACCCGCGCTTTAGATTGAATGTTGACGATGTGCACTATCTGAATGTATGTATTAACACTACTTTTGTGTCCCTTTATAAATAAAAACGTTTGAAAATAGTGACAACAGACTTCAACAGACCTCTCTATCTTTGCTGGTAAGTTATCCAGTTACGGGATACGTAACAATTGGGTTTCTCGTCCAGGATTTGGCACCAAATTGGGAGACCAGTGATTCGGGCTTGTAAATCAAAAAACTTGAATCTGGTTACGCGGGTAGCCAGACGGGAAACCAGCAAAAATGGACGTGGGGGAATTTATGGAAAACCCGACGGTGGGGGGCGCTAGAGGCGGCCACCAAATCAGACTTGTTAAATTTGGCGAAGGGGTTGAACCTCACAGAAGTGAGGTCGTCCATGAAAAAGCGGGAGGTACGAAGGGCCATAACTCAGTATTATGTTGGGAAGAATGTGTTTGAAGATGAGGTATTGGAAGATATCCCTGACAAAGTACCATCAAGTGGGACGGTTCAGTTAGAGGTGGAGAAATTAAAGTTGGAACGTGAAATTAAGTTAAAAGAGCTGGAAGTGGCTGAGAGAGAGAGAGAGATGGAAAGGCAAGAGAGAGAGAGGGAAAGGCAAAGACAGCATGAAATTCACCTAAAGAAGCTAGAAGCAGAAGAGAAAGAGAAGGAACGGGCCGAGAAAGAGAAACAGAGGCAACATGACTGGAAAATTGAGAAGATGAAGAACGAGCGAAGAGATCAAGGGTTAGACCAAGCAGAGCAGTTTAATGTTAGTAGGGAGTTGAGATTGGTACCCCCGTTCGAGGAGACAGATGTCGATAGCTATTTCCTGCTTTTTGAAAATGTGGCAGTAAATCAGAAGTGGCCAAAAGAGCAGTGGGTGGCGTTGTTACAAAGTGTGTTAAAGGGGAAGGCCCAACGAGCATATGCGGCCTTGTCCCTGGAGGAGGGAGGAGCGGAGAATTATGATGATGTAAAAAAAGGTAATTCTCCGGACTTACGAATTGGTACCTGAGGCCTATAGACAAAAGTTTAGAAATTTAAGGAAAGGGTGGAATCAAATGTATACCGAGCTAGCCCATGAGAAGGGGGTGCTCTTGGACCGTTGGTGCACCGCGGAAAGAGTGGGCGAGGATTATGGGCGTCTCAGGGAGTTATTTCTGATTGAGGAATTCAAAAGTTGTGTTCCGGAGGAGTTCCGGGTGTATTTGAATGAGAAGCTGGATAAGTCCATTTCAGAATTTGCCAGGTTGGCGGACGAATATGCCCTAACCCACAAGACAAAGACTCCCTTGAATAAAGGTCCCCAGAGAGGCCGTGGGAACGATCGAGAAAGTCCGACGAGTGAGGCAGAGGTCCCACCGGGAGCTAGTGGTAAGGTTGAGGGGGAAAGGCAAGACGGCCAGAGGGCTCTGGGTTTGACCTGTTTTAATTGTGGAAAGGAGGGGCACATTGCATCTCGATGCTTTGCTCCCAGGAAGGAGATAGGAAGAGGGAAAGCCACAGTCCCTATCGGGTGTGCCGTGGTAATCAGCAGATCGACCAGAGAGCCGAGGGTAGACAGAGTACGAGAGGGCTCTGGGAGTTGTCTGTCACACGGAACCGTGTCTGTGACGGAGGGAGACATACCAGTTCCCGTACGAATCTGGAGGGATACGGGCTCTGAATTATCCCTGGTTAGCCGTAAGGTACTAGAATTTGGTCGGGAAACGGGCATGGTAAAGGTGGAAGGAATAAATAAAAGGATAGAAATGGTGTCCTTATATAAGGTCATTCTGGATTGTGAGCTGGTGTATGGATCAGTTGAAATAGGGGTGTCCTCAGAATTCCCGAGAGATGACGTGGACATCCTGCTGGGAAACGACTTAGCAGGGGGTAAGGTTTGGTCAGCCATGCTGCTGAACCTGGCGACTGGCGAGTATGGTGGCCCCGTCCCTAGCGCCCAAGGACCATCTCGCCGGCGTGGTCACTCGCAGCCTGTCGAGAGAGAGAGCTGTGAACGAGAGCAGTTTAAATCTGGCCAGTTTTGATTTGGCCGAGATGTCTTTGCTGACCCTGTGCCATGCGGGTTTAGAGGGTGGTAAGACGAAGAGTAGTAAAGTGAAAGGGGGTAAGGGAGAGGAGATAGATCTGCCCTTAGTGAAGAGGAAGGTCCTAAAGGTAGGAAATAAAGATGAGAAACAGATAAAGCTGTTAAAAGGTCCCGAGTTGGACATGGATGATCTGTCTGGTTTGGCAGAATTGTTTGAAGAACTTGAGAGTTCTAAAGGTGTTCCCGATAATGAGAGGAGGGCAGTCCTAGATGGAAAGGATACCCTTGCCTCGAAGGAGTCTGCTGAAAAGGCCGAGGAGGTTGTTTCAGCTCGCAGGGTTGCGCCTTCCCCGGGTGGGAGCTGCCCAGAGAGTAACTGGGAGGATCGGGGGAAGTTAGAATTTGAAAAAGGAACGGGTGTTGAAAGCCTGGAAGAGGCCAATGTCCCGTTTGAGTGTGTCCGAGATGGGGATGCACGTGGTGCTGAACCTGGTAACGGAGCTCAGAAGTCTGAGGGATCTGATTCAGTGGAACAGGGCGGCCGTCCTTGTGGGTCAGATGGATTTGGTTCAGTGGGAAAAGGGTTAACCTTGGTAACCGGGGGAAGTGTGAGTTCCCCGGCGTCTGTACTCGAAGGTGGGTTCAAAGTTAACGCCGAATTTAAGAATGGGGGGGGGTGAGGATTGTTAGCAAAGGAAACGAAAAGCCTGTAGTTTCCAAACCGAAGGAAGAAATCTTAAGTCTGGCAGATCGCTCACAGAGTGAGCCGGGGAATAGCGGGGGCCCCCACTCTATTGTTATGCCAGGATGGGGTGTGAAAAGGCTGCCTTCGACATGCTACTTGAGCGAAGAGTTCGAATCAAACACCAATAGCCTGAAGGGGACTGATAAAAGGGCCAGCCACCTGGGTAAAATCAAAGAATTGGGTGAAAAGGGTCTAAGTTTGGGGCATGGTGTTGCAAAAATAACCCCGATGAACGAGGCTGGCGGGAGTTCACCACGAAAAATTACTCAAGTTCCCCACAGGGGGGCTCGCCGGAAAAGAGGCGACGGTTAATGGAGATGCCATTGTTAGACAGCCAGGCTGGTTGAACGGGTTTACGCCAAAGCCTGTGAATAATAAAGACAGCCCTTTGGAGACCTACCGGTTAAGTTAAACGACTGAAACGATTAGTATTCGCGTAAACTTTTGTAAATGCACCTAAGCTAAGGTTACACCTCCTTAGTTTTGTTGCTTAGGAAAAAAAAAATAGGTGGTTATTGAATTGAAGTCTGATGTACAGTTCGCAATGTTAAGATATTAAAGAAAGGGACACTGTAATCGTTAACTATTTAGATACTGACTTGAATGTATAACGGTAGTATTTTGTGAAAAGAAGAACTTGTGTATTGTGTTAGATTCAAAACTCCTGTAAGACTGTGGACCACTCCGTTTTAACCGCTGATAAAAACGTTTTTTAAGAGGGGAGGTGTTATGATCCCAACCCCCCTCCTTTGTGAGAATCGCAAGAGCACCCGTTGAAAGGGGGGGGGTCAGTAGACCCAGTCGGACAGAGAGAGAGAGAGACGTGCCAAATTGCAGGTCCCACCAGGGATACAGAATAAAGACAACAGCGACTATTGTCTCATGGAGACCACGTGAAAAGCCCTTGGGCAAGGTGGGCTGGTTGAGAGAGAGATTGCATCATCCCAACCTGATTGACACCTGCGACCCCGTGAGGAAGTATAAAGGAGAGTCTCAGGGGGACAGCCCTTCAGACGCACCCAGAAGACACGAGAGTGTTCCCGCAGCAGCGGGAAGCCATTCTGAAGGAAGCCACGTGCGTTAGATTGGAATTTGTGGCTGGAATCACAGAAAACCGTTTTTAACTAACATCGGGGAGAGGGAACCAACGCTCCCCCGATTTCACGGAAGATTCATCAAGACTCGGCAAGTTTTTTCTCTTCTCCCCCGAATCTCCCTCTCTCTCGGTCGCCCCACGCAAAACCCAGCGATTTTCAAAGGGCTGAGGCCTGCAGACTTTCAGAGTGAGACACCAGCAGAGCTCACTTCTTAATGATGATTATTACTGTACCCGCGCTTTAGATTGAATGTTGACGTTGTGCACTATCTGAATGTATGTATTAACCCTACTTTTGTGTCTCTTTATAAATAAAAACGTTTGAAAATAGTGACAACAGACTTCAACAGACCTCTCTATCTTTGCTGGTAAGTTATCCAGTTACGGGATACATAACAGTTGGCACAGGTTTTCAGAGCCTTACCAGGTACTCCATGTGGACCTTCCATCTTGCAAGGGTTCACTCTCTTTAAAGACAGCCGAACATTGGCCTCTGAGACAGAGATCACAGGGTCATCAGGTGCAGCAGGGATCTTCGCCCTTGAAATAGCCATCCGCACATCATACCTAGTTTTCTGGTATAGGCCTGGGTCACCAGACTTGAATTGGTAAGATAGGCATAAACAGAAACTCATAGAGTGTATTTGGAAATGGTTTCTTAAAGCAACATATTGAGGAACCAACCAAGGAAATGGCAATTTTATGCCAGGAATTCTGAAGTGGAATGGGATTAATTAATGAACTTATAAGTTTGGATACACTGGGACACTGATCATAGCATGGTAGAATTTTATATTCAGTTTAAAGGTGCAAAACTTGGGTCATGAGCTTGTATACTAAATTTATATAAAGATAGTTATAATGAGGACAGAGTTAGCTTAAATAAATTGGGATATAAATTAAAGCCTAGGATGATATCAGTAGTGACACACATTATAAGGAGATGCTTTGTAATTCTCAGGAAAGGTAAATTCTAGTGAGAAAGTATGGCTTCACAAAAATGTGCATTATATTAATCATTGGCTGCCTAAGGAAGTAAAAATGGTATCAAATTGAAAGAAAAGCGTATAATGTCATCAAGGTCATGTAGGCCAGAGAATTAGAGATGTTTTAGAAAGCAGCAAAGGATAGTTTAAAAATTATAACATGTGAGAGGATAGAGAATGATTGTAAACTAGCAAGTATTGACAACATGTAGCAGCTCTTATATGTATAGAAAAAGGAATAATATTAAAGTAGATGGTTGGTCCCTTAGAGGATGAATTCAGGGCTTGCCCTCTTCAAATGAAGTCACAGAAAGAGGATAAAGTGATGTGCTCTTGTTGAATGCCAGACAGGATATTTGTCACTGAAGCAGGGGTTGATCAATAATTGTCATAACATTGTCAAACACATTAGATTCCATTTTATCAGATCCAGTATTGAGTCAGGTTAAAATGTCAATTTGTATTTATGTAGCAAGCTGGAATAAGTTGCCTTGTGTTTCTCTTGGCAAAGCCTGTTCAAAGTAAATTTACTATCAAAATACATATATGTCACTATATACAACCCTGAGATTCATTTTCTTACAGACATGCTCGTGCAGAGATTTCCCTTCTCTACCTCTCCCCAACTCGCACACCTTTCTCAGCAGTTCAGAGGGTCTGTTCTCCTCCCAGTCCCTGGTCCACTCTTCCATCTTCACCAACCGTTCCCTTGCTCACATTTGCAGCTGAATTGATGCAAAGACCACACTTTTCACTTTTCACCATCCGGGGCCACACAGTCCTTCCAGGTGAAGCAGTGATCCACAGGCATTTCTTTGAAACAAGTGTACTGCAGTAGTCCTCACAATGTGGCCTTCTACACTTTGGAGAAACTAAACAGATATTGGGTGACTCACTTGCAAAGCACCCGCATTCAGTCCACAGGGGATACCTGGAGTTTAATGCTACCTGCCACTTTAATTCTTCATCTCACTCTCGTTGACCCATCTGTCTGTGACCTTCAGCAATATTTACCAACATATGCTTGAGGAACGACACCCAATCTTCTGTCTAGGCACATTGCAGCCTTCTGGACTTGGTGTAGAATTCCACAACTTCTGTTAACTTGCTGTCTCGTATCAGAACTGGACCATGCTGTTGTAATTTTTTCTGTCTTACCAGTGCAGCCCGACCTGCAAAACATTTGCTGCTGCTCTGCATTTTTTAGTATTTATATTCCCTTATCTCCCGTTTCCTCACTCTGTCCGACTGCCCTCATTTTGTAGTTCCCTTCAGTCATCCTCATTAAACTATCAATTACATTACTTTATATGCAGCTCATCCCATGTACAACCTAAGTGTTGCCGTATTAGAGATATTCCTTTTGTCCTACCCATCTTTCTGTAAACCTTTTGGTAACTCAAAGCTAACTTTTTAAAAACTTCTCTTTCCTACCTCCAATGAAAGATCTTCAGCAAAAATTATTTAACTGTGTGTCTCTTTGCATAAGTGTTGCCTGGCGTGCTGAGCATTCCCAGCAGTTCCTGTCTTTATTTCAGGCTTCCAGCATCTACAGCCATTTGATTTTCTGAGCTTGTGCTGATCCACGGCCAGTCTCTTCACCCAGATCCAGTGCAATTCATGTCATCTGGACTTTTCATATAGTCCCTACAGCAAATCATAGACTGAGTTCTTCCTGATCATTCCAGGAATGTCACCCAGCCAGAAGCCTCCGACCATTCATTGCTCCACTCCAGGCAAAGCCTGGATAATTGATGAGCTAGAATGTCTAGGTGACAGGTGAATGGGGTGTTGGAAGGTCAGTGAACAGCGCTCTGTTTGGGCCACTTGCTGACATGTAAAGAAGGCATATTAGCCTGGTAACTACAGGGTGACAATGGACTATCAAAAAGAATGGGACAGAACAGCCAACTTGTTGTTTCTGACCAGATGTGATGGCTACTGTGCACACTGATTAGGGAAATCTCAGTGACCCAGCAGAGCTCCAACCTAAGGTAGAGACAGCCTGACAGCGGCAAATTTCATTAACGTGCGCAGGATGTGTATATGTACAGGTAGGTGCTGGAAAAAGGCCAGTAACATCATGAAGAATCCCACCAACCTTGCTCTTGGGCTGTTTGTCCCACTCCCATTAGGGAGGAGGCTACGTAGCATCCACTCCAGGACCACTAGACTCAAAAGCAGTTAGTTTCCCCAAGCAATAAGGCTGATCAACACCTCTGCCCCCTAACCCATCACTCCATGTCCCCAACCACCACTACTTTATCGTTTCCTGTTAGAGTCACCTTAAGTACAGACACTCCTGTGCCTAGCATCACTTTATGGACATAAAATCAATGTATATAAGCTATCTAATGTATTTATATTTATTGCATTATTATTATTGCTATTATGTTCTTTATCTTATTGTGTTTTTTTTTGTGCTACATCAGATCCATAGTAGTAATAATTTCATTCTCCTTTACACTTGTATATAGGAAGTGACATTAAACAGCCTTGAATGTTGAATCAGCCCTTGATGCACTGATGGAGACCATTGTGAAGGCATTCCTGTGCCCCCCAAAAATAAAACCTCACAGAAAAGGCCTGCATCTGTTGTTAAAGAACGTGGGAATAAAATAGGCCAGATTAAACAAAATAGGGAATTTGTGTGATTCAGTTATTAATTAGATCAAATTTTTGATACCTATGTTATGTATATTTTTGTTTTAAGGCGCCATCTAATTATTGTGTAATATTCTGACACATCTTCATGGATTTTAGCACTGGCAGAAGATATTATAGAATAATGTAAAAATATGGTATTAATGATGTGCTAAGTTTGATCTCCTGGCATTAACACTCGGAAACTAACCACCCAGTGTGCTAAACACAAAATCCTATTTGTGCTTTTGCATCAGAGATATAAAACCAACTGTGATCAATTAACTGCTTTGATAGTTTCCAATCCAATTAGTATTGGTATAAATGTGAGCAAAATATCTGATTCCCAGATACACATTTGAGTGCTGAGGTACTTTCAGGGGAAATGGACATGCCCCTATGAATGAACAGTTGAAAAGTGTATATTAAATTATTATTATATGACATATCTGTTACTTCTAGCACTTAATTTTTTGGAATTTTACAAAGTCATATGGCCATCACCTTAGAAGGGGAATGCTGCCAGGTATTGGTTGAGCAGTATAGTGTTGGCCATGCAACAAAAATGTTTTTTTAAATAATCTTTAACCATGTGAATGTAATTGAAGGTCTAAGATAGATGGGTTTAAAGAGTACGGAATATTTTCTTAACCCATTTGCTGCTCTGTGAAAGTTGGTGATATTCCACCATGTGTATGCTCTTCCAGTCATTGATAAGCTTATAAATATTTATTCCCTACAGTTACACGGGTATAAACAAGACAAAGAATCAATATGAGAACCGTGAAATGCTGGGTTCCCTGTCAAATAATTTTAAAAAGAGATGAAGTGATATTACAGTGCATTTCTGGTCAAATTTCACTTCATATCTGTATTGTTTGTAATGGTCAAATAATTCAATTCAGACAAGTTTAACGTTGCTTTGTATTATTTAGATAAATGAACCCTTGCAGAAGCAACATCATCTTAAATAGGATTTAACTGCAGAGACATTTACCTACAATAACTACCATAAATTAGTTGTGTAAGGGCACCTGCTGATACCATAGGCTCCTAACTAAAATATTTCAGACCAGTCCCACAAACTCTGTAGATTTAATTTACAGATTAACAAATTATCTTTATATTTGGCATATAGCTAGCATCTTTGGACATGTATACAACTTGCATGTATATCAGTGTGAACTAGTCTGCATTAAATTTTGCAAACAATTCATTCCAGTAAAAGCAAATTTGTTCATAGCCTACAGCTCATATAGCAACTAGCGTTCTGACCCAATTTTCTATGATTATATTGGCTGCAGGGAGGAGGATGTAGGGAGTAGATAATTACTCTAAACACTTCAGAATTTTTTGTGATTCTGCAATGGGCCGATCGATGTTTTCTTGAGTGCATTTTCTTTCTTTAATCTGAGTTGGTATTGAATTATCCACGTGGAAGAGACAGTGATAACCTCAATCCTACCATGCAGGGCCTCAAGGAGTAAAACATCCTGTCCCTACCCCTGCAGCGTTACATTTAAGAAGTTAATCTCTCAACGTTCTCTTTCATTGCTGAGGGTGCATGTTGTAAGGTACGTTACTGTGGGTATTCACATTGCATGGAGTACCTTCCTGGGGTTCTAGATGATGCTGGAGTATTCTGTGGTACTCACGGTAGAGTGGGCATTTACCTAGGGCACTAAATCTAGAGAATGCTGTGGGCATATTGTTGTGTAATGGAGTGTCAAGTGAAAACTCTAGGGAGAGGTAAGCTGATTATTTTCAGAATACGGGATGTTCTGATTGCTATCACTTTGAATTGTTGCACAGTGCACTGCATTTTAATATTGCTGCAGCTTTCTTCACCCGAAACCAATAAAAGTGAACAGACAATATCACCAGGAGAAAGAGCCTCCTGAAAATGTTTTGGGATATCATCGTCTGCTGTGTGATGGAATAATGCCTTTCACAATCTCACAATGCTAATTACCTCTGTGACATATGAAATGCGGCATCCATTGATAATTGGTGGATGATCTGTTTTGGTTATATTAGCTGAGGTATCAGAGCTCTGATTTAAGAGTCACTCTCCTTCCACTCTACAGTTGGTTTCTCTTAAAGTTTTTAAAAAATCTCCTTCCCAAATTGTCCTGCAATCTCCACTTCTTTGTACACAGACATACTCTTTCTATTTCAGGTTGCAGGCATCCTATAATATTGCTTTTCCTTGTTTTTCACAACTAAAATAATTCTGGGTTCTTCGAGAATATCTCTGCTCTTCTCTGAGTGGTGGCATCCATTTGTTTTTACTATCCATTTTTAAGGGCATTAAGATCTGCAAAGAATATTTTGACACCTACAGATATCAATCATTTGCTATTTTGGCTTTGTGAGGATGGTTAACATCACTATCTTTCATTCAGTGTAGAGATTATGCATGCACGGTCGATATTTTTCTCAATTACAGGTGAAATGGGAGAAAATTGGGAATATTGAATTAGCTTGTGGCTAGTTTGTAGATCAACACCATTTGACTTCCTTTATTCCCTATCTTTTACTGATCTTGTCCAGCAAAGTTCTTTATTGTGAAGCAACTAATAAATACTTAAACAAAAACAAGGGGAAGCAATATTATAGAAAGCTTACAATCTAAAGCAGAAAGAGAGTATGTCTGTGTACAAATAACTGGAAATATTTAAAAAAGCATCAGGCTAACATCAAACATAGAGTTAAAGGAGAGTGACCCCCACCCCACCCCTTACATTCAAGTCAGAGCATCTGATAAAAGAATACTAGAACCTGGGAACATATGAAATAGAGGAAGAATGGCCTGTTTGATCCTTTGAGTTTGATTTGCCGTTCATCAAGGTCTTGGCGGATTTTCTGTAACATTTCCCAGCACCGTGCCTTATCCCGTGATCTGCTTAATAACCACGAATCTATTAATCTCAGTTTTGAATGAAGTTGATAACCAAAAATCTGCAGCGTCCTAGGGTGCAGAATTTCAATTTCTCTAAGTGAAGAAATTTTTGCTTATCTCAGTTCTAAATGACATTCCCATAATCTTAAAACCATACTCTGTGGTCTTAAGACTCCTCAGCGAGACCCATCTAGCTGGTCAAAGCTTTAACAATTTTATTACCGTTGAACAAATCTCTCATCCTTCCCAATTTGAAAGAATACAATCCCACTCTCCTCATTCCGAGCCAGCCAGTGGTGTAGTGGCATCCGCACTGGACTTCGAGATGAGTAATCCCGGCTTCAAATCTGGCCAGCTCCATGTACGTTTTCCATCCTTGTTGGGTTGAGCATCGAGCTAGCAACTTGGCATCATAAAAAATAGTTAAGTGCTAAAGAACTGGCAAGTTTGCTGGCTGATACGCCACAAAGTACAGTAACAACAACAACAACTCCTCATTACTGGACCCAGTCTAATAAATCTTTTCTACACCTACTCCATGGTGTGATATCCTTTTCCGGATAAGGAGACCAAAACTTTGTAGTCACACCAACGCCAATTTCAATGAGACTTTGTCACTCCTGTAATCAACCCCGGTGATTATACAGGCTATTGTTCCAGTTGACCTCCTAAACACCTGATGCACCTTCTTGTTGGTCTTCAGTGACCTGTGTGAAAAGCACATCCAGCCCCTTGGAACATTAACACTACTCAACATTTCACCATTAACAAATACTCTGCTTTTCTGTTACATTCATCAAAATTACCTCGCATTATTACCTCACGTCATGCTCTATTCTTGCCTACTTACTCAGCTTGTCAATATCCTCCTTGAAGTCTTTTTACATACTCATATATGTACCTATGTACTCCAAGCAACTCGGTGAAAAGGTTATTGAAAAGCACGTCAGGAACTGGATACAAGAAAATTACCAAGTTACTGAATATCCCTTAGAGTACAGTTAAGTCAATCATCAAGAAATTGAAAGAATATGACACAGCTGGATATCTGCCTAGAGCAGGTCATCCTCAAAAACTGAGTGACTGTGCAAGAAGGGGACTAGTGAGGGAGGCCACCAAGAGACCCGTCACAACTCTGGAGAAGTTACAAGCTTCGATGTCTGAGATGGGAGAGACTGAATACAACAACTGCCTGAGTGCTTCACCAGGTGCAGCTTTATGGGACAGTGGCAAAGAGAAAGCCACTGTTGGAAAAAAATTCATATAACATCTTGGCTAGAGTTTGTCAGAAGACTCGAAAGTCAGCTGGAAGAAGGTTCTATGGTCTGATGAAACCAAAATTGAGCTTTCTGGCCATCAGACTAATAATAAATAAACAAGTAAATCAATTACATATGTTGAATAGATTTTTTAAAATGTGCAAAAACAGAAATACTGTATATTTTTTAAAAAGTGAGGTAGTGTCCAAAGCTTCAATGTCCATTTAGCAGTCGGATGGCAGAGGGGAAGAAGCTGTTCCTGAATCGTTGAGTGTGTGCCTTCAGGCTTCTGTACCTCCTGCCTGATGGTAACAGTGAGAAAAGGGTATGACCTGGGTGCTGGAGGTCCTTAATAATGGATGCTGTCTTTCTGAGACACCGCTCCCTGATGATATCCTAGGTATTTTGTAGGCTAGTGCCCAAGATGGAGCTGACTAATTTACAACCTTCTGCAGCTTCTTTCGGTCTTGTGCAGTAGCCCCTCCATACCAGAGAGTGATGCAGTCTGTCAGAATGCTCTCCACGATACATCTACAGAAGTTTTTTGAGTGTATTTGTTGACATACCAAATCTCTTCAAACTCCTAATAAAGTATAGCTGCTGTCTTGCCTTCTTTATAACTATGTCGATATGTTGGGACCAGGTTAGATCCTCAGAGATCTTGACACCCAGGAACTTGAAACTGCTCACTCTGTCTACTTCTGATCCCTCTATGAGGACTGGTATGTGTTCCTTCATCTTGCCCTTCCTGAAGTCCACAATCAGCTCTTTCGTCTTACTGACCTTGAGTGCCAGGTTGTTGCTGCAGCACTATTTCACTAGTTGGCATATCTCACTCCTGTATGCCCTCTCATCATCACCTGAGATTCTACCAACAATGGTTGTATCGTCAGCAAATTTGTAGATGGTATTTGAGCTATGCCTAGCCACACAGTCATGTGTATACAGAGAGTAGAGCAGTGGGCTAAGCACACACCCCTGAGGTGTGCCAGTGTTGATCGTCAGCAAGGAGGATATGTTATCACCAATCTGCACAGATTGTGGTCTTCCAGTTAGGAAGTCGAGGATCCGATTGCAGAGGGAGGTACAGAGGCCCAGGTTCTGCAATTTCTCAATCAGTATTGTGAGAATGATGGTATTAAATGCTGAGCTATAGTCGATGAATAGCGTCCTGACATAGGTGTTTGTGTTGTCTAGGTGATCTAAAGCCATATGGAGAGCCATTGAGATTGTGTCTGCCATTGACCTATTGTGACGATAGGCAAATTGCAATGGGTCCAGGTCCTTGCTGAGGCAGGAGTTCAGTCTAGTCATGACCAACCTCTCAAAGCATTTCATCACTGTAGATGTGAGTGCAACCGGGCGATAGTCATTAAGGTAGCCCACGTTATTCTTCTTAGGCACTGGTATGATTGTTGCCTTCAAAAACACAGCATTCCTACCAAGAAGCATGGTGGTAGCTGCATCATGCTGTGGGGATGCTTCACTACAAAAGGCTTGTGAAGGCAGAGGTTAAAATGAATTCAACAAAATACAGGGAAATCCTGGAGGAAAACCTGATGCAGTCTGCATGAGAAGTGCGACTTGGGAGATTTGTTTTCCAGCAAGACAATGACCCCAAGCATAAAGCCAAAGCTACACCTTTGTGGCTTAAAAATGGCTTAAATGAATGGCTTAAAAACAACAAAGTTAATGTCTTGGAATGGCCAAGTCAGAGTCCTGACCTCGATCCAATTGAGAATTTGTGTCTGGACTTGAAAAGGGCCGTTTACTCACGATCCCCATGCAATCTGACAAAGCTTGGGCAGTTTTGTAAAGAAGAATAGGGAAAAATTGCAGTGTCCAGATGTGCAAAGCTGATAGAGACCTATCCACACAGACTCAAGGCTGTAACTGCTGCTAAAGCTGCATCTACTAAGTACTGACTCGAAGAGGGTGTGTAATTATGCAATCAATTATTTTGTGTTTAATAATTGTAATAAATTTATACCAATTTGTAGAAATTTGTCTTCACTCTGACACTGATTCTGTTGATCAGTGTCAAAAAGTCAAATTAAGTCCATTGTGATTCATTGTTGTAAAACAATAAAACATAAAAACTTCCAAGGGGAGTGTATACTTTTTATCGTCACTGTAGATTGTGAATGGGGCCCAAAAGCAGATCCCTGTGAACCTGTTAACCCCAAAACAATCCCCTTTATCCCCATGCTTTTGCTTCCTGTGTGATAATTCTTTGTCCATGGCAGTACATTAACTCCAGTACCATGTGCTCTAAACTTGTTGACCAGCCTCCTGTGAAGAACTGAATTGATAGCCTTTCAAGCATCCCAATGCATCACATCTATCAATTCTCTATGTATTCTACTTGTTACAACAGATCAGTCAAAACACAACTTTCTTTTCATAAATCCATGTTGAATATGCTCAGTCCTATTATTCTTTTCAAGATATTCAATTATTACATCTGTGATTATAGATGCTAGTATTTTTCCCCACCACAGACATTAGACTCAGAGGTTACTCCCTGTTTTTTTCCCTTCCCTCTGCTTCACCTTTCTTAAGTTGTGTAGTGACACTTGCTGTCCTCCAATGTACAAGAGCCATTCTCAACCAATGGAACCTTAGAATATAACAATTGGAGCATCCACCATTTCCAAAACCACCTTCTTCAAAATTTTGGGAAGTAGTTGAGCTGGGCCCCCATTTCTATATTTCAAGTCAACTATCCCCACTTTCTGAGTTTCAAATCTGAAAACTACCTCAAGTAACCCAAACCTTTCTGGCCAGAGTTTCATTCTTCCCTTAGCAGCAAGTTCCTCCCACTGTGTTGAAAGCATCTAAAGGCTTGAAAGATATGCACTACCCACTCCCATGGCAAATGCATACTTTCCTAGGGTGTTAGTAATGTATAGATACTAGGGAGTGGTGCCTGGAGGACTTCCCTTGCCAGCTTTGGGCTCTTGAACATATTGCCTATGAGATAGTATTGAACGTAGTTTTTGGATTTTTCAGCCTGGGAACTGATTAAAGGGTGTGGCCTTGACTTAATTCCTCACCTCTGCTTGTTTACTTCCGAGGCTGACTAGTTTCTATGTCTTGGGAGCAACTAGACAGAATCTTTAATTCCAGTCAGACAATGATTGTAAATTCATGTGCCAACACCCTGGGACTGTCCAATCTCCTGTGTTCAAGCTGGTTGGTTTTAAATCTAATTGGATTTCCTCAGTCACAAAACCGTGAGCTGTTTACTGTTTTGCTTGCGAAGGGCTGGAGGGCTGGGTGAGGTTCTGTCAGAACTTTTGTCAATTGGCAGACACTAAAATATTAAGGATGGATTTGTAGAGGCTTGAGATATTTTATTACATTAGAATTAAAAATACTCCTTTATATCAAATGTGTATTCCCTTGGATGTAGAAGATGGAAGGGCTAGTAACTAGAAGTAGAACAGTGGCTTGGTAGTAGCACGATCACTCGTGTCAAGTATGCCAGACCTCACCAACAGGCACCAAGACCTCGCCTGGCTGGCGGTGAGAGGGGCCCTCCCAGTCCGATCCCTCCTGTACGCCCAGGTCATCATTTCCACATCCCTCTGCCCACGGGAGGACTGCAGTGAGGAGGAGTCGGTGACCCACCTCTTTGCACACTGTGGGTTCGTGGAGAAGGTGTGGAGGAGGATGGAAGGGGCAGTGTCGAGGTTCATCCCCAGCAGCTGCGTAACAGAGTACTCTGATCTACGGGCTGTTCCCGGGACGCACACTGAGACCAACATCCGGTGCTGCTGGCAGATCATCAACTCGGTCAAAGATGCTCTTTGGTCGGCCCGAAACTTGATGGTCTACCAGCACACGGAGATGTCTGTGGGGGAATTCTGCAGACTGGCACATTCTCGGCTGCAGGAGTACGTGCTGAGGGACGCACTCAAACTCGGTGCAGCCACCGCAAGGGCCCGGTGGGGAAGGACCACAGTCTAGGGTTCTTCTCCCGCGGGAGTTGATGTTGTGGATATACCCCACTGAATGTAAATATGAAAGAACAGAGTGCCACGTAGGTGGCAAAATTTTGAATTGTGAAAATGTTAAAACTGTAATGGTAATAACTGTACAGAATTGAAAGTCATTGAATGGTTGTTGTATATAATTTTATTTTTGAATAAAGTATATTTTGTTTTTAAAAAAAAAGGTATGATGTTCTCCTAAGGGATTGTAATCCGGAATGCTAGATTGGATTCACTTAATGGAGACCACCTGTGCAGGACTTTGTTTAATGTGGGGAAGCTGACGTGTGGCCAGCCACCACACATTCCTTGACAGATCAGGGTCAAGATCCCGTGGCATGGAGTGCAAGATGACTGGGGACCCTTCACTGCTGCAGCCTTCCTCCACCTTCACCGCCATCGTGATGTGTCATCATCCTCCATCAGCTCCACCGCTGAGGTCTTGTCTGGAACCTTCCCCTTAACCTCACTATGTGGGTGACCTTACCAGAAGCTAAGTGCCAGTTAGGCAAACTCCAGAGGCTATCGCTGTCAGGATCTCAAGAACACACAAGCCTCTCCATCATGACAAGGTGATGATCCTTAGAGAAGAGCAATGGCATGGAAGTGAGGACAATTAATTCAAATGCATAGATTTTAATCCATGCATTTGGTTGCTAGAAAATTTGTATTCAGATTAGTGAAATAATCCAGAGTTTATAAAAAAAAATAAGTACCTAGTCTTTATAATAATGGATATAGAGCTAGTAGGTTGTTGCAAAACCTTCTGATTTACTTTCATCTCCTTCAGAGAAAGAAATCTGCATTCCTGACCTAGTTTGGCCCACTTCTGACTCCAGTCCTACAACATTCTGGTTAACTCTTCGGTGGCTTAGCAAGTTACTCAGGGTTTTGTTTCTTAATTTTAATATGAGGAAAACTGGTCAGGTAACCTGTTATTGACCTAGTCATTAGACTAAGATGTTGCAAAGGCACTCCCACACCGGTCAACCTTGGAGAGCTCCATATCAACATCTGGAGACCAGTGAATCTCTGCCCTTTATTGGACAATACTTAAAATAGCCCTATGAAACCAAGCACTTGTGGACTTTGGGTTAGAGTCTTCCATGTTCATTGCCAAGAGTAGCTTTGTAGCACAAACATTTGTTACGTACTTGTGACACATGACAGTGGTGCCCTTGTCATGTGACTGGGGTTGAAGCTGTACTGGACTTGAGGTGATGGTGGAATGATGTCATTTTCCCGCCAGTAGAGATCATGTGACGGGTTTTTTTTACAGGTTATAAAAGGTAGACCCCACCCTGTGAGGAGGGGCAGTTCGTGGCTGGATTTGCCAAGTTGACTTCATGCCACTGCGTGTTTGAAGTGATGACGCAGTTTAGTTGAAGGATGAAGTTTTTATTTAATGCCTAAAGTTTAAAAGGTTAATGCCAACAGGTTCTTTATGATTCTGTTATTTTGCAATTAGAGGAGAGTGAAGATTCAAGGTTGGAAGTAAAGATCGAGGAGAATCGCTTTCTACGGTGAAACGGGGGCGACCTTTGTTTGATCCTTATTTGGAAGGATTTCGTTGACTATCTTCGTGTTAATCCCTGGGTTTACCAGAAAGGATTGAGGATAGTGAGGAAGGAAAGGTCAGTGCCTTTAAGCCGTTCTATTTCGTAAATTCTTCGTGGGAATTTCGACGTCGGGGATCGAAGCAAGCGACGTGAAAGAGAACTTAAATCGTCCTGTAAAGTCTCTCCTTTTAAATGGACTGCGAGCATATCGAACTTTTGGCAATATCACTTTAAGAACTGTTTTGGAATATCACTTTAAAGAACTGTTTTGGAATATCACTTTACGAACTGTTTGAACAGCCGCTCAGCAGCTGTTTCCGGTTACGGTAGTGTTTGTTTACTTTTGGGGGGTTTGTTTTCTGTGTTTAATAAACGTGTTGTTTGTTATAAGAAACCCTTGCCGAACTCATATATTTATTGTTGCCTGAATACGTAACACATTCATTGCCCTGAAGGACGGCTTCCAAATTGAGTTTGTGACAAGTCATCGGAGCTAAGACAGGACTTCACCCTTGTCAGTCTATGTATTACAGGATGGATTTGTTCATGGTCCCTGTGTGTACAACCTACAAAGTGCACTGCAGATTCTCAGCACTCTTGCATTTACAGCGCCTCACAAATCCGACAATTATCATCTTGAAGGACAAGATCAGGAAGCCCATTGGAATAATACCATCTGCAAGTTCCTCTCCTAGTTGTACATCATTCTGATTTGAAAGTGAGCCTTTACTGACATAGATCTAAATACAGGAATCCTTAATCAATAGCGGAGTAGGTATTGTAGTCGTCAGATAGACGACATCAATTTACTCATTTCCTTTGTTCTTGGAGGATAAAATCAGATTGCTGCTTTACAGCAGGGTGAAAGTTGAGCCTGGCAAGAGTTTATAGTTTAATTAATATTGCAACAGACATTTGTGTTGTCTTGTGGCATTTTGCCAGTACAGATTGTGTTTGGGAATTTAACCTGAATTCTGTTCTTAGCATTGCTTCACAGCTGATGGGAATTAATTCAATCAATATTGGACAACCATATTAGGAATCAAATAAATATGGAACAGATTGATTGACTTCAAATGTTTTTTACCTGATTTATAAGTTTAAATAATTGAAATTTGGCAATTGAATCTAAAACTGGGCAAATGGTGATGAAGTATTGGGAGTGTCTAACTGTATATTGAAATTGGAAGTCAGTCAAACAGTGCAGAAACAGGCTGTTTGGCGCAAAGCATCCATGTCCACCAATGCGCCTTCCTGAGCTAGTTTCATTTTCCTCTAATTGGCCCATTTTCTTCTCGCCCCCCCCCCCCTCCATCCATATACCTGTCCAAGCGTCTTTTAAACATTGTAATTGTACCCAACTATATAATTCTGGCAACTTGTTCCATGCACACACCATCAGGATTGTCGGGGGAATGTCCACAGATCTCCTTCCCTCTAATCTGAAAGCAAAGCCCTCTAGCTTTAGACTGCCATAACATGGGGAAAAGACTGTAAAAAGGTGCAGAGCAAGTACATTATTCTGTGGAGCTCTCAAAGGAGAAGGGAGAGACCTGTGATTTTATTAACAAAATCTGGTACTCTGCCATACACTGCCTCTTCATGTGGTCAAGTGCGGCCAGTGACTGGAAACTGAATGCCCAGCTGCTGCAAAGTGACTAGCTATAGCCCCCAGAACTTACTGGTGGATAATGCCACACTGAGTGGGCTCATCTGATTTTGGATTCCTTATCAGGAAATGAAGGAAGAGGATAATTTTAGATTCACATTCCTTTCTGCGTTGAGATAGCTGAGCCCCAGTTAACTCTTCTCTACATAGCCAGCTGGGACTAATATAATCTAGAATCAGCAGGCAACGCCACAAGCTTTAGGAGCTGGGAACGCAGTAGTATGGAGGTAGAGGGGCAAAGGCACTCTTTAAGTTAAGTTATGCAGTTCTAACTGCAGATCCAGGTGATATCACTGCTGTGGCGTGTGCATGTCGCTTGAACTCTCATGGTTGGATTCCTGTTTCCATATTCTGAGGGTGTCAGCAGGAGAGGAATTTTCACCTGTGAGACTGCTGCCTCTGCTGAAAATGCACTGAGGTTCCAAGATGACAAAATCTCGTCATTTCCGTTCACGTTTCATGGCATCTGACAGTGCAATGGTCATGAATTCAGCATAGAATGTAGCTGGTGGGTTTATGTTATGCAGTTTGTGTGTAGATCCAAAATCATTATCCCATTTAAAGAGAATGATATCATGTCTGTCCTGTTGTGGAATTTACTGCCTCGAGAAAACTTTTTTTTTAAACCCTCTAATTCTGACAAAAAATGTTTCTTTATTATACATTTTGATGAAACCTTGAGTTATCTTAAGTTTTGATTTTTATTTAATTCTTCTTCAGAGTTCAAATTGCCGTTATTACAGTGATTAGTTTGACAAAATGCATTTTGCTTCAACACCTTGTATTCTGTCTGGGAAGCTTAAATATTGATTTCTCTAACTTCGATCATCACTACACCTGCCCCTTCTTCTTTTTCCATTCTTTATTCTGGTTATCCTCTCTCACTTCTCTTCCCCTGCACATCACCTCCCTCTAGTTATCCTCCTTCTTCACTTTCTTCCATGTTCTACTCTCTTCTTCTTTTTGATTCCTTCTTCAGCCCTTAACCTCTTCCACCTTTCACCTCCCAGTTTCTTCATACCCTCTGGAACTCTCCTCCTTATTCTAGCTTCTGCCCCTTTCCTTTCCAGTCTTGATGAAGAGTCTCAGCCCAAAACATCAAATGATTTCTTCCCTTCCATAGATGGTGCTTGACCTGCTGCGCTCCTCCAGCATTTTGTGTGTGTTGCATTTAGCTGAGCAATCTTGCTACAAGGTGACATATATACTTGAGTTTAGAAATATTTTAACCAAAGAAGTCCATTACTGAGTTACGAGGACAGATATCCTGGAAGTCTGTTGGAATGAAGTTATATTGATAAAGCTTGGGTGTGGAGGGGGGGAAGCAGATGATCACTTGGCTGGGAGTATATCACAGGCCTGCTAACTGGAGGTAGAGGAACAGATTTGTAGACAAATCTCAAGGAAATGTGAAGTGATAAGGTAATAGTAGTGTGGGTTTTTTCCAGCTTTCCCAGTATTAACTGGAATCTCTTTAGTGTGAAAGGCAAAGATGGGGTAGAATTTTTAAATGCACAAGCAGAACTTTTTGATCTCATATGTAGATAGTCCTGATCGAGAAGAGGCCTAATCTTAGAGAATGTATTCAGGCAAGCAAGTGGTTGAAGTATCACAAGGAGACCATAACTTTACATTATTTGCATAACTGTACAGTTATGAAAAGTGGTCTAAAAATTAAAATCTTAAATTCATTGTGATAAAACTAATCCTTGCAAAAGTAGATAGAGAGTAGCTGCTTGCAAGTAATTCTACAGTGCATCAGACAAGTGTGAATCATTCAAAATAAATAACAGGAAATCAAGGCCAATGTGTTTTTTTAAAAAACAGGGTCAAGAGTACCTAAAGTGTAGGAGTGTATTTAAAAAAGAAATCAGAAGGGGAAAAGATGAGCATGAATGATCATATTTTAAGGCAAGTACCAAAACAGATTGTAAGTATACTTAGGGCAAAAATGTAAGCAGGGAAAATGTAGAGCCCAATATGGACCAAAGAGGCAGCCAGTGTAAAAAGCCAAAGGATGTATGTGAGAGTTTAAATGAATACTCATTTATATTCACTAAGGAAAAGAACATCATTGTTGGATATTCAGAGATGGGGACAGTGAAATTTCAGAGCAGGAGTGGTGAACCTTTTTGAGACTGCGTGCCCAAATTGTGTTAATCTTTTTTTTTAAAGAAAAATCTCTCTCATGTCATAATTTTGGGGAGTGATTATCAATTATTAATGAATTAGTAGCAATAATTCTGGAAAATGGATGAGTCTTGTTGCTTATTTACATGTATTCTTTGTTTTACTCTTAATAGAATTATAAGTGACATTGGGAAAATGAAAAAATTGGAAAACCTGTTCAAAAATTACTAATCTTTAAAGAGACAAGAAGTATTAATCTTCTAAAAAGACCACAGTTTTGTTATTGTAACTGTTTACTATCCATAATACAGTGGATTCCAGTTAATTGGGCCATTGGTTAATCAGGGCAGCCGCTTACCTGGGACAGCTCTTACAGAGCAAAAACTAATAGAGAAAATAGCTGGGATTCCCTTCCTTTATTTGAGGTACTATGCCACTTATTTGGGGTGGGAAATTGTGCTGAACTGTTTCTAACTAGTGTCAGTCACGGCCACACAAGTGCACACTAGACACTGCAACGTGCTTGAAGTGAGCAATTTTTAAATAGTGTCAGTTGCATGTGCTTTTAGTCAAAGAGCAGTGATTTTTGTCACTGATAGTTGACAAGAAATAAGCAGTAAGACTATTCAGAACTGTTTTGCTCATTGCGGTCTCAAGCATTCAGGCTTGGAGATGCCACAAACGGCTAGGAGGGAAAATGAAACAATTTCTCTACTTCAACAAGTTAGGAGCTACGAAGAATTTGAAGGTATAGACAATCATCTTAGATGTTAAATCTTGAAACTTAAATGAAGATTTGGAGGATGCAATCAATGAAAGTATTGTTTGAAGGCAGTCCATTATCTGCACTAGGTGACTACGCTGATTTTGTTCATTTACAGTCAATCAAAAGAATATGACAGCGTGCATTGGATGAATTCCTGCATTGATAAATATTAGAAACTAATACAAAGTTTTATAGTGGTTTTGATAGTGTTCTAATTTGCTCTGTACTTCATTTAAATACATAATTGTTTACTCAGTTTGTCTTTTTTTAATATCTTTTTAACTATTTCCACGAAACTGGCGAATTGGGTCAGCCACATAATTGGGCCAAAATGTACTCATCCCAATGTGTCTCAATTAACCGGAATCCATAGTACTAAAGTCTACACCAGGTCTGTGAGATTTCAAAACATGCTGTCCAACGTCACGTGTCCTTTAAACTGTCAGTCTGTTTCCTGTTTCCTGTGAAAACATCTCACTGCTTTCAGGTTGTAAAAAGTAATCATTTGCCAGTAAAGGTAATCAATTTTTACGGGTGAAGTTTAAAGAATTGAGGGGCAGCAGTGCATGTCGCGTTCTGACATTTTTTTGCATGTGCCATCTGAGGCCCGCGCCCCATATGTTTACCACCCTCTGCCTTCGAGCATGTTTTTAAAAAGGACATATTAGATGCCTTGAAGATCTTGAGGCCCTCTGCTGGTTAGGCTCGACCGTGGATATTGCGTCTCAGCTGTCTACGTGGTACGCCAGCCAGGGCAGTAGGATGTAGAAAGTAAACTGTTGCCCATGCAGCGGTCTCCCCCTGTCTATGCAGCTGATGAATCCAAAGGAATGGCAGAGACCGATACAGTTTGGCATCAGTAACATAACAAGAGTTGCCAGTCAGCATTGAACTCAATGTAGGACTGCCTCAGGGACTCCAGCTCTGGACTTTTCCTCAGGGTTTACTCCCAAAGCCCTCCCCATGAGTGGGTATAGACGTGAGGCAGCAGAGGTTTGAGATCAGAGTTTTCCTTCTCCGAGATGAGCTGCCAACCACGGCTGGCAAACCCCCATCTGCCCAAAGTTAAAGGACTTAAAGATGTATAAATCCCAGGGACTAATGAGATTTAACTCAGGCTGCTATGAAGGGTGGTGGGGGAGGGAAGTGATTATTGGAACCCTAATGATCCTCACTGGTAATTCAGGGCTGTGAGGCCTACATGAGTTGAAGGGAAGTTTTTGGAAGAAAGTTCAGAAGGACAGGATTAATGTACACTTGGAAAGGCAAGGAATAATCAAAAATGGTTAACGTGACTTTGTTAGGGGGCAATCCATCTGATCAATTGATTGAATTTTGTATTGATGATGGTGGAGTAGTTGATGTAAATGTCTTATTGTTTCAGATGGGAAACTGGCTCAAAAAGGTTTGAGTCCATGAGAACTAAGGTGATATGCAAATTGGATTCAAAATTTACTTGGTAATTGGAGGCAGAATGGTGGTGGTGTTTAAGTGATTAGGAGCTTGTGACCAGTAGTGTACTGCAGGGATTGGTGTGGAACCATTGCTGTTTGTTAGATGCATTAATAATTTGGATATGAATATAAAAGGAGAGTTTGCAGATGACATGAAAAATTATTGGTGGTGTTGATCGTGAGAAGAATAGTTGTACGTTAAAGGATTTTGTTAATTAGCTGTTAAGATGGGCAGTGCAATGGCAGATGGAATTTAATCTGAATAAATGGAAGATGGGAAAAGTAATACAAGTTGGAAATAAACAATGAATGGTAGAGCCCTGAGGAGTAGTGAGGAATAAAGGGACCTTGGTGTGCAAGTCTAAAGATTTCTGAAGGTGGCACAGAAGATAAAAGAATACTTTGTTTATTATCCAATGGTGTAATACAAAAGCAAAGAAGTTATGGTGTAACTTCATAAAACTGTCTACAGTTGTGATCACCACATTACAGACAGGATGCCTTTGCACAGAGCAGATTCACCAGGATACTGATTGGGATGGAGTGTTTTGTATATGAGGAGAGATTGGTTGGCTGAGTTGATTTTTTTTGTTGGAGCAGAGAGGCTCAGAAAAAAGCTGACAGAAGTATAGCGGCTAATGAGGAGGAACTTGTCTTGTCAGAGGAGTATAAATCGATATCTTTAGAATAAGGCGCAAGGTGCTTAGAGGGCATATGAAGAACTTTCACTGGAGTTGTTTGGAACCTGGAATAATTGTCTGAATAGGTGCTGAAAGAAGGTATTCTCACAACATTTAAAAAATATCTAGAATGTGGGTCCATGAACCCCTTGCTTAATGGTATTTGCATAAAAAGGGTTGGGAACCCCTTATTTGGGTGATCCCTTTGGCTCACCAAGGCTTAGAATTCCATAGGTCAAGTGGCAGTTGATGGGGAAAAGTATAGATGGGTACTTAATGAATTCATGGATATGATGGCCCAAATAGCCTGTATGTGGCTCTATTTATGACTGCCAAGCTGATGTGAAATTGTATTTTTTTTTTGGTGTTGATGAGGGCAAGTAGTGATGTTTATTTCTGCTAGTTACTCTAACAGACAGAAGATACCTTGGGTCCATTAGTCGTGCCAGAATTTGTTTGCAGATTGAAGAGTGAGTGTCAAATTCATTGCACACCTAGTCTCCAAGACAACCATTTGCTCATGTTGCCAGTGTGGGTCTACATTTCATTCCTTTAAATTACATTTGGTTGAACTGCAGCAAGTTTGACAATGCTAAACACATGATTTACCATTATCTTACTCGCTGCACTTCCTTCCATAGTTAATTTTTCACAGATTCACTGTGGTTGCATTGGACAACTTTCAGCCTGAGTTTGAAGATTATGGTTTGCTGAGATATCAAGCTAATTCATAATCAGACTATGTCCATTCCAAATCTGTCCCAAACCCTTGAGTTCACCATTGTTTTCCATACTTAGTGCAATCATCATTGTAAATACCAGAATCTGAAACAGCCTGTTAATCTGCTGAAGATGAAATATCAAACAAATGCAACTGAAAATAGCAACTTCCTGAAAGTTACTTTCATGTTTTGTTCGTAGGGTTGTTTGCTGAGCGTGGAGGTTAGATTGCAAATGTTTCATCACCAGTCAAGGTGACATCATCAGTGCGCAATTGAGTGTTGTTCAGAACAACGAGTTGGAACAATATGAACACGAGCACTTTGCAGAAACAACATTCAATTGTGATAAATACATACATACATACATACATAAATAAATAAATGATGAATAAATAAACGACAAATAAATAAATAAATAGACAGATAGATAAATAAATAAATAACAAATACAGATATCTATTGTTTCAATCTCCACATCACTTTTTAATTATGTAATTTCAAGACTGTGTTGAAAGCAGTACAGAGGGTGAATTGCCCAGTCAAGGGTGCAGTCTTTCAAATAAAATCAAGGTTTCATTTTCCCCTCATCGTTTCAAGGGTTATTTTCCAAAATGTCATGACGAACGTTCACCTGTATTCAATACACCAAAAGTGGTCATTCATTTAGCAGCTTTATCACTCAGGTAGTCATCCAGAGAGAGAGTGAACTGCAACATCTTCAGATTTGGAATTCAATTTGGAAAAGAAATCTATAAATAAATAGCTTCAGTCAGTAGTAGTCGCAAGGAAGCCATTAGATTGTCATAAAATACACTCTGAATCAATGATGTCCCTCTGAGAAGGAGTCCTACAATCCTTATAATCTGCCTCACCTAAATTTGGCTGCAGTATACTTGAAGATTAAGTAGTAAGATAACCTTTTTTGATTGTTGTGAATGATGCACACATCTTGTAAATTATGAAGGAGCAGTGAGCCAAGCTGAGTATATTTTATAGGTAATGGCACTTCAAAGGTTATTGCTCTGTATTTGTTCCACCGGCCCTTCTGCTGTCTCCTCCATTTTCCACTCTTTCACTCCCTTGTACAGAGTTACTTGTCCTCTGTTATTTCAGCAACAGGGGTAGGATCACAACCGTGTACGCTGAATGGACTGAACAAGGAAAGTAGCTTCCGCCTTGTTAAGGAGAGTGTTATTGATCATCAGCAATACTTCTTCAGATCCAATCCACATTTGGAGTTGTGCTAACTGCAGTAGAATGTCAGCTTGTTATTAGCATCATATGAAGTGCTAACCCTCCAAACTGGCTTGTAAGGAAATAGTGAGAGATGCTGTAACTGGACCTGCTGTACACAAATCTATTTAAAGCCACTCGTGCTCCACTTGGGCAATGAGAGATACCAACATTATCTTTTGATGCTACGTTGACTCTCACATGCTTTGGAATGTCTTAAGGTTTTGAAAGGCTCCATGTAAATGCATATGTTTTTCTTCCCTAGTCTGTTTAAGACTTTTTGACTTTTTAACTCTGAGCTCTGTTGAAAGTCACATTTGGCTCAATTCAGTGCAACACAATAGTATTCTAAATCCTTCCAATAAAATATTGATGAACTCAAGTTACTGATTGGCTTCATTTCGCTGCTGAGCACACAAGTATCACCAGGATACCACAGAGAACCTGTATGAAATCACCTTCATTGTTCATGCTTGTGTGGCTTTGGAGAATTCAGGATAGATTTTAAATCAGTTGCAGCATGTATATAGTATGTATCTGTGTGAATACAGAAAATTCTGAAGATGTGCTGGGTCTGCAAAGCAAACTCAGCAAAATGCACTTCTGAAAAATGCTGTAGTTTAAAGACGACTCTGATTATGTTTGAGTTTTAGGACGGTGTCTCAGAGAAATCCCAAGGCATCTTCGGCGTCGCGTTTCTCAGTGTGACTCCTCTCCAAAGCTGGACCTGCTGAACAGTGTGCATCAATGGGTTGACATTAAAATAACATTCTTCCAAAACTAACGGCGTTCAGCAATAAACACAAGTTGGGTTACAAAGGAGTTTAGGGAGTGGGTTGGCAGGGGAGTAAGAGCAGAATGGAAGAATTTGAGGAACGAAAGGTTGCAGTGAAGAGGCATGAGGATGCGGGGAAATGTAAAGGCATAGAGGAAGTTGGTACAGAATGGTATTTTGCATAAAGTGAGGGGTGGGGTGCAGGGTATGGGCAAATAGGGGGCATCATGGGGAAATGTGAGGAGTCAAGATGGTGGGAAGTATGGGGATAGATAGAGTAGAGTGGATGGCACTGGAGCCTAGCCGTTAGTGTAATGATTTACTGCACTAGTAATCCGGGTTCAATTCCATTGTCTGTAAGGAGTTTGTATGTTGTCCCTGGGACCGCATAGGTTTCTTCCAGCTGCTCTGTTCTTCTCCCACATTCCAAAGGCATACGGGTTTGGTTTAGTAAGTTCCTCTGGGTGCTCAGTCTTCCTCTTACATTCCAAAGGCACATGATTAAGTAAGTTGTGGGCATGTTACATTGCCGCTGAAAGCATGGTGACACTTGCAGGCTGCCCCCAGCACATCCTTGTACTGTGTTGGTCGTTGATACAAACAATGCATTTCACTTATTCTTAGAAGTTTTAATGTACAAGTGACAAATAATCTTTAAATATTTAGAAAGAGGAGAGACGATAGAGAGTATGGGGAGAGAGGGGACTTAGTGCAGGCAGTGGGATATCGAGAAAGGCAGCTATGCAGAGTGTCAGAGGGATCTAATTCACACACCCTTCATGTCTGAAACTGTTTGAAGTGTGATAGAGGTAGAGTGTGGCTCAGAACTCAATATAGAGGATGCAGGAAGACTCAAATCTCCAGAGGAAATGTTAGGATTCGGGCTAATATTTCCAATTATCCATTGAGGAAGAACCGTGGTGTTAAACTTGGGATCAGTCAATAAACAGACAACTCACTGATACTTGGGTGAATTGAAAAGATCTTATCACATTTTAAAGAGGAATGAAATGTTAACCACTGAACTTACTAATATTTGTCACTTAGCCAATGCCACGTAAACAGTTTACATCTGGTTAATATGGATGCTTGCATATTATATTGGCTGATCCCTTTTTATGTTACACCAGAAACCAAGAGAACTTTGTTGGATGTGAAAGCATTTTGGCTATATTAACAGGAAGGGCACTTTAGGAATGCACGCTCTTCTGATAATTTCAACTGGGTTCACAAATATGCCAGCCAGTGATGAAGGGGATTTCTTTTGAGGAAAGTGAAAAGTCGCTTTTTCAATTTTGGTAAAATTACACCTCCTGTTTGGAGCAAGTAGACCTAGGTAATAAAGAGAGGTGGTTGAGTCGTTTGTGTTGCCTAGTAAAAATATTGTTGGTTCGCCATCTGGACATTGAATAGCAGGCAGTGATTCCTGCAGACTTATCATCTGTTTTGTCCTGTTGTCCACGTCATGCAGGCGCAGTCGGTCATTTTGCAGGGGTAGGGATCATTAAACAGAAGGTAATATTGTAGGCTGGCTATTTGACAAACTGGTTTTAGCAGCTGAAGAGTTCACTTAAAGGCAGAACCTACCCACTGTCTGCAAGTTGCCACGTCTACTGTGGTGCTGTTCCACACCCCATATACTGGTGCAACAGATTAAATTGATTATTTTGTGGACATTAAGTTTCTCAATCATAATTTCACTTGAGGAAGGAATGCAATAAAATATGTAGAAATAGCTTTTAGGCTATTCGGACAATTGAGTCTGCTCCACCAGATCATAATTGATCTATTTTCCCTGGCAATCCTATTCTCCTATCTTCTCCCCATAACCTTTAATGCCCTTACCTATCAAGAACCTATCAACCACTGCTTTGAGTTCCACAGCCATCTGTGACAATAAATTCCACAGATTCACCACCATCTGCACAGAGGAACTTCAGAAAGTATTTTGCAAAAGAATATCTGGGTCATTATCTCTGCCCTAGCATTTGTTCTGACTTTGATCATTTCAAATTGAAGGTCACATAACATTGAATCTAATGTTCTTGACGGAGTCATACATTTTATTTATGTGATGGTATTATTTATGTTGTTCCAGAGGACATCTCCATCCTGGATCTGTGAGCTAGCAAATTTGGCTAAATTTGGCTAGTTAGATGCTTAGGCTAAATTGCATATGACAAGGGCCTTGGCCAGGAATTAACATCAGCAAATGGTCCCATGTTAACCTGATGAGCTATTGCCATTTTTGGTTAAATTCTTGTGATATGGCCGTTATTAACAAAACCAGGAGACAAAATGTTAAAGCCTTAGAAAGGATGCAAAAGAGCTCTACTGGATTTATATCAGAACTCGGAATTAAGTTATGCAGAGAAACTGGAAACTACCGGATTGATATCCATAAACCAGGGTAGATTGAAAGCTTATTTTCTGAAGGTGTTCAAAACTTTGAAGTGTTTTAGAGGTGCAAATGTGAATCTTGCAAGTTTCTGCAGATATACTGTGGAGAGCATTCTAACTGGCTGCATCACTGTCTGGTTTAGGGGGGACACTGCACAGGATTGAAAGAAGATTTTTGGGGCTGTAGACTTGGGGCTATTTGCACTTTATAGAGCGGCTGTACAGATCCACTCGAGAGTGATAGTCTCTTTCACAGCGACCGCAGGTGGTGGAGGAAGGTGGTCTGACTGATGCAGTTCTGGCTTTCCTGTTGACGAGGAGAATGGTCCTTGCTATCTCAGCACATTGTACACGGCTTTCGACTGCAGCCCTCCATGGTGTTCGGTCTTCAACTTTTTCCTCCCACGTGTTTAGGTCGATTCCTCTCAGCTTCATATCGCGCTTGCAGACATCCCTGTAGTAGAGGCAAGGTCTTCCTTGTGGGCAGTAACCCTCATTCCGCTCGCCATGCAGTACGCCCTTGGGAATGCGTCCTTGATCCATCCGTTTGACTGTGACTGAGTAGTGCGTGGATGCTGGAGGTGTCAGCCTACTGCAGAGCCTCTGTGTTGGTGATTCTGTCCTGCCAAGAAACATGCAAGATGTGCCTGAGGCAGCACAGGTGGAACGAGTTTAGCCTCTTCTCCTGGCTGATGTTTGGCGTTCAAGCCTCACTGGTGTAGAGGAGCGTGCTGAGCACACACACCTGGTACACCCGCAGCTTGGTCTTTGTCAGCTGTCTGTTGTTCCACACTCTCTTGTTCAGTCTGGCCATGACAGCTCCAGCTTTGGCAATCCCACTTCACCTCTGCTTCAAGGGACAAGGAGCTGGGGGTGATTGACACAAGATAGATGAAAGAGTCGACTACATCAAAAGGACAACCATCAAATGTGATGTTTAGGGGAGATTCTACACCCTGGGCCATGACGTTTGCCTTCTTCAGGCTGATGGTTAACACAAACTTCTTGCAGGCATGGGTGAAGTGGTTGATCAGTTGTTGGGAGCCGGCCTTCAGTGTGTGACGTCAACGCTGCATCATCTGCAAACAACATCTCGCAGATGAGGGCTGTCCTAATTTTGGTCTTGGAGCGCAAGCAAACAATGTTGAATAGGTCTTGTGTGAAGGTAGATGCCTTCAGTGCAGTCTGCGAAAGCATAGTGAAGGACCATGGAGAAGAAGGTTCCAAAGAGGGTCGGTGTCTGGACACAACCTTGTTTCATTCCGCTGCTCACTGGAAAGGCATCAGAATTTGCTCCATTTGAAGCCCCATAGAGACATTTCAGATGTTAAAAGGCCTGAACAGATTAGATATGGCAAAGCTATTTCCCATGGTAGGGGAATCTAGGACAAGAGGGCACGACTTCAGGATTGAGGGACATCCATTTAGAACAGAGATGCAGAGAAATTACTTTAGTCAGAGGGTGGTAAATCTGTGGAATTTGTTGCTATAAGCGGCTATGGAGGCCAAGTCATTGGGTGCATTTAAGGCAGAGATAGATCGGTTCTTGATTAGCCAGGGCATCAAAGGGTTTGGAGAGAAGGCAGGGGAGTGGGAATGGCTGGCAGAATTGGATCAGCCCATGATTGAATGCAGAGCAGACTGGCTGGGCTGAATCGTCTACTTCTGCTCCTATGTCTTATGGTCTTGTGAAACTGACAGCGCTGTGCATGTCCTTATGGAAGGATGATATGACGCTACGCAGTCTTTGGGGGGGGGGCAGGAGTTTGAAGAGTCTGCTTCTGCTGATGAGGTTGAACGCCTTGGTCAGACCAATGAAGGCTGTGCACAGTGGCTTCTGCTGCTCTCGACAGTTCCCCTGTAGCTGGTTCAGTGAGAAGATCATGTCCACTGTAAACCTGCCTGCTCTGAAGCCGCACTGGGACTCTGCGTAGACTCTGGATGCAAGGCTCTGAAGTCATGCCAACATGACGTGGGTGAACACTTTCCCCAAAATACTAAGGAGAGAGGTGCCACGGCAGTTGTTAGAATAATTATGGTCACCCTTATTTTTGTACACTGTGACAATGTTGGCATCTTGCATGGCTTGGGGGACGTGGCCTTTCTCCCAGCAAAGACACGGAAGCTCATGTAGATGATGGAGCAAAGCAGGTTTTATATTACGAAGTCATGAAGAAGATCTCCGAATTCCTTTTTCTGCAATGAGTTTTGATGATCTGGATTGCACTATCTGTATGAGTGGGGAAACTAGCTCCTGCAGTAACTTTAAAAATAAAATCTGATACATGTTCCAATGCAGGGCTGGGGGAAGGAATGGGGACTGAATTGAATTAGAATTTTCTTTCAAAGAGTGATCATAGCATCATAAATTGAATGGCCCCCTTCTGTGAAAAAAGTAATATAATCCAACCGTAATTGTCTCAAGGACGTGGCAGTGTACAATCTATAGCAATCTAGCACAATCGAGAAACTTACTAGTTCAGTGAGTCAGATATGTTACTGGATTCCAATAAAAAAAGAATGGAAAGTGTGAGTTTTTGGTGATGCGATTAGATTAACTGCCCTTCCTTTGACGTCCTATTAAGGTTGAGTTGTGATAAGGGAGTGCTCAGAGATATTTCAAATTGCTTGTGTGCTTAGGCTTTTGAATGAGTCTGAAATCAGATTAATTATTGCATAACAAGTAAATGTGTGTCAGATGTATTGTAATAGGGGTCACTTTCAGCTTTTTTTAAAAATAATCATTCTTGGAATGTGCATGTTACATAGCCAAATCCAATTGTTAAAACAGGTTGGGTTTAGAAGTAGAGACCTAGTGGAGTGTTAAATATAAAGTTTGAACCAGCTTTGAACAGATGTAGATTCTACTTGCATTTGCTTGTTATAATCTAGCAATTGTTCAAAAAATGCTTAATAAACCATGATTGTATTTTTATCTTTGCTGATACTGTTGGTTGGATTGTACACCACACCACTTGATCAGATATGTACAGATTGCAGTCGGTGCCGCACAGTCTATTTCTCTGGAGAATGTTTCCATCCATTCACCCTGAACTGTCTGGCTGAGTGTGGTATAGAAGAAGAATAAAATTACCCCTTCTCTGAATCTTTTTATTTCGAGATATAGAATCGTAAAAATCTAATGCACATTACAGGTCCTTTGGCCTGTTATGCCGACCATGTAACCTACTTAATATAGTGTGGAACAGGTCCTTATGACCCACTGAGACATGCCACCTGGCAACCTGCCTGTATAACCCTAGCTTAATCACTCGCCAATTTATAGTGACCAATTAACCTACTGACCGGTACGTCTTCAGACTGCGGGAGGAAACTAGAGCACCCGCAGGAAACCCACACAGTCACAGGAAGAATGTACAAACTTTTTTTATAGAGGGCGCCAGAATTGAATTCCAAACCCTGATGCCTTGTGTTGTAATAGCGTCACACTTCTATGCTACCATTGCACCCCATTTCTGCAGATTTCTTAGTGATCAAATGCAGCACCTTATTAGTGACCTCATGAATATTATGCATCTCAGGATTACTACACAGAGGTCTCAAAGTATCCTGGATTACTTTTATTGTAAAGTACAACCTAACCAAACTCTTTGTTTACATTATGTAACTACTTCAAGAAAACAGCTATTCTGTAAATTTGCAAACACGAGGAAATTTGCAGATGCTGGAAATTCAAGCAATGCACACAAAATGCTGGTGGAACGGAACTCGGAACTTGGCCTGAAGCGTCGACAGTGCTTCTCCCTATAGATGCTGCCTGACCTGCTGCGTTCCACCTGCATTTTGTGTGTGTTGCTTCTGTAAGTTAGTAAAGTTCCTCAATGAAATTGTAGCTTCTAACAGGAGAGAATCCTTTTGTCCAACTAACCTTTCGGTATTTGCTATTTTTACTGTATGTAAACCACCCTGATTTCTTAAAAATAAATCCAAGCTCTATTTCACTTCTGGCTTTTAAGCAGTTCATATATTTTTGCTTTACTTGGATGTCTCACAAGCAGGGAATCATCTGTAATGATTTAAAAACCAAAGTAATGGGCTATGGCAAGTTTCTGTTTGCTCTACATAGTGCTTACTTTCTGTTGTTAAAAAAAACAAAGCTACACATTTTGATTTTATTAAAAAATAAATTGGAACGTAGTTTGCAGAATGCAAACTCTAATCTGACAGAATCCCTGCTATTCATTGTGCCTTGCCTGCTACTGAGTTGCAAGTAAATTGGTTTATTATTGTCACATGTTTTGAGGTACAGTGAAAAACTTGTCTGACATTCCATTACAACATTGAAATAAAGCAGTGCAAGATAAATCAGTAATAGTGCAGAATAAAGAAGGTACAGTAGACGATAAGGTACAAGGCCATAATGAGGTAGATGGTGAGGTCGAAAGCCCATCTTATTGTACTAGAGAACTATAAATAGTCTTATAACAGTGGGATAGAAGCTGTCCTTGAGCCTCCTGATCTGTGGTTTCAGGCTTTTGTATCTTATGCTTGTTAGGAGAAGGGACAAGAGAGAATGCCTGGGGAGGGTGGAGTCTTTGATTAGACTGGCTGTTTTACCGTGGCAGTGAAAAATGTGGTCAGCATCTGTGGAAATGGAGGCTGGTTTCTGCGATGTACTGATGCTCTGTCCACAACTCTCTGCAGTTTATTTTGGTCACGGGAAGATCAATTGGCACAGTTAGCTTTGATTTATCTGGAGTGGTTGCTTTCTATGTTGTATTGATCAAAATTGGTAAAGGTCAAAGGGTACATGCCAAATTTCTTTGCCTTCCTGCAGTAGAACTGCTTTTTTAACCTTGGCATCTACATGGGTTTACCAGGACAGGCTATTGGTAATGTTCACTCCTCGAAACTTGAAGCAATCAACCCACTAAACCTTAGCATTATTGATGCGCACCAGCCTACCCCCCCCCCCACCCCCCACCTGACCTGAGAGCAGGTCAATGACCTGCTCATTTGTTTTGCTGTCATTGAGGGAAAAATTATTGTCATAACACCAAATCACTAAACTTTCTATTTGCTTCCTGTACTTCAGTTTATCATTACTTGAACTATGGCCTACTACAGTGATATCAAATTTGTAGATGGAGTTAGAACAGTATCTGTCCATGCAATCAGGAGTACCGGTATATAAGGAGTAGAGTAGGGGGCTGAGGATGCAGTTTTGTGAAGCAGCAGTGCTGAGGGTAATCTTAGCAGAGGTATTACTGCTGGTCAGGAAGTCGAGGATCCAGCTTTAAAGAGAGGTGTTGAGTCCCAGGTCTAGGAGCTTGGAGATGACTTTGTTTGGAATTATAGTATTGAAGGTGGAGCTGTCATTAAGCAATAGTCTAACATTGGTGTCTTGACTGTCTAGATGCTCCAGAGGTGAGTATAGGGCCAGGGAGATGGCATCTGGTGAAATTCTAATTGCCACAGTTGTTTATCTGTTAATCCATTTTGAGGTGATTAAGGACTATTATTTTCTTGACCACTTGTTTTGTTGGTGAGGATTGGAGTATCCGTGTATATATGCACTGGCCATTTGAGGTGACCCAAGAATTTGTTCCTGAGCGCTAATACTTGCTATTAGATCTGAGCATTCTGAATTTAGTGCTTTCATAATCTCATAGCTGATATAAATAATGAAACAGAAATCTGGATATATGCATGATGACTTGGATTCTGCAGTTTAATGTATCGAGAATGTTTGTCCATATTTGGAACTAATCCTAAAGCTACATTGGTTCATGTTTCTGTGAATAGTCTGTTCCAGATAGTTAGATATATGTGGGAGAGGGAGGATCATAAGATTACTGTCTCCAATGTAAAAGTGAAGACACTTGAGCTGCTCACATACCTTGTATTGTGACACATTGAGCAAAAGGACTGAAACAAGCATTAGTATTAGACAGCTTTTAATAGTTTCTGTTAACTAGATTGGGAAAACTGTACCTGAGCTGTCCCCACTTGCCTGTCACTGTGTGCCCTTTAGTCATGCCCACCCATGAGAAATGAGCTCAAAATCAAATCTCACATAGAGTTGATATGCTTCAATGCTAAAGTTAACTATGTGTTAAAAATATCCTTTTCTTAAGTTGTTCGTGTTAACTGGAGTAGAGTTTTTGATCAGATATACTGTGGTAGTTGTTTTTATCCAATGTTTCACAGTAGTGCTATTTACCAAACAAATATTACCGACAGGGATAGATATCCAGCTATCAACAGCAATCAACCCACAAAAATCCTGTGCAAAATCAGTACTGAGAACTGAATGGTGGGGCAGAATGAACTACTTTCATGTTCTGATTTTACCCACCTCCTTTGTGTCCTTGCAGTTTTAAATATTTCAATTATTGGCCAGTGAACCTGATCTCAGAAGTGGGTAAATTATTGGAAGGTATTCTAAACGATAGTATTTGGATGGACAGTGTCTGATCATTTTATTTTACTTCAAGATACAGTGTGGAACAAACCCTTCCGGCCCAATGAGCCGGGTCACCCAGCAACCCACCTATTTAACCCCAGCCTAATCACAGGACAATTTACAATGACCAATTAACCTACTAACTGGTAAATTGTTGGACTGTGGGAGGAAACCTTAACGATCAAGGGAGGACTTACAAACTTCTTAGAGGTGGTGCCAGAATTGAGCTCTGAACTCAGATGCCTCAAGGTAAAATAGCGTTGTGCTATTTGCTATACTGCCGTGGCACTCCACATGGTGGTTAGGGATAGTCAACGTGGCTTTGTACATGGTAAGTCATGTCTAACAATCTTAGAGTTTTTTGAGGAGGTTAGCAGGAAGGTCGATGAAGGAAAGGCAGTTGGTGTTGTCCACCTGGATTTTAGCAAGGCTTTTGACAAAATCCTGCATGGAAGGCTGGTTAAGAAGGCATTGAGGATGAAGCAATAAATTGAATTCAATATTGGCTTAGCAGGAGAAGCCAGAGAGTCCGAGAAGATGGTCCCCTCTCTGACTGGAGGCCTATAACTAGTAGTGTGCTATGGAGATTTGTGCTGGGTCCTTTATTGTTTGTCGTTCACACTCACTAGTCACTTTATTATACACCTTTTGTACCTAATAAAGTGGGCACTGAATATATGTTCATGGTCTTCTGCACACCACTGTAACGTGTGGTTATTTGAGTTACTGTCGCCTTCCTATCAGCTTGAGCCAGTCTGGCCATTCTCCTCTGACCCCTCTCATTTACAAGGCATTTTCGCCCACAGAACTGACACTCACGGGATAGTTTATTTGATTTTGTACTCTGCTCTCTGTTAACTTTAGAATCTGTTATGCATGAAAACCTCAGGAGATCAGCAGTTTCTGAGACACTCAAACCACTCCGTATGGCACTAATAATCATTCCACGGTCAATGTCACTTACGTTACGTTTGTTCCCCATTCTGATGTTTGGTCTGAACAACAACTGAACCACTTGACTGTTTCTGCATATTTTTATGTATTGAGTTGCTGCCACATGATTGGCTGATTAGATTAATTGCATTAATGAGCAGGTGTACCTAATAAAGTGGCCATTGAGTGTATATTAATGATTTGGATGATGATGTGAAAAACTAGATGAACACATGCAGATGAAACAAAGGTCGGGGGCATAGCGGACAGCAAAGAAGACTAGCATAGCTTGAAGCATGAAAAATGGGCTGAAAGTGATAGATAAAATTTAATTCAGACAAGTGTGAGGTGTTGCAAACTAGGTTAGGATTTGTATGGTAGGGCACTGAGGAGTGCGGTAGAATAAACGGATCTGGGATACAGATCCATAATTCCTTGCAAGTGGCGTCACAGGGAGATAGGGTCTTAAAAAGAACTTTTGGCATCTTGGCTTTCAAGATTGTTTAATGTTATTTCCAGTACATGAGTGTAAAGGAGAATGAAATATTTGTTACTCTGGATTCCATGCATCATAAATAAAACACAATCCGTTAAAGAATGATAAATCAGAGTATTGATGACAGGACTTGAGATGTTATGTTGAAGTTATATAAGACATTGGTGAGGCCAAATTTGGAGCATTACATGCAGTTTTGGTCACCTACCGAAAGGAAAGGCTGAAATAAGATTGAAAGAGTACAGAGAAAATTTACAAGGATGTTGCCGGAATTGACCTGAGTGATAAGGAAAGATCGAATAGGTTAGGACTTTATTCCCTGGAGCAGAGGAGAATGAGGGGAGATTTGATAGAGGTAAACAAAATTATGAGAGGTATAAATAGGGTAAATGTAAACAGGCTTTTTCCACTGAAGTTGAGTGAGACTGGAGCTGGAGTTCATAGGTTTAGGGTGAAAGATGAAATATTTAAGGGGAACTTCTTCACTCAGAGGGTGGTGTGATTGTAGAATGAGCTGCTAGCAAAAGTGGTGGGATGCGGGATAGATTGCAGCATTTAAGAGAAGTTTAAGTACATGGATGGGAGGGATATGGTGGGCAATGCTACAGGTTGATGGGACTAGGCCGAATAACAGTTCGACACAGGCTAGATGAGCCAAAGGGCCTGTTCTGTGCTGTAGTGCTCTATTAATCTCTGTCAGTTAGGAATTCTCTTGGGAATTTTTTTTTAAGTGAAACTAATATCATTGTTGGAATTTGCAAGATCTAATATTTCCTGTCTTCTGTTTACTTTGGAATTGTGCATCACTAACCAATGTTGTTTTGCTGTTGGTAATCTCAATATTCTCTCTTTGGACATAAAGGGAGGCATTTGACCTATTGATTCGGTGGTAGTCCCAAAGCATTCCCATCAGTCCTCTTCCCACTTATTTCCATATATCCTATTCTCTCTCACATGGCCAACAAGTTCCCCTGATTTTCCTGACAACCACCTCAGGTGAATTTGCAGAGGCTTTTAACCTACCAGCTAGCTTGCATTTGGGATGTGGGGTAAACTAGAGCACCTAGAGGAGACACAAGTGGTCATAGTGAGAACATGCAAACTTCATACAAACAGCACTCTAGGTCATGATTAAACCTGGATCGCGGAATCTGAACTAACCACCATGGCATCATATCAGCATTTTCTTCTGTTGTCACTTTTGTACAAACTGTCTGAGTTATTTTGAAAAGAGTTCAGAGCAAATAAATATCAGTCCCTTGGTGATGGGACGCAACCTGTAACATCTGTTCATCATTAATTGCATTTAGTGTTATTGGTTTTCTGAAGTATCAAGTCTGGCACTGAACTGATTCCAGAAAGGAATATAAGTAGAAACCTTTCATTTGTACATGTTACCTTAACTCAGTTGTGAGCATGTGTATGTCCCATTGCGAAACTTGTGAAACCCGTGAAACTTGTTCTGCTCCTTAATTTCACACTTTGGACTTCACCCAATTGACATATCCCTCTATTATCTATTTGTTAATGCAGAGAGTGCTGATTTGATGAATAAGATGAATGTGAGAATCAGAATTACAATCAAGAGGGACTTTAACTTCACATCTAATCAGTGCTGTACCTGCCTTTGGAGCATTTAAAACAGTTCGGCACTGATCAGTCAATCTGCAGCACTGCAATGCAGTGCTGGTGGGAGCAGGTCTGATACAGCATAACACTAAGGTAAAGTACTGGGGATTCACTGTGATAACCCTGCTGGTCAGTAAAACAACATACACTCATACAAGACCTTTAACATCTCAAAGCCATTAGAGTTGTTAACTAAAAGCTAGATCAGGGAGAGATTGTATCTTACTGGAAGGAAATGGGATAGGATGTTTCTGGGTTCTGGAGATGTAAAAAGACCATTTTAAAACGGTGTTGGCATGTGGTTTGAAATTTATCTTGGGGGCCAAGGAGGATGCCATGGTTACAAACAATCTGATTCAGCCTCAAGGCAGTTGCCAGGGAAAGTGATTGAGCTGTGAGTATTGATCTTTACAGGTACAGGTCTTTTTGCTAGAATGCTAAAGCTCTTCACTGAGTACATCTATCATGCATAATACTGGGGTACAAGTCTATTAATGAAGCTGGTTATTCTTATGATACGAGGGTGCATTGCGACGGGATGCAGATCTGTTGCTATTTTCTGTTGTATTTGGGATATCTTACCTAGGATAATAACCAAAAAACCACATGAAGATCTACTTGTAGAAAAGAAGACTGGATTCTGCATTAATAAAATTGGTATTGACAGTAGTTTTTTTATAATATCTACCATAAATTTTGCTTAAAGAATGGGGTTTTAAAATATGGAACTAAATCAGATTCATAACAGCACAAGCAATAATGGATGACTTCCAACAGGCAGATATTAATGCCAGTACTAAAATGGTAACAATTTATCATGGAAAACAACATCCAAGTTTTAAAAAAACTGCAGATGTTGGAAATTTGAAATAAAAACAGAAAATTCTGAAAACATTCAGTAGGTCAGGGCAGCAACTGTTATAAGAAAAACAATTCAATGTCAGGTCAGGAAGCCACCAAATTGGAAAAGTGAGAAAGCAAGTTAGTTCAAAGTTGTAGAGGAGTGGGGGGTGATGCCTTGGATGAGGCCAAGGTTGTTCTGATGATGCACTGTTTACAAAGCCATGTGGTTTCAGATTAGTGAGGACAGTGAAATGTAGGTTTGAGCCGTGCAGGTGAACTGAAACCAAAAGGAGAACGTTAGAAATGAGCAGCGTATCAGGCAGCATCTATGGAGGGAGGAAAAGCCAAATTCCCAATGCTCATGGATTAGCTTACAGTGCAACTGGCCAGCTCTGAAACCAATTGGGAAAGAAGCTAGCTATCTGAAATAAATGAATTTGATATTTGAGTCCAGAAGGCTGCAAAGTTCCCATGCAAAAGTTGAGGTGCTACTCTTACAATTAAAGTTGGAACACTGCAGGAGTCCACAGAGAAAAAACTAGACTGTGGGATGGGCAATTAAGGTGACAAGTAAACGGAGGCTCAGTGCTGGCCCAGTGAACTAAGTAATTGTGCTCTCTAAAGTTTTCTCCATGTTAAATGCAATGCACTTATTAAGAAGTGTAAATGTATCACTGCTTCACCTGAAAGGGCCTATTTGGTTCCTAAATGTTGGGAAGGAGTAAACAAGGTAAAGGAGCAGGCATCATCTCCTGCCATGACAATGGGAATTGTTGTTGGAAAAGTGAGCCAGGGAGTTGCGGAGGAAATGGTCCCTTGAATGGTGAATGGAAGTGGGAGTGAAGGCATGTCTGGTGATGGAATCTCATTGAAGGTGATCAATTGAACTGGATGATATTTTGAATGCTGAGGCTGGTGGTGTAGAGCACTGCCAGTGTTATTCTGGCCTGGAGGAAATTGAGGAGATGTAGTGAATTCTCTGTCAACTATGGTAGAAGGGAAACCATAATTACAGAAAAGAGTACTTCTCAGAGGCATTATTACAGAAAAATGTCATTGGAAGAGCATCATGCCTGGGAGAATGGAAGTCGCTACCAGATTCAGGATGAAAAAAATATGCTGAAGATAAATCTGGGAGTTTGTAGACTTATCACAGAAGGTTTTTTGCTAATTTATCCCCTGAGATGAAGACAGAAAGGTCCATAAAGAGAAAAATCAGCGGTAGACTCCGTGAAGGTGAGAGCAGGGTGGAAATTGGCAGCAATATAATGGAAATGTATCAAAAATAAAACAGATGATTGGGAGTTCTCAAAGCTACGCCTTGGATCCAGAGAAAATGTGTAGGTGTAAAGGAGAAATGTTCGTTGTGAGAAGTTGTTCAAGATAAATTTGAGCAAATTTAATGGGGCGAAAGCAGGCTGAAGCAGTGGATCTGGCTGCTTGTGGATCTTGAAGGGGTGATCAGACAGTCTGTGCAGTGATGGGTGATTATAAGTTGTAGAAGGTGTTGAGGGAAGTAAATGAGGTCTGTGACTATTTGGAAGACAATGGCCTGATGTTCAGTGATGGGTTCCTGGTCAGAAAGATCAATGAGACAATGTATTTGGGCTCTATGACAGAAATGTTTGTTCACTAAATCACAAAAGTACCAGCCTTGTCTGTTTTGTTTTGGTTCCTTTTGGCTTTAGTTCTATGTAACGAAACTGACTTATAAATTGTAGTTTTCACATGTCCTTCATTTTTCACTTTCTCATTCTCTCTACCAGCCCACGGGAATCTATCAACCAGACAGCTTTGTAGATTATGCATCACCATAGCAACCCAGGCCTTGCCCGATTCCTTTGTCCTATCTGTCTGACCCACCCTCTGCCTGCAACTTAAAATTAACATGTTTCCTCTTGCAGAAACACGCAAAAGGAATTCAGCAGGTCTGGCAGCATCTATGGAGGGCGTGGACAGTCAACTTTTCAGGACAAGACCCTTCATCAGAACTGAAAGATAGAGGGGAGATGGCCAGTATGAAAAGATAGAAAGGGATGTGGAGTAAGAGCTGCCAGGTGATAGGTGGATCGCAGAGATGGGGCGGGGGGGGGGGGGGGGGGGAGAAGAGAGGCAGATAAGGGAAGGGGCCCATGCCTGCTCCACTGAGTTCCTTAAGCTTCTTTATGTGTTCCTACAGATTTCTAGCATCTGCAGTCTGTTCTGCTTGTATTCTCTTTCTGCTGGACAAGTTGGCCTTGTTTCTTCTTTTTCCACAGACACTGATTGGCTTCCAGGCTACTTCCAGCATATTTGGGTTTATTATAGTGATTGTTGATATATTGTCTAAAGCATTGCTGAGGTGAATTAGCTGAAAATATTTAATAGCTACTTTGGTCTCATGTCGTGCATGTTATTGGGAGTAAATAGTGAATTTTAGCTTTATTTCTCAACACAAATGTTCTCACAAGTCATTTTTATATTGTATCTTCCTTGCTCACCTATCACTCTCTGTATCTCTTTCTCTCTCACCTTTGTTTTCTCTTTCCCTCTCTTGTACCTCACTCTACCATTCTTTCTTCTACCCCTCTCGCTCGCTTACCCCTCCCCAACTCACAACCCCTCCCCATGACCTTATTTCCTTGTTTCCCCTCTTCCTGGCCCCATTTCCCCCCCCCTCCCCAATCTTCCTGGCCCTGTTTCTCTTCTCCTCCCCCCGCCCAATTTCCTGGCCTCATTTGTCCTCTCCTGTCTATCCGGTCCCATTTCCCCCCCCCCCCACCATCACCACCTTCACATTCTGTTTTCCCTCTTCTCCCCTCGCCCCACAACCGTGTTTCCCATCCCCCCTCACCTGGATGTTCCCCCCCCACCTTGCTCCCCTTTCATGCCCTCACCCTCACACTTACTTCTTGCCCCAACCCCCTCAGTCCCTTCAACACACTCTTCACCTTTCCCCTCCTGCTCTCCTTCTCATTCCCTTCCCCCTCACATCTCTCACTCCCCTCTCCTTTCCCCCTGTATTTTTCACTCTCTCCCATCTGCATTTTTTTCTCTTTACGCATGCATCTCCTTATCTCTCTTCTTTTCTTTCAGCCCCCTACCAACAAATTCTTCTCTTGCCAACAGGGTGAGGCAAAAATGCCTTATTCTGCTTTCCCCCTCAACACTCACCGGCTTCTATTTTCACTCTCTCACCATGCCTCACCGCAACCCCCTTTCGCCATCTCTGCCTTGTTCCTCTCACAGTTTTCCCCCTCTCCATTGCCCCTGACTCTCTGGGTGCCTCACCTGCCTCTTTTGTCTCTCCCCCCCCCCCACCACAGCTCTTTGGCTTCATCAATCTTAATCTCGGTCTCCCTCATTGTGTTCCGTTCCAAGGTGTGGTGACTGACCCTGCATTAAGTTTTTCCTTGCAGCTCAACCTGCCTGTTTCATTCGAGAGGTTTTGGTTGTACACCCTGTTACGAGCTGTTTGAAATTCTAGTGCAAACCAGTGTGGTCCTTTTGAAAATCATGCTTAGGTTCTTGGTGCTTTCTTTTGGTGCATCCTCTGAAGAATTTTAGTCCTCAGCCACCATCTTGTCTCCTTGTTGACAAAAGTTTGTTCTCACTTTAGGTCCAGGTCCCATGGCAGCTTTTTGGCTCCGTTACAATAGTGCACAGTTTTCGGCAGCTTTACTTTGGCTTCTGAGTCGCACTGTCTGTGCAACAGCTTGTTTCCAAGGTTACATGGCCTGTGCCGGCTGCAGGTCCCCTGTTGGTAAGCATTCAGCAACTAGGAAAACTGTGCTACTTAAAGCCGGGAAACTGCAGAGTTCTGGAGCTGTGCGGAGGATATCAGCACTGGGAAACTAAGGTTAGAAATTGCTCAGGGGGCATGAATAAGGCACTTGCACAACTGTAGTTTAAGTTGGAGTGGTTAAGGCAGAACAATTTTGGGCTAGTAAATCACCAGGCATTCACAATCTGGTTCCAGAGTGTGGTGACTCATGGAAGAGAGGTGGAGAAGGCAGGTGAAATGTGGTGTAGAGGGAAAGGTAATATTTCTCGCGTGTGTTCCTCTGGCAGTGCTGCACTCTTCAGCACGGCCCTGCTTACGGTGTAGTGGTCATCAGCTCAGCTCCACACTCATCAAAAGCCCACACACCCCTCAAGTAGTGCATTATCTAATCCATCGCATGGTGTAGTGCTACCTCCTTTTGACTCTGCAACACCCAGTACTTCCGCACCCTCCCCCCCCCACCCCCCACCAGGCCACCACCTCTGTGAGGACAGTCGCAGTGTCCTCTCAGTCTAGTACATAGTCCTCAGTGCCGGGTCCCATTCCTCCCCCTCAGCTCCCCCATCCCATATCAGGTCAGAGTCCTTCCACTCTCTGCAGTTCATTTTCCTCCTTAAATGCTGTCTGACCAGCTGAGTTTCTCCGGCATTTTGTGTGTTGCTCCAGATTTCCAGCATCTGCAGAATCTCTTAAGCCTCCATTATTGTCCCAAGAGTGAGCATCCTAGGCATTCCTCCCCACTCCCTGAGCCCTCAACACATATCTGATCAGAACCACTCCCCTCTCCACAGTCCATTTCCCTTTTTTGCTGAAGCAGGACAACTGAATCAGAGACTAGGCCTCTGTGAGCAGTCATTGCCTGTAACCTGTTTTTATGTCCCTCGCTGGATCTTGAATTCCAGTGCTCAGATGAAGACTTGAATCAGTTGCTGTGAGTACAATGCATGATCAATACTCTGCTTAATGCCACAAAAAATGGCTAACCAGCAACCTCTGCTGGATAGTATGGCCATTGTCTGGGGCAGGATTAAGCCATCCAGTCGAACACCATGAAAAGCAGTGAATATTCAGCTGAGTTAGACAGCAATGGAACCGGTAACCCACTAACCCACATTCCTCAGGCAGTGTGTGGGAATGGGCAACAGGCACCTATAGGACAGTGAACAAATTTGGACAAATAAAGTTTTAAAAATCTTTGGAAAATTATAGAGACTTAATGCTGGAGGAACTCAGCTGGCCAGACACCATCTATGGATGGTTGATATTTTGGGTTCTGGACTAATGAAATATCTCAACCCAAAATGTTGACTGTCCATTTCTTTCCATAGATATTGCCTGATCTCCTGACTTTCTCCTGCATTTTGAAAGTTGCTCTTAGAACAATAGTCTATTGGGCCGTGCCTCTAACTGTAAGGAAATATCTTCTTTTAAAAGGAGCAAGCTCCAATTTCATGTTCCAATTGGTTACAGCTTCTACACTCCACTTACTTCAAGCTGATTTATCATTCCATTGAACCAGGGCAGAACCAGGATTTATTTTCACTTGTGATAGCGTGTCCCATTACTGACCCTCATCCTGTTTTCGTGGGATTGCTGAAGCTATTTGCTTGGCTTCTGAAATACAGGTTAAGTCCCATAAATTTTGAAACCCTTGCCCCTGTTCCCATCTCCCTGGCTTTTGGCCATCTCGCTCCTCACCCCCAGAGATCTATGCCCTTCCATTTCCATGGACTGTGCCACCACGTGACTGCTTAGGGTACCTCTGGAATTTCCCTGCCTAAACCTCCTTTCTTTACCATCTTTCTGTAAGATTCTATTTTATACCTACCTACTGATGAAGATTTTGGTCACCTGACAAATACCTTTTGACAAATACCTTTGCCAATTTTGACTTCTTAAGGTCTTGTGACCCTCCTTAATACCTTAAGGTTGCTACACAAATGGAAGTTGATATTGTAAAGCTGATAAAGTCTGAGGCATGGTTTGCATTGTAATTAATAAACCTGGCAGCCAGCCTGTGTCCAGAAAAACTCAACAGCAGCAGTGAAGTTTTATAATGAGGTAATCCCATTTTCCCTCTCCATATGGTACTCCTACATTTATTCCCTCACTCATGCTTATTAATGCCTTTTATATCCTTACTGCCATTGTCCTACACAGTAGTGTAGCAGTTAGCGTAACGCTGTACAGTGCCAGCAATCGGAAAATCGGAGTTCAGTTCCTGCAGCTATCTGTAAGGGGTTTATACATTCTCCCTGTGACCAAGTGAGTTTCCTCCCACATTCTAAAGATGGACGGGTCGGAGTTAGTAAATTATGGATATGTATGTTGGCGCTGGGAGCATGGTGACACTTGCAGGCTGAACTTCCAGCTCATCTTCGGGCTTTGTTGGTCGATGAGACAAGCAATGCATTTCTCTTTGTTTCGATGGACATGTGAAAAATCAAGCTGAACTAATTATAGTCGCCAATTCACCTACTAGCAGGCCTTGGGAAGGTAGAAGGAAACCAATGAAGTCATGGGGGAAAATACGCAAACTCTGCACAGCCCAGCAGCAGACGGCAGGACTGAACCTGTGAGAGAGCATCACTTACTGTTGTACCAGCACACTGACCAATGATCAAAAAAATGAACATGGTCATGATATTTGAGAGGGTAGATGTGACAACTATTCAAATTTGTAATCAAAAGACATACAGTACTATGCAAAAGGCTTAGGTATTATATATAAAATCTGGAGTGTCTATGACTTTTGCACAATATTGTAGTAACTTTATGTATTGCATTGTACTGTTGCCACAGAACAATACAAATTTCATGATATATGTGAGTGATGATGGATCTGTTTCTGATATGTGTCTCTATTGTGGACTGAGAGAGCAGGAAGGAAACTGGGAGGGCGCAATCGTGGTGGGAAAAGGGGAAGGGAGAGGGGAGGGAAGCATCAGAGAGACATTCTTTAATGATCAGTACACCAATTGCTTGGAATCAAATGGCCTTGCCTGGTGTCTCAGGGCTGCACCCACACAGCCTTCTGTCCCTGGCTATCCTTCTCTGCCACCTGTCCCATATTGACAAACACAGTACTGGTGCAAAAGCCTTGGGCACCCTAGCTATATATACGGGTCTAAGACTTGTGCACAGTACTGTGTGCAGTCTTTCTTACAACTGAAAATCTTTGGCTCTTTCTTAGTTATGGGTCCTTTTTTGAGATCAGTGGAAAAAAAAACAAGGTAATGGTGGACAGGCATTTAAATAAAAGGGGTTGTGGGAGGAGGAAGGGTTGAAACTAGGACTAGATCGACTGTGATAATGAGTGGCAGAGCAGGGTTGAGGGGTCCACTAGCCCAATCTTCATTTCTAAGTTTTTGTCTTTGTTGGTCAGAAGTTTATTATCTCAGCCTTGGAATTAGTTATAGACCAGTGAGGTTCATGGACTTGCTTCTCTGAAGGCTATTAGTGAAACACAGTTTTAAGACGGTCAATTAACAGCAAATTAAGATTATCTTCCATATTTAACTAATTGCTTGAATCTAAAAGATCCATTTGCTATGGATAGATTTTATTTTAGAGATATCGTATGGTAACGGATCCTTCTGACCCAACAAGCCCGCACCATACAATTACACTTGTGACCAATTAAGCTACTATCCCTTATGTCTTTGTAATGTGGGAGGAAACCCATATGGTCACGGGGAGAATGTACAAACTCTTTATGGACAATGGTGGATTTGAAACCAGGGCCGCAAACACTGTAACAGCATTATGCTCACCGGTAGGCTTCCGTGATTTGAATTCCTATCTCTGAACTGCCTTTTTATTTCAAATCCAGTAATATAAAGAAACAATGAGGGCAATGTAGTTATCAATAACATTACATTGTCTGTTTGGCCTATTTGGGGGTCACTTTTGAGTCAGCCATGTCACTCTGAAAATGGAGAAAATATCCAAAGTGATGGATGAACTCAGCAGATCAAGCAGCATCTATGGAGGGAAATGGCAACTGGCATTCTGGGTTGATACCCTTCATCAGAACTGGAATGAAAGAGGGAAGAGAGCTGGTATAAAAGGCTGGTGGGAGGAGTGAAGCAAGAGCTGATGGGTAATAGGTGAATCCAGGTTAGAAGGGGACAATTAGGCAGGTGACGGAGGGGGAAGTGGGTGTGATGAGAGAAGCTGGGACATGATAAATGGAAGTGACAAAGCCGAAGAAAATGGAATCTGATGGGACAGGACAGTGAACTGGAGGTGAGGAGGAGAACTGGAGGGAGGAATATGAGGATGATAGCAGATCAAGAGGGAAGGGTTAAGGGATAGAAAAGGGGTATCAGGACCAGTGGGATGAGGGAAAATAAGGGGGGTGGCAGAGGGGAGTCTTAACTGGAAATTTGGAGAAATGCTAGCAGGGTGGAGACTGCCAAGGTGGAACATGAAGTACTGTTCCTCCAATTTGTGTCTGGCCTCAACTCTGGAAGTGGAATCATTTATAGGCTGAAATACAGTAAGAGTAGTTTTTTTTTCCCTAAATGGAACTTGTTAGAGTTTTATGACCATCTGGTAGCTTTCAATGTAATGATTTACTGTGAGAGGGTTTATTTATTGTTGAGTCATGAAACTAGGGGCTCATGATTTCAAATGTCACTGTGGAAAAGCTGTTTATTTTCAACGACAATATACCAACTTGTGGCACCAGAGTAAAACAACCATTAAGAGGCGGTATTGTTGTTTCATTCAGGAAAGGGAGGCAACGTGCCACTTGCCTGTGACTGCAGGCAAATATTATGTATTTATCTTGTAATAACATCTGGGCATCAATGTGCAATTATTGCAGTCTTGTCTGCTCTCACTCATTTTCTGCAAAAAAAATTAATAGCCCACTCAACATTATCCAACTTCATACACTCTTCCACCCTCTACCATTCATTTGCACACTTCTGTGCAAGGAACCACTTGTTAGTGGTTGGGATAAAAGTCTAGCTGAACTCTTTCCCTTTGCAAACCAGTATTTACCAAGTCCAATCACAGCAATGGCACTGAGAAGATATCAGTCACTGTCTTAATGATTGTTTTGCTGGCTGAACCCACATTATGGGGAGAAAACAGAAAGATGCAGAAGGTAAGGCAGTGTGATCAGCAAAATGGTTAACACTTTACATCAGTGACTGTTCTGACACATACTGTTACTTATTTTCTTTCCATGTGGAGAAGTTTCAGCTAGGTTGACTTTATTGACAGATTTCCAACATGAGTAGTAATTTTACTTTTATATTATCTCCTTTGGAGAGATGTCTGCTTCCAGTGTTCATCCGCTACCCATATGTTATTACGGGCCATCGGAGTGGAAGATATTGAGAGAAACTGTTCCTCCATCTGCATTGTTAAGCACTGTGTGTGTATATTCTATGTCTGTGAGCATGTCTGTTTTTGTATGTGTGTGTTGCAATACTACAATATTGTAGCTTTATTTGTCCATCTTTGGCTCTCTTTGTATGTCTAGAAGGTCTTTTTTTTTATTGCAAGCAAGCCCTGACCTGCCTATAAACATGACTCCCTCTCTCTGCAATCTGTAGATGCTGTGTTGTCTTGCAATGTAGTCTGGGATATGAGTAATCAAAATAGTTGCCTTAGTGACCAGAGGAAGCTATTCAGCTATGTTGGAAGTAATGAGCATGTTGCCTGATATCGAGAGAAGTAAGAGAAATACAAGTAGGTTTTTGTTTGTCTTGTTCGGTTTTCTTTATTCTGAACTTTGTTCTTACTGTGCCTGCTGCAACTTCTCTAATCTGTGCTATATTTCTGTAAAGTTCTGTGTTGATGTTAGAAGACTGGTTCCTGCCCTATACTGCATGATTTGTTCTCTCTGTTTACCAGTGCCAGTGTTTACTCGGGCAAGTACAGCCCGAGTTGGACTCGGAGTACTGTCCTATTGAGCACCCTCAAGGCAAACAAGAAAGATTAGATCAAATATGCTTATGTACTGTTCCAAGAAATATTCACAGGATGGATATGGCACACGCTAGATTAAGATTTAAGCACTATCAGCACTATCCCAACTGTGGTCCTAACACTAGGAATGTGCTCCCCAAGGCACTAATATTTTTCCACAGCATTTTCAGCACATTCTCTTTCCTTTGCCCCCCGTGTGTGCACTTGGCAACGTGGGAGACCTTTCCTTGATTAATCTGGTTGACAGTGAACTTCAATCCCAGGAAATGGCAGACAGCGTCTAACTTTGCCTGGCATTTGGAGAAGAAAGGTGCTGTCAGAAGGTTGGTTCACTGAACAGCAAATATTGAACCTCTAATTCCTGGATCCTACCACTTAATTTGAGTTTTTATTCTTTGGCCAGCCGCCAAGTTAGGCTGATACTGATGTGAGCAAGCAGGGCAAAGATAGCTAAGGGTTAAATTGTGAGAAGTGATTGTGTAAACTTGAGGTGATGTAATTGACATGCTTGATGCTTAAAAGGATTTGTTACAGTAGTTTAATAAAAAGTGCTTCTTCTGATGAATATTTTAGTGTGGGAATCAGAAGCACTGCTGTAATGATGGGTCTGTTGACTGCTCAATATGTCAAACTAAAGCTGATATCCTCCTTTGTCCATTTTTATCCTGTGGTACTTGAAATGTCGCTAGTGTCAGGCATGTATTAGTTTGTAGTATCTGCTCAAAGCTGAGGGTTCAAATCCTACTTGAAGAGAACATAAAAATCTCGGCTGACGTGCCTGTCTATCCAAGGGTATGTTGCTCTGACATCAGTACCCATCAACTCAAATGTTCAATGAAAGCTTGTTATGCCTTCTCAGACAGGCTGGACAGATTTCACAGCACCACGCCAGGAAATGCTGGGGAATTATCTACATGGCTCTGGGCATGTGCCCTCACTTGACATCACGCATGAAATAAATGGTATTATTGTTTAAGCAGTTGGCTGCCATGTTCCTGCAGTTGCGATAAACTTCTCACTGTTTGTAATTGGATGGAAAGTGTTGAAAAAAGCCATATAAATTTACAGGTTTTTTTTAGTATTTGAAGGGTTATTCCAACACATAGAGGCACATTTGCTCGGAGTAGGGTAGTCCCTTTACTATAACTGAAAGAGTTAGAAACACCTCGCTTCGTTCCTGGAGTTCTGAGTGTAACAGTGGCCATTTGAATATAGTCATTTTGAAACTTTACATACACTTCCCTTTCATAGTAAGTATGCATATCAAGGATATTTGAAAAAACTGTCCTGTCCCGACTCTGTAAGCAAAATGCAGTCTGCTGCATATTCCTTCTTCCTCCTGTTTATCTTTCCTCTCTGGCTGCTTTATTTCTCAGTGTGGATTTTTTCTTATTAAGAAGCTTACTGTGTTTTAATGGGTAGCTTTCCCTCACCTGAGTCAAGTCCTTCAGGGTACAAGATCCACTTCAGATTCTTGTATGCGTAATCCAGAGTAACATTCCCAATGATTTACTGCAGATACTGGAAATCTGAAACATTAAAAACAGAAACTGCTGGAAATGTATAGTAGGCCAGGTGGCATCTGTGGATAGAAAAACAGAGATGATTTTTTGGGCTTTGTCAGAATTACTCTGAAAGATAGAGGGGATGAATAACTAGTTTTAAGTTGCAAAGAAGGTGATTGGAGGATTGGATAGAACAAGGGTGGTGAAATGAGACCAGATCAAATGGGTTAGAGAGGTATTTAAAGTCTAACTGTGCTTTTTTGTCTGAATTCTGTGTTGCTGTCTAGTCCAGCAGTGCAAGCTGTATTCACGTGGGAGGGAAAATTGAAGCAAAGTCACAAATGACTGACTTACAGTAGGAACAGCCAGTTCTAATACAGACTGAGAAACTAATTTACCTAAAGTTGATGAATGTGTGTGGTACAGTAGATTAGAAGGAATGCAACTCAATCACGGCTTCATCGGAAAGACCATTCAGGTCCTTGGATGGTGAGCAGGGAAGAGGCAATAGGTATTGCATCTCTCTCAGTTGTACAGGGAGGTGCCTTAAGATAAAGTGCAATTCATGAGGGTGGAACTTGTACCAGGGAGTCACAAAGGGAATAGTGAATGCTGAAAGAAGAGAGGAGAAATAGGTGTCTGGTGATGGAATCCTTTTAGCTCGCGGCAAGTTTAGAGAAGATTGACCTTTGGAATACTGAGGCTGGTAAGTTGAAGACCAGGGAAATTCTGTCCTTGCCTTGTCCACGAGAAGAGGTGTGAGAGCTGAAGGGCAAGAAATGTGCTTTTTTTTTCAAGGGCTCTGTCCACTAAGATCGTTGAGAAGTCACGTGCAGATATCTCAGCACTGTGTCTGCCCACCCAAATCCTCGGGGCCTCTCTCACCACCTGGTGTTGCTGTCTCCTCCCTCTCTCTGTTTGGATGCACACACTCCTCAGCCCAGAGCTTTCATAATGGTAACTAGCAACCGGTATTGAGTGTTCCAGTTATCCAGCTGGCCACACCAGTAGTTGCGGAGGGGTCTGTGGTTTGTCAACACATCTGTGCTCTCCACGGTGACTAGGGTGTGGTACTGAGTCTAACATCTCAGCACCAAGTGTCTGATATCCGCAATCTCGGGCAGCCTAGATTAACTATACAAATTAAGGTATGATTCTTAGCAGATATCTGGCACAGTGGCGCTGCCAGTAATGTATGTACATTTGTCTTTCACATGTTCTCTCTCCCCCCTTCTTGTCTCCCTCTCACTTAAGCTGCAATTGCATTTGTGCTCTTGTTTCTTGTTTCAGATGTCAGTGTACTGATGTAGTTCTGGTTGCTGCAATTCTTCATTTGGCTGTCAGGGGGAGCTCTTCCCTCACTTTTATTCAGAAATGGCCACATAATTGTTCAGCAGGCAAACAGTCTCCAGCTGACTACATCTATGCGGACCCATTTTGCCCATATACAGAAATCCCATGCTGCATGATATCTTTCTATGGCTTTGCCTATTAAAGGCTCTGACTAAATACCTTTTAAATGTGGTATTTGTATCTGATTTCACCACCCTCTCTGGCATGACATGGGAAAATCTATGCCATTTATAATCTGATATACATACCCTCTGTCAGGCCACCTCTCAGACAACTTCTCTATAGGGAAGACGAGCTCAACCTATCGAGTCTCCCCCTGTAGCTAAAGCCATTGCAGTATACTGACCACAAGGGGAATGGGTGAACAGCACTTGACATGAAGTAGGATACTGGCAGCAGAATTTTAGAAGAGCTCAAGTCTAAGTTTTTTTTAGCCAGAAGGTGGTTGTTCTGTGAAATTCTTTGCCACAGATGGCTGTGGAGGCCAAGTAATTGAGTATGTTTAAAGCAGAGATTATTGATTAGTAAGTGTGTTAAAGGTAACAGGGTGAAGGCAAGAGAACAGGGTTGAGAAGGATAATAAATCAGCCATGTTGGACTGGCAGAACAGATTCAATGGGCTGAATGTACTAATTCTGCTCCTGTTTCTTATGGTCTTAAGGAAGGTGGGTGGTGGGAGTTAAGTGTGAGAAAGTGGGAGTTGCTCAGCCTGCAAACACAATGAAAGGTTTCAGCAATAGATGACTGTGGTCATTTTAAGAATAGGTGAATTAGCAAAGGTTGTTCTGTGATAGACAATGTCAGCTCATCTGAGTGAAGCAATATTCAGAAATTGCATCTAGTGTTGTTCAGTTCAGATGGTGCCAGGAGAGGGTTGGAATTGCTGACTAGTGGGATTAACAAAATACTCCAACTTCTTATGAGGTATAAAACCCATTCAAACCATGTGTTAGAGAAGTTGATTAGGTGAAGGGATAAAGCAAATAGACCAAGTGGATCACCAAGTCATTCTGTATACTCGAATGTTCTCTTCAAAATAGAAGGTTTGTCCCAGCAATCTTACTCCAATGTCAGTGTGAAATTTAAGGAACTCCAATAAAAGATCACAAGAATGGTGCAGTTCAGAAACCCTCACTTGCTACAGACTGTGTCAGAAGTTTTCATATTAGTTTGGGGATGTGGGCATCATTGTTTGCCCATTCCTAATTGCCTTACGACTGAGAGGCTTGTTAGGGCCTATCACAGGCTGATTGAAAGTAAATGCTTTAGTTCAGGGGTGATGCAAAAGTCAGGTTGAAGAATGACTGTAGTTTTTTCCTTGAAAGAAATATAGTGATGGTTTTTAACAGCAATCTGGTAGTTACATGGTCCCTGTTGGCCTGTTCATTTCCAGGTTTAGTAAATTATTTGATTTGGAGTTCCCCATCAGCTATGATAAGGTTGGTGAGGCCCTGTGAGGGAATTACTGGGTAGGTCTCAGTACCTCTGTGCTTTGTAGTGCTCTAAGTCTGTCATAATGATGCAGAAAAATACCCCAATCAAGGTACACGATGATGGGTATTACCCAGGGAGCTATAGCATGATCTGCACTGTGTAAATATTGGTCTCTGTACAAGAGGATAAGGGTGGGAGTGGGGGCAGTGAGGGGAAAACACTCTAAATGCCTGACGTGTATTTCTTTCACCCACAGTAAATGCCAAGTGTGGCCTTTTGTGTGAGGCCGAGCTGGACATGTCACGCGTCTCATCGTCCGCGACCAAGCGAATCGGGAGCTACTCAAGCAGCACGTTCACCAGTCCCCACTATGTCTCCTCATACCATGGCTACAACCCCAGTCTGGGCAGTGCCTATACAGACAAGGACAAACTCATCTACAAGCCAGTGTACACCAGCTGCGTCCCCCGCATCAACTCTGGGAGGGCAGCAAACAAATATGCTCTGGAGGTCGATCGGGGTCGGCAACTGCCTCGCCCTGAGGTTTTCAGCAGGCGCAGCGAGAGCTTGAGCCGGGCCCCCTTCAAGGCCTCTCCCAGCAGCTTAAGTGGTGGATACTCCACCAATTACAGCATAGGGAGCAGCCATTCCACGTACACCTCACCTGGATGGCCCCTGAGTCGCAGAAAGTCCATCAGCCAGACAGACTTGAACCGGGACCTGCTGAACCTCCACATGGTGGACACCTACCAGATAAACACTGTGAAGAGCCCCACACTCTCTCGGCATGAGGTGGACTTGCACCAGGGGTCCCGCAGGAGTGATATTGCAGACCCTTACTACACCAAGGGATCTGGTGCTTATGCCCTGCCCCGCAGCATGACGCAGGAGACCATAACTGCTTCCTTCAAGAGCACGGACCGCTTCAACGCAGCGTGGGAGAGGAGCGGGAGCAGCAGCAGTTGTGGGTCGCCCGTCCGAGAGACACCAGTAAGTTCGGGGTCAGCATGAGGGTCACGGTCAAACTGATGATTGGATGTGATCTTATTTTATATTTTTTGAGTATGTATCCGAATTCCCCTTTGAATTCCAGATTATGGTTTAAGTGTCCCCTGTAAGGAGATGACATCATCAGGAGGAAAGCTTACAAGTTTGTAAATGAACATTTTGTTCAACGGTTTACAGAATGCATTATGATACAGGTTTCTGAAGGTAGTGTTCCTATGAAACCTTTCGTAAGCCGAAATGGTGTAAAGCAAAGAAGCAATTACCATCCATTTATATGGGAAAAATTTTTGAGCATTGCCAGACCCAAAAAATGACCTACCAAATCATACTAAATAACACATAAAATTTAAAATAACTCTAAACATATAGTAAAAGCAGGAATGATATGATAAATACACAGAAAATATGAAGTAGAAATAATGTATGTACAGTGTAGTTTCACTTACCACAATCAGGAAGACAGCGAGCACACTGGAAGGTTCACACAATTTTCTATCATATTTTTGTAAGCACACAAAACATCCTGCAAACCTGCGCTGAACCTACGTGCCCTTTCAAAATTAAGATCATACTTTACTGCAATCATTGCAGCACTGCCAATCACAGCGAAAATCTCACGCAGTTGAAAGCTATGGCCGCTTGAACCTGAAATGCTGAGAGCAAAACAAATGCTGAACACTATTTTCACTTTTCTCCACTCTCGCTGATCAGGGTACACGCTGCCTCTATAACGGCTCACTGCAAAACAAACTCTGAACGCTATTTTCGCTTTTCTCCACTCCCACTGCTCAGAGTGAGTGCTGCTTCTATAATGGCTGGCTGCAAAGCAAACGCTAAATGCTATTTTCGCTTTTTGGCCACTCTCGTTGCTCGGGGTGCGCGCTGCCTCTATAATGGCTCGCTGCAAAACAAACACTGAGCGCTATTTTCACTTTTTACCACTGTTGTTGCTCAGAGTGCACATTGCCTCTATAATGGCTCGCTGCAAAACAAACACTGAGCGCTATTTTCACTTTTTACCACTGTTGTTGCTCAGAGTGCACATTGCCTCTATAATGGCTCGCTGCAAAACAAACACTGAGCGCTATTTTCACTTTTTACCACTCTCGCTGCTCAGAGTGCGCGCTGCCTCTATAACATCTTGCTGCAAAACAAACGCTAAACGCTATTTTCACTTTTCGTCTTTTTTCATATACCAATGTCTGTCATTTATTACAATTTAATGATTGGTCGTCAAGTGCTTCCCTTCCTCAACAGGGCTTTGGCCTTGCAGCTGGCACATGGACAATCAAAACATAGCCCAATTTAAAGAATATCTTTGATTTTTTAAAATTATTCCATTGACTTACCTTCAGTGCCTGAATTGTCTGTGGTTTCTTATCCCTAATTGAGGAAATTGTGTTCCAGGATCCAAAGAAGTTCCCAATATATGGTTGTCTTCACTGTGGCCTCAATGTTGTGCCTGAAAGCTTGATCAACTAGAGCAAACAAAAGAATCGTCAGCAAGTGTTGATCGTGTAATCCATAGCAGTGCCATACTGCATGCCCAGCTGAATGTGTGGAGATATATTTATTTTTATAAATAAAAAGCAGGACACAAAACAGGGTAGAATGGATTATCTATCAAGGACAAGTGAGTGTTCCTGTGCATGTGAATACATCCTGGTCTGCTAACCAAAGATCAAAAGAGAAATATAGCCCATTCAATAATATTTATTTCAGAACTAATCCCATCTGCATATGCCATCCAAATTAAATATCTGTCTCCTGTCTGCCCCACCACATCCATCAGTCAAAGTTGACTTTATTGTCCCCTGCACAAGTACAAAGAAAAACTTAATTGAAGCAACATCGTAGGCACATAGTGTCATTAACTGAGCATTCACAAAGAAATCATGAGTTAAATGTCAATTATTCACAACTTTTACACGAAAGAACCCAATTAAAAAGTTGTTTAAAAGTCTGTTTTAGTGCAGAGTGATCAAAGTGGTCATAGTTCTCCTGCACTAGGGTTATGATTAGGGTTATGCATGTTAGTCCAAGCATTGAAGGATTGAAGGGAAGTGGCTGTGCTTGATCCTGGTGGTGTGGCTCTAAGAACTCCTCCACCTCCTACCCAATGGTACTCTCTGCCTGTGTGGTGATACCCCACTGACCTATTCCATAATGTTATGTTTCGATCGCTTAAACCAGTTCTTGAACAGACAAGTAATCCAAACCAGTGTCATGTGTGAAACTGGGGAGATTGGTATTCATTGCTGAGGGATTTAATGTGAGAATTGTGCAGAATATGAGGCGCCGCTGTATGTTGCGTTTAGCAAGACGCTATTACAGCTTGGCGCATTCCAGAGTTTGAAATTCAATTCCGGCAACGTCTGTAAGGAGTCTCTGTACGTCCTTCCCATGGAATGGGAGGGTTTCCCTCGAGTGCTCCAGTTTCCTCGCACAGTCCAAGGATGTACCGAGTAGGTTATTTAGTCATTTTAAATTGTCCTGTGATTAGGTTAGGGTTAAATCAGTGATGTGGGGTTGCTGGGGTGGTGTGGCTTGAAGGGTTTGGAAGGCCTACTCCACACTGTATTGCTAAATAAATAAGTATTATCTATCTGTGGAGAGAATAATAAATAGTTAATGTACAATAAGTAGAAATGGGTGGTCAGAAAGACCTGTTTCCATGCTGTATGACTGTGCCTACGACATATGTCAGTAATAATAAACTTGATTCTTTTCTGAGGCATTACTCCGAAAATCAGAGTCTGAAGAAGCCAGAGTTGTCCTCCTTGAGCAGTTGGTCTTCAAGAGATATTATGGATATGTCAGATGGGTCATAGGTAATCAACCATGGTAATGTGGCAGATGGTGGAATTCCACACCTCAAGATTTAACTGTTCATGGAAAGATATGCCATTGTTCAGTCAGAGTTCAGAGTGCTGGATTGAATTGCCCTGTTTTTCATGTAGGCCTGTGCAATCTTTAAAAACCACCTGAGAAGTTACAGAAGAACAAATGAACCTCTTACCTGCACAATGGCACCTCAGTGGTATAGCACTACTGTCAGCCTGCTTTACAGGTTTGAGCATGGTGACCTGTGTGTTCTAACATGGAGACAAGTGATGCCCAAAGAACCAGCCCTCCAGATCGTACCCCCGACCATGGAGCTGGGAGAGTGACCGTATGTGTGCGACATAAAGGCCTTATCTAGCTTGTTTCCGTTGTCCGGATCTGTTCCACATTCCAGGCAATCACTCACCTGCCAGTAATGGCCTTGCATGAATTAAGCATTCAGCTGTGCCTCCAGCACGCTATCTGATGAATCTAAAACAGCTACCGTTTCTCATTAGCAGAGAGGAAAAGGATATGGGTTTGACCGGCAGGACGTTACAATGTCACTGCATGTTCCCAACACTGACTTGAATACTGGATTAAGATGTAGCGCCTCGAACCGGTCCCGTTCACTCCTTTCAATGCATCCTGTTTTTATTGCCTTGATCAGAAAGGAACAGAAGAAAGGTATTAGCACCTTGAGTCTGTTCCATCATTCATTTAGATAATGACCTCACTCTGTTTTCCCAGCATTGTCTCTTGATAACCTGTTGTCAGTTTCAGACTTTAGATCTCCAGCACGTCCACAGCATTCACAGAGTGGAAAAATACTTCCAACCCCAAACTAAATAGCTGTCGAGCAAAACGCTGGAGGAACTCAGCAGGCCAGGCAGCATCTATGGAAATGAATAAACAGTCGATGTTTCAGGCCGAGACCTTCTTCAGGACTGGAAAGGAAGGGGAAGATGTCTGAATAAAAAGGTGGAGGGAGGGGAAGGAGGATAGCTAGAAGGTGATAGGTGAGAAAGATGAAGGACTGGAGAGGAAGGAATCTGATAGGAGAGGAGAGTGGACAATAGGAGAAAGGGAAGGAGGAAGTGGGCCCAGGAGGAGGTGATAGGCAGGTGAGAAGAGGTAAGCGACCAGAGTGGGGAATTGAAGAAGGTTTGAAGAAGAATTGAAGGGGGAAGGATTTTTTTTAATTGGAAGGAGAAATCAATGTTCATGCCATCAGGTTGGAGGCTACCCAGATGGAATATAAGATGTTGCTCGTCCACCCTGAGGGTGACCTCATCTTGGCACAAGAGGAGGCCATGGACCGACATGTCAGAACAGGAATGGGAATTGGAATTATAATGTTTGGCCACTGGGATTTCCAGAAGGAGCAGAGGTACACGATGAAGCGCTCCCCCAATTTACGACGGACCTCACTAATGTAAAGGAGGCCGCATTAGGAGCACCGGACATGATAGACAAAGGTGAGCTGTTGCCTCACCTGGAAGGACTGTTTGGGGCCCTGAATGGAGGTGAGTGAGGAGGGGAATGGGCAGGTGTAGCACTTTGGCCATTTGCAGGGATAAATGCTGGGAGGGAGATTAGTGAGAAGGGACGAATGGACAAGGGACATCATAGAGGGAGCAATCCCTGTGGAAAGGGGAACTCTATTACTGTTAAGGCAACAGGAAGATGGGTGAACGCAGATGTCCAGGAAGTGGAGATGCAAGTGAGGGCAGCATCTATGGTGGAGGAAGGGAAACCACATTCTTTGAAGAAGTAGGGTGTCTCTCATGTCCTTGAAAGGAAAGCCACATTCAGGGAACTGGTGCAGCAGAGATGAAGGAACTGAGAAAAGAGAATAGCATTTTTACAGGAGACAGGGTGGGAAGGGATATAGTCAGGAATGGCTAAGTGAATTTAAGGGCAAGGTGGAAACTGGAGATAAAGTTGATGAAATTGACAAGTTCAGCATGGGGCATGAAGCAGCACCAATGCAGTTGTCAATGTAGCAGAGGAAGAGTTGGGGAGCATTACTGGGAAAGGCTTGGAACATGGACTGGTCAATGTAGCCAATGAAGAGGCAGGGATAGGTGGGGCCCATGGCTACCACTAGAGTATAGAGAAAGTGGGAGAAGCCAAAAGAAAAGTTGTTCAGGGTGAGGACTAGCTCAGTCTTAATTCTGCAAGGGAGGGGAGATGGGAAAAGGATGAGTTGGTCTGGCTGACACACTTAAACTTTCCAGTAGAGGCCGCTATTATTGCACTGAGGAGTGTGAAACTGCTTATTTTTGGTTGATTTTTTTTCCCCTGTACTTTCACAGGGAAATAACTGTGGGGAATTTAACAAAAATCCTTCTTCAATGCTAATACATTGAAGCCTGTAAAGGTAAAATTACTTGTTCATACAGAAACCCCTCATTCCACTCACAGTATTCACTTGTGTTAGTCCATTTTCCTCAAAGTTCACAACTCAAAAAGGATGGGTTAACTATAAGTATGTCCCTCCTGATGTTAATCCTGCTCCCTCAAGTACCCTGTTTCATTAACTGTATCTCTACTGATGTCAATCAGCTTTCTTTTTTTTAGCCTTACCCATCAGCCCCATTTCACTGTTCATTGCAACTCTCTGCCTCTATTGTCTCACCTCTCCACTCCCCTTGCATATTTCATCAGAAGAAAACCTTCAGTTACATTTTATTTTGGCTTTAGGTGACCCAAAGAGTTCAAAACTAATGACTGGAGTTGCCCTTTTGTCGCAGGTGTCCTGGCTAAATGAGACGGAGCTTGTGGTTTCCAGGTCCTGTCAGACTGGACTGCCTTCAGCTGGAGATTCTCCAGTGAAATCCTGTGACCGAGTTCCCTCCTTTTTATTCACTATGAAAGATTGAACTCAATGTACCAGAAAGCTTTAAAACAAACAAGGGTTGAGAGTGGTAATCACTTAATTGGATCGCTGCCAGGTGTCCTAACTATTTGTATTTCCGCTGGGCTGAGCATGGCTTTCTGTCTTTTACTGTGAAGTGTCCAGAGCACTGTGGTGTTTGTAAATACGGAGTCCGGTCTTCACGTACACAAGCAATGGAGGAGACTAATTATGGAAAACTTAAAAAGCCATTTGGGATCCTTGGCTTTAGATATAGAGATATGCAGTACAAAAGCAAGGAAGTTCTGTCATTAAACAACCTCAGCAGGAATGAATTTTTAGCACCACACTTCAGGAAGGATGTAGAGATTTACTAAAATGGAACCAGTGACATTGGTTTCATCTAAGTGGAGAGATGAGAGAACCTAGTGTTCCTATATTTCAAGTGATTACACTGTAAAATCTCTTGGGCTACCCTAAAAGGGATGTGAAAAGTGGTCATAGAAATACATCTTTTTAAAGAGGTTAAGGGATGTGACAGAGCTGGTCATGATTATTTGCTGAATATGGCAAAATTATTTCCAGTGGCAAGATGGTTATTGATTACAGATTTAAATTATATGGCAAAAGAAGCAGAAGAGTGGAGAAAATTTTTACCTGCAGCAACTTGTAATCTTGAAATGCACTTAAAGAGGTGATGGAAACTTTCAGGTAGGGCTAAATATTTTTTTTAAATCACAATTAATTGCTAGGTTTAAAAATGAGTCATATTGCTAGTACTATAAACAATAATATACTAATATTTTTCAAGTATCTATCATAGACTGTTTTGCCTTCATAACCTCTAATAATGTAACTTAAAAGTTACAAATCTCTGTGTGGACTTGCTTTTCTCTATCTCTGTTATTGTCTCCAGTCCACCAACCTTTAGATTTCTACATTTCCCCCACGTTCAGCCTCTTGTGCTTCTCCGTTTTTATTTACCCCTCCAATGGCAAGTTCTTCCCCATTATAACACAGTGGTTACATATAAAGCATGAAGTTTTTTTTTATGGAAGAGGTACTAATATCCCTTTGGAGCAATATGCTTCCTGAAGGATAATGGGCAAAACTGCTTAAAAATACAATCGCATGACTTAGTACATGAACCAGTTAGATATTTAAAGTCATTTAACACTGAAAGTTCAGACTTGACAGTGTGGTTGTAAAGTTTAATTAAAATATAAAAGGGAGAGAGGCTGACTGCCTCAGGAATGACATGACACTGTAAATGAAGGCACACTTATTTTATATTTATTTATTTAGAGATACAGCTTTGAACAGGTCCTTCTGACCTAACGACCTGCGATGCCTAGCAACCCATCTATTTAACCCTAGCCTCATCGTAGGACAATTTACAACAACCAATTAACCTACTAACTGGTATGTCTTTGGATTGTAGGAGGAATTCAGAGCACCCAGATGAAACCCATGCACACAAGTCAGTAGCAGCAAGGAGAATTAGATTCCTGAAACAAAGTCCTCGGATTTGAGCTGGACAATGACTAAGTCCTTGTTGCTACACATCATCTCCTCCAGATGATGGTATAATAATTATATTATATGTACAATATCTTAACATGTGAATGAGAAAGTGACTTCAATACTGAGGGAGCATTGTACGGCTGCAAGATCCTCCAGAATATTGAGGTCACTTTTTCTCATTCACTTGCTAAGATATTGATCCATATGATACAATTATAGTATTATGCTATAAAACCTGCATACTTGTTAAAACATACATTATTTTGTGCACTTTCTTTAACCTAACACACTTCTCACCATCCTATTTGCTCTCTCCTACCACAATAACTTTTCTTTATTCGTGCTCATACCCAGCATCACCCCTCCCCCCATGACACCAATGATAGAGGGGGTTTGCTGAGCATGGGCAAGAATGGGGAAAGTTGTAAGATCATTGTCATTCGGCCATAGACATATCTACTGCCAAACGAAATGACTTTCCTCTGGACCAAGGTGTGCACAACACTACATATAACTCACACACAACTCATAAATTAACAAAAAAAAAAGTGCATTTATGACACAAGTTAAAAAGTAAACAGTATAACGTTACTGGCACTTCATACGTGTTGAGACCTGGGTGGTGGTAGGGAGTTCAGTAGTCTTATGGCCTGTGGGAAGAAGCTGTTCCCCATCCAAACAGTTCTCGTACCTCCTGCCCAATAGAGATTGTTGGACGGATGGGAGGGATCATTGACAATACTAAGGGCTCCGCGTATGCAGCACTCCTGATAATATCTCTTTGTGTGGAAGAGGGACCCCGATGATCCTCTCAGCAGTCCTCACAATCCTTTGTAGAGATTTGCGGTCAGATGCCTTGCAATCCCAGTACCAGATCATGATGGAGCTGGTCAGGACACTCTCTTACACCCTCCTATAAAAATTGGTTAAAATATCAGGGGGGAGCCTCAACCCCCTTAGGAAGTGAAGCATTGCCTTATGAAAAGTTTGGTCTTTATTCATTAGAGTTTAAAACACGGGTGATCTTCTTGAGATATATAAGCTTGTTAGAGAGTTGACAGAATGTTTTCCCTCACTAGGGAGGTGGTGTTGAGGGACTAAGTGAGATTTTTCGTTATGTGCGCTCCCGGGAGCCCGTGAGCAGTGGTCAACCTACACCTTTCTAAAGTCCACAATCATCTCTTTGGTCTTTTCAAATGTTGAGACTCAAGTTGTGGTGCTCGCACTGTTCTACCAGCCACTCTACCTCCTCTTTGTACACCATCTCATCATCACTGTTGATGAGGCCAACCACTGTCTTGTCATCGTTGAACTTGGTGATTTGGCTTGAACTGGATTTAGCATTGCAGTAATGCATCAGTGTCATGAGCAGCAGTGGTCTGAGCATGCAGCCCTGTTTGTTACAGAGCCCCAGAGTTGGAAACAGTTGTCACCGCCAATGGCTGCGAGTGCAGATTGGGAAGCGGGTGGGGAGTTGGGGTGGTCTGTGACCTCTGCGTCAAAGAAGGACATGAGTTTGTACAGCAGATTCGGATCTGTTGGCATATCTGCAGTTACAATGGGAAAGGGAAAAAGGAAGGGGCTGAGAAAGGGAGAGATTTAACCAGCGAAGCATGGTCAGGGGTGGAATGGTACAGGAGCTGTCTGATAGATCGTTTTAACTGTTTGTGTTTTATATAATCTCACAGATGGTGACTGAGGAAGAGGCTTGGTGAGGGAGGATACCCGAAGGTGAGCAGGTCAAACACAGTATCAGGAGAGTGACAGTGATGTGACTTCCTGTGTCACGGGTATAGACAGTCGTCTCATGTGAGCAGTTGGTGAAGGTGCATTTGTCAGTTGTTTAGCAGAACTCTTCTGGTGTTTGTATTGTCCAGGTGATCTAGGCCATGTGGAGAGCCATTGCGATCACATCTGCCATAGCCCTATTGTGGTGACAGGCAAATTGTAGTGGGTCCAGGTCCTTGCTGAGGTAGGAGTTCATTTTCACCATGACCAGCCTCTCAAAACATTTCATCACCAGAGATGTGAGAGCCACTGGATGATAGTCATTAAGGCAGCTCACACAGCTCTTCGCGTTACTTGTCATCTGTAATCAGTAATTTGGTTGAGAATGTGCAGGGTTTGGATAGTAAGTTTGTAGCAAGTAAGTTCAAACAATTATGTTTTTGAAAAATAGTATGTATAAACACTCCCCTCTGTTTACTTGTCCCCAATCAGCCTCGCCCCCTCCTTACTGCCTTCCCTCTCCACCCCGTCTTCCCTCTTACCCCACATTGGACATAAGTTCAGGGTGAAAGGTGAAATATTTTCGGGGAATCTGAAGGGGAATTCTTCACTCAGAGGTTGGTGGGAGTGTGGAATGAGCTGCCAATGGAAATGGTGGATGTGTGTGTATGGAGGCTATGGTGCAGGGAGTTGGAAATAGACAGTAAAAACAAAATGGGTTGGCATTGACTAGAAGGGCCAAAGGGCCTGTTTCAGTGCTGCTTGGCTCTGTGACTCTGAACTGCTTCCAAATGACTCTGCCTTCCTTAAGCAGACCAACACTGTACACAGTCCTCCAGATGTGGTCTCACCAGTGCCAGATATAACTAGAGCATTAGCTCCCTCCCTATATATTCAATTCCACTCTCCAACTTTGTCCCTCACACACTTGATCCTTGCCTGACAAATGCTATGCCTGTCTTTGCTCCCTGCCTCCCCTTTAGTGCCTGGCTACCCGATCCAAGACTGGAGGAGCTGGGCAATGATGTCAGCTTTATGTTTGGTTGGTCTCAGACTCAAATCAAACTTGTTATAGATAAGAAGTATGAATGCTTAGTAGTATTGAAGAAAATTTACACTTTTGCAAATAAGTGTTTTATTACGTGGTGTGGAGACTTACAATGCCACACAGTACTGGGTTATGCAGTATCTGGGTCATGATGGGACATTGGATAGTAATGTCAGGTCAAGATTACAAGTCTCAGCTGGGTTCATACTGAGATGTGCAGTGGTCAGGATGGCATTTGGGTTGTATTTTAGTTTTTTAGTCTCAGTCAGCTATCCAGCTTGTATCCCTCCCATCTGCCTTGTGGTGCAGCATTAAAAATTGTAACTAATTTATCTAACCAAAAAATGTTATTTAATCCTAAATGATGGTTCATAGTTGAGATTTGGAATCTCAACTCTTTGGAAATATTCTAACAGAAATTATGCAGCACACTCATGGAACACTGGGTGAAGAATTTAGAGATATATTATTTGATTAATGGTGTGTGATGTGTCAAAGGCAAACAGTCTTTAACTAGATTATCATCTCAAGCATATTTTCCCTGAATTTGGAGACTTGGATTTGTTTGATTGATGCAGGGGGGAATTCAACATTTTAGGGACTGAGAGAAGCCCACACCCATTTGAAAATTTTCCTCAATTTTTTTTCTGGTGATAAATATTCACTGCGAAGCTTGGAACTTTACTGAGTCTATTTGGTTTGAGTGGAATTTTACAACCTGAAATATGAAAGATATTCAGCACATTCTGTGAGCCAGTCACATACACACACAAGCGCACACACATTCACATAAGTGCACATCCCAGATACCTGAACAGCCCTAAAATACAAACTTACATCTTTGATGTATGTGGCTATTTGCATTGCCCTGATATAAGGGTATAAACACACAAGGTATGGCCATACATGTTAATAATAATCATGCAAGCACTGATGAACAATGAATGCCTGCACACAGTCACTAAGACTATTCAGCATTGAGTACTCATGGCATAATGCATGAGAGCAGAAAACATTGGTTTATAATCGCTGTCATTAATCTCATATTCAAACCTATAAATCATTCATGAATAACTATTATCCTATGTATAAATCTCAACTCCAGAGATGAGACTCACTTGTTCAGTCCAACTAAACCACTTCTCTCAATTGACTTTAAAAGTATCCACGTCTAAAATACTACTTTGCTCTCTTTATTGAAGGAAAGATATCTAATAATTGGAGATAGTTCGGAGAAAATTCATGAAAATAGATAAACAGCAGTAGATCAATTTGAGATTGTCCAATCCTGTCTGCTTAAGCTTACAAGATGTTGGCAGGGAATGCCCTGTGTTTCTGTTATTGGATCAATCTAGATTTGTGTTATGTAATTAAATTGTAGTTGTATATTGTGCACATAACAAGTGTTGAACCAGATCATGCTGACGTTAACTAGCAATTCTCCTGGAACTGCTAGACAAGTGCATTGTGTACAACATGTTCTGGACTTTTGCAGCTGCATGTTTGAGGGCAGATCTGAATGGATTTGACCTTACTGAGTCCCTCTGCTCATCAGAGGTTTCAAAGGTACATTTAATGTCAGAGAAATGTATACAATACACATTCCAAAATGTTTTTTCTTCGAAAAAGATGACAGAAAGTTGTAGACTCAGCCAGCTCCATCCCATGCACAATCCTCCCCACCATCAAGGACATGTTCATATGGCAATGTCTCAAGAAGGCAGCATCTATCATTAAGGGCCCTCACCATCTGGGACATGTCCTCTTCTCATTACTAACATCAGAGAGGAGGTTCAGGAGCTTGAAGACATAAACTCAATGTTTTAAAAACAAGTTCTTTCTCTCCGCTGTCAGATTTCGGAATGGTTCACAAACACCACCTCAACGTTCCTCTAATGTTCTACTTATTTCCTTTATCTTTTAAAATTGTAACAGCTAATAATTTTTGTTTCGGAATGTACTGCTGCCACAAAAGAATTTCATGAATACATCAGTGAGAATGAATCTGATTCTGAATGACCATAGTAGCAAGACCAGCAGGGCATTCAGAACTGCACAGCTGGAAAAGGTAAATGTAACTTTGGGCATCCCATGAGAAGCAGGTTGGATCCAGTGAGATCTAATCCATTGTGATATTGATAAAGGAAAGCTCTTGCATACATTTCTACCGAATAAAACAAAACAAAATCAATCTTTTTGGGTGGAGTAAGGATTAAAAACAGCCCAGAATTAGAGTTCAAAAGTGCTGGTTATTGGCGATGACTTGTCATTACTACAAGGCCAGGTGTATGTTTCGACATCTGTTTTACATCATCAGTGGCAGGTCCTTGGCAATGGTCCCAGCTGTGGCTCTATGAGTAAAAGGTCATAATTCTGCTGCAAAATCTGGCCGACACGAATATATACAGCATCTGTGACATTGCTGCTTTATCTGAAGGCAGTACTGATGAAGTGAATCAGGTTGGAGGGATCATCTTTCATTTGAGATATTAAATTAAGATTGCTTCTGGGTGAAAATAAAATATCACAGATGAATATGAAAGATCCCAAGCCACAGCATAAAAGATTTATGTGAATTTGTTTAATGTCTTCATCCACTGACCAACTTCATTAAAACAGGTGAAAGATCATTGACTTAAAATGAGAATTCATTTGTTATCACATTCCTGGTTTGTAGAAACTTTCTACGAGCAAATTTCACACATTTCATTGCAAAAGTATTCCTTTGTTGTAAAGCCCTTTAATAAATTTGAGGTTATGAAAGACACTTTTGAAATGCAAGTTTTGTTTTAAATCAACCTCCGATAAAGGCAACTAAACTTATTTTCCACACTTGTACAAGATCACCGGCTGGTTTGAGGCAGAATCCTCCGACCAGTTGCTGGTTAAATTTGTCATTGACCCAGCCTGAAATATCTGATCTTCACCAACAGTCTCCCAGCTTACTTTGATTCCTGATCCATTATTACGGATAATTAGGTCAAAACTGTGTTTCTTTTGTGATTTTATTTGTTATTTCCTCCATCCGATGCTGTTCAGAGAAATGCATTCCAGATGAACTGGGTGGAGAACAGCTGAGTAGTGTGAAGGTCAACTAAAGTTGCTATTTGGGAGGTTGTAGTAAGAGTCCTTCATGCCCCAGGTGCTGTACAGCACACTGTGTGGCCAGTGCCAAATTGGAAGCTCTGTGGAGTGAGGGTGAAAAGTGATAGTGTCAGTAGTGGTGTAATTATTTATTGATATACAATTGTGCTGACTTTAAATGAATACAATGTTCTTTGATGTGCTTCACTTTCTATGAAGCTGCTCAGAGTTCAAGGCTTCTTGTTATTTATTAACTCCTGATGTGATTGAGAATGAGTTGAAATCTTTGTGTCGCCTGCAGGGTTTCAGTAACCTTACTGCAGATTAATATGGCCAAAATCTGTTAGTGAATAAGGGAATATGAGGAATATTCCTGTACATGATAAATTACTATACTAATCAATATTTGTTTATGTCCACTCATAATTCTAATGAGGGGAGTTAATAGAAGAGATTGCGATTAATGAACTCAGTTCAATATGTTCATAATTGTCAGTTTTCACGTATTCTCTTACCTTTGGTTTAAGGCTCAGTCTTGTTTGTTCATTTTCCTCTTTCACAGGATGTGGACATTGCTGATAACAGTGGCTTATATTGACTACCCCACATTGTACGATACACAGTATTGTAGCAAGGGATTGGACTTAAGGTGCAGAGAGCAATTACTAAAAGTGTTTTACTCCCGTTATAAAGATAACAATTAGCTTTATCTGCCACATGTACAGTTGCAAGAAAAGGTCTGTAAACCCTTTGTATTTGGTTTTCTGCATTAATTAACTCATAAAATGTGGTCTGATCTTCATCTAAGTCACAATAATAGACAAACACAATCTGCCTAAACTAATAACTCACAAACAATTGTATTTCTTCTCAGCAATACTGAGTACATGATTTAAACAATCAAAAATTCAAAAAAATATGTGAACCTCTGGGGTAATGCCTTCCACAAAAGCTATTTGGAGTCACGTGTTCCAATCAATGAGATGAGATTGGAGGTGTGGGTTGTAGAGGGGCCCTGCCCTAGTTTAAAAAAGACACACAAAGTCAGGTTACTGACAGGGCCTGCTCTTCTCAAGAAAGATCTGTTAATGTGCACCAAGCCTCGATCAAAACAGCTTTCAGAGGACCTGAGAGGGAGAATTGTAGAGATGCACGAAGCTGGAAAAGGCTGCAAAAATATTTCTACAGACCTGAGTGTTCATCAGTCCACAGTAAGAGAAATTGTCTCCAAATGGAGGAAATTCAGTACTGTTGCTACTCTCCCTAGGAGTGGGCATCCTGCAAATATGACACCAAAAGCACAACGTGCAATGCAGAAGGAGGTGAAAACGAACCCAATGGTAACAACAAAATACCTTCAGAAATCTCCAGAATTTGCTAAAGACTCTATCCATGTGTCCACTAAAAGAAAAGCACTAAACAAGAATGGTGTTCATGGAAGGACACCACGGAGGAAACCACTGCTCTCCAAAAACAAAACCACATTACTGCACATCTCAAGTTTGCAAAAGACCACCTGGAATTTCCATAATGCTTCTGGGACAATGTTCTGTGGACAGATGAGACAAAAGTTGAACTTTTTGACAGAAATGCACACCGTTATGTTTAGAGGGAAAAGGGCACTGCACAACAACACCAAAACCTCATCCCAACTGTGAAGCACAGTGGAAGGAGCATCATAGTTTGGGGCTGCTTTGCTGCCTCAGGGCCTGGAGAGCTTGTAATCGTTGAGGGAACAGTGATTTCAAAATTGTATCAAGACATTTTACAGGAGAATGTCAGGGTAGCAGTCTGTCACTTGCAGTTTAATAGAAGATGGTTGATGCAACAGGACAATGATCTGAAACACAAGAGTAAATCAACAACAGAATGGTTTGAAAACAGGAAAATTCATGTTTTGGAATGGCCAAGTCAGGGTCCAGACTGTAACACAATTGAGGTGCTATGGCATGACCTGAAGAGGGCTGTTAATGCAAGACATCCCAGAAATATTGATGAAATTAAACAGTTTTGTATGGAGGAATGGTCTAAAGTTCCTCCTCACTGTTGTACAAGTCTGATCAGCAGCTACAGGAAATGCTTGTGGAGATTATTGCTGCTAAAGGAGGTTCTACCATTTATTAAATACAAGGGTTTATGTACTTTTTCCTGCCTGGACAGTGAATGATTAAACAATGTGCTCAGTAAAGAAATGAAAAGTACAATTTTTTTTGTGTGTGTTATTAATTTAGGCAAATTGTGTTTGTCTGTTATTGTGGCTTAGATGAAGATCAGACCACATTTTATGAGTGAGTAATGTAGAAAACCAGGTAATTGCAAAGGGTTCGCAAACTTTTTCTTGTAACTGTACATCAAAACACAAGTGAAAAGCATCTTTTGTGTCAAATCGAATCAGTAAGGATTGTGCTAGGGGCAGCCTGCAAGTGTCTCCACACTTGCGGTGTCAATATCGCATGTTGTATGTTTTTGGAACGTGGGAGAAAACCCACGCAGTCACGGGGAGGATGTACAAACTCGTTACAGACAGTGGCAGGAATTGAATGCCGATCTTATAATAGGGTTACACTAATTGCTACACTGCCATGTCACTCATTAGTATCACTGAGAAGCAATGCACCATTCAACGTATGATTGTGAAAGAATGTGATAATGTCAGAGGAGTTTAGTTAGATGAGTACTTCCATTGTGCATTACTGAAGGAGCATTGCACATCAAAGGTGTCTTCCTCTTAAGATTCAATCCTGGTTGTGGCTGATGACACGGTTAAGGCAATACTCCCGATGTCCTAGTCAATATTTATCCTTCAATATAACTCCTAAAATACATTTACACCATCATTGTTAATGAGGTCTTGTTCTATAATGATTAGCTTCAATTCTTGCAAAACAACATTAATTACATTTCAAAAATGTATTAATGATTAATTACAGCCTTCCAGGTCTGTAAAATTCCATTATAGATGCCATCACTTGTAGAGCATGCACCAAAATCAACGTAAATGAGCTGAGAATTTCTTTTTCTTTAAGATCCTGCTTAAAATTCATGTCTCTCACCAAGCTTTTGATAGTCTTCCCTTCTCTCTCCTTTAACAAAATCACAGTCTTAACCAAATTTGGCGATGCTCTGACCTGCTTCAGAAGCTTCCTACTATGTTAATAATGCCATATAATTACAGAGGAGAATTGAGAGTAAATTCTGATGTCAGTGACTAGCAGATGGATGAGAAAAAGAAGAATTTTGTAGAATCCTTGGAAACCAAGGTTAATAGGACAGAGGAGTAAGACAACCTGTAGTCAGTGCTTTTGGAAACTGTACTGCAATGAGAGTTGGTGTCGGTATTACCAGTAACACAGTGAGAATTGAAATCTGTGCACCAGTGTAAGTTAACATCAGGAGAATGTGTAAGACAATGAATTAACTTTATTACTTACATCCTTCATATACATGAGTAAAAATCTTTACGTTGCATCTGCCTAAATGTCCAATGTGCAATTTATAGTAATTTATAATAAATAGTATGGGTACAACAGTTGTTGCCACATGATTGGCTGATTAGATATTTGCATAAAATAGAAATGCAGTTGTGTCAGTGTGAGTTAATCGGTCCGATGGCCTGGTGGAAGAAGCTGTCCCGGAGCCTGCTGGTCCTGGCTTTTATGCTGTGGTACCGTTTCCCGGAAGGTAGCAGCTGGAACAGTTTGTGGTTGGGGTGACTCAGGTCCCCACTGAACCTACCGGCCCTTCTTACACACCTGTCTTTATAAATATCCTGAATCATGGGAAGTTCATATCTACAGATGCACTGGACTGTCCGCACCACTCTCTGCAGAGTCCTGCAATTGAGGGAGCTACAGTTTCCATACCAGGCAGTGATGCAGCTGGTCAGGATGCTCTGAAATGGTGTGATTCAGCACAAAGACAGCTGGCAAGGCAAATGTTTAAAGGGGGTCTGGGTATTCAGGGAATCTAGGACTGCTGTTCAAGATTACATCTTGAAGTTGGAAGTGCAAAGTTCCTGTTCAACAAAGTTTACTAAGATTTAACTTGTTATTGTTTTCAGATTCAGAATTACTCATCACAGGTGCATTGAAACCCGGGGGTTTCTGCCCCAACATGGCGTACACATAATGACTGAGGCACATGGTTCAAAGAAAATGGAGGGAAAGGTTAGATTGGTTAAAGGTTCAGCATAATATTGTGGGCTGAAGGTATTCTATGTTTGAATAGTGTGAACAAAGGAAGGGAAAGATTTTTTTTCCAAATAGCTTATTCGTAAGGTCTTGAAAGGGGAAGAATGTTGCTGCATCTAATTTTGACTAACAGAATATACCTAATAAATACACTCAGTGGCCACTTTATGAGGTACTTCCTGTACCTAATAAAGTGGCCACTGAGTGTGTGCCCGTGGTCTTAGCCCATCCACTGCAAGGTTCAATGTGTTGTGCATTCAGAGTTGCTCTTCTGCACACCACTGTAGTAATGCATGGCTATTTGAGTTACTGTCACCTTCCCGTCAGCTTGAACCAGTCTAGCCATTCTCCTCTGACCTCTCTCAATAACAAGGCTCACAGAACTGCTGCTCACTGGATGTTTTTGTTTTTTCACACCATTCTCTGTAAGCTCTAGAGACTGTTGTGTATAAAACTCCCAGGAAATGAGCACCAACAATCATTCCATGGTCAAAGTCACTTAGATCACATTTCTTCCCCATTCTGATGTTTGGCCTGAACAACAACTGAACCCCTTGACCATGTCTGCGTGCTTTTATGCATTGAGTTTCTGCCACATGATTGGCTGATTACATATTTGCATTAATGACCAGGTGTACCAGTGTGCCTAATAAAGTGGCCACTGAGTGTTTAGTAGCCTTTTGTGTGCAGCCACCCTGTATGCTGAGATTTAAGCTCCAAGTAGAAAGAATACAATTATAGTACAAAAGAAGGTCAAAAATTGGTGAGTGAGTTAACTGAAGTGAGCTGGGAAGAAAATTGGACACCTAGCACTGTAGCTCAAAATTGACATATAAAAAAATATCTATTAATATATAGTAAATAACTACCAATAAGAAAGGTCCTCACTTCAGGATTCAAAAGGCATTGATATTTAAAGATTAGAGACCCAAATCTATAAAGAAATTCTTCAACAAGTGATTATGATTTGGAACGTACTGCCTGATGGTATGTATAATTAACAGTATTGGCCTTCAAAATGGAACTGATAAAGAGCCGGCAGGGATATAGGCAGCACAATAATGTAGTAGTTAGTGTAATGCTTTACGGTGCCAGTGATTGGGGTTCAATTGCCACCGCTGTCTGTAAGGAGTTTGTACGTTCTCCCCATGACTGCCTCGGTTTCCTCTGGGTGCTCCATTTTCCTTACACGTTCCAAAGATCTACAGATTAGTAAGCCATGGGCGTGTTATGTTGGTGCCAGAAGCGTAGCACCTCTTTGTGGGCTGCCCCCCAGCACATCCTCAGATTCTGTTGGTGACACAAATGATGCACTTCACTGTGTGTTTGTATGTTTCGATGTACAGTACATGTGACAAATAAAGCTAAGCTTGAAAAGAGTGATGGAGAGAGTGATTGGCATTTTCTTCGGGAGCCTGAGCAGACTTGAAGGGCCGAGTGGACTTGCTCTGTGCTATCCTATATAATTTCAGGGGAGAAGTATGGTGGGTGGCGATAGAAAACCAGGAGACCAAAGAGGATGCCTCTTTCTTAAACTAGTCTGTTATTCTCTGGGATCAGATCAACTTAAAGCTACTTGAAGAGGCACTTTTGTTTGTTGTTGATTAACTAATGATATACAGTATGCCTGGTCTCTACACTTCCATATTATTAGCTGCTATTTTCCTCTGAGATAATGAAATCATGCAGCAGTCTCCTGATTACCTGTGCTGTACTCACTGAAATGGTTACTCAGTCTCGATGCCTAATAGTACATGTTGTTCTTTACTAAAGAACCATGTCACAGTGCTGCAAGTAAAATGAGGAGACAGGCACCTCTGAACAAATGCTAAGTAACTCTGCCTTGTCCAGCCTGAATACATCACCACCGTTGGGTAATTAGTCACAGACTGTGTGTGAGGTGCTGGCAAAGGATGCTTCATTCCCACTGCATGTGACAGAATGCTTCCAAAATTTCAAAGTCCATGAATTAATTGCAGTAGTCATCACTGCCTCATCCTCTTCATCAGTGGAAATAATTCTTGAGCCCTTTGCATTTTAATTTGGAACTACTTTGGGAGTAGCAGTAAACACATACAGGAGGGAGGAATAGAAGCTAAGATGGAAGCGAGGTGAGAGGGTTTGAAGAGGACGAAGAAAGCATTGAGCAAGGGGAGGAGATGTCAGGGTAGAATGGAGCAGCAATATGGGATCCGATATTAATGTGTACTGTCATTGGCCAAACAGGGTTTATTGCTTAATGGCTTGATCGAGTCCAGCATTGTTAACAAACCACATGCACTTAGCAAAACACACAACTCGCCGTACTTCTGGAGCCTCAGTGTGCAGAGACATCACTTCCCAGTTGTTTTGCTTGTCTTGCAAGTGGTTTTACTTCTGTGGATTTTCTTCGTTTTTCCAACTATATATTGCTTTGCATTAATGGAAGCTCCTGTATAAGTATCTGGGTAAAACACTGAACCGGAGAGATTCTAGTAACCTATACGCCATTCCATTAATAGTATCTGTGGCTTTTGTGTATCCATTTGAGGACAGGCTGAACCTCCATTCAAAGAATTAACTAAGTGTCTACATCACTGACCATTTAGCACCCTCTCAATGCTGCTATGGACTGTCAACTGAAACTTTAGACTCAAGCATCTGGAATGGAATTTAACCTTGCAACCTTTTGATTCAGATAAAAAAATGTCCACTGAACCATGGCTGGTACAGAAACAAAATGAAGAGTAGTGAGATTCTGAGGTTTACTGGGAAGCAGCATGATAAGTTGTTATTATCTAGCCTTCAGGTTAAGAGTTATTCATCTCTTCTTGCTGTTTTCCAGCATGGCCAGGGTTTCTAAACCACATACTCCTAAAGTTTGGGCAGCGAGAAATATACTTGACATAAATATAAAACATTCCCACAGCCTGTGATGAAGAACTCTGTATTAATGTCCTGCAAGACCGGACAGATTCCAGGAATCTTTCCTGTTCCCTAATCAGCCCTACGTGGAATGGAATTTTTCGGTCACTTGACAATCAGAACGTTTTCTCTATGATGTAATGGAAGCAATGACCAGTGATGAGGCTTCAGTACCTTGTTCTGACCTTGGCTCAAATATGCCCCATGATGAGCAGTTATCCTTTTGTGGCTACAGGGAACATTGGGTGCCTTGGAGCCCAGGTGCACACTCTATCAGCTTTCTTTGGCTGAAGGTGATGAATGCAACCGGGCAATTCATGGGGGAAAAGGGTAGGTTAATGCAGTGGGTATACAAAAGTCTGGGAGAGAGGATTGTATTAGTCACCTGAGCAATCATAACCAGAGCAGCAGTAAATAAAAGATTCTTAGAGCAAGCAACTACCAGCATCCCAAGTTATCCAGGATTGGACTTTGTAAGTTATTCTAAAGAATGAGCTCTGGTAATATAATTGATGGTAAACAGGATTCAAGCAATCTAATCAATAATAAGAAGTGCTGGCATTGAAATAAAAACAGACATGAGGAAGGACAACTGTGGGGCTGATCAAAGGATGAGAGAAGGGCAGTGGTTTAAGGACAATATTTCAGAATATTAGAAACAGTTGAAGATGTTGCCACTGGTGGCAGCATGGATGGTGAAGAAATCCCATGTACTGCCTTTCACGTCCTTTAATGTAGAAAATTCAACAGCCAATTTGTGTTTTAAAATTCCACACAATTCCATGTCATAACAGGATGATCCGTTTCTTAACGATGTTGATTGTAATGAGGTCAACTTAACCCTTGCCTTGGTTTATCTGCTGCTGACCATTGCCCATAAATTTATTACTATGGACATGACAATTATAGTCCATTTGCTTATTCTACTTACTGTATATAGACATGTGGTACTTATGTATATGTGTCTATATACATAATTATCTAGAAATATGCATACATGTGTATGTATATATGCACATCCATCACATCAGTACTTATTGACTGGCATTTTGGTAAGCAACACCTTAATTTTAAAACTCTTTACTTTTCACTCCTTTGCCAGTTCTTGCAATTTGTCGAGATGCAACATAATCTCCTCCAGACCAAAACCTCTGTAAGTTATCTATGCTCTTCTCTTCTGACTTCCTGTTCACCTCCAAATTTAACCATTCCATGACTGGTCTCAGTTTGCCAGGCCCTAATTTCTAAACTATTCACCCTATTCTTCTAAACCTCTGTGTCTTTCTCCTTTAAAAGATTCCTTTAAGATCACCTTTTTGAACAATCACTTGGCATCTGCCCTTTTAACTACACTTCACTGATGGTTTCATGTGGACTCGTGGGGGAAGTCTTAGACTTTGGTTTCAGAGTACCGTCTGTTGGTTTGCTCTATCACTTCATTTCCCATAAAGTTCAGTCGCAGAGCCCAACCTTGCTAAGAAATCCCAGCAAAATGCTGGGCACTGGCCTCTTAGATCTTTATGCATGATCCAAGACCTGTTGATTTCAAAGGTATAGTGGGGCTAGAAATTAAGGCAAGTTCCTTTAAAAAATGATTCACTTCAATGCTTTCAACTATATTTTAGTTATATTTCTTTTTTTTGAAATATTAACTTTTCAAATGTTATTCACTGGGACTTAAAGAATTTTTAAATGTCCCCATGTATCTATATATTAAAGGATGATCAGCTTTCACATCTAGGGTGTGGATTTTGCTTCTTGAGTGTTTTGAGTGAGAGTGTGAGGGGGAGAGGAAGTGGGTGCTCACTGGTCTGGAGACTCAGCTGCCATCAATATCACACCACTGGATTCCAAGATGCTTTGGACCAACAAAATTTGGAAATATTGAGTATAATGAACATAATTCCTGGTGAGGGTTTGGTGATTGGATTCTAAATCTGACCCAATACTTATTTATTGGTAAATGTCTATTTTTATTCAGTAATGCTCTTGTGAAGTAGCTTGGGACGTTTTTTATATAGTGAACATATATATAACTTGAAGTTTCAGTTTATGAATAAATATTAGCCGGGGAGTTTTAATTCTCATTGGGATAGTCCCTTTGACAACCAATATCTCTCTGTTTAAAGTTGGAAAAGGAATTCCTCAGTACTGTAGTGGAATTCAATGGATTCTATGGTATGATTAATAGAGTTTCAATTCATCTAATTTAGGTGCAAATGTACTATTCACCAAGCCAGTACTAGCATGGGAAGGATTTGCAGTACGGTTGGTCTGGGCATCCCAGGCTAAACATTGTGAAAATGCCAGTACTATTTGTTTCTTGATCTCCATTGCTGTAAAAATGGCCATGGATGAATGCTGACTGGAGGCCAGAGTAGGGCTACTTTATGAGATCCTTCACAATGAATGGCTTGCTATGACCTACATTTAATCTCAAATATGAAGAGTTTATTATGTGGGTTAGAAAAGGATAGCATTAAGATGTTACTCAGCCAGAGTCAGTAGCTTTGTGTGAAGAAAAATGAGGGGAGATTACAAAGGAAATGCTCATAAGACCGTAAGACATAGGAGCAGTGTTAGGCCATTCAGCCCATCGCATCTGCTCTGCCACTTCATCATGGCTGATCCCAGATCCCTCATGCAGCCACTGAAAATACTTAAAAGTTTCTATATGCTGGGAGAGTCTTGTCAGTGTTTTGTGGTGCAAGTTAGCACTGTGTTTGTGGACGTTACTTGTTTACAGTATGGTTGCCAGCATCGAGTCTAAGCATAGGTCAGTGCTATATGTTATGGAGCTGAGCCAGCACAATCAATACGATAAGCTGGGAAGTGAACGAACTGTACCTATAGTCTCTACTCAAAGGACTGAAAAAGTTTCATGGAGCATGCCTCTTCAATCTCCATTTGTGTCAGTACCCTTCACCCTTCTCGTGGAGTTTTCCCTGGGCCACATGGAAACTTTATTTCAAAGTCAAGTCCTACAATTATCCCAGTCTTTTAAATCTCTCCAATGGTGTTCCTTACACTGATGTGTTTAGATTGGGCTCAGTTGCCATCCAAATAGCCCTGGTCAGGCTTGAATAGAATGACTACATTTACTGTCTAGACATTATGATTATCATTCTAATTTTCAATTTTAATAAATATTGTTTTTAATATCAAATTTCACCCTTTTGAGTACCTGGTGCTGGAGTGATTATGTATAGAAGGGAGTTAATATTTGAATGACCACAGCTGAGTAGAGTGCTAATTCCCGTCCTTTCTTGTGATTGAAAATTTCTTGTGCATTGAGAAGAATGAATAAAATACTTTCCATGCTTTCCTTAAAATTAAAACTATTAAATTTGTGGATACAGTTGAGAAGCATAATTCTCTGAAGCCCAGAGAAGGCTATGAGAAGTGTCCAAAATCATAGTTTTGATCAAATAAACAGGGAGAAAGTGTTTCCTTTGATAAGAGAATCAGTAATCAGAATTCACACATTCAGTGCTGAGAGAATAAGCATTTTTTTCCCCTCTGGATCAAGTTGTGACCTGGAATGAAGTGCTCAGAAGAGAGGATAATAACTTAAAAGAGAATTGAGTAAATTCTATATATTTCTGGGCCAGAGGATCAGATCAGAGACTGAATGGAAAGAGCTGGTATAGGCATTGTGGGCCAATAGCCACTTCCTGTGCTGAATGAAAATTGTACTCAATGGCTGGGCTCAAAGTCAAAACTACTTTCTCGTGGTCTGTACCAAGATGAAGAAAGAAATCTCTTGTTGTAGCACATTATCAGTCTGATGTACCAGACTTACTGGATGAAGCAGGAACTGGTGCCATTGAGGTGCAAAGAATTCTAATATGTGTCGATTACTTTTTGTTTTAAATATTTATTTCCAGTCATCTTATTATCTTTTCAGGAGTGACAAATTCTTGCTGGAGTGAGATTAGTGACAGGCCAGAAAGAAGTCACTTGCCTCAATGTGTCACTTTGACATTTGCTTTCCACATGTCAAATATGTTTAATTATGATTCCCTGCCCCACTGCAACTCCATTTATTCTATCTCCGTCTCTGTTCCAACCATACCTCATAAGAGCATAACAATATTTATTTATTTAGCAATACAGCATGGAGAAGGTCCTTCTGGCCCTTCGAGCCGTGCCACCCCAGCAAACCCACAAGCGCTATTTTACCCTAACCTAATCATGAGACAATTTCCAATGACCAATTAGCCTACCCAGTATGTCATTGGACTGTGGACCGGCAAAAACCCACGCAATCTATGGGGAAGATATACAGAAATTCCGTACAGAACGGTGCCGGAATTGAACTCCAACTCTAGAACACCTCGAGCTGTAGTAACATTGCGCTAACCGCTACACTACCGTGGCACCTTGATGAAAATGAGAGCAAGAGGAAGCTACTTGGCTCCTCAGGCCTGTCCTACTGTTCAATACCATTGTGGTTAATCTGCCTCATCTCTTATGTGCAATTTTCCCATCCTTCAAAATAAATATCTTCTTACACTTTAAGTAGGCCCAATAATCTAGCCTCCAACAACACTCTGGAGAACAGGACTCCAGAGATTTATGACCTACTGCATGAATAAGTCACTATGCACCTCAGCTTTAAGTGACCACAAGACCACCTTCTCTAAATGAAACAAGTGCTCCAATGTCTTTAAATTTCCACACAAACATCGCTATTCTGGTTTGAGATGGTGCTGCTGAAGGCAAGTGACTACTTACTGGCAGTTAACAAAATAAAGAATACAACTAAATACTTTATTAATAACACTTCTTCTGTAAAAAAAATTATGGTAAACGATGACCACAAACAATGAAGAGGCAAGCAAAGGCAAGGCTGAATTGAGGGTCAAAGTGCACGTTTGCATGGCGAGGTTGAGGCATGTTCAAAGCAAGCAGAGCAAAGTCGGAGTAGAGGAGAGGCAGATTTGAGGCCCAGCCACCTAAACTGAGAGTGAGTTTTGATCGATCTGTGTGCTGGACCAATTTGGAAAGGTCGGGTATGGGCCAGAATGTGGCGGTGAGGTCCAGGCCCAGAGCATGTTGATGTGACAGGGCCCGGGTCCTGGGGTGAGGAACAACCCAATGTTTGGATAATTTAAACACTGCACCAGGCAGGATGTTGGAATGGTTCTGCTCACTGCTCCATGATGTTTGCTCTGTTCTGCGCCGAGGCTATCGCCTGCTCCAGGCTTCATGGCTGTGGGCTGTGCAACTTTTACCCCACTGTGAGCTGAACTGAGGCAGTGGCCTGCTCCCTGTCAGAGGACTTACTTTCACTCGAAATGCTATTTGCTTACTTTTATTGCTTGCACGATTTGGTTCTTTCTGCACATTGGGTGTTTGTTGGTCTTTTTCTTTATGAGTTCCTTTAGGTTTCTTTGTTTTGTGGCCGCCTGTGAGGAGATGAATCTCAAGGTTGTATAATTATACATACTTTGATAATAAATGTACTTTGAACTTGAACTATACCAGTGAACCCTGTATTGTACCTTGTATTGTATCCATCTTGTATCATGGTGTCGATATCACACAAGGTTAGTTAACTGAATTCTAAAAGTTTTACTGTTTTCTTTATCTTTTGGCTTTAATATTTACAGCATTAATCCACCTTGTCCTAAGTTTACATTTGTATAGTGCCATTCACAATATTGTGTGAATTTGTCTACACAAGCTAACAGTTTATATTTTGAATATTGTATTCATTGACGATGGATTGGGGAACAAAAAGGGAACACTCACTCATGCTCTCTTATTGAAAGTGGCATGATCTGTCAATAAGATTTCCCATCTTTATTCTCTTACACACCCTCAATCATCCCCTCCCCCCACATCCTTGGTGATCCCCTTTCCCATTCTCTCTCCTATCATGCATTGTCCCTCCCTCTGAAATGTTCTCTCACCTCTGCCCTTTGCCCTATTTTTTCTCTCCATCATCCTCCACCCTCAGTCATCCCCCTTGCACTCCCTATTCCCTCCTCACTCCTACTCACACACTCCTCTTTCCAGCTTCTACTCTTCCCCACCAATGCTGTCTTTAATATCCTACCTCCATCTCCAATATCCCCCTATTCCCATATCCCATTCTCCCATCCATCTCCCTCTTCTCCACAATACTGCCCCTGCACCATCCCCATTCCCTGCTCCTCCTTCCCTTTGGTTCTCTCCTTCCCCTTCTATATCACCTTCCTCCCTTCTTTACCCCTTCCTACCCCCTCCCAGATCTCTGCAACGCACTTGATCCTGTGCTTCTATGAATCATTGCTGTAATCAGTCACCTGCTCCTGAGTGTCCGCACTAATTACCTTGGCTCACTGTGGCTGACGTAAAGCACTTATTTAACACATCATCCGATCAAAAGCAAATCAAAGTTGACCATGTAGTTCTGGGTACATTTAGAGACAAGGAATGCAACAAACAATAATCTGATTTCCACAATGTATGGAATCTGCTTATCAGTATTGCTGTAAGGATTTTAATTTAAGTCAAGCTGAACTGCTGTGAGCTAAGAATTTTTATTAAAAATGATTGAAATTGCAGACCATTCTTTCTTTTCCTTCAGTGTTGCTAAGCAGAATGAATTGCTTATAAAACAGCTGAGTTCTTTTCCTGTTCTTGTATACAAATATTTTATCCTCGTTGTGTACTCTGCAAGGTGACATTCAAAGAGCTCAGTGCCCAGTGTACTAAAGTTTATGCCTCAAGAAAAGCCCACCATCAATGGAAAGACCAGTGCCAATGAAATATATTTGAACAGCTGTTTCTGTTTTAATGTAAGAAAATCAGAATAATTTGTACAGAATAATTAATGGCAATATAATATGATTAGTTCTGCCCTTCAGCTCTATCTGGTGACCTTTAATATTTTCCCTAATAAAAATCACTCATTGTCTTTTGAGTGAGAGAATTGTTGAGTTCCATTACCCTTTGTATTTTCTGATTTGATTTCTGAATGGTCTGCCTCCAGTTTGAGGGTTACAGCCCCTTAGCTGTGCTTCCTCAATTGCATCTCCTTTATCAAATTTTGCCTTTATTTAAAAAAAAATTGAATCACCCCTCAGTTTTCTAAACTCAAGAATAAAAGGGTTACATATCACCTCACCCCTCTGTTATGCTAATAAATCCGCTCAATCTTTAAAGCAAATTCATCCTTCCTGGGCTGCTGTACCAGGACTCTACATGTGCCTTGACCGTGGCTCCCCTACAATTGAAATACACCCTTTGAAGTAACAGCTGATATTTCATTAGTGCAGATGTATTTCAGTAAGGTTCTTGGTCAGATATTGCATGACAGATTGTCAAAAAAGAAATGTTGGGAGAATAGCAATTTGGATCCAAAGTTGGCTCAGTGTACTGAAGCGGAGAACAATGACTGACATGTTTTTTGTGAATGGGAGGTTATGGGCTTTCATGAGGATTAAAAATGGCCACGTGGTTGACGGGAAAGGAGAAAGCTTTCAACTTTGAAGAAAATAGTAGTAGGAGTAGGCCATTCAATTTGAGCATACCTAATTATACAATTCAATTTACTTCTCCAGTTTTCCTCAGATATCTTTTGATCTCTCTAGCCATTGGTATTATATGTAACTCCTTCTTGGTTATATCAAACAATATGCCCTCAAGGAGGATCTAGATGGTTTGACAACTTCAGCAGGAAAATAGAAGATGGTAATTCATCCAGACAAGGAAGTGAATAATGGGAGGAAATTGAGAAGTACAGAGGGATGGGAATTCATTTTCATTGATATGGGCAAGGCTGGTAATCAAGTTGGTTAAAAGGACATACAAAATACTTTCCTTTATTAGTGAAGGCAAAGAGTAAAAGAGCAGAAGGGTTAAACTAGCAACGTATTTGATGCTTTTAGGAACACAGTTGAGGAGTATTTGCAGGAAGGTTGTGATTGCACCTGACAAGGAATGGAAGAGATTTACAAGAATAATTTACGGACTGGAAAATTTTAGCTGTGATGAAAGATTGGGCTGATGCCTTGTTTTGGGATAGAAGAAGCTGTAGACAGAGCTGATTGATTTACATAACATTGAGCCACCTAGACAGACCAAAAAGGAATAATTTCTTTCTGTCTTAAGAGGTCAAAAGCCAGGACAGCATTAATTTACAATGTTTGGTAGAAGAATTGAAAAGGAAATAGAAGTTTCCTTTCTCCTAGGGGGTGATAGGTTTTTGGAGTTAACTGCCTGAAAGGATGATGGAGGCAGAAACCTCATTCAGTATCAAGTATTAAAATTAGAGGGTGCCATTTAAGATAAGAAATAAGAGGTGTGGAGGGGACTTGAGGAAGGACATAATGGGCTAAGTGCCCTCTGTTGTAAATTTTCCATGATCTGAGTTCTATTACTTTTCTTGAGCTAAGTAGCCATTTGTGTATTTTCCCCATGTCTGTCCAATACTCTTAAATTCATTTTCTCTGATGCATGAACTTTTAATATTGTCCAACACTCAAGTATCAATAAGCCGATAAGATTTTTATGACAATCACTCTGTACAATAACATTTGCCTCTATTCTGCAGCAGGGACTGTCCCATAGGATGAGAATGAGTCAGTGACCTGTATTGAGCAGATTACAATCTCTTGGTTTCTAATGGCACTGTAAAAACAAATTTAAAGACAATTTCTTCACGTTTACAATCTATGCTGAGGAAACGAGGTGTATAGGGGAGGGAGATAGGATTAAAGTCCTGAAGGCTCAGCTAAAGTGGGGCCAAATGGTCTTTATTGGGGCTGTATATTGTGAGATTAAACAAAATTAGAAGATTCAAGATAGATGCACTAAATTTAAACATCCTAAACGAAGCTTTAATCACCTTGTCGCACTCTCTCAGGCATTCGTGAGATTTACTGTTTTGACGTGCCACTTATGAGATACTGAGTGTGAAATTTAAATTTTTTAAAAATCTGGATTTTTACATTATTGGCTTTGCTGAAGTCAGCAGGGTGCACTCTTGCAATTTTAATTTTTTTCTCCTTTTTCATTTACTGTCATTCCATTTGACCTCGACTTTCAGCTACGATTTTTATTTATCTTTCGAATGTTCCCCCAAGCCCCATTGTGGAAATGGGAACAAGTGACTCCTCGTCAGTCATCGACTTCTCTCCCCGTTTCGTGATCTTGCATTTTCTTTCTCTTTCATCCCTGCCTTATTCCCTCAATCCAACACGCTACCTCTTCGTTCCTATTCCCCTTTCCCCAGATGCACGTGTGCCGTCTCCTCCTACCCCCACCTCAGCCATCCTGTTTCCCCTGATCGGTGCATCCCCATCCACTCAATCCTACCCCCACCCTCCCCCGTGCATTTCGCTCCCCCCCCCCCCTACTCGCGCACCCTTTCCCTTTGCTCTTCCTATTTTCCCTCAGTGAGTTTATGAATGCTCTGCGCTTTCCGCCGCATTTCCACCGCCGCCTGATGGAAACTCGGTCAGCGCGGGCAATGCAGGAGGTGCAGCCCTTCTAACCAGGACATTGCTGGGTGGTCGGTGTGTAGAACTGGAGTTCAAATCCTCTTAGAAAGAAAAAAGGTAACATTAAAAATTACTTTTAAGCGTCCAGACTATTGTTAAATCCTAACTGCCTTTATTGAAGGTAACACGTCGACCTGATTGGATAGGCCATTATGACCCCGATCACACGCAACCACTGTTACACTAAAATTGCACCTTGAAGTGGCTTAACAAGTAGTCTGACGATACCAAGTCAGCAATACCCAACCCCTAAAGATAGTCTGTTTTCCATGATGAATTCCAAAATACTATAGGTTCCAACAGCAATGAAGGTAAATGATAACTGTTAATATCGTTACGATGATAGGTTTAAGCCATTATGCCCTTTCCTTAATTGTGAGATTACAGTTGATTGGCTTTTAAGCCACCCCTCCTGCTTTGTGGTGTTGCCATTGTGAGATTGATGCCAGGCCCCAGTTTGGGAAAAACTAACTTTACTCCAATGTGGGAGTGCTGCCAATAACTCTGATCAACAGCTATTATCCCCCATTTACTCCTATCGTTCTGTATTATGTGGGAGGAACAAGTGTCATCCCGTCCTTAAGTCAGCAGAGGAACTTCCTTTTCATTAATATGCCATATTGGCACTGACTAGAAGGGCAGATATTGCACTTTTAAAAAAAAATATTTGAGTGCTAAATTTAAAATGGTTAACAACACCACTGTTATAGGCTGAATCAAAGGTGACAAATCACCATATAGGAGGGAGATTGAAAATCTGGTTGAGTGTTGCCACAACAATAACCTGTCACTCAGTGTTGACAAGACCAAGGAGCTGATTATTGACTTTAGTAGGAGGTCCATGGACCAGCACTCATCAGGGGATCAGAGGGGAAGAGGATCAGGAATATTAGATTGCTCACAGTTATCATTTCAGCGGGCTGGGCTCAACATGTAAGTGCAATTTAAAGAAAGCACAGGAGAGCCTCTACTTCCTTAGGAATTTGCAAAGATTCGGCATGACATCTAAAACTTTGACAAACTTCTATAGCTAGGTGATGGAGAATATATTGACTGGCTGCATCACTGCCAATGCCCTTAAATGAAAATCCTACAAAAAGTAGAGGATATAGCCTAGTCCATTGTGGGTAAAGCCCTCCCCACTACTGAGCACAGCTACATGAAGCATTGTTACACCATCATTTATCATCAGGGACACCCCCATATTGAGGACATGCTCTCACTGCTGCTATCAGGAGGTAGCCTATGGACGGACTTTCAAAGATTTTTCCTTATGTTCTTTATATTTATCTATTGTTGCTATTTCTTTATGTCTGTTTGTATTTGCACAATGTATTGCCTTTAGTACACTGGTTGTCCAACTTGTTGAATACAATCTTTCAGTGGTTCTACTATGGTTATTGGATTTTCTGCGTATGCCCCCAGGTAAGTGAATCTCAGGGTTGTATATGGTGACATATACATACTTTGTTAATAAATTTACTTTGAACTTTACATTGAATTATATTTCTTATTGTAACCTATAGTCATTTTTTATGTATTGCACTGTACTGCTGCTGTTAGAATTTCACAACATGTATCAGTGAGAATAAACCTGATTCTGATTGAAGCATAGATTTAGGGAGGTTGCTCCTTTTCTCTTTGTCAAGAGATATTTTACCTTCTCTTGGGGGTCTTGATTTAAAATCTCATCCAACAGAGTGTACCATTAGGAGTGCCATACTACCTTAATTCGAAAACAACAGCCTTGATAACAAGTTCTTGAAGTGGGACACAGATTATTCTGCCTCAGGGATGAGCAATACTGAGGCACATTTTGAAGAATGTGACCTGCAGGTAGGAAGGAGTGAAATTTGTATGTTCCAGGAAACGAGAAAAGAGAGTCCTATTTTGATGTCAACAAAATAGAGAGAGTACAGAGGAGATTTACTAGAATGTTACCTGGGTTTCAGTACCTAAGTTACAGGGAAAGGTTGAACAAGTTAGGTCTTTATTCTTTGGAGCATAGAAGGTTGAGGGGGGACTTGATAGAGGTATTTAGAATTATGAGGGGGATAGATCGAGTTGACGTGGATAGGGTTTTACCATTGAGAGTAGGGGAGATTCAAACAAGAGGATATGAGTTGAGAGTTAGGGGGCAAAAGTTTAAGGGTAACACGAGGGGGAATTTCTTTACTCAGAGAGTGGTAGCTGTGTGGAACGAGCTTCCAGTAGAAGTAGTGGAGGCAGGTTCGGTATTGTTATTTAAAGTAAAATTGGATAGGTATATGGACAGGAAAGGAATGGAGGTTTATGGGCTGAGTGCGGGTCAGTGGGACTAGGTGAGAGTAAGCATTCGGCACGGACTAGAAGGGCCGAGATGGCCTGTTTTCGTGCTGAAATTGTTATATGGCTATATGGTTATAAGTCAACTCTTATGTGCTGCTGGTCATTTTGGACATTCGGTCAAGCAATCAATCATTTTTAAGTTGCAAAACACTACAGATTCTGAATATTGGAAGTAAAAGTACTGGAGTTTCTCAAAGTCAGAAAACATAAGTGGAGAGAGAATCAGTTCACGTTTTTGGACTGTCCCCGTAGGAATCTCTCCTGGGATGAGTGAATCAACTAGTGTAAAGTATCTTAGCATACTGTGCCATTGCAGCTCGTAAGGGTATAGTCATTCCCATTTTGGGACTAAGCCTAAGTCTGCATTTTATTATAACTGCCTGTGTTTTATCATTTAAACAAAGACATGTTGAGAATGTGCTCTACCAGTAATTCAACTTGCTCTAATCAGACATTGGCATTGCTTGCATCAGCTGAAACTCTGCAACATAGCAGGAGATCTTTGACCACAAAACTTTAAAGAGATATGAACAGAGACGCTGAAATTAACCCTTCAGCTGCTAACAGTCTGTGTCCAAGAGTTTAAATTAAGAATGGAATTGGTAGTATTAAATGCAAAGAAAGAGTGCCCAATCCCAGTGCTGTATCTGCGAGTGTTATCACAACAACCATACTATTTTTTATTGTAGTCTTAAACTTCTGATTTTGTTTCACCGTCAGTGATTTCACTGCCTTGTTCTCCTCCTCCTCTTCCTTTCCCCACAAGTAGTACAGTTAAATTCTAGCAATTAAATCTGCTTTTTAAATACTGTAAAATAATTTCTAATTTTTTGATAGAAAATGATTCATAACGGAAAGAGAAGCCGCAGGAAATATTCTTTTGCAATGGATGAGGTAATATTTATTCTATTAAATACTAGATATTATTAGATAGATCAGTGCTACTGAGTAACAAGTTTAAAAAGCACTTTTTGTTGCATACACCTTACTCTTTACACCTTGATCCTGAAAAAGGACTCCTGAGTCCCTTTGCGCCACAGTTTTTATTTGTATTTTCTCTTCGTGGCTCCTTACAGCTCATATGATGGGGGTAGTGGGATTAGTGAACAAGAAAGTTCATCCACTCTCACACGCAGTGAGCTTGAGGTGGTCAGTGTGGAATTCCAAACTGGAGCTCCAATCTCCAGCTCCACTTAGGACTGCCAGGAGCAGTGTTCGAAACCGAACCTTCTGACTTGGAGGGCTGAGAATGCTAAATGCTAAGCTACAGGCTAGCATTGCTCATTACTCTGGGAGCACTTGCGCCATGCTGCTGCCTGCAGCCGTGATCAGATAGACCATTGCATCCTGGAGCCTTTTGAAACAGTGGTGATGCTCTGAAAAGAATGCACCAGCCAGTGTGAGATCTTTAACTTTGTTCTAGTTCAAGTGCAACAGACCTTGAAGCAATCACCTGCCAGAGAGGAATTTCACCTCCAGGGCTTGGCTGCTGAAATTCTCTCTCTCTCAGCAAATTGTTTTAGCTGTTTTATTTCTTTATGGGTTTAAATATAAAATTTCTCTGTATGATAGTCTGCCAGTACAAGAGTCAGCTGTGTGCCAATGCAATTATGTTGCAATGGGAGTAAGGACTTTGGACAGTCTAAAGATCGGTGTTCTGCTTCATGTTTAAATCCATCTCAATCATGCAATAGCTGCAAATACAGGGGAATCTCTGAGCCTGTCGGTTGTGTATTCAAATCTCACTCCAAAGAACCGATTCTGGAGAAACTAGTGCTGCTCATCTTAGAGCAAAGAGAACTGAAAGTAGACTTGATGATGTTTAGAATTTTACAGCATTAGAAAATTGAATAAAGAATATTTGTTCAAGTGAATAAGGAGTCCATGAGCAGGGCCATAGCTTTAAAATTACTAACAAGAGAACTTGAAACAATATCAGAAGAAACTTGCTTTTGTGCAACTGTTGATTATAATTTGTTCTGTCCTGCTTGAGGGTGAATTTTAATTCAATGGTAGCCTTCAGAATGGAATTAAATAAATAGCTTGGAAACTGGCAAAGAGGAACCAATGGCTCTTCAAAAGACCCTCCCCCGATTTGGCTGCCTTCCATACTGTACTTTATTTGTGATTCTGTGAATCCAGGCTCTAATTCCTGTGCAATACAGAGAAAGGGTTGCATTGCCATAGTTGCCTGATACCCTGGTCATTATCCATTCCACTGTCTTCAAAACAGATTATTTGCTCAAAGTATCATTGTGGGTTACGGAATTGTGTTCTATGCAAATTGGCTGTGACATTTCCAGTTTGACAATAGTAAGTTCAAATACTGAAGTGGCTCAGAGGGTTGGGGATATCCCAAAATCATATGAGGTACTATATAAAAGCAAGCCCATTCTTCTTAACTAATTGCCACAGTGTTAGGATAACCAAATGCATCTGTCTCCACAACAAAGATTTTCATGCTTGTTTTTGTGAATAAACTAGTTTTTGAAAGACAGACTGATACTTGTCTCTATCAGCTTTTGATCTCTCAAAGAGGAGTTTCATCAAATAACTCAATTCATACGATTAGTTTTCACTGCTCCATGTTGACATTTGTGTTGCACATAGAATTCCTCCCAGCACTTGTCATCTCATGTTATACTGTACTATATCCCTTTTCCCTCTTTACATATAGCTTTTTCAGAAATACAGCTTTGAGGTTAATCACCAAGCAATGCTGAGTTCTTTGCTTCATTGTAATGTAAAGGTTCATCTGAGGCCCCAAATGGAATTATTAATGACAATCTAACATTTATGGACCCCAGGTATTGACCCCTTTCAAGTATATATAAATGTTTTCTATCTACTCTTTCCAATACTTTTTCCAATACTCTTTCCAATATGGGATGTAATGTTAAAATTGTACAAGGCATTGGTAAGGCCATATTTGGAATATTGTGTACAGTTCTGGTCACCGAATTATAGGAAAGATATCAATAAATTAGAGAGAGTGCAGAGACGATTTACTAGGATGTTACCTGGGTTTCAGCACTTAAGTTACAGAGAAAGGTTGAACAAGTTAGGTCTCTATTCATTGGAGCGTAGAAGGTTGAGGGGGGATTTGATCGAGATATTTAAAATTTTGAGAGGGATAGATAGAGTTGACGTGAATAGGCTGTTTCCATTGAGAGTAGGGGAGATTCAAACGAGAGGACATGATTTGAGAGTTAGGGGGCAAAAGTTTAAGGGAAACACGAGGGGGTATTTCTTTACTCAGAGAGTGATAGCTGTGTGGAATGAGCTTCCTGTAGAAGTAGTAGAGGCCAGTTCAGTTGTGTCATTTAAGGTAAAATTGGATAGGTATATGGACAAGAAAGGAGTGGAGGGTTATGGGCTGAGTGCGGGTAGGTGGGACTAGGTGAGATTAAGAGTTCGGCACGGACTAGGAGGGCCGAGATGGCCTGTTTCCGTGCTGTGATTGTTATATGGTTATATGGTTTACTTCCACCATTTTAAAGAGCTCTCCCAGTTCAACACCACTCACCCTGCAACCAGGTCTTCCTTTATCTTATTATTTCCTGTTGGAGATAATAGTGCGTTATGAGAATAGGTTGAGTGAACTTGGCCTTTTCTCCTTGGGCTGACAGAGGATGAGAGGTGACCTGATAGAGGTGTATAAGATGGTGAGAGGCACTGATTGTGTGGATAGTCAGAAGCTTTTTCTCAGGACTGAAATGGCTAATGTGAGTTTGCATAGTTTTAAGGTGCTTGGAAGCAGGTACTGTACAAGGAGGATGTCAGAAGTAAATTTCTCACACAGAGAGTGGTGGGTGCATGGAATGCACTGCCAGCGATGGTGGTGGAGGCCTTACTAATTACTACTACCTTTAATCTTTTCTGCATCTCTACCCATAGAACCTTCGAGACTTTAGCCAAATTTAGTCTTATTTACTAAGGATGCTATGGCTCACTTTCTACTTATCAAAATATACTGTCTCTTTACTTACTTATATTGCAACTCCTGTTCTCAAACTATATTACAGCCGATTCCTGTGCTAGGGGGTATTATTTCCCTGTGATCTGTATTGCAATTTTCCATAACACAAAGTTGCATTATCTGCCGTGCAAATTGCAAATTACTAGCAAAAGAACTTGAAACAATATAAGGAGAAACTTAACTTTGTGCAACTGTTGATTATAGTTTTTTCTATCCTGGGAGTTGAAAAATAAATAGATTTTGTGCTATTTATGTACTTTTTCACTTAAGTTCCGTAAAAGCAAGTCTTGTGTCATATCTCAAATTTTGGGACATTGATTTGTGAATTCTGTAAGGGAGAATTTCTGTTTTCCAAACAACTGTAAAGCAGGCTTTGCCTGCACTGTCTTTGTATATTTTGTTACAATAAGATTCACTATTTACCACATCCTCCAGTTTAGTAATGTTTGCAGAGTTAGAAATTGTATTTCAAATTCCTGAATCCAACATATTTGTTTAGTCACAAGATGTGTTTCAGCTCCATTAAAAAGCATGGCCATGAGCCAAAGGAGGTCAGACACAAAAGAATTTCTGAGTTCCATCTCATCCACAATCTCCATCAGCGCAGGTGCTCCAGCACAAGGCTGTGTGCTTAGCCCCCTGTTCTACTCGCTTCATACTTACGACTGTGGAGGCTAAGTACAGCTGCAATGCTGTATTTAAATCTGCTGACTGCCGTTAGCCAAATAAAAGGTGGTGGTGAATCAGCATACAGGAGGGAGATTGAAAATCTGGCTGAGTGGTGTCACAACAACAACCTCTCACTCGATTTCAGCAAGACTAAGGAGTTGATTATTGACCGCAAGAGGAGGAAACTGGACTTCTGGAAGAGGAAACCAGAGGTCCATGAGCCAGTGCTCATTGGGGGATCTGCAACTTTAATGTCCTCAGTGTTATTATTTCAGAGGACTTGTCCTGTCGCAGTACACAAGTACAATTATGAAGAAAACGTGGCAGTGCCTCTACAGTACTTTCTTATAAGTTTGTGAAGATTTAGCATGACAGATAAAACATTGATAAACTACTATAGATGTGAGGTGGAGACTATATTGGATGGCTACATCACAGCCTGGTATGGAAACACCATTACTCTTGAATGGAAAATCCTACAAAAAGTAGTGTATACGGCCCAGTCTATTACGGATGAAGCCTTCCCCACCATTGAGCACATCTACACAGAGTGCTGTCACAGGAAAGCAGCATCCATCATTGGGGAACTCCACTATCCAGGCCACGCTCTCTTCTCTTTGCTGCCATCAGGAAGAAATGTAATTTGTGCATGATGTCCCACTTTGTCAAACCTTCATGAATAAAAGCCACTCAGTAGAGGCACAGGGAATGTTCAGCTTCCGTTACTGAATGTAGTCCACTCATAGTAGAGACCAGCTCCTACTGTTACTTTCATCCTGAGAGATTGAGAAATAGAGGAAAGGTAATCACTTGATGAGTCACATTGGAACTGTGCAGAACATAAGTTGCAAAATAACAAGAACAATTCAATTTAGTGTATCTGTCTTTGACTCCCTCACAGACCATATATTTTATTCTTTCCTCTTTCTTTTTTTCCTACATCATGAAGTTGGTTCATAGATCCAACACCACCTAGTTCTTAGATGAGGTTACTGACCTGAACTATTTACTCTTGCTTCACATTTTTAGCACCTTCTGTTCTTTTTATTTCTATAATTGGATGAATGGGGGTTGGTAACTTACCCTCTCAGTACTGTCTTTCTCTAAATTTGGTAAAGGAGCAAGGAATATTTTACAGAGATTTATACGGTCACACATTCTGATGGACAAAATGGCTTCCCCTGTGCTATATATCTTGCAGTGATTCTTTTAAATCAGCAATCATTCAACATCCTTGGCAACAGGTCAACCATAGAATGCTCACTTTATACTTAATTATTTAGAGATGCCACATAGAACAGGCCCTTCCAGCCTAACGTGCTACACCGCCCAGCAACTCACCTATTTAACTCTAGCCTAATTACAGGACAATTTTACAATGACCAATTAATCGACCAACCAGTACATCTTTGGACTGTGGGAGGAAACCCAAGCACTTTTGGAAAGACGTACAAACTTCCTACAGACTTTGTCGGAATTGAACTCTGACGCTCCGATCTGTAATCGCATCACATTAACTGCTGCACTACCATGACATTCTACTAATGATGATTGACAGACTTGTCAGAAGAGTGAGGAGAAAAGGATAAACAGTTTGAATGAATATGGCATCATTTTTGGGTGGTCCATTAAAGACATTTATTTGATAAGATATTGGATCTCCCTTAATTTGCATGCTTTCTGTGTTATCTCCACTTGATCTCTGCTAGTATTTTGCTATTTAATTTGCCACCTCATTCCTTCTGATTCTCTGTGCTCTTTCCTGGAATTGAGCAGTACCCTCTGTTCATCCTAAACAGACAGTGTTTAACTTAAAGCTTTACTTTATAATTGAACGCAGCTAGCATGTTGTTTCAATCAGGAGGTATTGCATTTGACCCTGATTTTCTCTCCAAAGGGCTTGCAAATATGAGCCACTGTGTGAATTGCAGACTAGTACTTAAGAGTGAGAGTCCTGACTGCTTTCTCTTCTCACCACTGATTAGGGTCAAACATAGGCTGCCACTGAGGGACAGAAGATTCATTCATCTCAGAGCTCTTGTGTGAAGGATTTATTGGCCAAGGCTCTGAGGGGAGACAGTATTTACTCAACCATGCACAAATACAACTATATGCTGCAATGTTGGAAATTGAATAGCAACAACAGAACACACTGAATTGAGAGACCAAGTCAGACAGTATCTGTGGAAATGGATACACTGCCTTAAATCCTACATAATCATGTTCCTATGTTCAACTTCATTCATCACAACTGAACTGATTTCACAACCTCCAGACTCTATCTAGGTCTTTCTGTCTCTCCCTCTCTCACAACTCATGTTCTCGGTATTATTTTTATTTGCACAATTTATCTTCTTTTCTGCATCGGTTATTATAGTTCTTCATAAATTCTGTTGCATTTCTTTATTTTCATGTGAACCTGCAAGAAAATGTCCCGCTTGGTGGTGCAATAATATCAGCGCCGGACTCCGGAGCGAAGGTTCCCGAGTTCGAATCCAGGTCGGGTTGGGCGTCGAGCTAGCAACTCGGCCTCGTAAAAACAAGAATAGCTTGCTACGGAAACACCGTCATGACGATAACCCGATAACTCCACTGCCAAGTTAAGGGCTATTCTTCTTCTTCTGCAAGAAAATGAATCTCAAGATAGCATATGGTGACATGTGTATACGTACTTTGATAATACATTTACTTTGATTTTGAATGGTTGATTCTGTATTTCTAAGTTCCGTTCATGAACTCACTGCTTAAGACCTAGAGCACTGATGAGCAATGTCAGATTATTTTTTACTGTTTATGTAATATCATACCAAGTTTTTAATGTTACTGTGTTCAAATTTTTTTAAAAAAGAAGAAAATTCTTTCCAGGTCAGCAGGCTCTGAATTCAAATTCTGTTTGAAATACTATCTTCGAAACGCAGTATCTCGGCTGACTCGTCCCACTGAGGCACAAAGAGTGCAGTGCTGTTTTCTAGATGAGATGTTAATCTGAAACAAAGGCATAATGATACTAAGATAGGTGGCATTGTGGATAATGAAGTAGGTTTTCAAAGCTTGCTGAGAGATTTAGGCCAGTTAGAAGAGTGGGCTGAAAGATAGCAGAAGGAGTTTAATGCTGATAAGTGTGGGGTGCTACATTTTGGTAGGACTAATCAAAATAGGACATACATGGTAAATGGTAGGGCATTGAAGAATGCAGTAGAACAGAATGATCTAGGAATAATGGGGCATAGTTCCCTGAAGGTGGAATCTCATGTCGATAGGGTGGTGAAGAAAGCTTTTGGTATGCTGGCCTTTATAAATCAGAGCATTGAGTATAGGAGTTGGGATGTAATGTTAAAATTGTACAAGGCATTGGTAAGGCTGAATTTGGAGTACTGTTTACAGTTCTGGTCACTGAATTATAGGAAAGATGTCAACAAAATAGAGAGTACAGCGAAGATTTACTAGAATGTTACCTGGGTTTCAGCATCTAAGTTACAGGGAAAGGTTGAACAAGTTAGGTCTTTATTCTTTGAAGTGTAGAAGATTGAGGGGGGACTTGATAGAGGTATTTAAAATTATGAGGGGGATAGATAGAGTTGATGTGGAATGCTTTTTCCATTGAGAGTAGGGGAGATTCAAACAAGAAGACATGAGTTGAGAGTTAGGGGGCAAAAGTTTAAGGGTAACACTAGGAGGAATTTCTTTACTCAGAGAGTGGTAGCTGTGTGGAATGAGCTTCCAGTAGAAGTAGTGGAGGCAGATTCAGTATTGTTATTTAAAGCAAAATTGGATAGGTACATGGACAGGAAAGGAATGGAGGGTTATGGGCTGAGTGCTGCTCGGTGGGACTAGGTGAGAGTAAGCATTCGGCACGGACTAGAAGGGGCTGATTGGCCTGTTTCTGTGCTGTAATTGTTATATGGTTATGAGTTTCATGAACTTCCAAGAAGTGCAAGAGAACCTTCCCTGATATCTTGGCCAATATTTATCCTTTAAGGAATGCTAGTCGTGGGTCTTGCTATACATGAATTAGCTACCAAGTTTTCTATATTGAATCAGTTTCAATGTCAGTAAAGTACTTTGAGATTTGATTGGATTCTGAAAGATGCAAATAAATGGAAGTCATGGTCAAGATATCCCAGAACCTATTCAGCTGGCTGTACCTGGATTCAGCCTGTTGAGGCATTAACTGCCTGGCAGCACTCACCCTAGCGAGCAAGTCTAAGGTGCTATTAATCAGATGGCCTAGCTGAGCTTTGCCTTTAGTTAAAGCTTGAAGGCTTTTACACCGCTTTTCAATGACATTTGAATACATTTCAAAACATTTAATATGACTAAATAACTTTTTTTTAAATAGAAGTTATTAACAAACTTTTGAAGAGTTCACTAAACATTTAGAAATCAGTTAAAACCTTAAAAGTAGAGTAAGATAAATTTGACAGAAATTTTTCATTTTGTTGGCCAAGGTTCTGCTTTGAATTGAGTGGAGTCTTCAATCCTCCACCGTGTCTGAAATAAGAACAAGAAAATACTGGAGATACTCAACATGTCAGGCAGCATCTGTGAAGAGAATTTTTCTCTATAATTTCCCCACCTCCATTTTTGGTGTTTTGGAGCAACTTTGCTTCTTGCTTCTTGCTTCTTTGCTTCCCTGGTTCACTTCCCTCTTCCTGCTGCATTTTCCCCTGTATCTGCCAGGAATGCAGAACTTGCCTCTTTAGCTCTTCCTTCCCCACCATCCATGCACCCAAATACTTCTTACTGAAGTTGTACTCACAGTGTGGTCTCCTCAGCACTGAAGATTGCATGAAGTCTTTACTGAAGCCCATTGTTCAACCCACAGGGGCAACACCAAATTTTCAGTTGTATCCCACTTTTATTCACCATCCTGCTTTCTCTCTGATCTCGCCGCCTCTGGCCTCTTGCGTTGATCTAGCAAAAACAACACATGCCATTTTATCACCAGTCATGTTGCATATAGTACCCCAGACTGTTCAGTTCTATTGAAATGACATCTGCTTCTAACATTAAGTCCATTCTTGTTTTATATCTGCTGCCTGACATGCTGAGTGTTTCCAGCACCCTTTTTACTTCAGATTTCCAGTAATGCAGAATTTTGTTTCTCACAGTTCCCACAATGTTTTTCCCCTTTCTGTTTCCATTACTCTATTTGCATATCCTCTCAACAGAACAGCTGTGATTAACAAACCTTCACTATGCTCTCTCAGTTGGCACCACTGCCACCACTTTTGTTATTCAGTCTCTCTCACAGACATTCCTTTTGTTCTCTGCATCCCTCTGCCTTCTCTGCAGTTTAGTGGAATCTTGATTTCTAACTGTTCTTAGTTCTGATGCAAGGACATCCATCTGAAATATCATTTCTGTTTATCTATCCACATACCTGACCTGTTTTTTTAATCCCACATTTTTTAAGCATTATTTCCATGGTTACGGCCTCTGCAGCTTTCTATTGGTTTCCTATGAGGTCTGACTTGGTGGCGAGAAACCCCAGCTTGCATGGGACCTGCCACTGAACTCCACCAGATATCGAACCAAGGGCTATAGTAACAGATAGGCAACTTTATTCAAATCCCACAATGACTTGGAAACACTCTAAATGTGCACTCCAACTGTGCAATCTTCATGGAAAAATGTTTCAAACCAAGAGTAAATGCTGTAAAACCTGAAACAGAACCAGCAGGGAATACTCAGCCGGTCGTGCAGTGTCTTTGAAGGAGAAATAGAATGTGCCTTTTAGTTTTGAAGCCATGCACAAAATGCTGGAGAAATCTATGGAACTAAATGAAGAAGTTTAAACATTTTTAATTGAAAAGAGAATAAAAGGTTTAATTAGAATTAATGGGTGAAATTTGAATAACAATTGAATCACCAAGGCATGGTAGGCTACAGCTTAAGTGATGACACTTGTGCTGTATAACTATCCACCAAATTCAGCAATATCCCACCAAGTATTGAAATGAGTATTGATCAAATCGATAATCCTGATATCGAATTGGGTCACAATTCCTTGGACGCTGAACAGGGTTGAATTAGAGGAGATTACGTGGTCGTGTCAGTAGTTATGGTGAGAGTTGGTTGTTGGGGACGTATTTAGTGGTTAAGTTTAGGATCTGGAGCTAATGCCTTGAGTTGATCGTTGACGTTAAAGGTTGCGGTCAGAGAATGTGATCGGAGTGAATGAGGAACTCGGAGTTAGGCAGCATCTGTGAGGGAAAGGGCAGTGTCGACGTTCCGTGTTGAAATCCTAATTATTCCGCTCGTCCAGAGGTGATAGAAGCATTCTGCTTGTTTTTGTTCTGTTCTCATTGTTTAGTGGAATAATTTAGTGGTGCTCAGGCGAGATATTTGTACTTAATACATGAAATTGACGAAGGAAGATGTCAAGGCAGAGTGTATATGCCGAGCAGAGATTGGAGAGAAGCCAAGCTCCACCTCCTGCACACACTGGCTGCCCTGGCACCTGACGTATGAGGCCGACCGGGTCGATAAAACCTGGAATCCGCGCTGCTTCTGCTTGTTGCTCTGAGCCACTTTGGGGAGTGTTCAAAGATCCGTGGAGCCAGGACGGGAATACCAATCCCAGTGCAGCGGTACCCGGTCGAGCCCATGCCCAGCATGCGACAGTCCTACACGGTGACCGTACCCGAGGAGCCGGTCCTGAGTCTCTTCAGTAAGGAGCTCCGCAGAAAGAGCCCCAGCGTCTCCGGGTCTATGCTGGTCTCCACTTTCGTTGGGCTCCTCATCAACCAGGCTAAGGTAAGGTTACGGTCAGTGGACAGTGTCCTGAGGCATTCGGGTGAAGTAATATTAGTGTGGCAATCTTTCTGTTTTAAATCGTACTTTCCCCATCCCTGCTAATGTGGCAGGTCCATTAGCCTCCGAAGGGTAAGTGCGGGTTTCATTTAGGGGATGTGGGGTCACAGGTGAGCGTCACGGAGAGCTGTCAGTGGGCGCTGAACTTGCGGACTTTGTGATTCTTAAGAACTAATGCATCCATTTACCGAGCCTGCTTGGATTACATTAAAATGTTGTAACCCAGCAGGTGGCCCTGTGTCTGTGCTGTTCTCTGCTCCCACTTCCATACGGTCTCTTCGTGTTTTTGAGATTCAAACATTTATCCATTATTTAGTCATCATTTGGAATTGTATGCCTTGCTACAATGGCCGCATCCCCCTCCACTGGGGGTGATATATATCCAGTGCAAGCGAGCTGAAGCACGGAGCTAACTTAACATAATCAATTACACTTGCATGTTATAATTAAGCGAGCCGCCTTTTCTCTGCGTTGGCTTGTCAGTGAAGTCATCAGCCACCCACATCTCAGAGAAGAGGAGGGCAAAAGTGGGAATTCTCAGAGAAGGTGGTTTATGGAAATGAAGCCAATATTCTCGGATTGAGAGATGGTTTATTCACTGAAATAAACTCAGGGGATATCTTTATCCTTGTTGTTATGCTTGTACTGCTGTTTTAGATCTTGCAGCCAGTGGTAATTGGTGAAACCTTGTCTGATGCACCTGAGTTCAGTAGTTAGGGGAGCCTGGCTTCTATTATCTTTGCCCAACTAGGCTTCACTCTGCGCCTGCATCTGAGAGATCTGTGTGTCTGCCTCAAAAGAAATCTGCCTGACTTACAGTAATTACTGTGAGACCAGCCTAAAGGTTATGTAGAGCTTGGAACCTTGATTAATTGGTCCTGTGTTACATTTGGTGATTCAGTAGGGGAAGGGTCCACATTAGGGAAAAATCAATACATTAGAATCCAGGCTTGCAATTTCCTCTTCTGACATCTCAGACCTAACTTTATTTCTGCCTCCTCCTTGTATCCTTTCCCTCTGCTGTGGAATTTTCTATCCACTACTCCTAATTCTAACTGTGTAAGCTCCATTATAGTGCATATAGGTGCAGTATATCTTTCGATTTCCCTCTTACGAGCTTCTGATGAACCTGTCATAGGCTAAGTTTAAAGGGTTAATTGATGCTTTGATATTATCACAGTCTGGGTTTGCTCATCTGTCCAATTACAATAGGTAGCAAGCCAGCAATGCCACTTTTAATACCAGGCTTGTTGCCAATAGTTAGTAAAACATCATAAACAAATTAGGATGGTCTCTTTACATTGTCCATGATTGATCTACTGTTTAGTGTAATAAGATGATTGTGCTTTTAGTTTCTCTCTCCACAGACTCTGGGCATTTCTAGCGTTCTTTTTTCAGTTTCAAATTTCAGAGACAGCTCAGATTCATATCTCATGGTTTTGACATGCCTCCTGTTTTATTCTCACTCTAATTTCCCTCAATTTATTAATCAAATGGCTCTCTAAACATCGGGAGTCCTAACCTCACCTTCTTAGAAACATCCCCCCCCCCATTTTAATCCATCCCACTCTCATCCTCTCTGCAACTTAAAGCTAACTTTTTCTCTCGCATTACTACTTCTGATGAATGGTCAGCAATGTGAAATATTAACTCTTTCTCTCTCTACCTGCTGAATGTTTCCAGAATTTTCTGTTTTTAGGTTAGATTTCCAATATCTACATTTTTGTTCAAGCATTTTCATAAAGATCTAATATCAGAAGTCAGGTAAATAATTTTAAACTTTTGAGTAAAGTGTTTTCTGGCTGTCAATTTCCCATCCTTTCCTCTGCATTTATTATGAAGTGAACAGTTTGATCAGCAGATCTCAGAAGCTGCAGGTGCCATGGTGGTACAGTTGGATTCTTTGGACAGGTTGGTGTTCACATTTCTGAAATAACACTGATTTAAGGAGGCTGTATGTGCAAGTAATTGTCTTCTGCCAATTTGTGTGCTGAATAGGTTATTTTGTGTTCCTCCTTCATCCTGTTTTCATGTGCAGACCTTAATTCAAACATGCTGTCAGACCACCCACTGACAGTGTCGGTTTCATATAGGGTACAGGTCAGCCACTCTCCTTGGGTTACACTTGCCTCTGAGAGAGCTGTGGACTATTCTCATGTGCCCAAGAAAGAACGCTGCCTGACATGACGGAGATTACTGTGTGGAACCTTAAGGAATTGGTCCCGGGTTTCATTTTAAGGGTCCACTCGACGGCAAATTCTCAGAGTCCGGGCACCCTGCTCGCTGAAGGCACCAATTCTCAGTGGGTTTCACATCAACACATCATTACACCCCGAGGCTTTTACCATGTGCACTGCTCAATTGTAAACTCAAAATTATAAACTAAAGCTTCCAGTTCTTAAACCTGAAATATTACCTGTTTTGCTTTCCACAAGTGTTGCCTGAACTGTGGGATGTTTCCAGCATTTTTTGTTTTTATTTCAGATGTAAGCCCACTGGCACAACTTCCCCTCCACCTTCACTTCTATATTCATCATCCTGATACTCCCTATAATTGAATACCAAGAACCCTTTGAAACCGATGAGTTGTCTGTAATTTGAGTTAGATTAGACAGTAAATCTGTACCTCAGCCACTTCTACAAGGAATAGGAAGCATGAATGATTCCTACAGATGTGACTAGGTATATTTGACTGTTGACCTTGTTGCCAGAGAAATGAAAGGGGTGCTGTAAGTAATCACACTGCCTCAGCACAGATTCTCTTCCACTGTATTTTTCATGTGCACCTGCAGAGGCATTTGGGGAATGTGTTATCTTGTAGTCATCGGAATTTAGACCTCTTGAAATGTGTGCAATGATCCTGGATAACTTACTTTTAAATTCCATCATTTGAGAGTTCTCAGCTACAGTCACTGTAGTACTGAAAAAGTATTTGGATCCTAAATCTGAGTTTAATCAGTTCATTTCAGAGGAAGCAGATTCATTCCAAAGAGGATTAAACTCACCATATTTTCCAGATGTGCCAACCCACATTCCCATCCCATCTGCTGAGGGGGATGATCCCAGAGGAGGGTGCTGAGCAGGTTTAAAATAGAGGCGTGTTGGGTGGTCGGCAGCAAGTTTCCATGCTATTTGACTACAAAGAGGGAGATAGTCCCTTTATCAGACTGCACGACAAATACTGGGAGGAAGGCAGTGAGGAAGTCACCTGCAGGGAAAGATTCCCTTCGTTCTCCCCTCCCCTCTCTCACCCACCCCTTCCTCTCCTGATCTCGTATTTCTCTCTCTCTCTCTCCCTCCCCCCCCCCCGTCTCCCCTCTCCCTCCCCCCCCGTCTCCCCTCTCCCTCCCCCCCCCCGTCTCCCCTCTCCCTCCCCCCCCCCGTCTCCCCTCTCCCTCCCCCCCCGTCTCCCCTCTCCCTCCCCCCCGTCTCCCCTCTCTCCCCGCTGCCTCTCTCTCTCTCCCCCCCCCTCTCTCTCTCCCCCCCTCTCTCTCTCTCTCCCCCCCTCTCTCTCTCTCTCCCCCCTCCCTCCCTCCCTTGCCGGTTGTAGAACGCGAGACAAATCGAGGGTCGGGAACGTTATAAGCGGGTGATAGCGAATCGGCCTGTCGTTGGGAGGGGTGGGGAGTGGAAAATCTAGTGGCCAAAGCATGCTTTACACCCGATGATTAAAATTAACTTTCGCGCCCGTCACCTCACATGTGGTGGCGGGGGAGGAGCAGGAACAAAATCCCTTTTGCAATGCGCGTCACGCTGGGCGTAATGGTACCAGACGGAGCCAGAGGCTGGCGAACTGCGATTAATGAAAATAGTGTAACGTCAAAGACTCGGAGACGTCATTGCAGCCCTGTCGTATTATCAAAGGATCGAGGCTGTGCTGCTATTCTCAGCTGAATTGCACTCGTCAGATTAACTCGTTGGCTATTTCTGATCTCCTTGGCCTGTTAGCAGTGTGCCCTGCCTGTGTGGGTATCACAGACAAGCCCGGGGGTTGGACCAAGTCTGACCTCTGTCCAACACCTGCTTCTCCCCTAAGCTGTCCATTTAACACTTGCCTTCACGGACCTTCCGCTGACAGCAATTGGGTATTTTTTTTAAATTCGCATTTTGAGACTGCGAGCAAGGGTTGAGGAGAACTGCATAGGTGCAGAGAAAGGGAAGTTACATAAACACACAAGAGATGTATGTTAATAATGTGAGATGGTAGGAGGCGTGTGAAGCAGTGGATACATATTTTACTGTGGTATGTGAAGAGAGAATTTCTTAACCAGTGTCAATTATTTTTTTAAGCTAACAGAGTTAGGATATTGCTTCTTTTGTGATTCATAAGTTGGGGTGTTAAATTGAAGATGTATAAGACGTTGGTGAGGCTGAATTTGGAATATTGTGTGCAGTTCTGGTCTACCTGCAGGAAAAGTGTCAATAAGATGTAAGAGTGCAGAAAGATTTATAAGAATTTTCCCTATAACTCTATGACCTGAGTTATAGGGAAAGATTGACTAGGTTAGGGCTTTATTCTCAGCAGGGTAGGAGAATGAGGGGTGGAAAGGCAATGTTTATAAACATCAGGGATCAAGGTTGTTGAAGCGATGTGGTCTGGTTAATAGATGAGGGGTGAGAGTAAAACAAGAACAAGATCCTGATCTGAAATAAAAGAGAATTCTGGAAACACTCTGCAGAACAGTCAGCATTTGTGGAGAGAGGGGAAACAGTACAGAGAAGATTTACTAGAATGTTACCTGGGTTTCAGCACCTAAGTTACAGAGAAAGGTTGAACAAGTTAGGTCTTTATTCTTTGGAACATAGAAGGTTGAGGGGGGACTTGATAGAGGTATTTAGAATTATGAGGGGGATAGATCGAGTTGACATGGATAGGGTTTTACCATTGAGAGTAGGGGAGATTCAAACAAGAGGATATGAGTTGAGAGTTAGGGGGCAAAAGTTTAAGGGTAACACGAGGGGGAATTTCTTTACTCAGAGAGTGGTAGCTGTGTGGAACGAGCTTCCAGTAGAAGTGGTAGAGGCAGGTTCGGTATTGTCATTTAAAGCAAAATTGGATAGGTATATGGACAGGAAAGGATTGGAGGGTTATGGGCTGAGTGTGGTTCAGCGGGATTAGGTGAGAGTAAGCATTCGGCACGGACTAGAAGGGCCGAGATGGCCTGTTTCCGTGCTGTAATTGTTATATGGTTATAAAAACTCAGGGTGGATGGCCTGCTGATTTCCAGCAATTGCTATGCCTTCACCTCTTCCCCTCATTCTTTCACCAGCCACCCCAATTCATTTGACTGAAAAAGTACAAACTGAGGGGAGCCTGTGATGTTGGGGGTGGGGTAGGAATAGTCAATAGATCCACACAGTAGCTAGAACCCTGACTTGAATGCAACACGGCATCTGAAGGACAGCACATTGCATCCTCAGCACTGGAATTCTGACTCTGCTGCTCTCCCTGACTATTGGCCCTCTGATTCTGACTTTCTCAGTATGATAAATATATGTACTTTGTTAATAAATTTACTTTGAACTTTAAAACGTCAGCCTTAATTTTATGCTCGGAGTTCTGTAGTGGGATTTGAACTCCAGTTTCAACTCAGAGGATTCTAGACATGTAGACTAAAATCACATTTGGCCCAAGACACTTAACTTTGTGGAAATAATCAGCAGGTCAATAAAAAAAAAGATAGAAGTTTTAAGAAAACTGCATTCATAGGACTATTAAAAATAAAAAAAAGAAATTTTTGAAATACTCAACAGATCAGACAGTATCTGCGGGGACTAACCAGAAGTAATGTTTCTGGTTGGCCTCCAACAGTGTAACACCTCTTTGCTATTAGCCCTCTAACCACATAGTGCTCTCTCAGTGAGAAAACATACACTTGATTTTATGCATAGACTTTAGGAGAGGGACGTAAACCTATATCCAATTCAATTATTCCAATGCTAGTCACTGTCTAGTTTTTATTTCAGATGGAATTCAATTATGTTTTCATTGGTTCTGTTGAAAGGATATTACCTTGAAACATAAACTATGTTCCCTCTCCACCCACTTTATGCTGAGCATTTCTATGCTTTTCTGTTTTTATTTCAGATTTTCAGCATCTGGAATGTGTTATAAACATAATGGAATTTTCTTTTGTTGGGGAATTCATTCCAAATCATTCTGCTACTGGTGAATACCCATAAACAGCTGTAGTTTGCTTCCCTTCATATAGATATAGATAGCCCTGATTTGACACAGAATTGACACCATTTCACACAGAATTATAACCTCAGCTGATCACATAGATGTCTGCAAATGAAAACAAAGATCAGGGTCACCCTAATCAAGGCACATAGATAAACTTCAACTGATATCATGCTGCAAAGCTTCAGCTACATGTTCAGTTATGCTTGTGTCATCTGAAGCTCTTCGAGTCCCAAGTGAGTGAAGGTTTCAGCAGATCTTTCATAGGCTTTATTGGTTCACAAATGAAAAGATACCATAACAGTGTTTACTTTACAAATCTGTGCTAGAAACCTGTACACTGACTCAAATATTAGGTTTAGAATGGGCCAGTTTGAACTGAGACCAGGTGTTGCCTGGAGAGGGGTAACTATATTCCTATTAGTTTCGGTTCCTATGGTTCAGATGGTAATAACTTGGCCACAGTCATCGCACCTGATCACCATGCTAATTGTTTTTACTGCATTGTGCACTTTTGCTGTGTGGTGAGGGAAATTGATTTGGTCATAGTGTTGACGTGGTCAAACAATATTTCAGACCCGTTTAAAGAACGGTCACAGGGCCTGGAAGTCTATTTTGCTCAGGAGAGGGCACTGGGGATTGCAGGGTTACTCTGCAGGTAGTTGGGGTTCAGAAGGATTAGTATTTCCTGGGTTTTGTAAATGGAATAAAATGCCAGCATAGAAAGTCATGAGATAGAATTAAAGGGAATAGAAGCAGGAATAATCAGTCCCATTCATAGAACAAATTTAAGAAGAATTTCAGCATTTGCTCAGACTATTGATCCCAGTTCTTAGAATTACAAGTTATGCCAATAATTAAAAGTCAGCATTGATAACCCAGCTTAGAGCTATAGAACTTGATCAAAATGAATGGTGCAGAGCTAAATTCACAATACACGGGATTATTTGTTCAAATTCTGTGCAGCACTTTGTGTAAACAGGCTGTAATGACAACAGAACAGCAGAGCACAGCTCACTCTCACCTCTTAATCTGAAGGTCATGGGCTCACACCTGACTCAAGAGTTTGGAACATGGAGTTGTTATCGGTTAATGCTACATGTTCAGAGGTAAAGTACAAAGGCAGTGCTTCTTTGCCAAGGGACTGACCCTGAAAAAGCAGCACACTGTAGTGGACCAATACAGAGGCAGTGCTGAACACTCAGAGGAAGGGTAGACCATAAGACATAGGATCTGACTAGGCCATTCAGCCCATCAATATTGCTCTGCCATTCTATCATGGCTGATTTATTATCCCTCTCAACCTCACTCTTCTCTCTTCTCCCTGTAACCTTTGTGAGGCAATCAGAGCTATTTCCTTTTAAATAACATGGTAAATCAAATATTCATTTCCTCTTTAGGTGCATCACATTGGACTTCAAAAGTAATTTTTAAGGATGTCTCTCTCAGACTTGCATTAGGATTCTTGTTCTTTGGAGGCACAGGACTGAGAATAACCTGCCTCCACCTGGCCTTGGTGGGTTCAGAGGAAGCTAATATGGCCATTGTGCAAACCACAGTGGCTTCTGCCAATAAGGCAGGAGATGCCTGGTGGGTAGCTTGTGACATCAAATGTTCCTCCTGCCACCAACACAAGGGGCTGTGTGTGCTCCCGGTGAAGGGCCATTCTGGTTCTGAATACCATCATAAATGCTTCTCCTCCACTTTAAATAGTCATGGATCAGAAGTTCCTAGTTATCAGTGGAGACATATGTTTTGAAGGTAAGTTGCACATCCCAAGATCCTTTCTTCTGTCCATGTGGTTTTCCCCGCCTTTGAGAGATCTCAGAATAGGGTGGTGTGCCCAGCATCACTGACAATCCAATGCTGATCAAGTTGGCCTAGAAAAGGACATTGACATTGGCTCCCTCATCATATCAGTATAGTGGTATTTTCAAGAGCCTTGAGGTGCCAACTTTTAGGTAGTCCAGGTCATAGAAATGTATTGAAGGGTAGGGAATATTTGGATGGTGACATACGGTGTGGCTTCATGCATGAGCAGTGGTTACATAACCTCCATCTCACCTGAACCAATACCTCAGGGAACAGTGGTCCCTGATAGACCATCAACCCAAGGAGAATCAGTTGAAGTGGTGTCAGTATTCTAGGGAGACTTGGCATACATAAGCTTGGGTAAGGGAAGGAAGTAACTTTATTAATAAAAGCTAAACATTCAGCACCCATCAGGTTAATAAGTATCCACGTCAGGACATGCTTAATTAGTTTTCTTTTGTAATGTGTAAGGTTCTGAGAACATTGAGTACTGGGATTATTGTTTACTTCAACTGTGATTAAGGTGTTTGTTCTACCCTTGTGTTTTTCACTCCTAATTAATTCAAAGCCCAATGGACTCCCATCTGTGAGACTATTATTTCCAGAACGTTTAAAATCTCCAATTTAATCTTTATTTCTCCTAAAAATTTTTTTTACAGAATTCTAAAACCAGCCAGGGACTTGTGGGACTTCGGAATCTGGGCAACACTGTAAGTTTTATTTTCAGTAGAAAACAGATTAATTTGATTCTGGATAATCCCCAGAAATTGGCACTTATTTAAGAGTGTGGTTTGCAGTTTGGGGATGAGTAGGATGACAGGCCATAGTCTAAAGGTTAATTTTTGGGAACTCCAGCCTAATTTTAGAGAAGTGGCACTGTTAGAGAGACTTCTTCAGTGCAATAATTTTTATGTTAAATCTTCATTTGGCTCCTTTATTGAAGGAATCTACTGGATATGATTATCCCAATTTATGTGAGACTCAATTCTGTTTCTCAATAGGTTTGACCCCCAAGTGCACTGCTTCTAAAACACTCTCACGTTGGTCAAACAGCATATTTGTCTATCCTATGTTATGAGTGCTTAATAGGAAAGTGTGGATGAAGGTTTATTTTGTATCCTGCCTGTGGTGTAACTGCTCCATGAGTGTTTGATGAGATGCTGGGCCCGGTGTTGCCTGTAAAAACCATGTGTTGAGAGCTCAAAATTTATTTCTGAGAAACAAAGGTTCCTTTCACTTTCAGATCAGCAGGATAGCATAGATGTGAAATAGGGAACTGTTCCAGGGTTGGCACGCCAGTTTCATTGTGAACATGGCAGGATTTGGGTCATGAGCTGACTGCTTGAAGCTTCCCCAAAGAGAGAACAGGCACCAAGGATAGAATTTTCCAGACAAACTTTGGTCTCCTTCAATCTGTACACAATTCCCATTTCTGGTCACTGAAGCAATTGAGAGCAAAAGTTTTAGCTGAAAAATTTTCCCCCTGTCCCACAGCCTGTGGGTATTGATGATTTTGTTAACATTGATGTATCTGCCCCAGATGACACCAGTAACAGAGTGGGCATCAATACCTTTAAAATGACCCTGAGTAATGTGTCTACTACATGTCATATAAGGGTTATCACCAGTGTCATCAGTTGGACAAGGTGAGACAGTAGGAAACGAGGGAAGTTCTAGGCAGCTTGTGAATCAAACCCAAAAGCAGCCTTTGTTGATTAAACACTGTTGGAGTGTTTCCATGTTGTGTAAACTGTGGTGCAGGATTTACAGGCTGCCAACTGAATCCAAGACATCTGCTTTTGCCTCTGTTTTATAAATGAGCGAAGGTTGCTAATTCAAACTATGTTTAAACACCACTAGAGGTTGCAGGTGGGGGTTAGTAATGAAAGAAAGTGAGTCAAGAGAAAACTCTTGGGGCCATGGGCAGAGGGGTAACCTGCCTCTCAATATCATTATCCTTTCTCACATTTGATGGCAGCATCTCCCACACCTGATCTGAAGCAAATTCAACTGCTTTGGGAGTTTTTTTTTTGGGCAAGCTCATCCCTGACAAATGTAAGTGTGGTGCTGAATATTTATCTGGAATTCAGAGACTGTGCTGTAGTGCCCATTTGGTGGAACTGTTTGGAGTTCAAACCCAAGGTCTTCTGACTGAGACTGTGTTTCTATTGCTAGTGCCATAGGATTGGAAATCAATTGATGAACAGTGGAAGAGAGGAAAATAAAAAGACAGGAGTGCATGATATAGAAATGTTCTAGTGTCCTGGAATTTTATTGCATTAGGCTTCCTGTTCCACCTTTTTGAGTGTGGTTATCACTTAGTAATTGCAGCTCATCTTTTGTTTCTCTTATTGTTAAGAGTTAAGCAAATTATTGGTGCCAGGACAGCAATGCTGTCCAACCTTTGGGATCCATAGTGAATGCGAGTTATTGCTCTGCAGAACAACCCAGAGCTATTCTACCTGTTGTTGCCTCTGATGTGCCTGGCCATTTATATCCCTTTTCTCATCTCCGCATTTGCTGCAGTGCTTCATGAACTCCATCCTGCAGTGCCTGAGCAACACTCGGGACCTACGAGACTACTGTGTCCAAAACATCTACCGGCGAGAACTCAACAGCCAGAGTCGTACCAACGCAGCACTCATGGAAGGTGAGCACTCCTGTCGAATGTGGTCTTGAGCCATGGGCATGCCCTCAAATCTCTGCTGCCCCAATCGCAGTTATCAAATGTCACCTAACCTGCTGTGTATTTTCAGCATCATCTGTTTTTATGCCACAAATACAATGAAGTATTGTTAGTTTCAAACCCAGCCCCTGGGTTTCTTGTATACTCCATCCCAATTATACTGTTATAACTACTGCCAATTGACCATAAACTTAGTGGAGACTTTATTGGGTATGTTCATAGTCTTCTGCTGTTGTAGCCCATTCACTTTAAGGCTCAATGTGTTCTTCTGCACACTACTGTTGTAACGCGTGGTTATTTGAGTTACTGTCACCTTCCCGTCAGCTTGAACCAGTCTGGCCATTCTCCTCTGACCTCTCTCAATAACAAGGCTCACAGAACTGCTGCTCACTGGATGTTTTTGTTTTTTCACACCATTCTCTGTAAGCTCTAGAGACTGTTGTGTATAAAACTCCCAGGAAATGAGCAGTTTCTGAGATACTCAAACCATCCCACCTGGCTCCAACATGACTTCCACAGTCAAAGTCACTTCAATCACATTTCTTACCCATTCTGATGTTTGGTCTGAACAATAACTGAACTTCTTAACCATGTCTGCAGGCTTTTATGCATTGAGTTGCTGCTACAGGATTGGCTGATTAGATATTTGCATTAACGAGCAGCTGTACCTAAGAAAATGGTCACTGAGTGTGAGTGTTAACTACTAAGATATCTCTTGCAATATAATTGCTTCCAAAATTTCAATGGTTTATTATTGTCAAGTATTTCACCATTTACCTACTTGTGGCGAGAGAAAGTTGCCCACCAGATGCCAATCATGACTGGTTTGTAAAAATGACAGCTGACATTCAACCTTTTGGGTTTCATGAATTTTGAAGGTGCCAGATGCTGCCATCACTATCCACTTGCAGAGGGTTAAAGCACAAAAAACACAGTATTTGACTAAAGCTGGACCAGGAGGAGAAGACAAAGTAAAATAGGGTTGGGGTGGGGATGATTAAAAGAGGATGTGAATTCATCCTCTGACACTGATTTTTCACAGTGTCTGTACTATCCCTGGCAATATGTAACCAAAATAAAAGCAACAGAAAAAGGAAGGAAACAGTATCAAATGGATATCCCAAATTAATATTTCAGGCTCGCCTTTCTTTTGGTCTCATGGGAATGACTCCATTTATCCCCTCTGAATCCTCACTTGTAAGGTCCCGCTCCTTTCAGTGTCTGTAAGCTTGATTTCCTCATGAGTGGGGTAATGTACTAGGAAATATCCCATTAACAATCAGAGCAAGAAGTCACTTTTCCGTGGATTCTTTGTTCAGTTTTTTTGTCATTCAAAAATATTATTCAAAGATTATTCATCTTTGAGCATTGGGTTAATATTGAGGGATTCAAATTTTGGAGTCTGACAGAGTGTTAGAGTCATACAGCACAGGAACCTTCAGAACACTGAACCTAAGCTGACCAATCATCCCATTACAACAATCCTACACTAATCCCATTTATGCTCCACATACTCCCTACAACACTCCCAGCTTCAATCATTCATGTTCACCCTTTAAATGACTAACCCTCACACCTTCAGTATTTGAGGCAGGGGTGGAGATGGAGGACTGAACTGGAACATGTAGTAAAAGAAGAATGTGCAAACTCTCCACAAACAGCATTGGAGATTGGGGTTGACCCACGATCATTGGAATTGAGTCAGCAGTGGAACTAGATGTACCACAGTGCAAACCAAAGTAAATAAGGAAAAAATGTTTCCAAGACAGAAGTGTCAGTAACTAGAAGGAACAAGTTTAAGTCATCAAGAAAAGGGTTGAGAGGCACCATGATAGCTCATTTGTTTACACCATAAGTTATAACTTGAAATGTCCGGCCTGTAAGGGTGGTCCAAATGATACCATTGCCAGGGCTCTAGGGAAAGAACAGGATAGTGAATCTATTGGAAAACTCTTTCATTAGTGAGCCAAAGCTTCTCATTCTGGATACTTCTATGAACACATTTAAAAGTTGAGTTGTATTTCTGAAAATAGAGATGGATGTCTTTCCACCATGTGCTTCAAATCAAATCAAAATTAAACCACACAGGAAATGATATTAAAAGCAGCTTACAGTGCTGTGCAGAAGGTGGGCACCCTAGCTATATATATGTGCCCAAGACTTTTGCACGGTACTGTACGTCAAACTGCACTTAGCAATATCACCAAATCTGTTCTGCTCTCTGTTTTCTCTTGCAGAATTTGCAAGGCTGCTTCAGGCTCTTTGGACATCCCCCAACAATGACCCCATCAGTCCTTCTGAATTCAAAGCACAGATACAGAAATATGCCCCGCGATTTGTGGGTTATAAGTAAGTGATGTCCAGCGTATCGACAACAGGACTGAAACCAACCACTACAATTTTCTTCCTCGTATTAAACCTTCTTAAGTGTTTGGTGAAATGCAGTATAACAATGCAAGTGTGTCCATTGTTCTTCACAGGATCTTATCTGTGATTTTTTTTTACTCAGCCAACAGGATGCGCAGGAATTTCTCCGTTTCTTGTTGGATGGCCTTCACAATGAAGTGAACCGAGTGTTGGTGCGGTCCAAAGCTGTGATGGAAGATTTGGATCATTTGAAGTAAGTGGCCATGTGATTAATACCTTTTTGGATTGCCATGCTGAAGTCATCTGCTCACAAGTTACTTCCAGTAATTTGAACCCTGGTGTGGTTAGATTGTCAAGTTCCTTCCCCCGTGCTGCTCTTCGGTCTTTTTGCTTCTCGTTGTGGGTTTCACATTAATTCAACTTGACTCTCTTATCCACTTCTTCCTCATGATTATTTAACATCAGTTGTTAGTCCTAATTACACCATGTAATAATGATTTCTAATGAGTCACATAATCCATCCTTGTATCCTCTCAGGTTCCTTTTAACTTTTTCACTTGTTTTTATCTGTCAATCTTCACTTGGCAGTCTTCACACTTATCCAATGGAGTGATTAAACTGTTGCAAGTACTTTTCATTTAGTTGCAAAAATATGCTTCTAGCTTTTTGATGTAATTGGAAAAACTTCAGAAATCACCCATGTTTTAGTAGTTTGAGATAACAATACCACCCAAATCTGCACTGCCATCTGACATTAACGCCATCTCATTTTGCATGGACTGGCAATTTTTTCAAGAATTTGTTAAAATTTATAATTAGAAATTCAGGTCCTCAATTACATTTTATTATTTATTATTTTGTATATAATTTAATGTTGGCCTGTGTTGAAAGTACTGCTGTCCCCTTCTAGTGATGATGAGAAAAGCAGAAGAATGTGGAAGAAATACCTTGAGAGAGAAGACAGTAGGATTGTAGGTGAGTGTAGAACATTTCAGCCTGCATGTCCACTTGGTTAGGTGCATACTGTATGTCCAAAGATGTCGATAAGTTAAAATGTTTCTTCAGAATGTGAAAATAGAGGGATGGATAGAGGAGGGATTTAGACTTTATTAAATATCAATTTGGCTGATTTCTGCTTTTTCTCTCAGATCTCTTCGTGGGTCAGTTAAAAAGCTCCCTAACTTGCAGTGAGTGCGGCTACTGCTCCACAGCCTTTGACCCTTTCTGGGACCTGTCACTACCTATCTCAAAGGTGAGAACCCAGACTTCAATTCCAGGCCTCAGATTCACAGTTAGAAGTTAAAATTTTCTCGTATTCTATGTTTACCCAATACTGTCTCTCTGCATATTTCAGACACCCCAAAAGTTACCGGGATTTTTATAGGGATTTATTTGCATCAGGTACAGATACAGGCTTCCAGATGTGACAAAGTTTTACACTAGCGAAAGTGGAGATACAAAGAAAGTCACACCATCTAGCAACCACAGTAGTTTGTTCTCCATCAGGTATTCAGATACAATCTGACTGTAGTTGGAAGCATCTTTGTCAATACCCAAAAAATCCCAAGTTAATGGTTGTCATGATATTGTGGGATCAGAAGTGGAAAGGGTGAGCAGTTTCAAGTTTCTGGGTGTCAACATCTCTGAAGATCTATCCTAGGCCCATCATATTGATACAATGAAAAAGAAAGTGGCTGTATTTCATTGGAAGTTTGAGGAGAATTGGTATGTCACCAAAGACAAATTTCTACAGATGTACTGTGGAGAACATTCTAACTGGTTGCATCACCATCTGGTATAGAGTGGCCACTGCACAGGATCAGAAAAAGCTGCATAAAGTTGTAAACTCAGCCAGCTCCATCATGGGCACTAGCCTCCACAGCATTGAGGGCACTTTCAAAAGGTGATGCGTCGAAAAGGTGGCATTCATCAGTAAGGACCCCCATCACCCAGAGCATGTCCTCTTCTCATTGCTACTATCAAGGAGGAGGTACAGAAGTCTGAAGACACACACTCAGTTTTTATTATTATGTATTGCAATGTACCGCTGCTGCAAAATAACATATTTCACAACATATACCAGTGATACTAAATCTGATTCTGACTTACCAGCCTGTATTTATGATTGTATAAAAATAAAGTTGTAGCCATTGTAACAGATATTTTGTCATTATCAACAGTTTGTAGAACATGCTTTAGGTCACTTGTTAATCCCCAACTTTTGATGGTTTTGCAGAAAGGCTATGGTGAAGTTTCCTTGATAGATTGTATACAAATGTTCACCAAAGAAGATGTTCTGGATGGAGATGAAAAACCGGTAAATTGATTTTTGATAACTTAGTTACTTTGTTCCATTACTGTGTGTGAGAGTTGTTAGGAAGTAAAGATAGCTGCTTGTTTTCTGTCTTAAGCATCATTTTAGTTATATGAAAAGAAAAATTCCAAAATAAGAAGCTAATCTGAAACATGAATTTGTAGAGTATGAATGGAAAAATCTGTTCTGCCCATTAACTACAGCTTCTGGTGTCAGAGTAATCAGGACTATTCACAGCAGTTGGAAGACATTAAAACAATGCGAAAATAAATACAAGAAATAAGATCAAGCAAAAGCCAAAAAACCTCTTAAAGATCTTTCACCATTTATTGCGATCATGAATTCTTCCACTCCACCGTGTCAGTTGATTCACTTAGTGTGCAAATAGCTGTTTCAATGTACTCAAACATCAGGATATTACAACTGTATATAGAACCCAAGTATTACCAAAGCTCTGTGAGGCTGAAAACAAGTGTTCCTTACCCTCATACTACAAGCTGCTTTCATATACTATCACTCTCACATCCTAATATACATCAGCATTTTCAAATTTTTCATCATGAAAAATGCTTCCTCTTCCATATAGTATATTCCACCTGGTCCTTTATAATGTGACAACCTTAAGTCATTTTGCTACATTCTCACAGTTCAGTTTACCAAAAGATTTCTATCAACATATATTGCTGTTGGTCCCTTTATCCAAGTAACTATCATAATTATTATAAATTGTGACTTTGAGGCAACTTCAAATCCTTAAGATAACCCACCTCATAACAACTTGCCAACCAGAAATAACTGTTTATTCCTATTTCTGTTTACCATTTTCAACTAATCATTCTCCCTTATTTACCCTTCTTACTATATTCTCAAGAGCTATATTGACATATCCATTTGATAAAATACATTGACTAATTTTAATTTGTACTACGATCATATCATCTCAACTGTTAGCCAAATCAAAAAAATGGTTTGTTACCAACATTTTTTCACTTCAAATCTGAGCCGGTGCCTCACTGAGCCTCTGATCATAAGAAACTTCCTCATGGGATGAAAACATTTTAAAGATTTAAATGAGAAAGCTAACTTATTTATTAAAACTGTTTGTTCACTCTAACCACCAAAGAAAGTAGAGATCAAAGGACCATTGTTTTTAATGATAGGATTAACACAATTAATTTAATGGGAACCAACAGTTCTTTGCTTGACAAGGAAAATTAGAGGTTTGGAATGTGGATGTTTTACATACTTTATGTTAAAATGAGTGCTTAATATTCATGAACTGAATTTTCTCACCTTTCTTGAGAAAATTCACTTTTCTTTCTTGGGGTTGAATGTCACCACCCATCCACTACTGAGCCAAATGAAAGTTCTACCCTGAGGACATCATCACATTTGTACAAAATTCCCTCATCCTTGCCAGCAGGAGTCATGGAACAATAACCATTCATGACAAGTCTATTTGCCTCTCCCTAAGTACTGATCCTTATTGCCCTTTCTTGCAGATCACATAACTCAATGATGCTCGGGCAGAGAAGGCTCAGTTATGAGGCCAAATTTACATTTCCTGAATATAGGACATTAATTGATCAATGTTTTTAAAATGTCAGAAGATGTTGATAAGGTAGATAGAAAGAAATTATCTCCTTGGTGGAGGAGCACAGAACATTTGAAAAGCGCCTTAAATTAAAACCAGGCCATTCAAAATTAAAAGCAGTTAACATTTTTCATACAAAACTAAAGGAAATTGGAAATCTTCCAACTACAAAGTCTACAGATTTGAGAACATTTGGTACTTTCAAGACAGGAATTGAAGGAAAGAAATTAAGAATGATGGGGCAAATGTGGTGAAATGAGTTTAGTTACAGCTGTTGCTGCGTGAACAAAGTCACTGGAAAGAAGTACGGGTAGATGTGAAGTAGTGTCTTTATTCGACAAAATGAGACACAGCAGACATCATATTGTGAGACCCCTTTCAGAGGAAGAGGCCTGCTCGACCCAATGCTACATGACATGTAATGTACTAAAGATCAAAGGACAATTCCATATTCACAGAACTCTCTTTGAACTACACACAACTTTCACCTCCTGCTTTGCGCCCACACCACGGACGCCCAAATGTCTTCCAATAACTGTGATGCACTGCTCTTAAGAACCTATTGTTCAGAGCTGCATTAATCTACAGTGCATATTCAGATTTGAAGATTGGTGGCTAAAGTTATTTGCTATTTGTCCTAACACAGGTCATGGTTATAGTGAATAGTGGACCTGAATGTCTTCCACCTAGTCTAAATGTTCCAATGTTAGCGTAGACTAACCTTTCTACTTTGCCTTAAGTGAATCATGGGCTGCGCCTCCTCCCTTGTTCCCAGTTCTAATTAAAAGTTATTCTGTGTTCCAGACCTGTTATAGATGCAAAGTCCGAAGAAAATGTACCAAGAAGTTCACAATTCAGAAATCCCCAAAGATCCTTGTACTTCGTATCCTTGTGATAAATACATTCCTGTGATGTTCTTTGTGCATTCCAGTTGAAAAGTCCTTTGCACAGTATTTGGATAAGCCATGTCAGATACTGAAATGTGGGCTTGAGTGACTGTGAGCTGGAATAATCCCTTAACCTCAGTTCATTCTGAATCATCACTGAACTGGTCCTGGTATCTACCCAATGGCAGTTATCAGTCCAAGGATAATATGACTGAGTGGTCAAGGGTACTGATTCTCTGAGGGTACAGTGGCAGGGGGTTCAAAAATTTATGTTGGAGGTGAGACCTAGTCACTTGCTAAGTTAATCACACCTTTCAGCCACAAACCATTAACATGGACTAGAAGTCCAGCTGATTTTCTCCTCAAGCCAAAAGCAATGAAGGTAAATGTAATGTTAATGCCTTGGACAGCCCGATGGCTAGCACCAGTATAGCTGCTTGATAACGTCAGGGCCACTAAGAAGCCAGGCCTGGTTTCCAGTGCGTGTTTTCTATTACTGAACACAGTCTCTTGTTTCCAGCTCTGCTTATTTTCTGTATTTTGTTCCTGTCGTCCCATTTTTTCCAACCATGATCCTTAACTCAAGGTTTCTTACAGATTTGAAGCGATTTTCTGAAGCACGGATTCGTACTAATAAACTTTCTACCTTTGTAAATTTTCCACTGAAGGATCTTGACCTTCGAGAGTTTAGTTCTGATAGCAATGGTGAGTTGTATAATGTTCTAAGTTGTTACTCTTTGTACCAAATCTGTGATTGTTACACCATGGCCTTGACTTGTCATCACAATGGTCCATCAATGAAAGTATGGACCAGATGTGCTGAAGAGCCTGTTTCTGTATTGTAATGCTCTACGATTCTTTATGTCACCACATAACTTGGATACTGCACATTAATATAGTAACCCTGCACCCCCAGTTACAGGAAAACAGCATTATGCAGTTGCTCAGACTTGGGACAGGTCTGAAGTTGGCAGCATGGTGACCAGAGAGACCCTACATATGACCTTTGGTTCTCCAGTTTCCAAATCTTGCTACACCCAGCTAAAATTGCAGTTTTTAGACCTGTCCCTGTAAATAGGCACTTTCTATTTCTGGATCCAATGTGTAACAGGATAATGATAGGGAATAGCAAAAGGAGGTGAAATGGATTAAATTCAGCGGTTGTTCAATCTATTCTTTATGTAGATGGAAAAGGGATAAAAATTTAATCAAGAACATGAAAGGAAAAGATTTAGCTAGCAGTGAGAGTCATACCCCCATCCATGTTACGTCATGGAATATTCTGACTTATTCTTCCTGCAGTTTCCAGTTAAATTGAATCAGTTGCTGTGGGATGGTTGGCTAAGAACATAGTAAAACTCTTCTTTTAATTGTCCTTCAATCTTTCTTCTCACAGTTCATGCCGTTTACAATCTCTATGCTGTGTCCAATCATTCGGGCACCACCTTGAGTGGCCACTATACTGCATACTGCAAAAACCCGCAGTCTGGAGAATGGTACAACTTCAATGACACCAGGTGAGTTCTGGCTCCATGTCAAGCACTGCCTAACTTGTGTTTGCTTTTCCCAGCAACCCCTCCCCATCACCCCAAATCATCCCACAAAAGACAATTTCTATAATGTCACACTTCAAGCCTGGCCTGTATTGATACCAGAAGCCAAATGACTTTATGACAAGTGAAGCAAAAGAAGCAAACGAGTTTACTAACTACGGTAAATATTCAGAGCCTCATGTGCAACCGCTCATGTGACCCTGAAAAGTAATCTGTGTGAATTTGTGGGATCTACCCTCTTGGCAAACACGCATTGGCTGAGAGCATAGCTTACAGAAGAGTAGTGGTTAACTGCTGGCTGAGTATCTGCAGGCTGGACTTTTGATCAAGATGTGTTAATATGGATTGAATGATAGTCCACAAGTCCGAGTAATTAAAGACATTTTGTGAAGAAAACTAGAATGAGAATAATGCTCATCATCAGATAGATAATGACCTATCTGTTTTACTAAGAGGAGGAACAATCTGTCACTCTTGTAAAGTCCATCCATTTAGTGACTGGCATCCCACAGTACAGTAGCCTCTCTTTGAAATAAACAATCAAGCCAATTGCTGCATTGGCAATTGGATAGGAGCCATGCCTGTGATGCCCACATTCTGTGAACAAATAAATTTTTAAAATTATATTTGCGTAAGAATACTAATGCAGGCTTAACAGCAGTTATCAAACATCCTCAGTAGATACATTGTCAATAGGAAGGAAGATAAGATGTGTAATTCATAGATTCTCTTTCTTTTCAGGGTGACTCCAATATCTTCAAGCCAGTTAAGAACAAGTGATGCCTATGTTTTATTCTATGAACTCGCCTGTCCTTCTTCTCGGATATAACAGTCTTTGGACACGAAAGAACAAGGAAAGCAAAGCAGCTTTTAAGAAACAAAAACTGTCTTACACCAATGGCAATATTTTTAAGTGATCTCTTCTGTCATTGATATCATAAACAATACAAAATCCCTGCCTACTGTAGTGAAGCTATGTCATTGAGATGCTGAACCATTCAACATCCAGATGGATTGCACCTGGAGTGAGAGGGGAAAATGGGTGGAGGTGGGGATGATTGTTGGCAGAAGGCTACACAAAGGGCTGTTTCTGAAACTAGGCAACCACCCTGCTGCCATTGACAGTTTTTTTTTCAAAGTACACACCAGCATCTGATGCAGAGCAACTCAAGCTCTGATCAACAACATACTGATGAAATGCCATTCACAGCAGTGAGCTACTGGAGCTGCTGATTCTGTACCAGCATTTCTTCTCTCTGTACTGTCTTGGGGTATGTTTATTTTCAGAGGCAAAAGTTTTCTTTCAAGTCTTCTGGAACATTAAAACCATGAATTGTTACAGGGAGGGATAAAGACAGTTTGTTGGTATACAAAACCTCCGAGTTGCAAGCAAGAAAATTGGGCTCAGGAGAATATTTAAGTTTATTTATGTTTTATTTTTGGTTCTGTTGCAGTGACTTGCCTGTGACACGTTGGTTAGACCCATCATCATCTGGAGGGCAAGTGTTCCCAGGTGCACAATCTGCTTTCTCAGACTGGGAACTTTATCCCCTCCTACTGTTTCTGTCATTCATGCACTTTTTTTAAAAAAAGAAAAAAATTTTCACACTTCATAAAATACCATTTCAGATTTAATTTACAATAACCCATCTCTTAACTAAGTTTAGGTGTTAACTAAAGAGAGGTGCACTATTTATGTGGACTGACAGGAGTAACATTTATTTGTCTGCATTAATTATTTATATCTCCAAATCCAGCAGGGAGTTTTCTCTGATCCCATTTGGAGCTGATCTATCACACAGAGTTTGATTGTGGTTAAGGAAGATCTAGCCTCTTCATGGTAGGGAATCTGATGTCTTTGTCCTTTCAAACAAGGATTCAAAGTTTCTGGTTAGAAAATTGGCACCAAGACAACCAACTGCCTTATGGGATAAATGGTTCTAGCTTTGTTTATTCCTTCCCAATGAGAAGCTTGTCCACCAGAACTTTGAGTAGATGGTCACCAAAATTCAGGCAGTTTTTCTTAGCTTATCTCACGTCCATTACAGGAATCATTCTGTAGTGACCTTCTCTCTTGTCTTTTGGCAGCCTCCTCCTTCTCTCTCCTTATTCCCCAATTACCCAGCCAACTTTCTCCTAAAAAGAATATGCAGCACATTCAAAACATGGATTGCATGTTTGTTCTCCATAACTTACTCACTCTTCCCCTCTTCAGTTCCTTAATATACATCTCAGTTCAGGAAATTTAACTAACTCAATTTAATTGCAGACCAGTACTGGATTCCTTTCAGGATTTTAACTAGTGTATGTCAAGACTTCTTACCACTGATGCATTGCATACCTTCAATTCCTGTTTTATCAAACTACTGACAACAGATGTTCTATCAGGACATTTTAGCTGGATTTAAATGTTTCATTCTTAACAGATTTACTTTGGTTTTGACTCCGCTTCCAATTTTAGTGGTGAATATGTTCATTTGATCTGTGAGGGAAGAGGTTATATAGAATCAGAGAGATTAGTTTCAGCGAAAACGCATTGCAGAGATTGTGGTATTGAAAGTGGTTTGAAGCATCTCCTTTCCATGACGTTCTGTGATCGAGATTTTTTTTTTGGCTACTCTTCCCGAGCTGTGAGGTTTGATCTGTCCGAATGTGATTTCAGAAATCCGCTCACTTCCCAGTGACACTCAGCGCTTTGATCCATTACTAAACATTTTTTAAAGCGAAAAAGATGCTGTCATCGCTGGGAAAAGCACTGTGTCTTATATGTTTCAACGAGAGAGGACGGGGTATAAATATCCACTGCTTTCGTCCCATTATTACCTTCCTTTCCTCCGTCTCCTGTCTCTCGCTGTATTCGGATTGATTGTGTGTTAAGCCATTTCCTTTCCGCTTTGTCTGTGTCTATCCACCCGTCTCCAGATTTCCCTGATTGTTCTACAGTGTCCCGACTCACATCTGTTTACGGTTATACATTTTCCAGCACGATATTGTTACCAGGTCTGCCTAAAACTTCAAAGCACCTCCGACTACAGTAAGAGAGGGGACAAATTTAACGTAATGTACTCGCCTATTACTCAAACTCCCTCTCAAATGTCGTCATCTTAATAGGGCTTTTTAATTATAAGAAATCTTATTAAAGAAGACTCGAGTTTCAAACGTTAATTTTTAACTATAAATGCATGGAGACGTGATGACTGTTCTCTTTTGATATGTCGTGGGTTTATGGATTTATCTTGTTTACTGTGTAAACAAGCACTGGATTTATTTTATATTATGTACAGTGAGGAGTTGTACATAGAAAATTAACTATATAGAGTATCTAGAATAACAGCTGTGTGTACACATGCGCAGGATAAATATATCTATATACTATAAACTTGTGTCTTGGGATGACAGCCTGATGATTGGGTGTTAAACAGCGATCTTAGCCCTTGATACCCTCTGAAAACCTGTTTGGTGTTTGGGTGATTTAAAAGGAAAAGCGTTCTTTTTGAAACTAGACCCTCTCGGGTTCCGAGGGATGTTGCTTGGGCTAATTTGCACGCTGTTCCCAGACAAGGTTATGTACGGTACGTTGAACTTGGTGCATTATTTTTGTTATTTTAAGCGCCTTGACGTCATTCTGCTCCCACCCCCCTCCACCACCACCACCCTAAGATCAATAACGTGCGGGGATACATATATTTGTTTCAGTCCCGATATTATAAAATCTCTCTCTCTCTCTACAATTACGTTCTCCAGAAAAGCCCATTTCTGGAACATGGAGGTGGGCCACGAATCCTTAGAATCAAGCAGTACAGATTTGATTATTACGCAAAAGCCGGGGGGCCGGCGCTTGCTTTGGCGGCACAATTGATCAGAGGACCTCTGTGCTAAACCAAGCTGCATTTCAGTCACAATACTATATTCCGGGCCCTCAAACTAGATAAAACAAATCCCAAGGGTAGGTTTACAGATCTACTGGAAACTGCTGTGTTTAAAAAAGAGGTTTTATTTTTCTGTTTGATATAAATCTTTTAATCGTCATTTGCGATCTGTCCGAGAATCCCAACGTTCAAAATATAAAGGTATTTACAGGAAGATTAGTGCCTTTGGTTACCCAGAGAATGGTGAGCATCTGGAATTTACTGTCTGGAGATGTGATATAATGTGACTCTTGACCTGTTTTTAAAACACCCAATTGCACATTGAAGAACCGTGGCCTGCAAATTGGCACCTAAAGCAAGAAACAGAGTTTGGGCCGATGGCACTTTTTTCGACTGGCAGGAACATGGTGAACCCAATAGCTTCCTATTCTATCCCTAATTTTCCAGAATTCCGCTTGACACCAAAGCTTTAATTTTAGCATATCCATTAACAGCGTATCGAGTTCACAGGCCATCGCAGGGAGGGAGAGGATGAGCATATGAGGTCCCCATAGTAGTCATTTATTCCTGCTTGGTTGCAGAGCACTACGAACGTAAGGTGCTTTGTCGCTTGGCTTTTTACAGTGGCAAAGGTTGGGGGCGGTGGAGAGAGGAGACAACTCCGAGCTCAGAACTGGAGCTTGGATGTGCAATGATTATGGATCTTGTTCTCTGAACAGCGACTGCCCAGGTGCTGTGAAATTTATGCAAATTATAGTCAGCTGATATCTCACATTCAGCCACACACACTCCTTAACCATCGGTATTAATTTATTGTATTGTTTTCTTTTAACTGGAATGTTCTGTAACAAAAAAAAAACAAATCGTGGAATCTGCACATTACTATTAAAGCGGTGTACCGATGCTGAACAAGTTTAAGGACACTAAAGGGCGTACGCATGTATTTTTTAAGACCACTTTTGATGATGAAAATAAAGCACTGAATATTAAACAAATGAGTTTATATCCTGGTTCTGATTATTTCGGAGGTGTGATCTGGCATTTCTGATCAGATAGACATGTGATCTGATCACGTGCCGTGTGCTACTGCCACAGTTCCCTCACTAGCTGTAGAAGTGACGTTCTGGAGCTGGTAAGTCAGTGTTCATACTCATTCCTAAAAGCCATGCAAAGATGAAGGTGAGGTATCACCTTTTAAACTTTCCAGGAGTTCAGGGGTTACTGAGTTTGTAACTGGAGGATTTAGACCTAGTCAAGATGAAGGACTGATGAAATATACTTTCAGGTCATTTTTATGGGAATTTGTGAGGAGGGCTGCTCTCGTACTCCTGCCCTTGTCTTTTTTGATGGTGGACTCGTGCTGTTACAGCATCTTTGTGGCTGCCATGCATTATGTGCTTCAGGGATGGATATTTAGAGGAGGGAAAGAGGTATTATTCATGTTGACTCCTTTGCCCTGGATAGTGCCAAACTTGTGTTTGTGGAGTGACATACATCGAAGGCAGCTGGAGAATATTTTATCATTCTCTTGAATTAAGTGTTGCAGATCATAGAACATAGAAATCTACAGCACATTACAGGTCCTTTGGCCCACAATGTTGTGCCAACCATGTAACCTACTCTAGAGACTGCCTAGAATTCTCCTACCGCAGAGCCCTCCACTTTTCTAAGTTCTGTGTACCTAAGTGTCTCTTAAAAGACCCTACCATATCCGCCTCTGCTAAAGAAACCTACCTCTGACCCTTGTACCTACTTCCAAGCACCTTAAAACTATGCCCCTCATGTTAGCCATTGGTGGAAAAGCTTGAGCCACTTGTCATAGGATAGCTAAATTTTGCCTTCCTTGTGTTAAAACCATAAGATATAGGAGAAGAGTTATGCCATTTGGCCAATCAAGCTGATTTATTATCCCCCTCAACCCCATTCTCCTGCCTTCTCCCCATAACCTTTGATACCCTTACTAATCAAGAACCTATCAACCTCCATTTTAAATATATCCAATGACTTCCCAGTCCTCTAGATATTTGTTAAACTAGAGTATTAATTGCTGCTGCAATTAAGTTTCTGGTTAATACTAATCATCTAGGCTATTGATTGTGAGGGAGCTAACAATGAAATAGTGAAGAACAGGTGGCTAGACTCTGTCATTATCTAGCACTTGATACAAACATCATATGCTATTTGTTAGTTATTATTTAGGTCTTGTAGCTTGCAAGGTGGGCTGCTTCATTTTCTGAAGAGTTAGAAAGGGAAATGAATGTCACATATTCCCCAATAAATACCCTGAATTCTGACCTTGTGATAGGTCATTAGAAAAACTGCTGAATGAGACTATCCTGATGTACTAACGACTAGGGTGACTGATCTTCATCAACCACATTTATGCCTGCTATGACTAGCCAGTGGAGAGTTTTATCCCTAAATTCCATTCACTTCCGTTTTACTGGGGCATCACAAGAGACTGCAGGTGCTAGAATCTGGGTCACCAAATAGTCTGGAGGAATTCAGCAGAGTGAGCAAGTAACATCTATGTGGGGGGAAGGAATTGTCAATATTTTGAGTTGGGGTGGAAAAATGACACAAAGTTAAACATAAGTTGACATCAACATAATATTGAAGAGAGGTTCAGTAGTGTCAAATTATATTTACATACAGAAATATTTTATTGATATTAATTTATTGGGCTATTTTGTGACCTAATAATTCATTATTTAAGCAAAAACTTTTCAACTGGTTCCAATTTAACATCTGATTTATAAATAACAATGGCATAGCTCAGGGAAAAGAATGTGCATGTGAATGGATTTAACAATGAATAATCCTGATTATTTAGACCACATAGGAAATCTTTATGAACTAATTGGGTGCTTTGGTTTCCAGGTGAGAGTATAAATAATCACAACAGAGGTACAGACTCACTCACAGATGATGTTTAAATGTCAAAAGTAGAACTTCAGTTAAGAAAAGAAATTGAATATTTAACCATCTTTTTAAAAAGAGGGAAGCATGTATCAGGTGTGGGTAATTGCTATCAAATTAGTCTCCTACGATGATTGTAGATACAGGGGTAAACTTAAGGAAAAACATTAGGAGGTTAATAAGGGGATATAAAATGTCCTTGGCAATCAGGATTAAGGTGAATCCCAAAACCTTTTACAGTATATTAGAAGTAAGAGGATAGGTAGGAAGAGTAAGTACCCCCAGGGAACAAATATTAAATAGATAGATAGATACTTTATTCATCCCCAAGGGGAAATTCAACATTTTTCCAGTGTCCCATACACTTATTGTAGCAAAACTAATTACATACAGTATTTAACTCAGTATAAATGTGATATGCATCTAAAATCACCCTCCCAAAAAGCATTAATAAATAGCTTTTAAAAAGTTCTTAAATAGTTTACTAAAGTGCATTGAGTGGTAACTTAAGCTCAGTCCTAACCCCGGCACTTTAACACGTCTTGCCCCTGGTGGTTGAATTGTAGAGCCGAATGGCATTGGGGAGTAATGATCTCTTCATCCTGTCTGAGGAGCATTGCATTGACAGCAAACTGCCGCTGAAGCTGCTTCTCCGTCTCTGGATGGTGCTGTGCAGAGGATGTTCAGGGTTTTCCATGATCGACCGTAGCCTACTCAGCGCCCTCCGCTCTGCCACCGATGTCATACTCTCCAGTTCTGTGCCCACGACAGAGCCCGCCTTCCTTACCAGCTTATTAAGACGTGAGGCGTCCCTCTTCTTAATGCTGCCTCCCCAGCACGCCACCACAAAGAAGAGGGCGCTCTCCACAACTGACATCTTCAGCATCTCACTACAAACATTGATGTATGTAATACATAAATAATACATAAATGTATGTATGTATGGAGCCAAGTGGTAATGAGTGGGGTCCTAAATGAATACTAAGGGAGAGGGATACACTGATATTCTGGAACATGTATCAGGAAGGAAGAAATATTCAACTTTATCAGCACATGAAGTTGGATAAATTCCCAGGGCCTGTGGGAATTTATACCAGGATCCATTGGGAGTTCGGGAGGAGATTGCTGGGACATTAACTGAGAAATTTTGCATCTTCATTTGTCTCTGGTTGTGACTGGAGGATAACAACAGAAATAAGCTAGGAAATTGCGGGCCAGTGAACTTTACACTAGTAGTAAGGAAGTTATGGGGAAATTTTCTAAAGAACAGGATTTATGATCACTTGGAAAGACAAGGTCTGATTAGGAGGAGATAGCATTGTTTTGTGCAAACGAAATCTTACACAAATCTTATTAAAAGTTTTTAAGGAGGTAAGCAAGAAAACTGATAAAGGCAGGGTGGTGGATATAGTTGTACGTGGACTTTAACAAGGCTTTTACAAAGGTTCTGTATGTTAGGCTGATCCAGAAAGCAAAAGCATGAGATCCGAGGTGTGCTGATAAACTGGATCCAAAATTGATTTGGTGATAGGAGGCAGAGGCACTTTATAACTGAAAGTGATGTACTGCAGGGAATGGTCCTGGGACCTTTGTCACTTGTCTGTCATATCGGATGATGACAGGAAACCTATGTGGGAGAGTTTTAAAGTGGAAAAGCCATTGCACTGGGGCAGTTCCACTCTCTCGACCTTGGACATTCAGGTCTAATGGTATGAGTAGTCATCACAACTGACGTCTTCCTTGATTGCAGTGAATGGCCATGACTTCTGTGCCCTTCACTCTTCACAAAGTGTTGCAGAACCACTTTCCTGGCCATTGGATCTCACGGTCGACCTCGTACACCCTGTCTGCTGGAGCTGACTTTGCATGCTATGAAAGGCATGTCCCTATCTCACTGGGGTATATATATAGGAATGACTTGGATGAGAATGTAAGTGGTCTGATTAGTAATTTGCTGATGATATGAACATTGGTGCAGTTGTAGATTGTGAATAAAACTTCTAAAGGTGTCTGTCGGGAAGAATGAAATTTAATCCAGACAAGTGGGAAGTACTGTAATGCATTTTGTGATGTCAAAGACAGGGCATGTATAGTAAATTGCAGGGACCTAATGAGTGTTGAGGGAGAGACATTGGGTGCAGGTTCATGGTTCCATGAATGATAGTAACACAAGTGGATAGGAAAATTAAAGCAGCAGGTGGTACACATGCCTTCAAAGGCTGAGGCATTGAAGATGAGTTGAGTTCCTCCAGCAGATTGTTTGATGCAATGGATAAACTGGATTAGTTTTCACCAGAGTGCAGGAGGCTGAGGGGTGGCCCTATAGAGGCTTATATGATTGAGGGACATGGATAAGGTGGATCCTCAGACTTTTTTTTCCTAGGGTAGTGGAGTTTAAAACTATAGTAGACTTAAGGGGAGAGAAGAAAAATTTAAATGAAATATGAGTGGCAGAGGGCATAGAAGTCAAATCTAACACTGGTCCCTTGTCACCTCCACATAGAAACTACACATTCCTCCTCCTTCACCCTCCTTCTCCATCCTTGCTTTCAGGTGGCCCACACCTGATATATATGGAGAATGAGGACCGGCCCCCAGGGAAGACGTGACCCTAAGTTGGATAGTTGGGGGCAAAGGACGTGACATCCGCTTGCAACACTGACTATCCCAATCGCTTTACCCGGCTGGTGGTTGCTAGGACCAGATTCCAGATTGTAGCAACAGCGGTCAATGGATTTATCGCCCTCAGATGTGTGTTACTGGGTTCTTGCTAATGAGCCACAGATTAATTAGCCTTTGTCATATTAAATTGGGAGTTCAATCAGTGAGAGTGATGGGGAAAGGATTTTTGTCCCTATTTCAATTCTACATAACCAGGAGGAATGAGAGAGAATGAATTGTTTTCTCACAATGCATTCTTGATCGTATTGTCTCATACTGATTTTTGTTGAGTTCACTCACAGCAGAATTTGTTTCCCTCAAATATGTCAGTATGATTCGCTATCAGGCTGGTTCTCATTCATATTTGATTCCCTCTCATATTGTCCAACAATTCTAATATTTCTAATGCTCATCAATTCTAATCATTCCTCGGTTTGCTTCACCTTTGATTTGGTTTCCCGTCTGGCTCTCCTGTCAAGTTATCAATCCATTTCTCTCCCTAATTCCCTTCTAATCACGCCCTGTTAACTCTAATAAACTAGACTCAGATTAAAAGAAAACTCAACGCTATTCTGAAAGGAGGAAAAATGAATCTCGAGGTATTTAGCTGCAGTGTGACATGTGACTGGAATAAGGATAAAGAGAGACTACTGCTCAGTTTTAGAGTTCATTGCTCAGAAATACCCGGCATACACACACAGTGTGGGAACCTTTTTTAAACGTGGCCCAAAATCTTGTATTTTGTTCATCACTCAACTTGTTGAATGTATGGTGAAGTGAACACGAGGACAGCTGATCCAGGATTTAATATTTTTGAAAATTGTAAGTACACTAAAAATTGACTTGAATAGAAAGGGGGATACATAGAGTGGCAGAGGCAGGGGTGAAATGATAGGAAGATAGAAATAGACGAAGGGACAAAGATTAAATGATGTAAACACAGAGAGGGTACAACAGGGACAGGAGGGGGTAAATATAGAAATAGATACACAATTGGAGTGAGATATGGAAATGTAATACTGGATGATACACAGAGAATTGTGCCTGGGAAAGGTAGAATGCCAGAAAAAAAAGGAAAAGATAAGGGAAAAGAGACACTTTGTTCATATGTCATTGCAAAGGGGTAGATTATACAATCTTGAGACTAAGCACAAATCAAAATGCCTTTTTCTTCAGATCTGCTGATGTCCTTCAGGACCAACGTGTTTCAGGAAATTGCATTAGTTTCTGATTGTTATTGCTAATTTGTCGACTTCCACAAACATGTGGGAAAGAACGGAGTTCACAGAAATCACCTTGGAAGACCCCAGGAGAGAAGACAGTAAGGTGAGAACAAAGATTTGAGTTCAAACTGATAATCTCAGTTGTTTAAATTGGGTAATCCCATCTATAAACTAATTTATTAAAATCTCAATATTTTGGGTCCCTTGGATTCAGCCTTTGTGAAATAGGGTTCCCTAGTGTTCTCCACCCCTCCCCCCATCTCTCAAGGTGATTCCACTAGCATCATGAGCAAATGCAGCTAATATCAATGGCCACCCTTTTATGTGTTCACCCAAAGAATATAGACCATTCCATATTGGAAATTCATTGTAGCTGAGCTCATTTCTGATCTCTTGTTAGTATTTATATAGCTTACTGGCCAAATTTAAAAACAGCAGCCTGGCCGATTCTTCCTTCCATAGGAGAGGTTTAGGGATAGGGGTTTCCAACCTGAGGTCCACAGACCCTTCATTTAATGGCAGGTGTCCATGGCATAACAATGGTTTGGAACCCCTGGTTTTAAGATGGATATTGGCCAAATGTAGGCAAACTTAGATGAGAATCTTGGTCGGTGTGGATCAGTTAGGCTGAACAGCCTCTTTCCGTGTTGTATGACTCTATAATTCTGGAACCCAGCAGATTTGAGGCCAATTGTAGAACCCCTGCTCACAACTATAATGCATGTCCATAAACACTTAGTATTGCTGTTTGCAAGTCTCTTTAAAAGCATTACAACCATCAAACCTAATTGATACCATGGAATAGGTAAAAACTAAAATAGAGCAAAACGGCAAAAGATGGGAAAATAAGCTTGTGATTCGTTTGTTTTCAGACTGATTTCATTAACCCAGCCTACCAGCCCGACTGTGGAAATGAAGATCAGGGGGATTACGGAACTGGAAAGTACCTGAAAACTAACCTGCAGAATGGATCGGGTGAGAGCAGTTCAGTCACCTCTGTTCAGTTCTGGTTTGACCAGCATTGATTCTGTGTTTCCCCACAATGGAGTGTATGGTGAGGGGAACGAGAATGCCAAGGAGAGAGAGAATGTCAGATGAGTTTGGGGAGGAAGGGAAAGGTGTTGGTCAAAGGTAGAGTCATGGGGTGCAGATAAGACGGTTATTGTATGGGCATTGAGAGTCCCATGATATAACTGAGGGGAAGGGGAGAGCAATGCAGAAGGACAGAGAAGGAATCAGGGCTACTTTGTATGGAGGAGTGGGTGGTGAAAATAGGAATTGACCAGTGGGCTGTGGGTGTTGACAGATCTGCATTCTACCCTTGTTTCCATGTTGCTCAGTGAGAGAGAGAATCATCTTGAGGGCCATAGCCAGACCTATGTTTATGTCAACAGAGGCCGAGCAAGAAACGTTGATTAATGGTTGAATTGTTCAGGGTTAGGCCATGGAAAGAGCATGCTGAAGTAAGACCTACTCTGGGGAAAAGATTATAATTTCAACACACCTTTATAAATGCAGCTATTGTGTCTTGGTTGTTATAGCAACAGGGAGAGTTTGAATGAGGAAATTCTGAACCTGTGAACCCCAGGTTCTGAAGGAAATATGGAATCTGGCCTGGAATCCTACAACTGATGCAACTGATGAAAAAAATCAAAATATTAATACCTTATACAAATATTAATCCTAACTACAAGTATTAATATTTAATTTAATAGGAAGTGAAATTCACAGGTCCAGGTTCTAGTTAAAGTCTATTCAGTGGAATAGAAATGACCTAATAAAGAGGAAGTTATGAATGGTAGGAACAGGAATAAATAAACCCACAGATACATGACTTCACTGAGCAAGTTGTCAATCTAGGAACAGACTTTCAAAGGAGTTATGGAAGTATTCATCCAATGATGATTATGCAAATTCTCTCAATTCTTTTGGGACATAGTAATTGAGTGAACTGAGTTGAGACGTGTGTAGATCTAATGTTGAGTTTATTTGCGTAGCCTCTTTAACATAATGAAATAAAATTTGACACTGAGCCACATAAATAGGTATTATTGTGGATGTCCAAGAACTTGGTTAAAGGAACATAAGCAGAAAGAGAAGTTGAGAGAAACAGAATTTGAGGGAGGGAATTTCAGAACTTAGTATCTTAGTAACTGAAGCCATTCCAAATATTTTGATTCCATTGTCTTATTTTCTCACCACATATCTGAATGTGTACATTAATTGATAGATTAATGCTATGTTTAGTCAATAACTCCACTATTGTTGCATCAAGTAGCAACCAGGGCACTAGAAAGTGAACGATGGACTTTGCCCTTTTGATTTAAAATAATTTGCGTTTCAGAAAGGATCTAACACTGGCAGCCACTGCTCAATAACCTTAACAAATGAAAGTTGTTCCAATGCACCTCATTTCTTCAGTGATTGCTCCCTAATTTGTGGAAGAATCTCAAACAAGGATACATTTACAAGTGGAAATACCATTGCACTTGCTCAACTTTGTCAGAAATTGGGAGAGGCAAAATATAAAACCAAGTTACAAGAGTTTTTTTTCTGAATTTGTTTGTTATTCCAGTACATGGTTCCTGGGAAACACTCGGAAGAGCTGGTGTGTGCCCAGGTCCGATGTGGCTCTTAGTTATAGTTTTGGCTGTAATTCTGACCGTGACTATTGGAGGGAGTTTGATCATCTTCACTGTCCGTAAGTATTTGAATCTATCTGAGCAGATGGCAGCAGTGAGGGCTTTAACCTGGGCTGCACCACAGGAAGTGATCACCCATAGATGGTTTCAGTGCATGCTGGAGAAGATTGCCAAGATGTATTTGTATCAGATGTAAATCACCATTGGGGGATAAAGGGAGCAACTAAACCCTTCTGATTGTCCCATGCAAACACTGAGTGCATCATCACTTATCAATTACTCTGTTGAAGGTGAGTGAATAATCTAATTGTTCTACATGACAACTTTAATGCTCACCCCGCCTACATATTAAATTATATTTCTACAAAACTTCCTTAAAATTTCACAAATCTCACCACGTATGCTGGTGATATCAAACCTGATTTATTGACATGGAGTCTTCCACAGCCATCTGACAGAAAAGATCGGCCACAGTTCCAACAATGTAGCACTCCTTGAATATTGTACAGGATGTGCAGCCTGATTTTTGTGCTGTTGTCCCAGAACTGGGATTTGGATTTGCGATTGTCCATCTCAGAGCTGGGAATGCAACTTTTTACCCTAGCTCATGAGAGACTTAATGACAATTTCCTTTCCCTCTAGTTAGCCCATCGATTCCTCAGTCTGAGGTTGGGACTGAACTCAAGGGCAATGTAACCTTTTCCAACTATAGTCCATCTTGGTATAGTACAATGTTCCACCTAACCATGGATGAAGTGCCTATCACAAAACTCATTAGATTTGAACTTTTTCAACACTATCCAATCTCTCCTTTCTGTAGAACTGGTTATTCAGAAGTCAACAACCAATCACTCTGGGGAACTGACTGATGTGCCCAACCATATTAACAAGACTTCAACCAGTCTCTTTACAGCTTCTGCCTCTGCCACTGCTTCCAGCTCTGAGAACACAGTCCAGCTTACTCCTAGTGTTTCAGCATCCCAGACCTCAGTGTCATCACCACGTGAGTGTTGCCTTTGAACCTATTCAGTGTAACCTCACAACAATCTGCTGCTGAAGCTCAGCAGATCAAGCAGATGCTGTTTCTCCAGCAGAGTGCTTGTTGCTCCATATTCCAGTTCCTGCAGTCTCTTGCTCACTCAGTTGCTTCCATTCAGTTTAGTCTCACAGATAGCTTAATTCTATTCTTCTGCTTATTCCATTTAATTTTTAGTTTCCACTATCCCATCCCATTCTCCAATGAGTCCATAGCTTTTAATACTCCAGTCAGTCCAACCAATAGTAATCTACCTTAAGCATTTATTCCAGTCTCCTCTCAAGGCACTTGTAGACCAGTGCTACCCTCACTAATGACAATTTCTGCAATGCCAATCTTTCTGAGCTCACCTTTAAATCTGTAATCTCTTGTTGCTATCGCATTGGCTAATTAAATCAATCCAGATGTTGCAAGGATGCTTCTGAACTTTCTCAACCCAAATGAATAAATGCAAACCTTGAGTCTCTTCTGAGGGCTGCAGATCCCACGTCCCACACATTTTACTCTCTACATCCTTCATATAATTAGCTTAACTTTAAATATTCTGAAGATTTCCTCTTTGTCTTTGAATTTTTTATTGTCTTGTGACAATCAAAACACAATTGTATTTCCTATAAGCTTATTGAGTTATTGACCCTCAAAAGTGGCCTGTTAAATGGGTCACCCTCTATTCTCCCATTATACTTGTAATCTTAATATTTCAAGCTTTTTCCTTCACATTTTATGTCTGTGTTTCTGCCAGCTATTTGTCATTCTTGCTCATTTACCTTCACCCTGCTTAAAACTTTCCAACAGCTCAATTTCAACAGGCCTCAGTTCCTAATTATGTTCATGTATGATTAATGAGCTCAGAATGGAGCTTATGGTCTAATGAAGGCAGAGCACTTTCTGCACCATTTAACTGACTCTTGTGATCTCTGATTACAGTGTGTGGTGGGATCCTTCGAAACACTGAGGGCTCATTTTCCACCCCTCGCTACCCAGCACAATACCCTGCAAACTTGGTGTGCGTTTGGTGGATCTTGGTGGAACCAGGGTACGTGATCCAATTTAAAGTTGACTCCTTAAACATCGAGGGACGGTCACCTTGTCATTTTGACAGCCTGGATCTTCATGAAGAAGAGGAAAATGGATTTCACATGCACCAGATAGCAAGGTCAGTCTATGGTCCATTGATCTATCCCTCCCTCCCAAACCCTTGGAAACTATTTTCCCCTTTACCCAGTTTTGGCAAAGAGATTAATCTGTTTTTTTTCTTCTCAATTAAGATAACAGTAGTTTATTGTCATATACATGAGTCTGCAATGAAAGTCCTTGCTCAAACAGTGTACATGGTAACAATAAATACATTAAAAAAATACAGAGACAAATGCAAAACAAATCCCAAAATGGTGTTAAGCTTGGTATTACAAGCTGAAATATTGCAAAAAAAAACATACGTGCCTGCTCTGCTCAGTGTTTCCAGCTTTTTCTGTTTGTATTATCATATAAACAATGTCATGTTTCAGTTTCAGACTGTGATTATAAAATTAAACTTGCAGTTGGTGTGACTTTTAGCTGGGTTGTGCAGGAATCTCTCAGGACTGGGCTGACAGCTAATGTTAGAACTAACTAGAAAGGAGAGTAAAATTGGGCAGGGTGTTAAAACTTGCTTTGCTCTTGATCTGGTCAGTTCTCTGCTGGGCCAGTTTGGTTAAATGTTAAACATTTATCCCCTCGTAAACGACATTTATAACATTCTCCTAGTTCTGGCTAGCTGTAATTTGCTTGGATTTTAAAGGATTAAGGGCAAGCAGATGTAAAGTCTAGTCAGAGATTTATTTTTCCTTCCCCCTCTGGGACCTCTCTTTTCTCTCGTACACTCGTGCACGATTTGACCTGCTCACGTGCATCTGCAGGCAATAACTGAGGAGCACAGTTATTTACTTACAATTCTCTAAGCCCTTCCACCTCACTCTGGCAAGAGTTTTCAAAGTTCAAAGTAAATTTATTATCAAAGTATGTATATGTCATCATATACAACCATGAGAATCATTTTCTTGTGGGCATACTTAATATAATCCAATAACCATAATAGAATCGAAGAAAGACCACACCAACAGGATGAACAAACAACCAACGTGCAACGAATACACACTGCAAATACAAAAGAAAGATAAAAAGAAATAATAAATAAATAATCAATAAATATCGAGAATATGAGATGAAGAGTCCTTGAAAGTGAGTCCATTGGTTGTGGGAACAGTTCAGTGATGGGGCAAGTGAAGATGAGTAAAGATATCCCATTTGGTTCGAGCCTGATGGTTGAGGGGTAATAACTGTTCCTGAACCTATTGTTCAGAATCCTGAGGCTCCTGTACATTCTTCCTGATGGCAGCAGAGAGAGGAGAGCATGTCCTGGGTGGTGCATGTCCCTGATGATAAGTGCCACTCTCCTGTGACAACGCTGTGTGTAGATGTGCTCAGTGGTGGGGTGGGCTTTACCCATGATGGACTAGGTCATGTCCACTACTTTTTGTAGGATTTTCCATTCAAGGGCATTGGTGTTTCCATACCAGGCTGAGATGCATCTAGTCAATATACTCTCCGCTACGCATCTATAAAAGTTTGTGAAAGTTTTAAATGTCATGTCGAATCTTCACAAACTTCTAAGGAAGTAGGGATGTTGCTGTGCTTTCTTCGTAATTTTACTTCAGTGCTTTGTCCACGACAGGTCCTCTGAAATTATAATGCTGAGGAATTCCAAGTTGCTGACCCTCTTCACCTTGGTCCTCCAATGAGGGCTGGCTCATGGACCTCTGGTTTCCTCCTCCTGAAGTCAATAATCAGCTCCTTGGTCTTGCTGACATTGAGTAAGAGTTTGTTGTTGTGGCACCACTCAGCCAGACTTTCAGTTTCCCACCTTTATGCTGATTCATCACCACTTGATTTGCCCTAAGACAGTGCCCTAAGATCAGCAAACTTGAATATGGCTTTGGAGCTGGGCTTAGCCACAGAGTCATAAGAGCACAGGGCTAAGCACACAGCCCTGTGGTGATGGAAGTTGTGGAGGAGATGTTGTTGCCAATCCAAACTGACTGGAGTCTGCAAGTGAGGAAATCGAGGATTCAGTTGCACAAGGAGGTATAGAGCCCAAGGTCTTGAAGCTTGTTAATTAGTTTTGAAGGAACGATGGTATTGAATGCCAAGCTGTAGTTGATAAAGAGCATCCTGATGTATGTGTCTTTGCTGCCCAGATGTTACAGGGTTGAGTGAAGAGCCAATTAAACAACATCTGCTGTGGATCTGTTGTGACAGTCAGCAAATTGGAGGTGATCCAAGTTGCTTCTCAGGCAGGAGTTGATAAGCTTCATCACCATCGTCTCAAAACGCTTCAGATGTTGATTGATGCTGATGAATATCAGTCCCTTAATCTCTCCAACGTCCAGAAACAACTGCTGGTTCTGTGAGCTATTGGATCACTGTGCAGTTCCCTTATTCTTGCATATGCATTTTTTTTAACAGAACAGTTTTGTGTAAGAAGTCTGCTGTCTGGTGAAATACTGAGTGGAGTTAATCCTTTAATCCAGAGAACCAGGTTAGGATAATGATCAGACTGTGAGTAATCAAATGCCATTGGGGATAAGAGCAGGCCTTTCACTTTAACTGGCGAGTGGAGCAGTGAGCAACGTTGTTTATAAGGTGACATTCTTCTCTGCAGTGTATAAATCAGCAAGAGGCCAGGAACGGTTGCTCCATCGTACTGATTGGAATCAGATCTCAGGACATAACCAGCCGTTTAACATTCGGGTTGTTTGGAGTCGGTATGTAATGTGCCTTTCCCTCTCAACAGGTTATGTGGGAATGTGGCGCCTCCTACTGTCAATACCAACACCAGCAGGCTCAAAGTTTCTTTTGTGTCGGACTCGAGCGTTGGGGGAAGGGGCTTTATTGCACGATACCGGATGATTGCATCAAGTGATAGTAAGTGGTATATACTGTCAATTTATCTATCTATCTATCTAGTTCTGCCTTCAATATTCTGCTTCCACTGTTCCTTGTCGAAGAGAGTTCCAAGACCTGCAATACTCCAAGGTCTTGCCTCATCTTTGTCTTAAGCGGATGGTGCTTTACTTTCAAACAGAGTCCCTGAATGCAGATTGCTCCAAAGGAGGAGATCCTTGATGAGATCCTTCCATATCTTGTGTTTCAATAATGTTGTCTTTCACTCTCTGAAACTCCAGTGAACACTGAACAAAAAATAACCTAACTAAATTTTCCTCATAAGAAACCCCCAACTATTCCAGGTATCAGTCTCATAAACCACCTCTGAACTGCTTCCAGCAAGTTTTTACCCTTCCTTAAATAAGGACACAATACAGTACATAATACTCTCCAATCTCACCTTCACTACATATATCTAAAGTATATCATCCCTACTTTTGTATTTAATTGGCTGAACAATTGACAATAATATTTCATTCATCATCCTAATTACTGGCTGTACTTGCATTCTGGCCATTTCAAAAGTATGGATTAGAACACGCATCACCCTCTAGAACCTTTAATGACATACCTAACACAGTTTTAAAAAAATCACTTTTTGCCAGAATAGACAGTTTCACATTTTTCAAGTTGGTAATCTATTTGTCAAATCTGTATAGTTGACTCCTTGTATGGTTTTTTTTGCACTACTTGTTTTAATTTAATGCTTTATATTTTTAGTTCTGTTTTTTATTATGTATTGCATTGTACTGCTGCCGCATCACAAATTTCATGACGTGTGCTGCTGATATTAAGCCTAATTCTGATTCCGATTCTTTTTGGCACACTGCTTCTTGTGTTTAGTCAATCAGAAAATACCAATTTCTGCCTACTTTATGTTTCTGATTAGCCAGCCAATCTTCCATCCTTGCTGATGTGTTCCCTCACAGCATGAACGTTAATTTTCCACCCAATAACTTCTGATGTGGCATCAAATCAAGTGCATTCTATAAATATGGAACGTCCATCCATTCACCCTCATCCACAACATGTGATGGTCTTCAAAGATCTCGGGTAAATTGGCCACTATGTTGGTGGTGTTGATAGTGGGGTGGATAGCCTAAGCTTACAGGGAAGATATTGATGAGTTACTAAAAAGGACAGGACAAAAGCAGATGAAACTCAGTCCTGCTAAGTGTGAATTGATGCACTTTTGGAGGACTGTGAAGAGTAAGCCATACACAATGAATGGTAGGGCCACCGGGGAATATTGAGGAACAGAGAGATCTTGGCATACAAATCTCAGAAGTCCAAAAAGGTGGCGGTACACATAGACATGATTGTGAAGAAGGTGTACAGGATGCTACACTTTATTGTCATAGAATTCAAGAAGAGAAAGGAAATGGTATCACTTTGTAGAGCATTGGTTAGGCCACAGTTGAAGAACTGTAATGTTCTGGTCACCACGTGATGAGAGGATATGATTCCACTGGACAGAGAGCAAAGGAGATTGAGCAGGATGTTGCTTAGGGATGGAGCGTTCCACGTGTGAGGAGAGATTGGGTAGGCTGCTTTATTCTCCATGGAGTGAAGGGTATCTGACTGAGATATCCAAAATTATGAGAGGTATAAGGAGCAGCTGAGTTGCCAAGCATAGATAGCCACAGATCAAATGCAGGTTAATGGGATTAGTGGAAGTGAGTAATTGATCAGAGTGTATGTACTTATATGTGTGTAAAATATATATAATGACAATGATTCCACCTGATTACTTTGCTTAGAGAATCCTGTTTCCTGCCTCCCTACCTTCATGAATGAGATACCAATTTGATCTTCAATCTAATGCTTTCTTCCTGAATGCAGCAAATTTTGAAAAATCAAAAACAATGCATCATTAACCACTTCATTTAACATCCTAAGAGTAAACCCATTCGGACACCAAGACTTGTCAGCTTAGATCTCCAACAGTTTTCTTTGCCACTTTCTCGATTGTAATTTTCCTGAGTTTTATTCTGCCTTTCAATTCCAAATTTACAGTAATATCTAGGAAATTCCTTGATATACAAATATTTAATATAGACATTTTTACATTGGCTCTGAGGTTTGTGTTCCTGACTTACAAAGCAAGGTTTAATACAATTGTGTGCCACTAACTATAGATATGAATACAACACTCATAATGCATTTCAAGTTTCCTTTATAAAATTTGAAATAAACATCATCCATAATGAGGATTGACTACAGTGAAGATTGAATTCATTTACTGCCTGCTTGTTTTCCATTACTATTCCATCCACTATCGGGTAGATGGAGCTTGTCAGCCATCTATGTCCAACTAAGAGAGGGAAAACTGATCTCAAACCTCCGTTGTCTTGCTGCCATACCCACTCATAGGAAAGGCTTCGGGAGTAAACCCTGAGGACAAATCCGGAGCTGGAGTCCCTAAGAAAGTCCGACGTTGCCCTCAACCTCACTCTGACAACTCCAGCGACAACACTGGCACCAAGCTGTATCGGCCCTTACCCTTCCCTTGGACAACAACAGGAGTAAGAACAGGAAGGCAGATTATTATCTGAATGGTGTAGAGTTAGGTGAGGGAGAAATACAAAGAGATCTAGGAGTCCTTGTTCATCGGTCACTGAAGGTGAATGAGCAAGTGCAGCAGGCAGTGAAGAAAGCTAATGGAATGTAGGCCTTTATTACAAAGGGAATTGAGTACAAGAGCAAGGAAATCCTCTTGCATTTGTACAGAGCCCTGGTGAGACCACACCTGGAGTATTGTGTACAGTTTTGGTCTCCAGGACCATTGATGCATTATCACACAGGGTATCGTTGATGTGGGAGATCAGGGCCAGGGACTTGGAGAATTGGGGTAGAGATTGAGGCCTTTATCAGGGGTTTGAGGGAATCTGGTTGGAAGGGTCCAGTCTCTGGGCCTTTGTGAGTGGTGGTAGAAATCATTGGGGCTGGATCTGTACCAGTCTGGAGGGTACCTGAAGGCTGTGTTAAATACAATGAGATTACATTTTGCCTTGCAATATGTAGACCTGTGGGCCTGAGTGTCCCCAACAATGATCATCTCCAGGACAAAATTATCTCCTGCATTGCGCCACAAGGAAACTGCATAGGAGACAATGTGCTTAAAGCACATTTGGCAGAAACGTAAACATTGTATATTCTGGGAAGTACCTGGCTGGATTCCCAGAATGTAATAAACAGCATAAATATTTATCTTTCAATCTGTGGTATGTCCATTTTCAATTGTATTGCACTAAGATATTGTGATCTAATTTTGTTTTTTTTTTTGGTTAAGATCTAGGCACATCACATGGGTTCATGGCAAGGCTTTCATCAATAGACCTCCATCCCTTGCATATGGGAATATGGGATAAGGTGGTGAACAACTACTGGCAACAGCAGCTAGCATGCATGGGTCCTATTGTTCTCACAACCCAAGTAGGTCTGAGCACGTGATCCTGGCAATAATCAGGTTGGCCATCACTCTGCATGTGGCCATCAGTGGTTGGGGAGACACTCAAGAAAACAAGATGTTCATAACTGATACCAACACACTTGTTCCCCCGGTGCCCCCTTTCTTCCACCATTCCTCAACAGGAATTTGCACTTGTGTACTTGTCATTTAAGATCTGCAAGAAATCTCACCCGCCCACGTCCTGACTGAGATTTATATCTCCAAGTGGGGATGGGATGTGACTTTCACTCTGCAGTTATTTTTCTCTCTCTCGCTCTCTCTCTCGCTCTCGCTCTCTCTCTCTCTCTCGCTCTCTCTCTCTCTCTCTCTCTCTCTCTCTCTCTCTCTCTCTCTCTCTCGCTCTCGCTCTCTCTCTCTCTCTCTCTCGCTCTCGCTCTCGCTCTCGCTCTCTCTCGCTCTCTCTCTCTCTCTCTCTCGCTCTCTCTCTCTCTCTCTCTCTCTCGCTCTCGCTCTCTCTCGCTCTCTCTCTCTCTCTCTCTCTCGCTCTCTCTCTCTCTCTCTCTCTCTCGCTCTCGCTCTCTCTCGCTCTCTCTCCACTAGAAGCCCAGCAGGGCCACTACTGATGCATCCATCTTATTCCAGAAGTTTTTGTGGCCTTCACCGGAACAAGTGCAGAAAAAGTCTATCATCCTCAATGCTCCATACAGAGCCCTCCTGCATCTGAATCTCCAACAAGTCACCAAACAGTCTGCCATTCTGACCCAATGTAGCAGAATAGACATTGATTAAGGATTAATGTCATTGCTCACACTTCAGGCATTCTCAGGATTCAGTGTAGAATTCATGTCATAATAGACCAATGGTGGATCCTAACAAAAGTTGCAGATACCTTGTGCATAAAAGAATTCCTGGACTATGCAATGAAATTAGTGCTCTTGAATGTTAGTGTTTCTTGTTCTTGTACACTGCTGTATCCTTAATTTTATGACCTGCTCTGCAACATTAGTTCATCCCAAGGGCTATTAACCATTTCTCCTTTCCTTTCCATTCCCACGGTTTAAAGGGCATCTGAACTGGAATTCTGTAGGAAATTATCTCACCCACATAGCAAGTCTGTGATGAGGGGCGGGGTGGGGCAAAAAAAAAAGCAAGTCTGTGATTAGGTATATTCAAAACCAAAGTTAGATTTTTGGGTATCTAGGGAGTAGGAGGAAAATGGGGACTGGGTGAGGAAGTAGAAAAGGTGCAGGATCAGCTGTGATCTTCCTAAGCAGTGAAGCAGGTTCTAAAGACTAATTCTGTTTCTACTTGTAGGTCTAACTTCACTATGAATAGGTTTATTAAAATATTAAAGCATCACACTCCAAATGGATCTTGCAGTCTCATAAAATATCACACAAGTGGCAAACTGGCCTGATTTTTTTTTTAATACCACTCCATTGGAAGTATCGCAGACAACTTTGCTTGGATCACCCAACGGATCATTTGGGAATTCATTCTGGGACATTGTGGTTTTTATTGATTTTGCCTTCCTCAGTGAACTACTGGAAGGAATAGAGAAGCTGTGAATGTTTTCCTTCTGCAAGATAAAAACATAGGGTATTTAATAGTGATGTTAATTATTACCATGTTGATGGAATAAGCTAGTCTGGTTTGGGCGGTGACTTTGATTTCGGCTGCTTTACTGTCGCCGCAAGAAGTGTAGATAGAGCTGATGGCAGGAAGACTGGTTTCTATGATGTACTGAGAGCTGTGTCCATGGAATGGGCCCAATGGTCTTTTCATGAAATGCTATACCACACTGAATTTGCTAATGTGGGAATGTAAACAAACAAAAATCGATCATCTTTAATTCATTCTTTCTACACAGCCCAACTCCCCTCGATACTGACAACACCCAATCGCAATCACCCCTTCAGAGAGACTGGATTGGCAATTGCTCACTCCCAGGCTTGAGCATCTGTCTACTGGGACCTCATTAGGTTCTGTCGCCGCAGTGAAGTGTTTGGGTTTGCAGCACTGCTGGGAGCAACCTCTGATGTGAAGCGTCCCTTTGTAAGTGCAAAGAGCACATGGTGCGGTCCTATTTATCTTCCGATTGAGTGTTTTAAAAAGGTTAACAGGGCACTGAAGGGAGGGCTCAGCTCTGTAGTTTAACTGGGAATGTTCCCAGTTTTTCAGGAAGTTCCTCTGTTAGTTTTGGTCTAAGCAGTATAGTGATTTTTCTTGTGTGGAATGTTCTGTTTGCTGTGCCAGTGGGTTTGTGGTGACAGCTCCTTGAAAGAGGTATAAACTCGTGCAGAGAAATCTAACCTCAGTGAAGCGGAACTCCTAATTAGTGCTTGCCCTGGAAAAGCTTGATGGCAAAGTGTAACAAGCTTGACTCTCGTGTCTAAGCTGTACAGTCCCCTCGCTCATGTTTGTTGGAACAGTGATGTAGACCAAGCTTCATTCACGGGCCCATGATGGATTGCAGAATCCCTTGTGTTAACGATAGCCAATTGTCTGGTTTGTGGAGCAAACCATGAGTCTAGTGCATCGCTGTAGGAATTTTCTGATCTAGTTACGCCCATGTTGTGACTCATTTATTAGTAAAACCATCGAGGGAGTTAAAGCGCCATTAAATCCTGTGATCAGTGAGCAAAATAATATAAACAGTAAAACTTAAAAAATCTGATAAAGGATTATAGTACCAAGAGAGGTCAGGAAGATGAGCTTTAAAAGACTGGCAACACAAGAGTCTGCTGACACTGGAATCTTGAAGCAATGAACAATCTGTTGGAGGAACTCTGTGTGTCGAACAGCATCTATAGGAGGGAAATTAATTGAACTTTTGGGTTGAGACTCTGAAGCAGATATGAGGTCTTGACCCACAACAATGATAATTCCTTCCAACAACACCCCTGCCCTTGCAATTGCTCTTTGATCTACTGAGTTCCTCCAGCAAGTTGGAAGCTTGAAGTTTGCATGTTCGGATCTGGGAGGAGTAAGGTCTTTTCAGGCTTGAGTGGTACAGGAGACATAATCTGATTTCAGCCAATGAGAATCCAGAGGTAGAGATGTTTCTTGGGTATATTGTTGGCTCATAGGGATTGGAGAAGAGTTTGTGGGTAAAATAATCACTCCTACCCCTAAAAAAAAATTTGTTCCTCTCACCACAGCTGCTGCTTCATGATGAACAAATTGCTCCTCTGCCTATCATTCCCATTTGTTTTTGTGTACCCAACCATTCCCATCACTCCTTGATCACCTCCACTGCTTACTAGTAACCCTCGTGTCCCTTTATCATTTGTGACCCCGTTACTTGTTTAATGAGACCTGGATAGTTGTTTTGAGACAGTCCAGCAGACTCTGTCTTGTTGCTCACTGGATCAGCTTAAAAAAGAAACCTAATAAGATCTGAGGCCAGCATTAAGAGAAATTCTAAACAGGGAATTGACAGGCCTGAATCTTCAGTTGGTTATTATGACACAATGCATTTACAGACGTGGACAGTTTAGCACTTAAAAACAAAGGAAACTTTTCATTTTTTTTTATGATGCTTTTTGTGATCCTTGGTAAGAATCCAAGTATTTTTCATCTATTGAAGCATGTTTTTGAAACGTAAATGCTTTTGGTATAGGAAATGAAGTCGGCAAGAAATAATAATTAAGATGGAGTTGCCTTTGTTTTGATTTCAGTGAGCTTGTGGTAAGTCATTGGGTTAAAATCCTGGTTAAAGTCTTGGTATTTTTTAGCTTTTCCATGTGGTTTTAATAAGCACAGTCTGCACATTCCCACAATGCCTGAGCTTCACAGTTGGGGATAAAGAGCCAGGCTGATTATCAGTTCATCACATATCATCTCTATGCACCAGTAAAAACCAGTCCTGTGATGACTTACAGAGTGATTTTTCAAGAGTTTACACATTTTTGTTAATTTAGGATTGAAATATTTAACAGCACGTTGGAAATCAAATCATTTTGAGTGTCACTAATTAAAGTAGATCGAAAGTGTCTTGGAGATTGTAGGAGGAATGATAAACAGCCGCACAGTCTGAAAGTCCTCAGGAGAACAACACATTGAAATGCTGGTGGGACGCAGCAGGCCAGGCAGCATCTGTAGGGAGAAGTACAGTCAGAACTAGACGAAGGGTCTCGGCCCGAAACATCGACAGCGCTTCTCCCTATAGATGCTACCTGGCCTGCTGCATTCCACCAGCATTTTGTGTGTGTTGTTTGAATTTCCAGCATCTGCAGGTTTCCTTGTGTTTACGTCCTCAGGAGAAATTGCTTTTGTCATAACCCAGACAGATTAACTCATTTTTGTAATTTTAATTGAAGTTGAGGTGGGAGATTTCCAGATTTGCCTTAGAGCTCCCTGGCATTGGGGACTCAGGCTGTACCAAGTCATTGCAAATGGAAAAGTTCCTGGATACTTGGTGATAGTTCTGTGCCAGTGGTGCTCATGCTAGGCACTGTGGACCTTTAGAAACTGGTAGAGATATCTCAGGCAGTCTGCACATGAATTGCATGCAACTTAAGCATATAGTTAGCAACCAGTTGTGAGGAGACAGAGGCTCCTATTTGGGTCACAGTAAAACATAGAACAATATGGGCCCTAGAGCCCATGACGTAGTGCCAACTTGTATAACCTACTCCACCATATAACCCTTCCCTCATACACAGACCATAACACTCTATTTTTCACACTTTTCATAGAAACAGTCCTCCAATCTATGTCGGGTTTCATCAGTGTAGAGGAGGCTGCATTGGGAGTACCGAATACAGTAAATGACCCCAACAGATTCACGGGTCAAGTGCTGCCTCACCTGGAAGGGCTGTTTTGGAGATTCTGAATGGACCCCAGATGATTGGAGGACTACATTGTCGAGCACCTTCACTCCATTCATAAAAAGCAGGGTTTCCTAGTGGCCACCCATTTTAGTCCCAATCCACATTCCCGTTCTGACATGTTGGTTCGTGATCTCCTATACCGTCATGGTGACGCCACTCTCAGCTTAGAGGAGCAATGCCTCACACTCCAATAATGGCATGAACATCAATTTCTCTAACTTCTGGTAATTTTCCTCCTTCCCCTCCCCTCTTCCTCCATTCCACACTCTGGTCCCACCTCTCTTCTCACTTGCCTATCACCTTCCCTTGGTGCCCATTCTCTGATGGTCCACTCTCCTCTCCTATCAGATTCCTTCTTCAGCTCTTTACCTTTTCCACCTATCGCCTCCTAGCTTCTTACTTCATTCTCCCTTGCACTCACCCACTTAGCTTCACCTGTCATCTTCTAGCTTTTGCTCCTTCCCCTCCTCCGCCTTATCTAGGCTTCTATCCCCTTCCTTTCCAGTCCTGATGAAGGGTCTTGGCCCAAAATATCAACTGTTTCTGCATTTCCATGGATGCTGCCTGATCTGCAGAGTTCCTCCAGCATTTTGTGTATGTTGCCCTGGATTTCCAGCATCTGCAGAATACCTTGTGCTTGAGACTACATCCCATTTTGCAATGTGGTGTTTCAATCAAAAGAGTTTGTTATTCACTTCATTAATTTGGGATAGTCATTATGTCCATAGTAAGCAATATTTTTGGGAGAATCTCCAGTCCACCATTCTTGACCTTGACAGTGTGATGATGATCTCCTGGGGAGTAGTCAGTGAGAAGATTACCATGAAACATGTGCATTTTTCTTAGTGTATATAGAGTCAGAAAAGTCTGAAGACTATTATGCTTCCACTGACTGTCCCTCCTGAGAACTGACCATCACCCACCAGTGTTAAGTCATGGCAAACGTTCTGCTAGTTCTGATGAATTATTGCAATCTTTGTAGTTTGGCAGATGTGATTCTGTGGGATAGGTCCTACCACTCTTCAGGAGAAACTTGCTAATTACTGACACGATTTGTGTTCTGAATCTTTTTCTGTGTCTCGTCAGCTAACCCTATCAACATACAGTATTCAATTCCTTTTGCACTTCTCTAGCTTTCTCACAGGTTCTGTGTTTTTTTTTTCACCTTGGCTGCCCCTTGCAGTAGCAAGTTCTAACATCTCCTTGGGACAAAGAAGTTGTCTTGAAGTTCATATTGGATTGGGTAGTGATAGTCATGCAAGGCCCTGTGCAATGAGTTTGAATCTCTGCAGTCTTTCATAAATAGGTTATCATTCTGCTTTGCTACAATGTTACTTTAAATAATACAAAGAGCATAAATGGTCTTTGCATTTCAGATGTAATCTAACCATATTTCTACACTTCAAGTTCTTACTTCCGTCTTTCTAGAAATGGACCCCTGTGGTTTAATTCTTTTTAATGACTAAATATTTTGTTACAGGTGCTACATAGATGTTACATCCATCTATTCCTCTCTTCCATTTACAATTTTTCTCCCAAAAAATGTACTCTTATCTATATAAAAGTTAATTTTGTTAATTATTCTGCTAATGAAAAGTAAGTGGTCCTGAAACCAATCCTTGCAAAATATTATTTCCCACTATTTGCCATTCTTTGTGAGAACCTTTAACCTTTGTTCTTTGTCTTCTATGGTCAACTATCTTTTTATCCTGCTACTTATCCAAAGTCTCCTTATGCTAGTTATGATTCTACTCACCAGAGAACTTTTGAAATCCAAAGTATATTAATCTGGAACTTCTGACCTGTAAAGGAATTACTCGCATTCCTGTTTCTAACATCTGTGCAACCTTTCACCCTGATACCTGGGCTAGTTCCTGTGCTGCTCAGGTGGACTTCTTGTGGAATGCAAATGGACAGCATGAACTTCCACAAGTTTTCTTATAATGCAGGAGGCCATCCAGCCCATTGAGTCTATGCTGCCCCTCAGAACAATCTCTCTGCCACTTAGTTCCCTGTAACTTATCTCTTCCATGTGCCCATTAACACACTTCTGATTTTTTACTCCTGCCTATAGCAGGGATCATTTTTGAAGTTAGCGTGAACAAGCAAACTCCACACAGACAGCACTGTGTGCATCATTAATATGCTCTCAGGTTAAGATGTTTGTCCTCCGAGTCTTTGGACCAGCCAGCTACTGTTAATATCATCTGAAAAGCCTGAAAGCCCGTACCAGCAGACTGAAGGATAGCTTCTATCCCACTGTTATCAGACACTTGAATGGACGTCTTGTACAATAAGATGGACTCTCGGCCTCACAGTCTACCTCATTATGATCTCACACTTCATTGTTTCCCTGTCCTACTCTTTTCCAGTAGCTTTTACACTTTATTCTGCATTGTTATTGTTCTAGCTCAATGCACTGTGTAATAATTTGATCTGTATGAACAATATGCAAGTCAAGCTTTTCACTGTAACTTGATACTTGTGACAAAATTAAACCAATTTCGATCTATTTTACAACAGAAATGCTTATCCAGAGTGTTGGGATTACTCATAGTCTGGTCACTGTCTGAATCACTGTTTATTTATGATCATTGTTACTCAGTGTTTCCATAATGTTTGTATTAAGAGTTATTCGTTGTTTTTAAATGTCATTTACTGTGTATTTTAATGTATTAAAGTACAAACATTTACTCATATTTTTCATATTTCAAAATATTTTTGTAATCCAAAGTGTGCTACAGAATGTCTTTGATTCCACATTATTATTTGTTTTCTTTTTGTATCTGCACAGTTTGTTTTTTGCACATTGGTTGTTTGTCTTCTGTTTGGCCTTTTGTTGATTCTATTGTGTTTATTTTTGTATTTACTGTGAATGCCTGCAAGGAAATGAATCTCAGGTTGTGTATGGTGATATATATGTACTTTGATAATAAATTTAGTTTGAACTTTGGAAAATCTCTCAGTGGCCCAGACAACAGTGACTATGAAACCAACCGCTATGAAGTGTGGAGAACCAGGCTGTCCTTGAAAGACAGTCCCATCTCAAGGCTGAAACAAGCAGAGTAGTCTGAGGCATGTGGCCAATGATGTTGGAGTGGTGGAAAATTTGTCAGATTGTGTCTATTTCATTTGCTGTTCAATTTCTTAGAATATTTCAGCAAAGTTAATCAAACATGACATTTCCTCTAGATATCTTTGTATGTTCTTTTACATTCTTAAGTAAGATTTTCATTGTGATTATTGCCACTAATGTTAAGCAACTCTGTATAAAGTAAGCTAACTTTTACTAGTTTTAGGACCTGAAAACAGAGTTACCAATAGGATACTATGAAAGGATATCGGAAGAAGATGGTGACATGCTTCACACAATTCACAAAGCTATTTATTTTACTACTTTCAAATACGATTCTGCTACTATTGGAACTAGTGATTTCCACTTTGGTGTGTGTTGAGCGACCTGGCGCTTTGCTTTCTCCGAGGGAGTTCGTTGAGGTTTCAAGCATAGTGTGCGCCCTGGAGGCCAAGAAACCAAGAGACAGGGTGTGAGCCCGTGATCAGCTCCATTTCTCACTGATTAAAGTTTTGAGCAAAATTGAAATTAGTGAGGATGAGAGCGGAAGGCGAGCGGGTGTTCAGTGCCGTCTGCCTGCGTTTGACTTGTCTCTCACTCGGATGGTGCCAGAGTCCTGGGTCTTGAGCAGGGTCTAATCGATGCAGTTTGTGGATTGGACTCTGTAGTTCATGTTCTGACGTGTTTCAGGTTTCTTTTTTCTATTGCTAGTTTGTGCAATTTTGATCGGGGTGGCCTGCAGTCAATGAAACGACACAGCGCTAAATTAAACTGAACTAAATTGAATATTTCTGGACTTTCAATGACTGTGGGTTGATGTTTTATATTCTGTGTTTTTCACTCATTTTTTTCCCCATTTGCGCAATTTGTTCTTCTTTTGCATGTTGGGTGTTCTGATGTCTTCTTTGAATGTGTTCCATTGTTTCGTGGCTGTGTCGGAAGATGTACCTCAGGGTTGTATACTGCACACGTACTTTGAATCCTGAATCTCTTTTTCTCTTTCAGAAAGCTGTGCCTGGGATGAATTTCTGTGTGATGGGGGCCGGTGTCTTTTCGCCAGCTCTAACTGCAATAATTTTTACGATTGTTTGGACAAGAGCGATGAGGTGAATTGTGCTCAGCATCATGGTAACTACCTTTCTCCTGCACCTATTCTGATGTAAAGTGGTACCAAGGATGTGGTAGATGTCAGAAACATGCCAATTTCTCCACCACTAAAATATTTTGATGGTAAAACAAAAAAAAAAATTGCTTGGTTGCAGCTTCATTAGATCAATGTTGGCTACAGAATGTATCATGAAAGATACAAACTGGATGTGTTTTTTTTTCAGCAAGTTAAGGATTCCTCACTCACTGGTTGAGGGATGCTAGCTGTTTCCAGGTAGTCTGGATTCATTAAGGATAAACGATAACATTCAATGTAAGAGTAAATGAGATAGATAATTGTCCAATTATTTTTTTATTGCCTCCAAGATGACCACAACCTTATCATAGGGCTTGGAGACTTGCATGCCTCAATGACCCAGAGAGCTGTGTTGGCTGGAGTCAGGGACTTGTGATTTGACTCTTGGCAGGGTCACCCATGCCAAACAGGTCAAAGGGTAGAGGCCAGACCAAGAGTGGTCCACCAGTCCTCCAGGTTCGGGGGTTCAGCTCAGGGCTAACATCCCTGATTGTCAAAAACAAAATTGTTAAGGAAACAGCAATGAAGAATCCTTCTACATCCAAGTGTGACGGTATTCCTGAGTCTTCACCCGGGATTTGCATGGTTGACAGTAGTGAAGCTACTGACATAATGAAGGAAGCCCTGAAGACCACCAAGGTCAAGATCAAAATTTAGCCAAGTACAGATAGAGATGGAGGACCTTCATTGCTACCCTAAACACCAGCAGTGTAACAGGCAGGACTACAATTGTTTATTCAGTGTTATGAGTACACACGGTGTTACTCCATAAATAATTATATATTAAAGGACTACTTGGTGTATGATTCTCCAGAGACGATGTACACTCAGCATATGGTGTAGTTGTATATAGTTAGATCCTGATGTATGTGCTACTACAGAGTTATACTTTATTCACAATGAGCATAGTTGGATCCCACATTATGAAGGAAGAGAAAGGGATTCTTTCCACTGGTGTACCTCATGCCGGGCCATACCCTTATTCTCCCCACAACCCCTGTCTAGCTGATTTTGTTCCTAATGAATGGATGAGGACAGGTTGGGGGTACACAATCCCTACACGTGTGTTTTTAAAGATGAAGCTCCACGTTGGTACCTGTCAATTTTGGTAGGGATAATAAGGAAGGGAATGGGAATGGCAGACTGAGAGGAGAATTTTTGTTAACATATGAGGCTGCTCTAAGGCAGACGAAATTAAAAATCTGTCAGTAGAACAAAATAGGGCAGAAATTGAAAGTCTAAAGACAGCAACTTCTTAATTTTCATTTTGAAGTCCACCCCAGGTTACGGCAGGGTTTGCTCCTGGAAACTATTCATAACCCAAACAGGTCACAAGTCAGAAATGCAGCCACAGACCAAGTTCTCACCATGAGAAGATGCCTGGAGCTGATTAATCCATTCCACGTTCCCAAACACTCACTTGCGTGTTTGGAATGTACCTGTTAGGCCTTTGTAAACTGGGGAGGACCTGTATCTACTGTGTTGTGCATTTTCTATTTAATAGAATTTCTCAGTTCATAAACCCCTGACAAGAGATTTTGAGTTTAATAAATTAGTCATTTATTCCTTCTATCCCATTGTTTTGTTTAGATTGTGGAGGGGTTCTGACCACTCTGGAAGGCTCTCTCGCCACTCCCAAACACCCTGAGCAGTATCCACACAGACTGGTATGTAACCATCCACCGACAGATTCTTCACCTGAAGTTATCAACAAGCCCCTTTCCTTTTAAGCAACCCCTTGGGATTATAAAAAATACACACAAAATTCTGCAGATGATGGAAATCTTGAGCCCCATACACAAAATGCTGGAGGAACTCAGCAGGTCAGGCAGCGTCTATGGGAATGAGTAAACAGTCAACAATTTGGTTGAGATGCTTCATCAGGACTGGAAAGGAAGGGGGCCAGAACAAGAAGGTGGAGGGGGAGGGGGATGAGTACAGGTTGGCAGGTGATAGGCCAGACCAGGTGAGGGAGAAGGTGGGTGGGTGGTGGTGGAAGATACAAAGGGCTGAAGAAGAAGAAATCTGATAGAAGACAGTGGACCATGAATTAAAGGGAATGAGGAGGGAAACTGGGGTGGGGGAGGGGGTAATGGCAGGTGAGAGGGTAGCCAGAGTGGGAAAAGAAATTACCACCCACCCACCTTCCCCCTAACCACCTATTACCTGCCAACTTGCACTCCTTCCCCTCTTTCCACACCACCTTATTCTAGTCTCTGCTCCTTTCCTTTCTGGTCCTGATGAAGGGTATTGGTCCAAAATATTGACTCCATAGATGCTGCCTGACCTGCTGAATTCCTCCAGCAGTTTGTGTGTGTCCTTCAGGATTTCCACATCTGCAGAATCTTTTGTATTTCTGACTTGTAGCTTCTTTCACTACTCGCACAAGCTCCATGTGCCTCGATGTTTTGAGCTCATCAATGCCATCCCAAATGGTGCTACAAGATCTGCAAGCCCTTAACCACACATTGCTGAAAGTGCTTTGCTGCAAATTACGGGATTTTGATCTCACTGTTGTGAAAACTAGATAAACATTTGTCTTGTTTTTGTGGCAACCATATAAATATTATTGGATTTTTTGAACGATAAATATTTAACAGTATTACTGGAAAAACTCGCTTCCATGCTTCCTGAAATAATGGTGCAGATCGGCAAGTAGTTTAACATTCAGTCTGAAAACAGCCCTGTGACATTGGATATTCCACATGGTGAGTCAGCCAGATTTAAGAATGGTACTTGAAAATCTAATCTTTTGATACTGAGTTAGAAGCACTACATATTCTGTCCTGTTGGCTATACAGTGACCCTGACTGTTATCAAGCTGTTTGATTGTCAGTGCACCAAAAATGAACCTCTTTTCCAATTCTCAAGGCCAATTGTAGAGCCTGAGATTAAGCAGGATGGAATACTGATTCTGGGATACAGTGACCCGTACTACAAGCTGTCTTTTTACCATTGAGCATCAGTGGAACAGAAGCAAATAGTGACACTTTGTAATACAGAGTATGCTACTAAAATGATCTCCAGATGTTCATGTGTGTTTGATTAATGCATACTGTTTAGTCTACTATTTGTGCAGTTGCTGCTTCTCTTACTGCTAAGTTCTGGTGTATAACTTAACAGAAAGATAAAATTACTGTGTTTATTTTTTTTTACTCCATACCCAAGTATCTTGCTTCTCCTTCCATTTACACATCTAACTAACTGAGTCCATCCCCTTTGCTTTTGAAGTCATTGCTTTTTTGCAGAGGCAGGGTTTCAAGGTTGTTTGCAGAACCAGTCACCATGTGCGTCTGTGCTGTGAGTATTGCAGGCTGTTTAACTATGATAGGTATGGCAATTAAACCGTCATTTCATTCCTAAACCAATGTTTGTAATGGAATATTTTATCCCTGGAGATGTTGTAGAGTAATATAGAGAAGAAATGGACTGCTTCTTCCCTCCCTATCCCAAAAATATTGATGTCAATTGTACTGTTATACAAAAAAGAATTAACTATCCCAGCATAAAGACTGAACTTGGATAACACGTCGGCACTGACTTGTGGCAATAACTGTCCTAGTTTAGAAGTTAAATGCTCTATATTCCTTCCTCTCAACATAAGTTATGGTGGAACTGCAAAGCTTTAATCTGATCTAGGCAATGGGATCCCTTGGGTCTGCCCACTGCGTTCTACTTCACATGCATCGAGTCCTGTGCTGCTGCTTTAGCTAATTTTTTGGTACATTAGCCGCACCTCTCTCAGAATGTCTCTTGGCTTTCCTCATTGAACCAGAGCTGATCCCACAGCTTGATTTCTATGATGGATCGAGAGGTTTGCCAGGCAAGTTGTGGTGAAATATATCTGTGCTGTTGCTGCCATTCCACTGCGACTCATGGATATCCTGCTTTGAGCCTTTCCCAGTTAGCATGGGGGCAGTGCCATATAATATGAAGTGGGGGTGGCCTCGGAGTATCTCCACAAGGACTGTGCGTTGGGCATTCCTACTAGATCCCCCATAAATAGATGCATCTGCTATGGGAAGCTCAAGCTCAAATATGTTTAATCCAGTCTAGAATGTCAAAACCCAGACTGTCCACTTCACTCAGTAGATGTTGCCTGACCTGTCGAGTTCCTCCAGCATTTTTTGTTTCTTCAGATTCCAGCAGCTGGAGTCTTTCAGTCTTTTATCTCTTGCGGTAGCGAGATAGCGGCGGAGCCAGCAACGTGCTTCAGGCTGTTCCCTGCAGATTCACTCGTTAGTACTATACTGTGTAATGATCTGATCTGTATGAACAGTATGCAAGACCAGGTTTTTGCTGTACTTCAGCACACGTGACTATAATCCATTTCATTCACTACCTGTCTGGCAGCTGTCTCTCAAGACTTGGCCACCATTAGTAACGATGCCACTGGGCCAGCCTTGGTAATGGACACTGATGTATGCCACCTGGGGTATATTCTATGCCCATGCTGTTTTTTAGTGCTTCTTTCAGGTGTTGTTCAAAGCAGAAGTACAGTGATTAAATCTGCTGAAGGAGGACAGCAAGGCGGCAATTGCAAAGCAGCTTTCTTGCCTGTGTTTGACCTTGATACTGTGAAACTCCACTTGGCTTGGAGCAAATATTGAAATGCACAGGGCTGCTCTTTCCTTCCTGTACTTTACTCTAAGGGGGCTGCCTTGCTGGTGAAACTGGATGTACCAAGAGATTGTGATAGAGGGGTTTTGAATGTTGCCTGCAAGGTATAATTCTGTATGTATGACTAGAATATGGGACATTTCTCCAGATGTTCATTAAGGTTTTGAAAGGAGATCTGGGTTGGAAGCAACATTGCCATCTCCAAGCAAAGTGATCACTCTGCTTTTGCGCTTTAGTGTGATGGTTCAAAAGGAGTTAAGAGTCAACCGTATTCCTACAACGTTTTCCTCCCTTAAAGGCATTTGTGTACCAGATGGACTTTTACAATCCAGTAGTTTTGTTATTACCATCACTGAAACTTAATTCTAAGAAGTCTGTGGTGAAATTTGAACTTGTCTGTACATTACTAGTCTTCAAATTTTACCACTGTGCTGCTACTCTAGAATATGATATGCAATCTAATTTCAAGAAAAAGATATTTTCCCACTGTGCCTTGACATTCCATATAATTAAATGTCTAACTCTGGCACATCTCTTTCTAAGTGTAAGTGGTGACTGGAATGGCCTCAGTTCATGAATAGAGTCATAGAGCTCTACAGCACCGAAACAGGCCCTTCAGCCCATCTAGTCCATACTGAACTGTTATTCTGCCAGGTTCCATTGAGCTGCACCCAGACCATAGCCCTCCATACCCCTCCCATCTATGTACCTCTCCAAACTTCGCAATCAAACCCGCATCCACCCCTTCCACCAGCAGCTCGTTTCACACTTACACCACTCCCTGTGTGAAGAAGTTTTCCCTCAGGGTTCCCTTAAACATTTCACTTTTCACCTTTAACCTATGGCCCCTAGTGCGAGTTGTCACACAACCTAATGAATGGTTTAATCCTACAGGCAATAAAATGATTAATTCTTGTGTTCTGGCGTTGTCTAGATGTGTGTATGGCACATCTCAGTTCCTCAGGGTCATGTGGTCCAGCTGCTGTTTCACAACTTCAGCCTGGAGGCTGCTGCCGACTGTCGATCCAACTTTGTGGAGGTGCATGACCAAGCCAGCAGTAGTCCCAGCACACTAATGGGCAGGTAATGAGTTCAAATGACCTAAAAGGTGCAATTGAGAGGTGTAGTAGTGACCCGCCATGGAGCAAAGAGCCGACATCAGTGTGGCAAGGCCAATGTGACAAGCATCCACTTTTAAACTGACCACTCATAGGAATTCTCCACGTTCAGATGGGGAACAGATTGTCCACAAATGAGTTGATGTGCTGTCCCGGATGGGGATGGGGGGGGGGGGTTGGATTGGAATTATTTCTCTTTCTCCTCCAAGTAATATCTTGTAAATTGAAAAGTTGCTCAGAAGGACAAGTGAAACACGGGTAGCCCCAGAGTCTCCTAACACCAACTTACCCTGGGTAGGTCAGTGGGGGGGGGGGGGGGAGAGATGGTGGGGGTGAAGGAGAGGTACAGACAGTGGTTGATAGAGGTGGAGAGAAGCATTACCGTTAAAGAATTCTCAGCTGCTTAAGACTAAATGGGCAAAAAAACTGGAAGCAAAAGGTCAAGTTTAACTGATCCTTTTCTTTTAAAGATACTGTGGGGACTCCTTCCCTCCAACTCTGACATCCCCCCAACATGAGATGTTGGTTCTGTTTGTGGCTGATGGTGCAGACTCCGATGTGGGGTTCTTTGCCACCTACGAGGCTGTCAATAGAAGTGAGGGTAAGAAATACTGCTTCATCTTCATCTTTCTTGCATTCAAAGAAGCCTTGTGCAGTAATATTTATTAATTAATTCTATTTAATATTTTGATATACTTGGCTCTGCAAGTCGAAGTTTCTCTCAGAACTGCAACACTGATATGTAATGTTTACTTTCACCCTCCGAGGTGACTGCAGATGTGGGTTGCACAATACCTTGTACCAGTGCGCCTGCTACACCACTGAGTGAGATCGTGGCTGAAATTCTACGAAGTTAAGTTCCTGCCTGATCCCATGACCTATTTTGTAACCAAGGAGGCAGGATTACAGACAGGTTCTGTGCCTCTTTAAGGCAGAGAGTCCGACAAGATAGTTTAAAGTTATAACAAATTTGATTAATAAACAGCAGTTTTGTTAAAAACCTTGTACCTAGAGGGGCAAGTCATTTTTCATATAAAATACAGCTCCTGAGTTATCAACAGGCCAAGTAAAGTGTAATTAAGTGTGTTAGGTAAAGTTACACCACCAGTATAATAATGCACATCCGTGTCTAAAGTTTACATGAAACTTAAAACTAACCATACAAATGTCACAAGCTCAAGCTAAGGAAAATGAGCTAAATAAAAGGTTAAAGTAGTGACTCAAAGACCAATACAGTCCTGCAATATTCTAAAGGAGTTCACGCCTCACACAGGTACACTAAAATAAATCGAGCAAAAGAATCAGCAATGCTGCTACTTGCCTCCCCTGGCCCAAGCATGTGTGGAGACACGCTTTTAAGGTCACCTGGGAGGAAGGTCCCACACTATTTTCTCTCCTGCAAGAAATAACAGGCACAATCCTCTGTTCCACCTGGCTACAATATCATTAGTTTGATCGACACCACTTGTGGATTGGATTCTGCAGTTCACGTTGTGATGTGTTTCTGATTTCTGGTCACTTTTTTTCTCATTGCTATCTTGTGCAACTTTGATCGGGGCAGACTGAATCGGCAGCCTGAGTTAATGAATGACACAGCGCTAGATGGAACTGAACTGAGTTAAATTGAATATGCCTGGACTCTTTCAATGACTTTGGGGTTGGTGATTTATATTCTGTTTTTTTTTGCTTTTCTTTTCCCTGTTTGCATGTTTTCCTTTGAACGGGTTCCATGGTTTTCTTTGTTTCGTGGCTGTCTGTGGGGAACATGAATCTCAGGGTTGTACAGTAAAGTGAATACATACTTTGATAATAAATGATCTTTGAATCTATTACCATGTTGTTTTACTATTAAGTTTTGACTTCCCTCTAGTTTTCCACGAATTCCCCTTCTCCAATATATCTCACATTTTTTTATAAAGGAAAGCAAGTCAAAGAGGGAAAATAGAAATGGAGAAAGATTTTATTTTAAGCTGCTTTTTTTTTTGTCCATCCATTTCACCATCTCAAGACATTCTAGAAATTTTCAGTCATTAAAGTACTATTGAAGTGTGGACATTTTTCAACAGTGGGCTAGACTTCATTCTGGATGTTTTCAGAAGGAATTAAACAGCTGACAGCTTGGGTATTAAAGCCAGAGGATGACATGACAAAGGCTTCAAAGTTCAATGAGCTGGAGGAACAGAAATACAAAATGTGTATTTCTAGTCCTTTTACTTTTGAATCATTTATGTCAGTAATTTATTATTACTTGGCTTGACTCAGAATACAACATTCTTATTGATGCCAGGATTTTCCATTCACATTTTATGTTACTTGGGAGCAAATCAAGTTGTATATATTCTGCCTAGAAGCTGTGAGGGTCTGATCAAAAGTTCAAAGTAAATTTGTTATCAAGCTACATGTAGATCACCATATATAACCCTGAGATTCATTTTCTTGCAGGTATTCACAGTAAATCCAAGAAACACAATAGAATCAATGAAAGACCGCACCCAACAGGGTGGGCAAACGACCAATAAGCAAAAGGCAACAAACTGTGCAAATAAAAAAGAAAAAAAAAGCAATAAATCGAGAACTTGAGATGATGAGCCCTTGAAAGTGAGGCCATAGGTAGTTGGAACAGTTCGGTGATGGGGGAGTGAAGTTATCCCCTTTGGTTCAAGAACGTGATGGTTGAGGGGTAATAACTGTCCCTGAACCTGGTGGTGCAGCTCCCGAAGCTCCAGTACCACCTTCCTGATGGTAGCAGCAAGAGGAGAGCATGGCCTGGATGGTGGGGGTCCACCATGATAATGGATGCTGCTTTCCTGCAACAGTGCTCTGTGTCAATGTGCTCAGTGGTGGGGAGGGCTTTACACATGATGGACCGGGCTATATCCATTACTTTTTTGTAGGATTTACCATTCAAGCACATGGTGTTTCCTTAACAGGCCATGATGCATCCAGTCAATATACTCTTCGCCACACATCAACAGAGGTTTGTGAAAGTTTTAGATGACATGCCGAATCTTTGCAGACTTCTAAGGAAGTAGAGTCGCTGCCGTGCTTTCTTTGTAATGCCATTCTTTCTTGTTATTTTTTTTCTCAGTGACGTGTAGTCCTCATGAGTTCAGCTGTATAAACGGGCAGTGTGAAGCGATGCAGTGGGTGTGTGATGGCTGGAGTGACTGCTCAGATGGGAGTGATGAAATGAACTGCACTGATGTCACACATCTTCCTTATGGTATGTGCGTGTGAGGATCTTAAATGGTATTAGGACACACAACTGCCCAATCAACTTAGTAATTCTGGACAAGACCAAGATCCATGTCGTTCATATTTGCATTCCTAACACCAGTTAGAATTATCAACTATCATAGAGTCAGTCTCAATCAATTTGCATAAAGGAGGCACTGTCTCAAAGTTTCAGCAACTAGATTTGATCCTGATGTCCAGTGCTTTCTGTTTGCTTGTTTTCCTTATGCCCGCATGGTTTCTTCTGGTTTCCTCCCACTTCCTGATCAAGTCTACGACCCTGTGCAGCCTCTTTCAGTCCCACATATTGGAGCCTCCATACTGGGCAGTGATGCTGTGTCCACTGACGTTTGTAGAAATTTACTATGGTGTCTATGGTTATGTACCAAATCTCTTCAAACTCCTAACGAAGCACAAGACCCTGGCATGCCTTCTTTGTGATTGTATCAATGTGTTGGAGCTAGGTTAGATACTGAGTGGATATCATAGTTTCTGGTTCCTCCCATGATACTACACCTACCACATTGCCATGAGTCAATGTTCTGTCTCTTTGTTTATAAGTTTATTTTACAAGCTAAATATGTGGATAAATTAACTTGTTTATTTAGTTAACTCATACTCGGGAGATGCAAATGACTGCAGTTGCTGGAATCTGGAGCCAGAAAGACAAACTCAGTGGGTCAGGTAGCATCTGCTGAGGCAGAGAAATGGTTGATGTTTAAGCCGAGATTCTCTGTGTAGAATATCAACCATTACTTTGCTTCCATGCATTCTGCCGAAGCTGCCAAGCTCTTCCAGCAGTTTTTTTTTTTTTTTGGCGCTCCTCAATGGACTAAGGCTACTAATAAACCAGAGAAAGTGTAATTCAAATCTCAGTAGGTGAGCTTTCAATCAAACCCAGTGACTAAAGATTAAAAATAATACATTTTTCTCAGTTTGTAAGTTGTTGGTGATGTAATTCCTGGACCATTTATCAATTGCTAGTCTGCTCTGAGTTACCTGAACTCCTCTTGGTCAGTAGTACAGTCTTGGGTATAGTAATTTTATGTATAGCACTGAACTGCTGCACTAGGAAAAACAAATTTCATGACATATGTGAGTGATGATAAACCTGTTTCTGATACGAGTCTCCATTGTGGACTGAGAGTGGGAAGGGGAATCGTGGTTGGGAAAAGGGGAAGGGAGAGGGGAGGGAGCAGGAAGCGCCAGAGAGACATTCTGTAATGATCACTAAACCAATTGTCTAGAATCAAATGACCTTGGTGCCTCAGCACACCCCCCCACCCTAGCACTCTTTTCCTGCCACCTGTCCCACACCCCACCTGCGACGCTCCACCCTCACTATTCCCAGCATCCTTTGCTCCCACCAGATTTACAAACTCGCTCTCTATCCATGTTGACAGATACAATACTGTGCAGAGGTCTTAGGCACCTGAGCTTATATATATATATGTGCCTTAGATTTTGCACAGTACTGTAGATCCACTGGAGTTGCAATTAACCCCTGCATATAGTGAAAGAAGAGTATCAGAATCCTGCTTCCCAACACCATTCAATATCTCCAACTTGACTGTTGGATGCAGATGTTGGCTATAAGTCAATTAAATTTGATATGGTGTTTCTGATTTGGAACAGCTTGCACGTGGGTGCCTCAAAGACACAAGTGCCACCGGGACGGAGAGCAACCTGGAAATGTTGGTCACTAGAGGTTAACATCGGGCTTTGATAATTCTTATAGGGCTTCAAGTATCTTTTTTAGAATTTCTATTTTCAAACTATATTGAGAACCTTATTATTTATTTCTTTGTACCTAGAAGTTTAGACATTTTTCACTCATTTGCCCCGAGTTCCCTTTGCCACTGCCTCCAACTCAAAGGTGAATTTTAGCTGAATGGCTCAACATCATCCCAGGAATTAGGTAAGGTAAGGGAGAAATACAAAGAGATCTAGGAGTCCTTGTTCATCGGTCACTGAAGGTGAATGAGCAAGTGCAGCAGGTAGTGAAGGCAGCTAATGGAATGTAGGCCTTTATTACAAAGGGAATTGAGTACAAGAGCAAGGAAATCCTCTTGCATTTGTACAGAGCCCTGGTGAGACCACACCTGGAGTATTGTGTACAGTTTTGGTCTCCAGGGTTAAGGAAGGACATCCTGGCTGTAGAAGAAGTGCAGCGTAGATTCACGAGGTTAATTCCTGGGATGTCTGGACTGTCTTACGCAGGGAGGTTAGAGAGACTGGGCTTGTATACGCTGGAATTAAGGAGATTGAGAGGGGATCTGATTGAAATATATAAGATTATTAAGGGATTGGACAAGATAGAGGCAGGAAATATGGTCCAGATGCTGGGAGAGTCCAGTACCAGAGGGCATGGTTTGAGAATAAGGGGTAGGTCATTTAGGACAGAGTTAAGGAAAAACTTCTTCTCCCAGAGAGTTGTGGGGGTCTGGAATGCACTGCCTCAGAAGGCAGTGGAGGCCAATTCTCTGGATACTTTCAAGAAGGAGCTAGATAGGTATCTTATGGATAGGGGAATCAAGGGATATGGGGACAAGGCAGGAACTGGGTATTGATAGTAGATGATCAGCCATGATCTCAGAATGGCGGTGCAGGCTCGAAGGGCCGAATGGTCTACTTCTGCACCTATTGTCTATTGAATTCTCTTGTACCCATGCAGACTAGCTGCTCTTCTTGTCTTTATCAGTTTGCATGATAAGGTTATCCGTAATGGTTATACTGTGGGGTTGAAATGTCCTAGTAATCCAGTATGGAGACCTCAGTCAACCTGACATCCTCTCATCAATAGTCATTCTCAGCAGTGTAGAGGTGCTCAGGAGGAAGGTGGTCACAGAAATTTATGCAGCTATCTCATAACATCAAAATGTGATTTTTTTTCCCCAAGCCAACCATAACTATTTTGCTTCTCTTTTCCAGAACCTGCCTGTGAGAAGATTGAGGTGGAGATGTGCCACGGACTGAGTTATAATGAAACTTCATTCCCCAATATCTGGCTTGGAATTCCAGATCAGAGAAGTGCTATTTCTACCCTGAAGGACTACAAGGTAAGAAAAATAACAGCTATCCCTACCGTACCTGCTGATGTGACAATGGGTGCAGAGCAGAATTTTCAATATAAAATAATGGTCCTCTAGTCTACCCATTAGTGTCAAAATGCACAGCTGTTAGTACTTCAACTTTTTCTTAACCTCTGAAGTGCACTGAGTTAGTTGACTTTGAGCTTGACCTAGAACAGTAATGCTGAATTGATAATTTTAGCTCCCAGCACACTGAAGAGAAACAAAAATGTGTATTAGAATTGTCTGTGTGTTAAAGAGTAATGGGTCTTGGCAGGGGAAATTGAAATGCCAGGGTGCTCCCTTTATGCAGGGAGAAGAAGTAAGTTAGGCAATACCTCAAAGTAACATCACATCATCAGCAAGGAGTTGTAGGAGAGTCTGTCTTTCAAATGCCTAGGGACATAATGAAATGTTACACCGGCTTACCCTGAGGACAATATGAAATGTGGATGAAGTATTCAATCTTGCCTGCCATGGATGCAATGTCAGGAAAATCGGTACAAGCACACCTTGCTATTCAGAGACACCTCCATTTTCACATCTCTAAAGTTATTCCCTCAGGTGCTGCTGCCCTTGCTGGCCTGGGGGACTGAGAGTTTCAGGTATATTGCTTCATCTCTTCATTTGGAAAAAACAGAATAAGAGATGTGAGTCAGGTTAAGAAAAAGTTTCTAGAGTAGATGGGATTCAAAGTTAGTAAGCAGTAGACCACCCTGAGATTCAATTTTCCCACAGCCAGCCATGAAACAAAGAACCATGGAACCCATTCAAAGAAAAAAACATCACCCACTACCCTATGCATTTAAAAAAAAAACAAATCGCACTAATGGCAACAAAAAAAAAAACAAAAAACAAAAACACAGAGCGTATTTCAGTTCAGTTTGGTGTTCATTATCTGTAGGCCACACCAATTCAAAATCACCCAAATTTTTAAAAAGTAGCAACAAAGAAAAGGAGTGACCAGAAACTAGAACACAACATAAATGTAAATTTTAAAGATTTCAAGGGTACATTTAATGCCAGAGAAATGTATACAGTAAACACCCTGAAATTCTTTTTCTTCAAACCAACCGTGAAAACAGAGGAGTGCCCCAAAGAATGAATAGCATTTAAACGTTAGAACCCCAAAGCACCCCCCCAGCTCTCCCCTCCCACGCATAAGCAACAAAGCAATGATCCTCCCCCTCCCTCACCAGCAAAAAAGCATCAGTACCCCCCACTGAGCACTCAAGCGTGCAAAGCATCAATGAGGACACAGACTGGTAGTACCCCAAAAGACTACTCGTTCACTCGGTCCACAATCCACAGCCGCGTTGATTAAACCTTGCGCTGGCACCATCCGCCGACAGCTTCACAGGAGAGAGTGATCACTCAGTGTACGGACCTTCCCTCGGGGTCAGCAAGTGAGGGAGAGCGAGAGGCCACCATGTGCAGATACCTTTCTCTGGCAGCAACAAGCAAAGCTTGTTACAGCACTGAATATCCACTCACCCTCCACAATAATTTCAGTCTTCCTTGGTGTATTATTTAATGTATCAAATGTTAGTTAGGAGGGTTAATCTTGGCTTGTAGGTTACAGAATCAAGTGGAAAATGGGAGCTCTGTAACCTTGGGCAGTAATGATTTCAAACAGTGAAGCAAGATTATTCTGAGTGACTCTGAGGATTTGCTAAGGTGGTAAGATCTTGTTCCCACCTAGATACTAATCCAGATTCTTTCAGTGGGGCAAATGATGTTGCAAATTCATTGTTTTATGCAGTTTATTTGTGCTTCTTGGCTTCACATTCTTGTCATCTTCCTGCTGGATGGTTTGGTTTTGATTCCTTCAGACAAGATCCAGTTCTAATGATTCTGATCTGCTCTGACCATTTGTAACTTGGCAGTCTCAACACTAACGGCCCACTCTCTTATTTTAACAGCTCCTGATGGGCTTGGTTTGCTATGAGAAGCTTCGCCTGCTGACTTGCAGCATCTTTGTGCCCAAATGCACATGGGATGGTGGTGTCGTACCACCTTGCCAGTCTCTCTGCCTGTCTGCTGAAAAACAATGTCAGCACTCACTGGAGTCTTTGGGCATAATATGGCCTTTTAACTGCAACCTTTTTCCAGATTCTGATGACCCCATTGAATGTGTGAGACCTTAGATAAAAAAAGGTAACATCCCAATCCAGTCCAAATCTACATCCACCATGGCTCCAGGAATACAAATTATTTTAACTGCAACTTAAGAACGTCAGCATCTGGGGAACTATATGAACAAGTTTCATTAAGTGCTAACTATGCATTTCTTTATTAATGAACTTGTACACCAGGTGAAGTTCTATTGCTTTTTTGCCAAGACAAAGACTATCTTGACGGCCTGAGTGGCCTTAAGGTTGGACGTTGATGGGTGGATCATTCACACCTACTGTAAAATAGGAATACATGTGGTGGAACACTAACTTTTGGTTTGAGGCAGTGCAAACTACAGGAAAAGTTTTCAGAAAGCTATTTATATTCCAAAACAAGAACATATTTTGCAGTTATGAAGACTCCCTGAGATGGAAATTCTAACTTGTGTAAAAACTCATGCAAATGTAGGCTTACCAGGTGGTCCATTGTCAAATTGTGCTTGGCTCCCAGACTGTGATGTCCCGGCATGTACAAAGTCCCTTAGTCCGTGATCTCCTATCATTGAATTCCATAAAGATCACAGGAGAAACATTGATGGTTGTGGTGTGAGGGGTAAATATGACTGTTGAGAAAGTAAGATGACAGTTGATTAATACTTCAAAGATGTAAATGGAATCAGTTTGTAATTATGTTGTTTAGATGGGTTTTCAGTCTCTGTATAAACTGTTTACTTTCAGTATTTATATTCCCAAAATCACCTGATAGTCATAGAAAAGCACAGCACAGAAACAGGCCCTTCAGCCCATCTAGTCTGCACTGATCCATTTAAACTGCCTACTCCCATTGACTTGGACCGGGACCATAGCCCTTCAAAGTCCTACCATCCATGTACCTATCCAAACTTCTCTTAAACATCTATTCCAATGGGGTAGGGGGAGGAATCTTATCGACCCTGTGCACACGCCTCCTTGGCCAAATGATGCCCCATATATTTACATGATTTCGAGTTACATGGAGTGCCAAACTGGCGTAATGGCCTCCCATGTATCATCAGGACACTCAAATGAGTTGCCTCAGATTCAGCAGATGAATTCCCAACCTAGTCCAGTACCAAGCTACACAGACCAGGGAGGTTATGGGTTTGATACAAAGCCAGCATGGAGTCAGCTCATGTATATGAAGAGTGATAACTTGTCTTTGGTTATGTAAGAAGTTAGTATCATTAGGAAGAAATAGAAGAAAATTGTGGAAAATGGTGAAGTAACAGACAGATTGACAAAAACTATTTTTAACACCTTATAATATTCAGTGCAAATGAGCTGTATCACATAAGCACATATAATTTCACCAAATTATGTAACTGATTCAATTTAAATACATAAATGATTTATTTTAGTGGAGTTCAGTTACTGTCCACTTTTACTTACAGCTGTATTTATAATTTTGATATCCTTTATACTGTCAAATAAAATAATTTAGAAAGTACTTGCATTTATATGAAAATCTGCAAGTGTTGCAATTCTAAAACAATAAATAGTGTTTTCAATCTGAAATCTCAACTTTGCGCAGTTGCTACCTGACCTGCTGATTGGTAAGGTCACTGATTGGTTTGCACTAACGTAAGGTCTTGTTACATTACTTTAGAAGCATCTCATGCACGATAAATTATTAGACAAGTTGGTCTGTTTTTCGGTTAATCAAGGGATCTTGAACCTCCAGCAGAGCAAGATATATTCAAATTAATACTTCTTTCATGCTTGCAAAGTCTAGGGCGAGATCCCAATACTGGTTTAACATTATTTAAAGGATAACACTTCAGTTGATGTTATAGCCAGCTGGCGATATAGTGGCATCTGCACCGGACTTTGAGGTGAGTGCTCCTGGGTTCAAATCTGGCTGTTTTGCACACTTTCCATCCGTGCTGGGTTGAGTGTTGAACTAGCAAATCAGTAGCAAAGCTAAAGAAACAGCAACGTTGCTGCTGATGTTATGTTGGAAAGTTATGTTCAGTTGGAATATTGTCAATGCTTGGAGTAGGATGGAATACTTGGAGAGAAATGGATTTAGAATTTGTACAATAGTTCCAATTATCTGTTTTAGTTAATGCGCATTATCCTCAAAATATTATTAGGAAAGAGCAACTGTCCCTGTGAGAATAGTGTTTTCTTTACTCACATTCCAAGTTAAACACCACTCTTAACTCAGTCTGTTCCCAGCCTCTCTCTTTTCTTGACCTGCTGTTTCTGGCTCTGCCTCTGAGCGCATCAACCATTTCCTGGAGTCTGAGCAAGAGAAATTTCTTGTTTTCTTTGAACTGAGCTGCGTGGTGGAGCCGTCTGATCAGAAGAGTTCGGGGCTGCTAAGAGCCTTACTGACACTGGCTGTGCGTATCAACGAATTATCAACACTTCACGCAAAAGTAAGAGTCCACATTTATGGTGAGTTATTTAATGTATTTCTTGAGGGGGTCTCTTTTTGGTTTTCATGGGATCTGAAGATTGCAAATCTTATTAACAATATGAGCACTTCCTGTACATGCTCCAGCTGTAAGAGATCATGTCCCAGATGTTGGCTGTGTCAAATTAAAACTAATATATATCCTGAGAAAAAAGTTACCATGCGGTCTGAAAAGTCTTAACTATTGCTTATATGATCTCCCATTGTACAATGTTGTATGTTATATTTGTTGAGAGTATGAAAACATTTTTAAAATACTCTTTTTATTTAATATTTTAAAAACTCGGAGTTGGCTCCATGCAGAATATTTCAATGGTTACATGAAATTCTGAGACAAAGAGAATGTTGACTGGGATAGTGTCCACATTGTCAGAATGAGCTCTTTGGGTGTGTTTCATCTCACTGCATGTGTTTAGAAAAAAATGAAGAGTTTCTAGATCTTCTAAATCTTCAATTCTGAGAGTTGGATGTTTGACTTTTTTTTTGTAGCCAGTTTAAGTTTATATTAATATGAAATGAGATTGCTTTGGTCGAAACATTTCATAAACTCTAGTGGAAGACTAAAAAGAGATGATCATGCCTCAGCTGTCCTGCCAAACAGCTGCATTCACCTCATTTGATAGAGGGCTCCTAACTTGCACCTTACAACTGTTACGATTTTCATTCAGTTCCCTGGTCAAAGGTGAGGAACTTGTTTGCAATCCCAAAATGTTTTCCTTATGTTGGTGGTGGGATAAAACAAAGATCATTAATAGTTTAAGACGACGGTACCTTAGACGACATGATGAGGGTGAACAGTATCCTTGATTTCTCTCTTCAAAGTCCCAACTGAACCCTCCTCACCCCACCCATTCTGTTCTCCAAGAGTGAAAGAAAAGATTTATAGAAATTCTAAATTTGGGGCTGCCCAGTAGCATAGCAGTTAGCGTATCACTATTACAATGCCAGTGATCTGGGTTCAATTCCCGCTGCTGTTTGTAAGGAGTTTGCATGTTCTCCCTGGGACTGTGCGGGTTTCCTCCCACATTCCAAAGACGTACGAGTTGGTACATTAATTGATCACGAGTGTAATTGGGCAGCCCAGGTTGAAAGGTCCTGTTACTGTGCTGGATCTAAATAAATGAAAATGGCCTTCAGAAGATGCACAGATGCAGGGTATCAGTGACTATATGACCCACTACAATATACTTGTAATGGAGGTACAACTGGGCATTGCTCATTTCCTCAGCCAAACATCCGCCACTTGATCCTCCTTTTCAGAGATTGAGCTCAGAGGTTTGTCGGTCACACAGGTCCAATGGAGAAGATGGAGGGTGGGGAGGGGGAATGGACCTGGGCCAGATCATTGTGGGTAGAGGCTGAGACAATGCTATCGAGAGTGGAATATCAGAACAGACAATTCATCATAGAGCAGGTGAAGGTGACTGAGAATGTCAGATGGTTGGGCAAAGAGGCATTGACAACCCGGTGTTGGAAGGGGCATCATTCTTGCCAACACGGGGGGAGAGGGGCAGATATTGGGACTAGCAGAATTGAGAGTCTGGATTGATAATGAGGGCAGGGATGAGAACTGAATTTGCATCATTGCAAGGAAAGATTAGAGCTGAAGGATTTGAACCAGACACCCCATTGCTTGTTACTTTAGTGCAAGTTGGAGAAGGGAGGACCTTTGATAAATAATTGCTTTATCGCCTTCAAGCTTTGTAGCTTCGCGTGGCAGGGTTAAGATTTTATTGCTCAGTGACAGACCCTATGTTCCCCTGATCTTTCATACAGAGCACTCCAGAACATAAGAACTTGACATCTAAAAATATTTTATCTCAATAACATTTAGCTTCTCTTAGTTTCTATAAACTATGTTCTCTGTTACTGGCCCTGCTGCAAGAAGTCTTTTCTTTAATGTTATTTAGTATAAAATCCTTAAAGATATTGAACATCTCTATTAACTTTTCCCTCTACCTGCTTGGTGTAACAAGGGGGACAATTCAAGTCTTGCACAATGAAAGGCTGTTATACATTCATTAGGGTAGTGAAGAAGGCACATGGTGTGTTTGTATTCATAAGTTAAGGCATTGGATATATAATTAAGGATGTTACGTTGCAACTTCACATAACAACACTGCACTTAGTGTTGGTTAACTTAGTGTTAACCAAGTGGTTAAACTGCACTTGGGGTATTGTGTGCAGTTTGCTGCGGAGGAGATTCATCAGTACGTTGTTTTCGCTGGAGCGACGGGGGGCCGAGGGCTGACCTGACGGAAGGTATACAAAACATGGGACAAACGAAAGGTGGATAGTCAGAATTGTTTTTCCATGGTAGAGGTATCAAAAACAAGGCATAGGTTTAAGATGAGAGAAGTTTTAAAGATATGAGGGGAAATTTTTTAAAAAAACAGATGATGTTTGATATCTGGAACTTACTATCGGGAGGAGCTGGTGGGGTCAGATACAATACACAAGGCATAGAAGGACCAAAAACAGACAATTGGGATTAACGTAGATGGGCACTAGTTTAGCATGGACATGATGGATCGAGGGGCCTGTTTCTGGTTCTCAAGCTGCATTGGACTTTTCTGGGGTGTTAGTGTCCTTCCTGAAGACGGTGTTCGAACAATACATCTGTTAAAGCCTAATGTTAACTCCTTTTATCCCTACAGGGTCAGACTTTCTTCACAAGCCTTGGAATGACTCCTCTTACCTTGACCCTTTTATTCTGCTTGCTGTATTGTGCATCACCCAACAGTGCAGAAACCATACTTACTGGATTTTGTCCTGGTCAGCCGGGAATTCCAGGAACTCCGGGGCGGAATGGGCATCCAGGGTTGGTAGGGCGAGATGGGAGAAACGGGAGGGATGGAATGCCAGGAGCACCAGGAGAGAAAGGTGAAACAGGTAAGCCTCATTAAAGGGGACTGTGTGACATTCCTGGTTGCTAATTTCACACCATTATACAAGCAATACCTACATTGGAATTAGGAAATACGTCCGATTAGTTGAATTTTTCTTTGGATGAAGACTAACTAACATGGTTGTCATGTTTCCCATGAATGAGTTGCACGCCAATCCTCATCCTCCAGGGCATTCTTACAATATAATGTTGGCAATCATAGCGAGTAGCAGCAAGTTAAGAACAGAGAATGAGCCAGAGTTCATGATTGCCACTAGAATGGGTTGCCAGGGCTAATTTTGTGTTCAGTGTTAAACTTCTCACTTCACTCTTCGTTGGCAGAGTTCCTTAACAGAGAATCTGAAAATCAAGGGGAGACTGGTCAGTCAGAGTAGGACTTTGAGCTAGGCCTTTAGTAGCAGAGTTTTGGGTGAACAAGTTTACACGGGGTACAACCAGGAATGGTCAACAAAAGATAACAAGGACATAAAGAATGTTTCAGCAGCTGTAGAAGGGGTGAAGTCAAATGAATGGAAAAAGCTGCGATGGGTTGCAGTTTCAACCAGCTCCATCATGGCCACTAGCCTACCCAGCATTGAAGACACCTTCAAAGGGTGATCCCTCAAAAAGGTAACAAAGATCATTAAGTACCCCCATCACCCAGGGCATGCCCTCTTCTCATTGCTACCACCAAGGAGGTACAGGAGCCTAAAGTCACACACTTAACAATTCAGGAACAGCTTCTTCCCCTCTGCCATCAGATTTCTGAACAATGAAACAAACCATGAACATTACCTTACTAATTTTGCTCTACTTACTTAATTTTTATACTAATTTTTATATTTATATTTTTTATATTCTTACTAATTACTTAATTATACTTAATTAAATTTTTATTGTAATTTATACATGTTTGTATATTGCACTGGACTGCTGCCACAAAGCAACAAATTTCATGACATACACTGCCTATTAAAAGTATTTACCCCCCCCCCCCCCCCACCACCCGTGGAAATATTATTTGTTTAATTGGTTTACAACATTGAATCACAGTGGGTTTAATTTGGCTTTTCTTGACACATCAACAAGAAAAGACACTTTCTTGTCAAAGTGAAAACAGATCTCCACTGTTAGCTTTACTGCAGCGGGTCCTGGAAGGCTTGTGAAGTTAGAGGGTAAAATAAATGCAATAAAACACAGGGAAAACCTGGAGGAAAACCTGATGCAGTCGGCAAGAGAACTGCGACTTGGGAGATTTATTTTCCAGCAAGACAATGACACCAAGCATAAAGTCAAAGCTACACAGGAGTGCCTTAAAAACAACAAAGTTAATGTCTTGGAATGGCCAAGTCGGAGTCCAGACCTCAATCCAACTGTAAATTTGTGCCTGGACTTAACGTAAAGGGTGGTTCACTTACGATCTCCATGCAATCTGACAGAGCTTGTTTAGTTTTGTAAAGAAGAATGGGGAAAAATTGCAGTGCTCAGATGTACAAAGCTGATAGAGACCTATGCACACAGACTCAAGGCTGTAATTGCTGCCAAAGGTGCATCCACTAAATACTGACTTGAAGGGGGTGAGTAATTATACAATCAATTATTTTGTGTTATGTTTGTAATTAATTTAGATCACTTTGTAGGGATCTGTTTTCACTTTGACACAAAAGTCTTTTTCTGTTGAGCCATTTGTAAACAAAAAGCCAAATTAATTAAATGTGATTTAATGTTATAAAACATGAAAACTTCCAGTGGGAGTGGGGGGGTGAATACACTTTATAGGCGCTGTATGGCAGTGATATTAAATTACAACTGTGTAGCATAATGGAATCAGCATAGTTGCTGCTGACAGTAACACTTGGTGACAGCTGTGTAGGGATGGATTCATATTCTGGAGATGGAAAGAACAACCAGAAAACAGCAGAAGAGAGCCAAGAGAGATACAGCCATGGTTCCCACCACTACCACATATACATGTCCCACCTGCAACAGAACTTGTGCGTCCAGGATAGGACTGTATAGTCATCAAAGATCTCACCGTTAAAGGAGTGGAGGTCATCATCGGATTCCGATGGGCAACCGAAGAAAAGAAGAAGATGGTTAGTAATGACATGGATCAAATATGACAGCCTGGTTCAGGTTCACAGTTGCCAAGAAGAATAAAGACTTCAGAAAGGGACTGATAGTGCAGTGGAATCTCAGAATCATGGCTTCAATGTTGTAAGAAATTTCTACTTATTCAGTTCTAATCTGAAAATGTACAGTAAAAATAAGGATTAGAGAGGTGAGGGGCCTCTGTACATTTGGAAAATAAAACTCTGTTTACAGACAGTTCTGAGTTGCAGCTTGTAGATACATATAGCTACGCCAAGCCGAGAGACGGAACATAGTGCACTAAGCAGATAAGAATGAATCCAGAAGGTGCAGTTCTATCTAGCCAGACAAGAGTTGTTAAGACTTTGGAGGATGATAGTGGTCAATTGCATCAAGAGCAACAGACAGGGCAGGATGTGGAATGTCATGTTATTTTTCTCTTTGCAGATGCTGCCTGATTACTGAGCATTTCTAGCGGTTTATTTTCAGCACTGTAGTATTTACCATTTTCAGTATGTCGAGGGACAGTTACTTTTACCATGCAACCCTCCAAGAACAAAATCAGAACCACAAAGTAAGGTGCAACATCCAGCCCTGTGAGCTTCTTGCCTTGGCTGTTTGGCTCCATAATTTGTTTACTGCTGACAGGGCTCTTCCTCCATTTCAGTCACTGTAACTACAATGTTTTCTTCTGAAGCCACGTGCGCGAGATGGACATATTTTGCTAAAGTAAGTACAGTAGACTGCAGCACATACACCATAAGTTTACAGCTTGCTTCTGTAAACTTTTAAAAAAACTTTATTTCTATCTTCTCACCACTGCCCCCCCCCCCCTACCTTTCATTGATTTGGTTGCTTGCTTTTCTCTTAATTAAATTCAGCTGGAAATTTAAAGTAAGCAGCAGCGTCTGAGGCTTGGCAGGAGTGATAACTAACTTTGGAATTTTATTTTCTTTTCTAAAGGAAGTTAGAAAATGCCTCTGGGACTGATTTTACACTGATCAAATATTCCCATCGTCTTTCAAATGATGCTGCACACGGATACTGATTTGTAGATTTTGTTGATTTACAGAGCCAGCCAGAGACTTTAAGCTTTAGAAAATATAGATTTCTCCTCTATTGTTCAAGTTTCTGATTTTCCTCACTTAGGTCGCAGAAACATTATCTTGCTCTACTAATTTTGTTGCTTATTATGTTTATTATGTTTATTTAAAAAAAAATCCTGACATCACACACACTGCTTTCTTGACAGAGAAGTGCTGATATCAAAAACTCTTGGAGATAAAATGAAAAAAGTTCTGGATAATGCTACAAAACTGATTAACTTTCTTAAACAAATATGAGTTTGCTTGAGAATGCTTAAAAACTGAGAAAACCTGGACAAAGAACTCAACTGCAGAACAAAATTGAATAGCATTTTCCCTCCCTGTAAACACAAAATGTATGACTGGGTGAGGGACCCTTTCTCTGAACCTTCTGCTCAGCCTGAGAACTTGACTTTGAGAGAAGCGGACAAGTTCTGGGTTTCTTTGAAAGAAGGGTATCCTGCCATTCATAGGAAAATAACGAACATTTTGCTGCAGTTTTCAACTTCTTACAGGTGTGAGAAAGCTTTTTCTTGTTTAACAAGCATCAAGCGTATGGATAGAGATTGTCTCATTTCAGTTGAAGGTGAAATCCGTGTGTGCTTACCTCAAGCTCAACCCAGAACTGAGTACTTGTGCAGCAAAATGTAAGCACAGCTTTCACATGCTGGGACTATATTTGAGCCTGATCAAGTCACTTATTTAAAGAGTTTTTTTCAAAGCCTATATAAAATTGTCAGGCTATAGTTTTATTCATATTGCTTTGGCTTATGGTTTTCTGTAACTTGGCTATTCGACATTGTCAATAAATTTTCATGTCGTAAATAGCATTAATTAAATCTATTTACAACTTTTATTTAGATTAAATCTATTGCACTTACCTTTAGAAAAATTAAATCCCATTTTGGCTTAAGCTAGTTATTTAACAGATATTTATTATATTTGCCTTCTGAGTTTTTAAAACTTATTAAAGGGAAAGAGATTGATTTAGAGCTAAGCTTAAACTAACATTTTTATTTTTCCCCCAAGAAAGGTTGGCTAAAAATTAATTCTCTACTCCAGAGTATTGACAATTATTTTGGATTATTATATCTATAACTTACCGATCATGCTAACGTACTGTGAGCTGTAGTTTTTTCTTCCCCAGCGGGGTCCTTGAGACCTGAAAATTATTTCGAGGGTTTCTCCAGGGCAAAAAGGTTTAGAAAGGCTGCTATCAGTGTCCTTGGCTTGGAATAAGGTTATCTGAAACAGCACAACTAGCCAATAAGTCCCAGTAAAGCCAAGTTAACATTTCAACAACTCTAACTTGCCCCCAACACCCAGAACATGCCCTCTTTTCATTGTTACCATCAGGTAGAAGGTACAGAAGCCTGAAGGCACACACTCTGATTCAGGAACAGCTTCTTTCCCTCTACCATCCGATTCCTAAATGGGCAAAGATTTTTTTTATTGTTGCACTATTTTCAATTTTACTACTTAATATATACATATACACAGTAATATATTAATTTTTTCAATATTTATCATGCACTGCATTGTGCTACTCCCACTAAGTTAACAAATTTCACGACATAACATCAGTGCTATTAATTCTGATTCTGAATAATACATGATGGCCCAAGGCACATACAGTGGCATGCAAAAGTTTGGGCACCCCAGTCAAAATTTCTGTTACTATGAATAGTTAAGTGAATAACTGATCTCCAAAGGTCATAAAGTTAAAGATGAAACATTCTTTTCAACATTTTAAGCAAGATTAGTGTATTATTTTGTTTTGTACAACTAGAGTGAGAAAAAGGAAAGGAGCACCATGCAAAATTTTGAGCACCCCAAGAGATTTGAACTCTGAGAGAACTTTTACCAAGATCTCAGACCTTGTTAGGGCTATGGCCTGATCACAGTCATTGTTAGGAAAGGCCAGGTGATGAAAATTTCCAAGCTTTATAAATACCCTGACTCCTCAAACCTTGTCCCAACAATCAGCAGGCATGGGCTCCTCGAAGCAGCTGCCTAGCACTCTGAAAATTAAAGTAAATGATGCCCACAAAGCAGGAGAAGGCTAGAAGATGATAGCAAAGCGTTTTCAGGTAGCAGTTTCCTCAGGTTGTAATGTAATTAAGAAATGGCAGTTAACAGGAACAGTTGAGGTCTGGAAGACCAAGGAAACTTCCAAGAGAACTGCTTGTAGGATTGCTAGAAAGGCAAATCAAAACCCCTGCTTGACTGCAAAAGACCTTCAGGAAGATTTAGCAGATTCTGGAGTGGTGGTGCACTGTTCTACTGTGCAGCAACACCTGCACAAATATGACCTTCATGGAAGAGTCATCAGAAGGAAACCTCATCACAACATTCAGCATCAGAAGTTTGCAAAGGAACATCTAAACAAGCCTGATGCATTTTGGAAACAAGTCCTGTGGCCTGATGAAGTTAAAATAGAACTTTTTGGCCGCAATGAGCAAAGGTATGTTTGGAGAAAAAAGGGTACAGAATTTCATGAAAAGAACGCCTCTCCAACTGTTAAGCACGGGAGTGGATCCATCATGCTTTGGGCTTGTGTTGCAGCTGGTGGCATGGGGAACATTTCCCTAGTAGAGGGAAGAATGAATTCAATTAAATGCCAGCAAATTCTGGAAGCAAACAACACACCATCTGTAAAAATGCTGAAAATGAAAAGAGGATGGCTTCTACAACAGGATAATGATCCTAAACACACCTCAAAATCCACAATGGACTACCTCAAGAGGCAGAAGCTGAAGATTTTGCCATGGCCCTCATAGTCCCCCCGACCTAAACACCATCAAAAATCTGTGGATAGACCTCAAAAGAGCAATACGTGCAAGACGGCCCAAGAACCTCTCAGAACTAGAATCCTTTTGCAAGGACCAATGGGCAAACATCCCAAAACAAGAATTGGAAGACTCTTAGCTGGCTACAGAAAGTGTTTACAAGCTGTGATACTTGCCAAAGGGGATGTTACTAAGTACTGACCATGCAGGGTGCCCAAACTTTTGCTTTGGGCCCTTTTCCTTTTTTGTTATTTTTAAATGGTAAAAGATGGAAATAAAAAAGTAATCTTGCTTAAAATATTAAAGAAATGTCTCATCTTTTAACACACTTAGCTATTCACAGTAACAAATTTTGACCAGGAGTGCCCATACTCATACTGTAACAGCAGTATTGTAAAACAAGATTTGAGGCAGCGCAGTAAGTGTAGTGGTTAGCACAATACTTTACAGCATCAGCAACCCGGATTCGCTGCCTGTAAGGAGTCATTACATTCTCCCTGTGATCGTGTGGATTTCCTCCAGGTGCTCTGGTTTCCTCCCACAGTCCAAATACATACCTGTTGGTAGGTTAATTGGTCATTGTAAACTGTCCCGTGGTTAGGCCAGGGTTAACTTGGGGGATTGCTGTGCGGTGTGGCTTGAAGGGCCTATTCCATGCTGTATCTCAATAAGATCTGGAAGTGTAGATATTATCCAAACCATTGTCTAATAAAACATCATACCTGACTGATTTGCTGATTTGAAATTTCTTCTTTATGCTATTTGACTGTGAAATCCATCTTCAGTATGATTAGTTCCAGGCTGTTTCAACATGTACACTGAATCACTCTTTCCATCCTGAACCTGTGAGCATAGAAGACAAGTGCATCAATTCAACTGGAGCTACGGCCAGCTATATCAATTCCTGCTCTGAATAGACCAATGCTCCATTATCTGGTATATCTAGTCACTGAACATTTAAAAGAAGCTAGGCTTTGAATTTGAAGATTTGAATATGGTTTAAAAAAAAACAGAACAACTTAGTTTTGGACACGTCCAGTTTAACTATCCCACTGCTTAAGTTACAAGATAGAACAAATCCAATTAACGTTTATCCTCTGATATTTATCCTTCTTTTAAGTGCTCTGTATAAAAATCCAGGTGCAAGCTACAGAAGGCTATTTTAAGAACAAAAAAACCCAATTCTGATTGAAATTAGAGACAGAATCGGATGCAGGTCTGCTCTGGCAGGACTTGCAGACCAATATTTCCTACAAGGCAAAACCCAACATTATAAATAGCTGTGGTCCTTCACTCCCAGATGAGCTCAATACCTTATATGCATGTCTTGAAAAAGAGAATAAATCTAGGCCTACGTGAATCCCTGTGGCATATGGTGACCCTGTGATCTCCGTCTCAGAGGTCAACATCAGAACATCTTTCAAGAAGGTGAACCCTTGCAAGACATCAGGCCCTGATGATCTACCTGGTGGAGCACTCAAAATCTGTGTTGACCAGCTGGTGAGCGTTCAAGGACATCTTTAATCTCTCATTGTTGCAGTTGAAGGATCCTACCTGATTTAAAAGGTGACGATCATACCAGTGCCCAAGAAGAGCAGGGTGAGCTGCCTCAAGGACCATCATCCAGTGGCACCCACATCTGCTGTGATAAAATACTTTGAAAGGTTGGTCATGACCAGAATCAACTCCTACCTAAGCAGGGAACTGAACCTGAAATTTGTCTGTCACAATAGGTCTACAGTGGATGCGATCTCATTGGCTCTCCACTCGGCCTTGGACCACCTGGACAGTAGCAATACCTACGTCAGGTTGCTGTTTGTTGACTACAGCTCAGCATTCAACACAATCATACCTTCAGTTCTAATCAACAAAACCTGGCCCTCTGCAACGGGATCCTTGACTTCCTCATCAGAAGACCCCAGTCTATGCAAATCAAAAATAATGTCTCCTTGCTGACAATCTACACTGGCGCAACTCAAGGATGTGTGCTTAGCCCACTGCTCTATTCTCTCTACACCCATGGCTGTGTGGCTAGGCACAGCTCAAATGCCATCTATAAGTTTGTTGACGATACAATCATTGTTGGCAGAATTTCAGATAATGACAAGGAGGCGTACAGGAGATAGATCAGCAAGTTAACTGATATCGCAACAATAACCTTCCATGCAACATCAGTAAGACCAAGGACTTGATTGTGCCCTCTAGGAATGGCAAGTTGAGTGAACACACACCAGTCCTCACCAAGGGATCAGCAGTGGAAAGGGTGAGCAGTTTCAAGTTCCTGGGTGTCAACATCTCTGAAGATCTATCCTGGGCCCAACATATTATGCAATTACAAAGAAGGCATAACAGCGACTATATTTCTTTAGGAGTCTGAGGAGAATTAGTATGTCACCACAGACTCTCGCAAATTTCTACAGGTGGACCATGGAGAGCCTTCTAACTGGTTGCATCACCACCTGGCATGGAAGGGCCATGGTGCAGGATTGGAAAAAGCTGCAGAAAGTTGTAAACTCAGCCAGTTCCATCATAAGCATAAGCCTCCCCAGCATCAGGGTTACCTTCAAATGACGATGTCTCAAACAGGTGGCATCCATCATTAAGGACCCAATCACCCACAGCATGCCCTCTCCTCATTGTTACCATCAGAGTGAAGGTACAGAAACCTAAAGACATATGCTCAACATTTCAGAAACCGCTTCTTCCCCTCCACCATCAGATTTCTAAATGAACAATGAATCCATGAACGTACTCACTTACCCCCCCCCCTTTTTGCACTACTTAATTATACACACTTATGTATATGTGTGTATGTATATACCACTTTTTGTAATTTACAGTTTTTGTTATTTATTGCAATGTACTGCTGCTGCAAAATAAATTTCATGACGTATCAGTGATACTAAACCCGATTCTGACTCGTCCACAAAGAAAGAGAAAGCGGTCTAAATATTTCATATGGTTACTTGTATCAGATCATTTTGGTACACCCTAAACATTTAACGCAGAATCTCTTGTATCTAGACACAATCTTAACATCTTTTGAGAGAGAAATGGGTTAATGTTTAGAAAAGAATATTTGCAGAGAGTGGGGGAGGAGGGGTAAGGAGAAATGGAGAGTGCTCTTTCCGAGATAAGACATCGTCACGATGGACCAAATGTCCTCCTGGTACTATGTAAGACCATGTGAAGCACCTTAACCCAAGGCATAGGTTAAGGTGCATCATTCTCAGGGGAAGGGTGGGCGTGGACTTTCTGAATTAAACAGAACGTTGTGATAACTTACCTGCACTTTTGTTCTCCTGTGGGAGACAGGCAGATGGGACTGAGCTGAGGTATCAGCACAGTGATGTCGATTGTAATTACTGAATTCCTGATTTTGTTTTTCAGGCTTACCTGGGCCTAAGGGGGAACAGGGTGATTATGGGATGCCCGGGCCACCTGGGGAGAAAGGTGTCAAAGGGGACAGTGTGATCAGCTACAACTCAGCATTCAGCGCCAAACTTTCCAAGACTCACAACTTCCCGCAGTCTGACCAGCCAGTGCTGTTCAACGTGGTTCTGTACAACGATCAGCACCACTACAACCCGACGACCGGAAAGTTCACCTGTGAGATTCCAGGTCTCTACTACTTTGTGGTTCACTGCACTGTATTCAGAATCAGCCTCCAGTTTGACATCATGAAGAACAACGTGACCATCTCTTCCTTTTTCCAGTACTACGCCAACTGGCCAAAACCCGTGTCTCTATCAGGTGGAGCCCTCATCCACCTGGAGCCTGAGGACCAGGTGTGGGTGCAGGTGGCAGTGGGGGAGTACAATGGAATTTCCTCCAGCACAAAGACAGACAGCACCTTCACTGGGTTCCTACTCTATTCTGACTGGAAAAATGCTCACCTACTCGTTTAAAAACGCAGCATTTCTGCTCTCTACAGCACCTTGCATGGACTGTACTTAACATCAAAATTAATTTCAAAGACACATTATCATTAGAGGTTTACTGCATCTCTGTTCGTAATGTCTTTGGCTTTAGGGTTAGTATTTTCCAAAAATGTACGTACATCAGACTTGATGTCTGTTTGTAAAATGAAATGCTTTATATTCCCAATTACTGCTTTGTCTCAGTGTGTTCTTACTTACGTTAGTCTAGGCAGTGTTCATTTCAATAGGAAGATAAAGAACGTGAAGAGTTCTTGCTAATGTTTCAGGTTTCCTCAGAGAGGGTAACTTAAGCTGGGGTCTACACTGGGCTCACTAATTGTAATGTCATGGCAGTGATACAGGAAGAGTGCTTCTGTCCCTGTAAACTCAATCCTCCCAGACACAAGGCTGCACAATAATGCAGGAGGTTAGAAAGTGGTTACAAACTAAAGCCACCCCTTCTCCTGAATCTCCTCTTTGATCTGTGGATCTAGATATTCTCTTTGCCGAGCAGGCAGAATGACTGAGGTTTCCAGTCCTTGTTCTCAAGCAAAACAAAAAGTTATGCATCACCTTTAAAAATTTCCATTTGGATCTTAGTCCGAGCATTGTGGATAACTCTGGGTTCACACATGGGGAAGGTATCTGGACTTTGTGGAGGCTAGGCAGGAAATTTACTAGGATGATATCAGAAGTGAAGGCCTTCAATTATGGCAGGAGAGTGGAGATGGAATAGTTCTGCTCAAAACTGAAAAAGTTATGGAAGGCTTAACAGAGGTAAATAAAGTGGAGGAATTAAGAAAAGGATGATTTTTTTTTTCTAGATTTAAAATAGGAATGCTTCCACCACACAGAACTGCAAGATTGGAGACAGTACCCGAAATAGTGGCAGAATAATAAGTAGCAAGAACTCCCAAAAAGGAAATAATTTTAAGGCGAAGTTGAACTGTAGGGGGTCTATTGGCATGCTCTTCCAGTGATCTAATACAGGCAGCTGGGAAAAGCTGTTTTCTGTCAGTGCTTTAAGATTGCACCATTTACAGACAACGAATCAGGTTGGTTCCCTGGTAATCGAGCGATTAGGATTGGAGGCTTGGCCAAGGTTCAATATCCAGTCCTGAAATTGCTCTTTGAGCTGTACAGCTGCTGCCTCACGGCACCACTGACCAGGGTTTAATACTGTCTCCGTGGAGTTTGTATGTTCTCACTCTGGCAGGATCTGAGAATGTGGCTGAATAAAATGTTACAGGATTTGTGTACTTCATGCTTGATGGCTGGCATGGACTGAAGGGCTTATTTCTACACTGTGTGTATTTCTATGGTCCCTGTGGGTACGGCACTGAAAAAGCTTGACTGAAAACACAATCTGAACAACCCAGCCTACCAAAGCAGAAATGGGTGAGCGTTAGATTGGGACAGGTAGTTAAAGAATGAGAATGAACAAGTATGAAGACTGGGAGCTCTTTGCAGGTTCCAAATAGGGAGACAATGGAAAACAGCACCAAACACTCCAGTGATGTATCAGTCCGTCTCTGTGGGGAGGTGTGGGGGAATGATAATGACCATTTGGAACTTTTCACACTGTGGCATTCTCCCTCTCAAGACAGGTATATGTAGTTCACCACAGAAATATAAGCAAAGAGCGAATGAAACTTGTAAAGTCTACAAACTCAAAAACTCACAATTCTTCAAAAAATCTAAGCTTGTTTGATCCAAACGTCTTTAGGTAGGAGCTCCACCTAGTGGTTGGATATATTACATCAGCAGATGTATTACAATGCAATGTCAGTTGAGTCACACTTAATCTGTTCCTCCTCCTGCTTTATCTACATCATTCTGTTCATCTTTCAATGTCATCATCCCTTACTTAGTCCTCATTGTCTTTTGAATTCCCAACTCCCATGTTTCAAGCAAATCTCCTGCGACTGCACAGCCTTTTGAAAGAACAGTAACTCATTGCTGTTGATGTCAGTCCCCATCTCAGTTTTCCTGGTCTCTCTCCTCCAAAATCATTTCCTTCTGATCTTTTAAAATTTCCTCCTTCTCTGCAAGCTCTTTCTACTCGATCTATTTTCTCTAACATTCATGTCCTTCAGAACACCTTTATGGTCCCTCCTTTCCCAGTATTGTAAAAAGCTAATCTCTACATTCTTACACCCCTTGCTACCTGCAATCTCACTTCTCCATCCAATCCCACATTTTCCAACCATCCTAGTTAATACTGCTCTCTCCAACAAAGTAGGAAAGGTTGAGTGAACTAGAGCTTTTCTCTTTGGAATGGAGGAGGATGAGAGGTGACTTGATAGAGGTGTACAAAATGATAAGAGGCATAGATCAAGTGGATGGACAGAGATGATTTCCAAGGGCGGAAATGGCTAATACCAGGGGGTATAATTTTAAGGTGATTAGAGGAAAGTCTAGCAGGGAGTATGAGAGCTAAGTTCTTTACAAAGAGAGTGGTGAGTGCCTGGAATGCTCTATAGGGGTGGTGGTAGAAGCAGGTATATTAAGGACATTTAAGACACTCTTAGTTAGGCACATGGATGATAGGAAAATGGAGGCTTGTGTAGGAAGGAAGGGTTAGATTGATCTTAGAGTAAATCTTCTTCAAGAGACAAAGGGGAGATTTAAGAACATAGAACCACGATGGACTGAACTGTATCCACTACTTTTTGTGGGATTTTCCATTCAAAGGCTGATTTGTTTTGAGGGGATGATGGTATTGAATGCCGAGCTGTAGTTAATAAAAGGGCATCCTGGTGTATGCATCTTTGCTGTCCAGATGTTGAGTGAAGAGCCAATGAAATGGCATCTGCTGTGGATCTGTTCTGCCAGTAGGCAAATTAGAATGGATCCAAGTTGCTTCTCAGGCAGAAGTTGATGTGTATCATCACCAACTACTCAAAACACTTCATTCATCACTAACCATCACAGGTAAGTGCTATTGGACCATGATCACTGAGGCAGGTTACCATGTTTTTCTTAGGCACATTCCACTCTCTGTGTAAAAGACTTACCTATGACATCTCTGCTATAATTTCCTCCAATCACCTTAAAATTATGCCCCCTCATATTCGCAATTGCTGCTCTTGGAAAAATAATCTAGCTATCCACTCAATCTCTTCTTATCATCTTGTCTCTATTGAATCACCTCTCATCCTCCAGCACTCCACAAAGAAAAGCCCGAGTTTGCTCAATCAATCCTCATAAGACATGCTCTGATGCACAAAAAACAAGAATGTTTTAGTAAAGCCAGTTTACTTTTTTTTAAACTATCAGGATAGTTGCTGCATTACCACTAGCTCCCCACAGGTGACGCTGTGAGCCTGTGCCTGATACTGTAGCGGTTATACTGCTCTTCCATTTACCAACACTTTTCGTGGTCCGATCAGAAACAACAATCAAGTCTGAGACCACTTAACAAGAATTTCTACTTTTTATTTTGTCATGTTAAAAAATTACATCTTCACAACATCCCCAAGGAGACAGGAAAACTACTGAGACACAACATCACATCAGATCACGGCTTGAGCAGATTTATGGCAAGATTCTGGTTTTGCTCAGTTGTTAACTTGTTGTGAGCTGAACTGTTTCCCTTCCTTCAAAGAGATTTCTTTTCACCCCTAAGCTAGGCATCACCTACAAACTTACTCATTCTCTTGGGGAACAGGGAAAGGATAATAACATTTAAGGGTGACATTGAGGCCATGGAATCAATTTTGGGCTCATTGAAAGATGAATGAGTGGATTCAGCAATGAGCAGTCCCTATGTCCTCCTAACAGACCTGAATGCTTTTTTAACCCAATTACTCAGATCATGCTGATTGATGACTGAAATAACAACACAAAAGAGATCAAAACTTAAGTTGCTGTTCCAAGTGCGTAATAACTGAATAATCACCGTAATTGGGTCACTGAAGAACAAACTTTTCCAACATTCACAAATGCTGACTGCATTCATACTTATTTATAATTTCCACAAAGTTCCAATCTACGGCATGGACAAGAATGTGAAACCCTGATGTGATTAATCACAAATCTGGTGCGGATTAACTGAAGGGACTTCAGGTGTGAACTGCTCACTCTGGAATGGATTACCAGAGAATGACACTGAAAATAATGGGATAAATGATTTGAGCATTCAATTAGATATAATTTTGCATCTAAAAGACAGGAGGAAGTTAAGAACACAAGAAATAGGAGTCATCCTTTGGACCTTTTCTGCTATTGAGTAGGATGATGACTGAGCCTCTGCCTCAACTTCACCTTCCCTTGATATCCCACGTTTCTGAATTTCCTGAGCAACTACAAACCTATCCATTCCCAAGGTTGAGTAAGGTCAGTGAAAGCTCTCTGGAATGCAAAATTCACCAAATGCTGGAGGAACTCAGTAGGCCAGGCAGCATCTTTGGAAGAAAGTACAGTCGATGTTTGGGACCAAAACTTCGACTGTTTACTCTTTTCCATCGATGCTGCCTGACCTGCTGAGTTCCTCCGGCATTTTGTGTGTGTTGCTTTGGACTCCCAGCATCAGCACATTCTCTCTTGTTCGCAGAGTGCAAAATTACAAGGATTTACTCTGTTAGGGCAAGTTCTGGAATTAGGGTATATAACAATTAAATTCAGCAGCAGCTGTTCTTCAGACAAGAATGTGAATTGCAGATTAAATTTAAAAAGCTGTCCTGAACAATAGTTTTCCTGGGGCTGTGGTCACCAGTTGATTGAAAACCAGACAATGCCAACTAACATTCATTTTGGGTGTCTGGAGTGTGGGTGCAAAGAAGGTGGTGTATTAAAATTATATGCAATTCAAAGGAAGTATTGTAGACACATTGTAACTATAGAATTATCCAACTGTTGCCTTTGATCTTTAGCATATAAAGTGTAATGTAACATTGGGTCAAACAGGCCTCTTCCTCCTCGAGTGTCTCGTTTTGTTGAATAAAACACTTCTGTATCCAGTGACTTAGTTCATTTACTCTGCCTCAAATAATTGACCTCATTTCTTGAAACTGAGTCCAAAAGACAACCCAACCAAGAGAAACATCTTCGCAGCACCCACCCAGTTACATCCCTCCACAATTATGTATGATTCAACACGATCAACACTCACACTTTCCATCCTTCTAATCTCAGGCTCATCATTGTGTCACAAGATCATCATTCCAGAAATCAGTGGAGTTGTTCTTTTCTAATGCAAGTGTGCCCTTCCTTAGATCTCTCCAGAACAGAGCTGCTGAAGCGCTGGAAATGCAGGCGACAGGTTGTTTGGATCACAGGCCTCGACCCACCCCCACTGGCCTGCAATCACGATACCTTACCTGCATAAATTACACACAATCTGGAATAAAGGCCTCATAATTAATTATACGTGTCTGACTGTCACTTCATTTACTTAGTTAAGCTATGAATGAATTAAATATTTTGCTGAAACTCACCCCCTGCTCCCAGTGTGCCAGTGAGCCATTATCTCAAGGGCAGTCCTTTACTTCATTACTTTAAGCATCTTTCCCAGCCACCCGACTTCTGACCATTTCAGCTCTCTGATCTTGATCTTTCTCTCTTGGTTTAATTATCTACCGTCTACTCTCCTCAGCACTATTTTCCACTGTGCTAAACACTTATGATGTGAAGTGCTTGTCTTTGCTTTGCTGCTCTGCCGTCAGCATCATCCTGTTCAACAGGCTCTGTCACATCCCTGGCTTTCTTTACCTCTTTGTTCTTGGCCTCAGCTCATCAACCATCACTCCTCCAGCCCCACCTTCATCAACCATGCCATCTCCAGCCCTACCCCCGCCTTTAATCAACGATGACAACCCCCAGCCTCAACTTTATCAAATAATCCACTCTCAGCTATTGTTGTACTCCCAGCCTTCCTTTTCCAAAGCTCCATTAAAGGCACAAGCTATAATTAACATTTCATATATAAACATGCTACTCTGGGCGGACAGCAGGCTGTAACACCTCATATGGTTTTTTTCCAGAACTCTTTACAATGCTTGGTGTTTGCTTAGTGGAAAGTATGCAAGTTATTTAAAGAAGGTATTTTGAAGTGTGCTGCTATACTGGGGTCCTACTGCAATGTGATCTTTATCTCCAATTCTTCAGTGTGAATTCAGAAATAGTTTCCTAATCATCTCTCTGCTGAGCCTACACGGATTAATGGAATTTGGATTATGGAATCTTGTGAATGGTTAGTGGTGGGTCTCACCGCCCTGCAGTCGCTCAATACCAACCCTCATCCTACAAGAGCAACAAGCAATGAAACACCCACCTCCTGACAGCATCCTAAAACTGAAGCTCTGACGGTAGGAGGTGAAGTCCCAGGGTGAGCACGATGAAGACACACGAAAAAGCAGTTGCTGGAATCTGGCGCAACACAGCGGGTCAGGCAGCATCTATGGAGAGAAATGGACAGACCATATTTCGGGTCAAAATCCTTCTTGTCTGGAAGACTGTCTATCACCTCCAGCTTCTGATCCCTGTCCTCCCCCCACATGGATCTACCCTTCACTTACCTGATCTTTTTTCTTTTCTTTCTCTCTCTCTCCCTCCCTCTCTCCCACCCCCCCCCCCCCCGTTCAGTTCAAAATCTTCAGGTCAATAACCTTGATCTGAGGAATGGACTGTCTATTTTCCTCCACAGATGCTGCCTGACCCACTGAGTTCCTCCAGCTCCTTCGTTGATGAAGATGAATAGGGTTGGGTGAGGAATGGGGTAACTGAGAGCATGGGAGGGAAGGCGGAAATACAGTGAAGTGGGAGATCACAGAGTTGGTGGGGCTGGGGATGACAAGCAGATTTGGATATAATTATAGATGACGACAAAGATTTCAACCTTAGGTCAAGACCCCCAGTGTGCGTCAGTAGTGGGCCACAAAGCAGAATGTGATGTTGAATGTGTTAGTGATTTGGGTATTGTGGAATTTATGGAACGTGAATCTGCATTGAAATAACAGAACAGTGTGATCAAGAGGCAAAGTTAATTATCACCAGAGCAGCGGATAAGAGAGAGTCAGAGGTCAGACATTCAGACATTGATCAGCTTTGACATTCCGTCTGGATGCTAACTGGACTGGGTTGGTAAAAAGGGTTACGAGAAGTCGCGGAGATACAAAGCTGAGTATCAATAACGTGCACGTTCTGAGATCTGACTCCATGTTTCAAGAGTACTACTTAGGAGGAAGAAGGAGAGTGGGGGCTGATTATTTGATAAGCCCTGGAGACAGTCCTGTGGCTGAATTGAAGTAAAGCCAGTGTTGGAGACACATGAAAATAATTTTTTGGGATGTTATTTTCTTAAGCTCAACTGATTCTTCATCACAGTACTGCTATTCCATCAGCTTCAGCAGGTGGCACTAGGGTAACAGTGCTGGCTAATAAGTCCTATGACTCATTCCTCCCTTGAGAACAGATCAGGCTTTCTCGTTTGCTTTTCCCAATCACCACTTACTTCCCTGCACCTGCCTTCAGTTCTCCAAATTGAGCTTGTAAATTGTGGACTCACGTGAATCCTAACTTGGCAATTTGCAGTCTCTGCGCAGGGAAAAGAGGGTTAGGGTTATTCAATGTTATTTTTAAATGTTGCCCTCACACACAATAATTCCATCACCCATACAGAAGAGTGAAATTAATTGAATAACATTTACGTGGCTAACCTGTTAACCGGTCTTCAAATTCTTTTCAACTTCTCAGCTGTAGTAGCTTTATTTCTGTTGACCTTGTATCCCAGCAGACGTTGGTATGTCATCCATACCTGGATCTCTCAGAAATGCCATTTCCAATAGCTCCCTCACAGCGTTTTACGTAGGCTTTCTGGAATCGCCCCATGAGTGTCTTCTACGTTCCAAGTGTTGCTCTCCATGTCTGTACAATTGTAAGTTTACCACAAGCTTTTCCAGATCCTTGTCCATTCTTGGCCAATACACAAGGCCACACGTTGCTGCCCCTTGTTAACAATGATCAAATGCACTTGTTTTTTTCCACTTCCACCTGTCCTCATGGTGAAACCCAGTGTGGCTCCATTTCATGTGGCCCTGATTTGTAGAAAGCTTGTGATATTTACGATCCACAGAATTTACATTTTCATCCAAACACGGATTCAAATCAATCCAGCCACACACATTATACTCGCACATTTATTTCTGTACTGATTATTTTGATTGGGAACTCATCCTCAGTTGCTTCTAAATTTGCGTCAACATTTTCATACGGCAGTCACTGGATCTCAAGACTCAGTAGCATCAACATTTGGAACAAACCTGTTTAAAGAAAAAGCATCAACCTCTCCCTGCATGTGCAATTAAAAAAAAATCATGCAAACGGCAACAAGAAAGTCAAAACCCCCAAATGCAAAAAAAAACAAAATGTGCAAACAGCAGCGAGAAAAAATGAGAGAAAACACATAATATTAAACACAAAAATGGTAAGAGTCCAGGCATATTCAGTTTAGCTCAGTGTTCATTATCTGCAGGCTGCCCAGAAAAAGTACAATAAAGGAGCAACTAGAACCAGAGACACATCACAATCCACAAACCGTGAATAAACCTTGCTCCTGCACCATCCTCCGACAGCACCGAGGGGGGAGAGAGAGAGAGATCATTCGAATGCAAGAGAGAGGCCATCACATGCAGGCACTTTCCTCCAGCAGCAGCAAGTTTGAGGACGCTGGTAGATGGTGCTGAATATTTGCTCACCTTCTGAGCTCGCCGCAATCTTTTTAAATCTTCCTCGATGTTTTAATCGGCGAGGAATGGAGTTAATCACGTGCTCGATCTATAAGCTTCTTGGCCTCAAGGCTGCTAGCCTCCCAGAACCTCCTTGGAGACAGCAAAGCACCAGATCGCTTAATCAGCCCAATAACACACCATCACAATATATAAACCTTTCTGTATTCCTATTGCCAGCACCACTAAAGGACCTAGTTCACAAAGTTGAGAAGGACATAGCTGCCAGTCCAGGTCTGTGGTGGGTAATGTATGAACCTGTGGCATATGCATCTGCCAAGGACAGCACTGACCACTGCACAGTCCTGTAGGAAACAAAGTCTGGTTTTCACAGTGAACATATCCTCCTTAACTGGAATCACAGGAAATGGGATAAGCTCAGAACCGACGTAGCAGCTCAAAACCGGACATCTGTGAAGAACCATGGACCATCAGGTTCTGCGGAAACATATACTACCACATTCTGTAAGTTCACCGCTCATATATCCCCTCAATTCACCATCATCATCAAGCCAGCAGATCCAGTCTGGCTCAGATGAGTGTGCTGGGAGCAGCACCAAGCATTCCTAAATAAACCGAGGTACCAGTCAAAAAACTCTGTGATAAAGGATTATATACATGCTGAATATGATAAACAGCATGCAATAGATGAAGCTAACCAATCTCACAATAGGCTGAAGTTCTGCAGGGATAAGATGAATGATGGTGGACAATTAAAAGCTAAAGGCACAGAACATCCCATCCTAAACAATGGCCAAGTTCCAAAGACGAGGCTGAAGTATTCACAACTGTGTTCAGCTAGAAGTGCAGAATAAACGATCTCAGGCTGGAGGAGTAATGCCTCATATTCTGCCTGGTTTGCCTCCAACCTGATGATGTGAACATCAATTTCCCTAACTTGTGATCATTTCTCCACCCTTCCCTTTTCCATTCCCTACTCCAGCCCCCCCCCCCTTACCTCTTCTCCTCACCTCTTTCTGGTGCCTCTCCTCCTTCCCTTTCTCCCATGGTCCATTCTCCTCTATATGATTCCTTCTTCTTCAGCCCTTTAACTTTTCTACCTATCACTTCCCAGCTTCTCACTTCATTTTCCTCCCCCATCCACCTACCAGCTTCTATTCCTTCCCCCTTCCATTCCAATCCTGATGAAGGGTCTTGGTGTGAAATGTCAACCTGTTGAGTTCCTCCAGTATTTTGTGTGGATTTCCAGCATTGCAGAATCTGTAATCTTGGCTTCCCCCTGAGAGCCTCACCATCACAGATGTTAATCTTTAGCTGTCTGATTAACTCCACTTTATATCAAGACTAAGAGGCGCTGAATATAGTAAAGGCCCATAAAGATTCCCAGCTGTGGTCTTGAAATCTTGTACACCCTAAGCAGCTGCACCTCCGGTCACATTGTCAGATTACACTGTCAGGTAGAGGCAATACAGTTGTAGCTGCTCCAGCACATTTAGAAATATATTGGCATTTACTTGCCTATGTAGAAAATTGTACAAACTCATTCCAGTGAATTACCACCAAAATCACTCTACTTCCAATCCTCAAGGTAATGGCAGCTGTCATGGGCAGTGCTGTTAAGAAGCATTTACTCGTCTATGGATGCGATCCCAACAGCCTTCAAGTCTGACACCACACGCAACGTGCAGCTTGGCGACCGTTTGCTATCTACTTTACCCCCATTCTCTGATCCCCGTGTTCAGTCTTCCATCGCATTCTGTTTTCTTTTTACCACCTCAATCTAATTATGTATGGGATGATCCGTCTGGATGGCATGTAAAACAAAAGCTTTTCACAGAATCAAGGTACATGTGACAGCAATAAACCAATAGCAGTCTCTGCCCTGTGCCCATTGCCAAGTCTATCGTCTCTACCCTGTTAGCCTCTACTCTCTACCAAGTCCAGTTCGTCGGCTGCTCTAAGGCCAGTTTCTGCTCCATGCCCACTCTCTGTTGTGCATCCACTCTGCTCCTTAGCTCCGCCCTAAGCCAGTTTTTCCTTTGTGATTCGTATCCAGCATTGACCTCCAGCCTAGTTTTTGCTCCTTGGCCTGGGTCCAGTGTAGTGACTGGTTTCCCCTGGCTGCCGGTGATTGGAAACTTTCCCTGGTGGTATGTGCTTATTATCTGGTACTCTGCCGTGCAGCCATCTGGCCTGAGTGGAACTGCTTGGTAAGTAAGCTGAGGGAAGCAATAGGCAGATGACAGAAGTCTCTCCGCTCAATGGTCTCGCTGCTCTGATGGCAAGCCCCAGTCACGAGCTTTGACTGTACTCTGATGGTGTCCAGAAATGAACCAGTCACCAGGACTGACTGAACACTGATATATTCCTCTAACGTACTCCTTTATAGGATTCAGTCTGATTACAGAAGCTTGTGTGAGCAATACTAATAAAATGAAAGCACAACAAAGCTTCCATGAAATCTGTTCTGTTGTTGCAAGATGCTGATTTATCAAGAGCTTTTCATTTACCTGAGCTTCCGTCCATTTGTGCCAATTACAAGCCCAACTGCCCATCAGCATCCATTAGTGAACAGAGAGCAATCCACAGCGGAAACAGCACACGTAACCCCCTCCATTCATCACCAATAACTTGTTCATAAACATTGTTAGGCCTGCACGCTGTTCCTTATATTCAGTTACAGGTAAGTATTTTCAGTGCACTTTTAAATAACCTTAGCATCAAAATTATTTTCCTTTTGTGTATTGGTTTATTGTTGCTTATTGTTGTCATCCTGCAGTCTTCCCATCAGCATGTCACTGACACTTGAGGTACAATAATTCTTTTTGCATCTTAATCAATGGATGAATAAGACCTCACAAGACCCATTACAAGAAGATTATCTCCATTCTATTTCCAGTATCACTGAAGCATTCAAAGTTATGATTCAAACCTATGCTCCATTCCTCATGTTCAGACTCTTAACTCTGCCTCATGCATATTGGTAATTAAATTAATATTGTTACGTGTACCGAGATACAGTGAAAAGTTTTGTTTTGCACGACAGCCAACCATATCTTTCCATATAGTACACACAAAATGCTGGTGGAACACAGCAGGCCAGGCAGCATCTATAAGGAGAAGCACTGTCAACGTTTCGGGCTGAGACCCTTCGTCATATCTTTCCATACACAGGTACACCGAGATAGTACAAAAGGAAAATAGTAACAAAATGTTGGATATACAGTTACAGAGGAAGTAGACAAATAAGGTGAAAGGACCATGACATGGCAGACTATGGGATCAAGAGCCATTCCCTCTTGTTGTGACATGAACAAGGTCACTGGAGAGACACTGAAGCCAGTGGATATCGAAGTACTTATGTAGAGAAAACAAGCAGCAGGCATCATATTGAGACACTCTTGGAAGAAGAGGCCTGTTCGACCCAATATTATATGACAAAGGTAACAGCGGGACAATTCTATAGTTACAATGTATTTACAATGCTTCCTTGGAATTGCATATAGTTTTCAAACACCCTCTTCGCACCCACACTCCAGACACCCAAAATGAATGTTAATCCCCACCGAGTCTATAAACTGCATTCATGCATATGCAGGCATCTGAGGTCTAAGTGGAGTGTTTCTTTGTTTGTGAGTGACCCAACGTGCAGCTTCACGAAGCCCACTGTTTTGAGTTGCATTTTAAATTCATTCTATAGTCCATATTCAAATCTGAAGACTGGTTGCTGTTGAAATTAGTTTTTACTATTAGTATTTTATTAGTATTTTAAACCCTAACCCTTTATTAGTATTTAATTAATATTAACTCCAGAATACGCTCCAACACTTATCATGGTGGTTGTCCACCATGTCCAACGATGACAGGAAACTGGTGCGGGAGAGTTTTTAAAGTGGAAAAGCCGTTGCACTGGGGAAGTTCACTCTTTCAACCTCAGAAGTCCAGGTCCTGTGGTACAAACATCACAAATTGGCTTCTTTCCTGGTTGCAGTGGATGACCAGGATGTCTTCTGTGCCTTCACTCTATAGAGAGTGGTGTAGTACCGCCTTCCTAGCAGTTGGTTCTCACTGCAGAGCTCATCCACCCAGCTGAGTTTACATGCTAGGGCAGGGATGTCCTTATCTCACTGGGGTATGAGGCCTGCGGGCTACCCTCACCTGTTGAAGTGGTGTACCAGGATGTGGCCGCTGTCACATGCAAACAGCTACTTGGAGCCACAGCTGAGAGCTGAGTGTCCGGTGGGGACCAAAGATGAGTGAGCTGCCCCAGAATGGACACGACAAGCCCCTTCACCAGAGGTGAACCCATACACCCCACTCTTATCATACAAGAGTCTTATAACAGCAGGATAGAAGCTGTTCTTGAGTATGCTGGCATGTGTTCTTAAGCTTTTGTATCATTTGACCAATGGAAGTGGGAAGAAGGGAAAACAGCCACAGTGAGTGAGGATTTTGCTTTTCTAGGACAATGGGAAGTGTAGATGGCTGGTTCTGCTGATGAACTGCGCTGCATTCACAACTCACTGCAATTTTTTGGGATCTTCGGCACAGCAGTTGCTATATCAAGCTGTGATGCAGCCTCTTTTCTCTCTCTCTATCTGCCACGCCTAGTTTATGCTATATGTCCAATGGGAATAGCTCCAATACAGCAGCTCAACGCATTGACCAGAGAAAAAGCATAAAAGCATGTTGAAATACTGACCTCAAGGCCAGCGCTAAGCTCACAATCAGTGATCACAGCACTCTTGCTTCAGAAACGTGCATAGCCTTCTGTCCTGAGGGGCAAGTACCAACACCTAGGCTTGATTAGTGACCCAATGTCAACCTTTTCTCCCAGGCCAACATCCTCAGCATCTCATGGTACTCAACTAGCCCCAGTGAGTGGACTACATATCCAATCCTAGACTCCCAAAGCAGGCACTCTGAGGAAGAGATTTCAGAGGGTAGAGGAAATGTGCCAAGGATTTTCTCATAGCCTCAATGAAATAAATGCAACACCTGCTCCAACTCATATACACCCCTAACTTGGGATGGCTTAATGTGGAAAATGAGGGTCTGCGAATGTATGAACAGTGAAAACAACAACTCCATTCCAGACAAACCATCCACCATCCCATCAACGATCACCTATCCCTCTCGTGGATCCTTCAACCACTTCAGAACCCACAGAGCAGAAGCACATTACCCTTGACCCCAAGTGGGAAGGAGAAGAATGAGAACAAGAATGAGGAAAAATAAAGCAAATGGAATTATCAGCAAGTGAATATAAGGGCCATTTGTGAAGTTTCAAAGGAATTGGAGCAAAATATGCAAATAGATAAAACAACAGTGGATGAAAATCTGTACTAAAGCTGCAAATTGCTTTTTTAAATTTTTTTTTTAAACACACAGGAGAAATTCAGTACATGACACAAAAATAGTCCCACATGAATCTGAAAATTCCAGTGCTCAAAAAACAAAAATTGCAGATGCTGTAACTCTGAAATAAAAACAGGAAATGTTCAAAGCTCAAAGTAAGTTTATTATCAACGTACATATATGTCACTATATACAACCTAGAGATTCATTTTCCTGCAGGGATATTCAGCAAATCTATAGAATAGTAATTATAACAGGATCAATGAAAGATCAATCAGAGTGCAGAAGACAACAAACTGTGCAAATGCAAATATAAATAAATACCAATAAATAACGTGAACATGAGATAATAAGATAAAGAGTCCTTAAAATGATATCATTGGTTGTGGGAACATCTCAGTGTAGTTATCTTCTTTTGTTCAAGAGCCTGATGGTTGTGCTCAGCAGATCAGGCAACATTTGTGGACAGAAAAGCAGAAGTTACATTTTAGATCAACAACCTTCCATCAACATTGAGAAAGGTGATGACATGTTTTAAGCTTTCGGAGGAGGAGAGGTGGACAGGACTAAAGGAGGGTTTGCCTTGGGGCGGACCCTGAGTGAAACTGAGTAATACATATGGTATCACACTTGCTGGGAGAGGGTGGCAAAGGCTTATTAATCACAGCCACTCTGCACAGCAGTAATACAAATATAGGGAGATAAATGAGAACAGATTGCTGGAAGTGTGAGATATAGAACATTGCAGAAAACTTGAAAAGAGAAAGCTGGAACTACCCAGCAGGTCAAGCAGCATCTGCGGAGAGTGAAAACCTAGGAACATGGCATCAAATGATGAAACATTAACCGCTTTCCAACATTTGGAGTATTTCTTACTATTTCCATTTAATTTTGTACAAGAGTAGTATCTGGTCCTGGGGGCATTTCAGTGATAACATTTGAGTGCTGAGATTGGAAAACATCAGCCTTCAGGACACATGATTGAGTGGAAGTATATAGTGGTCTAAAGAAGGTAGATCATGCACACTACTTCAACCAAACAAGGGAATCAAACTTGGAAAAGCCAATGGTTAGGACAGATAGGAGGCTATTATAAGTTGTTGGATGCTATAATGAGGAGGTGGACAAGACAATAACCTTTGTTAATTTTTTTTTCCCTACCAGTGACATTGAGGTCAATTAGATGCATTACCCATCAATCCTTGCAATAAGAACAGATCAGAACATAGGTATTAACAGCAGAGTGGGCTTCTGGAGTAGTGGTCTCTGAAGTGGAGCTCCAGGGTGGGGTCGAGGTACTCTCTGAAAGAGGAATATAAAGGAGTGAAGCACACCTTTGGGAGCAGTAACACTCTGGGAGTGCAGTAGAGGTGGAAAGGTTGGGGATGTGATGGGGAATGCTCAACTGTTCTCTATCCACGCTGTTACAGGCAATTTTTCAAGCTTTCTCCTATGGTCCACACTCTTCTCTTATTAGATTCCTTCATCTTCAGCCTTTTACCTTTCCCACCCACCTAGCAACTCCAACTACCTGTATTTTCCCCTTCCCCCCCCCCCCCCCACTACTCTGGCCTCTTACCTATTTCCCTCACCTGTCTATCACCTCCACCGGGGTGCCCCTCATTCTTCCCTCTCCCCCATGGTCCACTCTCCTCTCCTATCAGATTCCCTCATTTTCAGCTCCTTACCTTCCCACCCACCTGGCTTCACCTCATCACCTTCCACCTATTCTTCTTCATCTCCCATCTTTTTATTCTGGCGTCATTCCATTCCCTCTCAGTCTCTATGAGGTGTCTTCTCCCAAAATGTTGACTGCTTGTTCATTTCTTTCTATAGATGCTGCTTGACCTGCTGAGTTCCTCCAGCATTATGTCTGTGTTGCTTGGATTTCCAGCATCTGCAGAATCTCTGGTGTTTTAGAGCTTTAGTTCTTTATTCCACCAGATTTTTGTCAGTACAGTGCATAAAGAAGGATCACAGTCTGAGCAGACACCCTCTGAGGATTTTGTTGCAGATATTAAATGGGATTTCAATCGATTTCCCTGGAAGTTAAAAAACCCTTTAAAAATGAAAACAAGAACATATTAAACACAAGACACATGATCTGGCTTTGAAATAAACATTTGAGTCAGAACTCCAGAAATAACCAACTGCACTCAGTGCAGTAAGTTGCATTTAAAGGGAAAAGCCAACACTCAATTCAACCATCAAGTTCCTGAACCCACCTCCACAATCCTAATCCTTCCTCAGCATTAAAACGCCCTGGACCACCTCTTCAAATTTCAAAGGAAATTTAGTATCAAAGTACATATATGTCACCATATTTGTGATCTTATTGAATAGCGGAGAAGGCTCGACAGGTCAGATGGCCGACTCCTGCCCCTATTTCTTGTGTTCTTATGTTCTTAATGGAATCAATGAAAGACCACACCAATTTGGGTGCTCAACCAATGTGCAAAAGACAACAGTGCAAATGCAAAAAGAAAAATAATACATAAACATAAATATCAAGACCACCAGATGAAGGATTCTTGAAAGTCTTGCACTATCATGCATTTGCCTTCAATTGAGCTTCTTTGTACTAAATGTCTTGTTTTGCACACTTTCTCTTCACTATCATGTCTGAATTTGTGTTCTGCATGTTGAATACCCATACATGTAATGCAGGTTTCATAAAGCTCTCTCACACCTCTCGGTCCTCAGAAGGCTAAAGAAATGCAGCATGTCCCCATCGACCAACCCTTACTAATGCTATTGACGTACCATAGAAAGCATTCTGTCTAGATGCATAATGGCCTGGTATGGCAACTGCTCAGCATGCAATCACAAGAAAATGGCAGAGTTACAGGTAACAGCCTCCCCTCTATGGAGACTTTTACAATCCTGTTGTATGATTAGATAGACCCTTAACCTCAAAATCTACCTCAGCATGAGCTTCTGCTTTTTTGTTTACCTGCACTGCACATTCTCACTAACTTTTACACTTCATTCTCCATTGTTATTGTTTTACCTTATTGCAACTGAAGGCAGTGTAGTGACTTAATCCATATTAACGTTATGCAGAACATTGTATCTTGATACATGTGACAATAACAAACCAATACCATACTTGTGCATAATAAACTCAACTTGTTAACGTACTGTTCCTCCCTGGCAAGGCAGCAGCACAGAAGGCAAACCATGAGGTGCTAGCCATGGCTGTGAATCAAATACTTCTGTAGGGAGAGCTTCTGATAGCCAGCAGTTATTTGAGTGGACTAAGTGTTAGGCTCTCCTCATACAGAATAGTTTTTTAAAAAAACTGTTAATCAACTTGCTTCAGTAGATTTCTTAGGAACAGAACTAGGCTGAGGGTTTGAGTTTTCACTGGGTCGGGAATAATGCCCAGTTCAGAAAAACTTGGAAAAGTACCAAGAGTTAGTTAGTTCCCTGAAGTAAAATCCTTCCTCCTTAGGCAAGACCTGGTGATTCTCTCATTGGAAAATTTGAACATATTGAGTGGCTATTGAGTGAAGACAATACTGGGGTAAATTCATGGCATCCACATCAAAGCATCCATCAACAAGAACAGTCTGGGTCTACATAGAAAGACTTGCCACTTGGGCAACCAGCCATTAAAAACTCTAAATGCAGTGTTCTATTTATTTATGAGGTGTGGATTTCATTGATAAGGCCAGAATTTTGAGCTCCTACCAAATCGCTCTGAGAAGAGGATGTTGAACAATCTTCGAGTCACACCATTCTGTAACAGTGAGGATACTTACAGGGTACTCCCGAGCAGCAAAGTCCAGGATTTTGTTTGGGTCACAATGAAGGAACTGCAGTGCACTGGCAAGTCAATTTGACCTGCAACTTGGAGTGCTCTTGCCATTCGTGGGTCCTGCTGTGCCCTTCATATATGACAGAGACTGTGGGTTTTTGTTAGATTCAGAGCACAAATAGCATGGATACAGATCCTTCAGTCTAATCAGTTCATGTTGACCATGGTGTCCACCCAACTAATCTCAATTTCATGCAATCGGTCCATACCTCTCGAAACTTCACCCCTCCACGTACCTTTCCAAGTGCCTCTTAAATGATACTATTGTACATTCTTCAGCCACTTCCTCTGACTCATTCCATATATTCACCACTGTGTTAAAAAAATACCCCTCAGCTCCGTGTTAAATTTTCCTTTCTCACCCTAATCCTATGCATCCTGGAGGCAAGACTGCCACCATCTCTGCCTCTCATAACTTTAAGGACTTTTATAAAGTTGCTCCTCATTTCCTGCATTCTGAGGAAAAAAGAACTTATCTGGGCAACGTCTCCCTATAACTCAGGTCTAGTTCTGGTTACATCTTGGACGTATTGGTTCTTTTGCTTTGCTGTAAGTACAGCCCAATAGAAAATATCCTTTTCACTTTTCTCATATACCTTGTAGATGATGGAACGGTTCTGGGGAGTCAAGTGGCATTGCTGATGCACTCTGGTAGCCGCGTGATGTATGACTGGTGAATAGTGAGCTCCTGTATTCAGTCTGGGCAATTTAGCAAAGATGCCTGCCAAGATATGATCACTTTGTGCTCAGGACTAATTCGTTGTGGGGACATCCAGTAGACTGTATTGGGATGAACAGAATTAATCTGGTGAGGGTGGGAGTCAAAGCTTGAATATGGATAAAAAAAAATCTAATTAGTGCAGAACTCTTCAAAACAAATTCATTTCTAAACCCGGAGATATTCGCAAATGCTCTCCATTTCCCTGAATCATTCAAATATTTGAATTTTTAACTTCATAATCAATAAAACTCAGACAACATTAATTCTTAAAACCTCATGAGTATTGTGACAAGTTCAATTCAAGACTTTCCTCTATGGCTAACTTGTTCCTGCAATGCTATGAAAAAGAAAACAAGAACAGTATATTCACATGGAGATTACACTGTTTCAGTACTATACAACTAAACTAATGAAGCACTTTTAGTTGATATTATAACCAAGCCACACAATTAGAGTCTTTAGTAATGACTTCTTGTAGTCCATCAGCAAGGAATGGAACCGTTGTCAGTATGTAACAGTTTGTGTTTTACAGCAGCTACAGTCTGGGCAACTTTCATGGTGAAACTAGTTCCTGCAGTTATTTGGAAACCATATGCACATAGATTGTGTGTGGCAGCTTACTATGATAATACCTAGATAATCTACTTTCAGACACAGGTCAAGGAACAAACATTAAGACACTTGTGATAACTGCAATGCTGTACACATATTCCAGTATAATTTACCTAAGGTAGTAGATGGAGCCTCAGCTTAAAATGTGATTCAAAAAAAAGCATCCCTGACAAAGTAGTGCTCCCTCAGTATTGTACTAATGTCGATCTACACTTTTGTGCTCAGTTTTCAAAGTGGAACTTGAACCTAGAACATTCTTTTAATAAGCCACAGTGGGAGTTGTATGACCAACCCTGCCAAGCACTTAGCTGGGAAAAGTGAAATGTAGTTTTTCTCTGAACTCTAAAGGACATTTATTTAAAGCAGCTTTCTTGAATATATAAAACTTGGCAGTGAAAATATCTGAACATTTATAGAGTCAACTCAAATTCTAGTTTATATACAAAGCTTAGCAGGTGACCGGGGTGGGGGTGGGGGGGAGAATTATTTTGGTTTAAAAATGTGAACTTCTTTTGTCAATTGTGTCTTATCAATAAACCCAACTTTACTATGGGTGAATTTTTTTTTTAAAGCTGCAGATGCTGGAAATCTGAAATTAAAACTGAAAGTGCTAGAAACATTCAGCAGGTCAGGCAGCAACTGTGGAAAGAGAAACAGGTAACATTTCAGAAGTTCTAATGAAGGGTTTGAGACCCAAAATGTTAACTGTTTCTGCTTACATAGATGCTTGGTAATTGGGCTCTTATTGTCACAGGCACATAAATACAGAGAAGGGCTTTTGTTTGCATGTCATCCAGATCACTCACTGAGGTGATACAAATGAAAAACAATAATAGAATACACAATAGTTTTACAAGTACAGAGAAAGAGCTATGCAGGTAATCAAATAAGTTCCATGAGCCACAACAAGTTCATTTTTATTGTACAAGAGGTCTGTTCAAGAGACTGATGGTGCATTCTCCTAAGATTTTGTACCTTCTCTCTAATGGAACGTAGAGAAGAAGAGGGAATGACTGGGGTGGGTTGGAACCTTGTTTATGTTAGTTGCTTTCCCCGAGGCAGTGGTAAGTGTAGATAGAGTAGGGGAGGCTGGTTTGCATGATAGACTAGGCCAGGGGTCGGCAACGTTTACCACTAAAAGAGCCAATATGGACCCATTTCCCACAGAAAAGAAAACACTGGGAGCCACAAAATGAAATAACACTGCATACAACGGGTTTTTTTTGCCTTTATGCTATGTATAAACAAACTATAATGTGTTGCATTTTTGAAATTGATGAACTCCTGCAGAGAAAACGAAATTACATTTCTGCATGCAACAAAAACATTTTGAACTCCGAAAAAAAGACGTTGGGTTGAAGGTTACTACATAGGTAGCCTACCTTGGATCGAAGAATTAAAAGAAAGCGCGCACTGGCGGGTGTCAGGCATTGGCAGTTGTGATGTATATTAATAGCGATAAAAAACACGTTGTAGCGGTGTAGCGCTACACGCAGCGCTAAAATAAAGACTGCAGTCAAAGGTAACTTTATTCGAACTAAACAGCCTTGCTTTAAAGCCTCCCTCAACCCGTCCCCATGGGCGCGGATGCTCCAAAAGACACGTACTCACAAACCCCCGTAGGCTATCTCCCTTAGTCGGAACGGTGGCTAATTGTTCGGATGTGCCAGGAAACGGTGTCTCCGCAAAGTACAAGATCACCATAATCTTCAAATTTCGAATTACATTTCAAAAGCTAACAAACCACGGGGAGCCGCATCACAGAGATCAAAGAGCCGCATGTGGCTCTGGAGCCGCAGGTTGCCAACCTCTGGACTAGGCTGTGTTCACAGCTCTCTGTAATTGTTGTCTGACTTGATGAATGTTTCTAGTATCTTATTCCATTTGCTGGTTGCTCCTCCATCGGTTCACCATGTTGTGATCTGAGTAACTAGTGCTGGATTACAAAGAGACAAAAGATATTACAGTATTAATGTCCAGTGCACTGAGATAGGAAGACAGAATCTACCTTTATGTAGAACTGCTCTTTAGTATTCAATGGCTTCTGCCATTTCTGAGAATTTGCATGCAATTACAACACCCTCCTGTTGTTGAATAGGCTGTAGGTAAACAGTGATACACAAAGCTGAGTAAGGTATCGGATGACAACATCAGAGAAAGAGCAGAGAATTACAAACAAGAGAAAATCTGCAGATGCTGGAAATCCAAAGCAACACACACAAACTGTTGGGGGAATTCAGCAGGCCAGGCAGCATCTATGGAAAGGAATAAGCAGTCAACATTTCAGGCAGAGACCCTTCTTCAGGATTGGAAAAAAAAGATGGGAAGTCAGAGTAAGAAGGTGGGGGAAGGGAGGAGGAAGTACAAAGCGGTAGGCAATAGGTGAAACTGGGAGGGAGAACGGGTGAAGTAAAGAGCTGGGGAGTTGATTGGTGAAAAAGATACAGGGCTGGCGGAGGGAGAATCTGATAGGAGAGGACAGAAGGGAAGAGAATTAATGACTACATTTTGTAATTCTGGCTGAAATTCTGTTTCTGGAAAAATCCCTCTTCCAGAAAGCAACCCTGTGATATATTTTTTTTTAAAAACAGAAATATTAAATCTCAGTTACAAGCTTGCCATAAGACATTTGACTTATTTGCTGGGACTGGGTAGGATCACTATGTATTCAGAAGGGCATCCTGAGACAGCAAGTATTTTAATACCAGGTCCCTTATATAACTGGATATCAAAACTTGGATATGCACTCACCAGGCACAGAATCAGGTTTAATATCACCAGCATATATCACGAAGTTTGTTGTTTTGTGGCAGCAGTACAGTGCAGGTGTACAATTACAAGTTACAATAAAATAAATTGTGCAAAAAGGAATATTGAGGTAGTGTTCCATGAACCATTCTGAAATACACACGTTCACACACACATACAAGTTCAAAGTAAAATTTATTTTCAGATAGAAACAGTTGATAGGTGAGAGGATAGATAGATAGATAATAGATTGATAGATGAAAATACACACACACACACACACACAGAGCAAAACTATAGAACATGATTTACAGATTTTAACTGTGTGCTTGCCTGCTGATACAGAGATATGGACACATTGTTGAACATCAAACAGAAGTGTGTTTGTTACTATAGTTTGAATATTTGAATGTCTCGGCTTTGAAGGACTCAGGAGGAGTATGCAGGGCAACCTTACAAAATCCCCCTATGGCCAAGCTCATGGCAGGATATTCTTCATCAGGCATAGAAGAAAGATGTTGGGTTTGTACCTATTCCAAATGTGATTAACTATTGGCTGTGTTATTTCCTCAAACTCCCTCTCATCACCCGGCACTAACAGAGAGATGACACATTAAACGAGCATGGATGTTTCTCTGAATGGCAACATTGCTTGGCAGGAAGTGGGCTCTGACCAGATGGGAGGCAAGAAATGTGGCTGACTAGTGCGCTGTGGATTCTAAAGGCTGCAGGGAATGACATGGTTAATACGTTCTCACAGGGCCAATGAGACTGCTGCCACTGTGGAGAAGTACTGACAATCGCCTAATTATTGCTCCCTCACTCAGGGAATCTTTGAATTGAGAAGAGATATAAAATAAAACAGAAATGTAAACAAAGCATAGAACAAAACTGAATATTAAGCCCTCCTGAAAGGCATGGAACTGAACTGCAGGCTTAATTTACAGGGAATGTTGGTATTAATGTCTTTAGAAAGAAATGTTTGAGGGAGCAGTATATGGGCATCTCAATACTAAACTACTTTCAACACCTTAGCCCTGCATATAAAGTTTATTTCTCAGAGAGACCTGCAGTGGAGAGGGTTCTTACAAATTTATTTTGTTGAAACCAAGTGTTAACCGGTTTTACCATGAGCAGAAGGTGGTGCTTTCCTGACACACTGCAACATGACAGGAAGGCGGTTTTTTTTCTCCATAGCGCCAGGCAGACTGAGTTTCATCGTAGCTAAACAACCTTTAAATATTTAATGACAGATCTTCCATCTCTCGCAGTTCCCAACACTGAACTGTTCCATCACTTACAGAGCTGGAACTGATCAAACATTAAAGGATCATTGGTTCCAAGGATGGAATTGTAAGTACAACACTCCAGCCATCAGCTCAAGCTGCTCTTAGCCATGTTCTGTTCATCATGGACTAACAATTATATATTATTTCCATCCTTGCCATTTCTTTATAGTGTTACTGCTGTCCTTTGAACGTCCCTCTAATCTGTTTGCTTTACCTGCTGTACTCTCAAGTGTACATCCACATGTGCAGATTTACTTCATGGCTTCCACACTCACCGGCCCAACCTAAACTCATTTAATGCACTGTACTCAGTAACCTGAACATTTATACATTTCACACTAATCACAGCAGCTGCGTCTCAGTTAGACAATGCTGGAGTCAAGACCCTATTTAGAATTAACTGTTTGTCAACTGGAACCAATAGTTTCATTTTATCCCCTGTTTCGACTCTGGTGTCAGCAAGTCACTGTAGCTAGTTTCAAGTTCAGTTTATTGTATTCAACTGTTCCGGACCAAGGTGTACAACACAGTTCACATAACTCACACACAACACGTAAAATAATATTACCACAAATAAATTAACAAATAATAAGGTGCATTTACGACTCAGGTTAAAAAGTAAGCAGTATACTGGCACTTCATACATGATGAGACCTGGGTGGTAGCAGGGAGTTCAGTAGTCTTATGGGCCAGAGGAAGACATCCTAATAATTCTCATCTTAAATGGTATCTTCTATCTGAAGGTAGAGTGTCGAAGATACTGTTTGAACACCTTCTGTTTCTAAACTCAGCCCATTATTGCAGCAAGCCTGGGACATGTAAACGGAATCTGTTCACTGCTTATTCTCAGTCTGCACACAGCCTGTTTTATTGAAGCCTCGAGTGTTTATTACAAACTTGCCTGGAAATTAACATGGCTTTGAGACTGGAATAATCATTACAGTGTACCCAACACTTCACTTTCACTACAATATTCTCCCTATAGACCAACTTGCTGCTAAAGTACAAATTCAGCCTTCTACTATCGCCTTAATGGAACAATTATTTTCGTGCGATGCCAGAAAAGTAGGTGTTAATGGACTGTCAAGAGCTATGGGAGGGAAATGAAACATCTATTCTCACCTGACATCCACAGCTACTCACTTTACAAGGATCACTGGGTATTGAGATAGAACGGAAACCAGACGAGATGTTCTCTTCCGAAGCACAGATGCAGCAAGAACAATTATTGCTCAAAGAGGACTGCCCATGGGTCTTTCTTGAACATCTTCCTTTGCAGAATTGGAGCAGTAACTTTGCAAGACTGGAGATCTGTAGTCAGTCTGGCCACTAAACTAAAGTGATCTAACATCAGATCCAAAATATCATTACCAATGTTTTAAAGAGCAGAACAATTCTTATGCAGAATCATATTTATTCTTCAACCAACATCAATAAACCAGGTTTTGAGGTCATTATCACATATCCATTTCCAGGGAAGGGTGGGGGGGGGATGCCACTATTTACCACAGCACAATAACAACTACACTTCAAACAAGTTAATTGATTGTAAATCCCTTTGAGACATCCGAAAATAACAAGATGTGCAACATTATTGTTTTAGTCTGATTAACAAAATAGTTGATATTTTCATTCGGCATCATTGTGATTTTCATTCTTGCCATCTCAAATAATCTGCTCTCTCAGGCAATTCAAAGGACTTGAGATAACTTTCACACTTTCTAGTTCTACGAACAAAGAGGTTAAAATGGGATCCAAAGACTTTGAAATATGCAGAGTCAGGGCGTCTTGAAAGCACTGAGCAGGGAAAGAGGCATTTTGGTTCAGTAACTCCATGCAAATGATCAAGCACCAATTTACATTAATCCCACACCAATTCCATTTTGTCCCTCTACACATTCCTCTCAACTGCACAGATTCCACCAATTGCTTACACAATAACCGTGATGTATAATGACCAATTAACCTATCAACTTGCCTGTCTTTGGGATGTGGAATGAAACCAAAGCACATGGAGGAAACACACAGTCTTTGGAAGAACATACAGACTCCATATAGGTGGCTCCAGAGGTCAGGACTGAACCTGGGTCACTTGTGTGGTCAGGCAGCAGATCCACTGGCTGCACCACTAGTGATGTTTGAAGGCCAGGTACATAGATAGCAATCCTTCTGAGTCAGGTTTATTATCACTGATATATGTCATGAAATTTTTTGTTTTGTGGCAGCAGTACAGTGCAATAAACAAATACTTACGACAGGTCAGAATCAGAATCAGGTTTATTATCACCAGCATGTGTTGTGAAATTTGGTAACTTAGTAGCAGAAGTTCAATGCAATACATAAAATAGAAGATAAAAACAAAATAAAATATAAATAAATAAACATACAAACAGAAATAATAAGAATATAAGAAATAGGAGCAGGAGTAGGCCATCCGGCCCATCAAGCCTGCCCCACCATTCAACAAGATCATGGCTGAACTGTCCGTAAACTCAGCTCCATCTAAATGCCTTTTCCCCATAACCCTTAATTCCCCTACTATGTAAAAATATATCTAACTGTATCTTAAATATATTTAGTGAAGAAGCCTCAACTGCTTCCCTGGGCAGAGAATTCCACAGATTCACCACTCTCTGGGAAAAACAGTTTCTCCTCATCTCCATCTTAAATCTTCTCCCCTGAATCTTGAGGCAATGTCCCCTAGTTTTAGTCTCACCTACCAATGAAAACAACTTTTCTACTTCTATCTTATCCATCTCTTTCAAAATTTTGTATGTTTCTATAAGATCCCCTCTCATTCTTCTGAATTCCAGAGAGTATAGTCCCAGGCGACTCAATCTCTCCTCACATTTTTGATAATATATATTTAAAAAAGTGAGGTAGTGTCCAAGGGTTCAATGTCCATTTCAGAATCGGATGGCAGAAGGGAAGAAGCTGCTCCTGAATCGCTGAGTGTGTGCCTTCAGGCTTCTGTACCTCCTACCTGATGGTAACAGTGAGAAAAGTGCATGCCCTGGGTGCCAGGGGTGCTAATAATGGATGCTGCCTTTCTGAGACACCGCTCTTTGAAGATATCCTGGGTATTTTGTAGGCTAGTACCCAAGATGGAGGCGACTAAAATAAAAATTATTTTAGAAATAAATAAATGGTGCAAAGTGAGTCCAGAACAAAGAAGATTAAAGCAAATGCAATGTTAGCAAAGGAAGGCAAATGTAATGTTAGCATTCATTTCAAGAGGACTAAAATATAGAAGCAAGGATATAATGTTGAGATTTTATAAAGCACTGGTGAGGCCTCACTTGGAGTATTGTGAGTAGGCTTGGGCCCCTTATCTTAGCAAGGACGTGCTGAAACTGGAGAGGGTTCAAAGGAGGTTCAGGAAAATGATTCCAGCATTGAACAGCTTGTCGTATGAAGAGCATTTGATGGCTCTGGACATGTATTCACTAAAATTCACAAGAATAAGGGGTGACTTCATTGAATCCTATTAAATTGTGAAAAACCTTGACAGAGTGGAATGTGGAGAGCATGTTTCCTGTGGTGGGAGAGTCTTAAGACCAGAGGACACAGCCTCAGAATAGAGGTATCCTTTTAGAACAGAGGTGAGAAGGATTTTCTTTAGCCAGAGTGGTGTATCTGTGGAATTCTTTGCCACAGGCAGCTGTAGAGGCCAAGTCTGTATGTATATTTAAGGCAGAGGTTGATAGATTCTTGATTGTTCAGGGCATGAAGGGATATGGGGAGAAGGCAGGAGACTGGGGCTGAGAGGAAAATTGGCTCATCTATGATGTAATGGCGGAGCAGACTCGATGGGCCAAAATGGCCTAATTCGGCTCCTATATCTTATGGTCTAAAAAGTGAGCAATATAGTGTTTATGAACTGTTCAGAAATCTGATGGCAGAGAGGAAGAAGCTGTTCCTAAAATGTTGAGTGTGTGTCTTCAAATTCCTGTACCTCCACCCTGATGTTAATAAGAAGAGGGCATGTCTTGAATGGTGAAGGGCCTTAATGAGGGACACCAGCTTCTTGAGACACCACATATTGAAGACGTCCTTGATGGTGGGGAGGCTAGTGCCCATAATGGAGCTGGCCGGGTCTACAATCCTCTGCAGCTTTCTTTTTAAATATCCTGTGCATTGGAGCCCCATATCAGCAGTGACACAACTCGCTGGGTTGCTCTCCACAGTATATTCTTGGTTTTCTAAGACGGTCCTTCTCCATTTTGAGTAGTCATATGCCAAGGGTTCTAATAAATCAATGAATGTTATAGCTTTTCAAGAAGGCTATGAAAATATCCTTGAAGTGTTTTCTCTGACCTCCTGGAAACCTTTTGCTGTGACAGAACTCAGGATAAAGTATCTACATTGGGAATCTGATGCCTGCCACACTGCTGGGGTTTGAGTCTAACTAGAGTCCAGGTGCTGAGGATATTGGCCAGGGTGAGGAAGCTGATGTGGCTTTACTTACCCTGCCAATGGACATGGAGAATGTTATGAGATCTTACTGGTGATACCTCACTAATGTTTTGAGATTGCAACAATACGTTATAAAACAGGAATGGTATTCTCACAGCCCTGGGATGAATACATTGCTTTCAAAGACACCACAGATTCTGCAGATGCTGGAAATCTTTTTGACTTTGATGCTGCCTGACTTGCAGAGTTCCTCCAGCATTTTGAATACACTGCTTTGCTTTCAAAGCTTGCTGCCCCATTGGGGGTTTAAGTCCACCCACTTGGTAAGTTATGATCACAGGCACTGAGGGGTTAATCACTTTACATGTGTTGTACTTTGCACTCAGTTCAGAAATATTTTCCAATGATGTAATCAGATCTAAATATATATATACAAAAATCCTTTCCTTTAAATCAACAGAAAGGATAGAAATAAACAGAAATATATTAAATATCATTCTTCTTTGTAACTGTCAAACTTAACAGCTCTGGATTTGACCAAGATGCTGTCTTTAAATAACACATCGACAAGTTGTATATTAAATACAGTAAATGTACTCAAATCAATGTAAATTTGGACAAGAGGTTTTCATCTCTACATCAATCCCTACATTCTGCAAGTTAGTAGTGATGAGTATAGTGTGTAATAATTATAAACTATTTATATAATTTCTAATCATGAATATAAATGTTATGTAGCCAGTTCTATTCATAAAGACAGATTCTTAATCTTTCAATCTAGCTCACGGGCCTAGCACTTTAACTGCACACTTTCTTTGTAACTGTAACACTATACTGTGCACTGTTATTGTTTTCCTTTTGTACTACCTCGATGTACTAGGTATGGAATTATCAGTCTGGACAACATGCAAATGAAACCTTTTCACTGATTCATCGTACCTATGATAATAATAAACGTATTAGGGAAAATTGAACAATATTTGGAAATAGAGGGTCATGCTATTGAGTCTTCCATCTTCAACTAAATCTTGCCCTCCTTGCAGATCTAAAAGGTTGGGACTAAATGCATTTGTAATGCAGATATGATTATGTAGTCTGCCTTGCTCTGCATCCTAATATTGGCTGCAACTTGGGAGTGGAATTAGATGTGTGTTGCAGAGAGAAGCCAGGTTCTTGGCACCCAACACACAAAGCCATGATGAAGGGTATTTTGTCTTGCACTACTGGGTTTGGGTTTGAGTATTTGATCCTCCACAATATTCTGCGAGGTCGAGTTGCGAGCTCGACATCAACCCCACACGGATGGAGAGTGCGCTCGGGAACAGCCTGTCACTGGATCGAACTCGGGAACCTCTGTTCTCGAGCCCGGCACTGATCTCACTGCGCCACCAGCCGCGATGATGACAATGAATAGTTTTTAAATCTGAAATGGATCAATCTGTCTTCCTTCTGAAATATATTCTTAACAAAAATATATGCTTTGCTCAATAAAACTGGTTTAATGTTTTGGCTAAGTAGCATTTCTTTAAGATATGATTTTATCATCTTTATGAAAAGTGTACTTGTGCTTGCAAATAATTTACCCAAACTCTTAATATTGATTGATCCTTAACAGGGAGATGGCAAACTCTGGCTACAATGTAATCTGAGGAGATAAAAGTTCCTCCTTCACATCTCCTACACAAGAAGGCTGATAGCCTGTTAGCCCTATTAATGGTAAGTTATATGCAGTGAAACATTGTACAGGAAGCAAGGTAAAATAGTTTTAAAGACTTAAGACTTCACCCCCCCCCCCCAAACTCCAAAACTTTTAAGCAGGCTGAAAGTTTATGGAATATCACTCTTTGCCTGTTCTCCACCTTCCTCTGGTGCTCCCCTCCCCCTTTCTTTCTCCCTAGGCCTCCCGTCCCATGATCCTTTCCCTTCTCCAGCTCTGTATCACTTTCGCCAATCACCTTTCCAGCTCTTGGCTTCATCCCACCCCCTCCGGTCTTCTCCTATCATTTCGCATTTACCCCTCCCCCTCTCAAATCTCTTACTAATCTTTTCTTTCATAGTTTGTCCTGACGAAGGGTCTCGGCTCGCAACGTCGACAGCGCTTCTCCCTATAGATGCTGCCTGGCCTGCTGAGTTCCACCAGCATTTTGTGTGTGTTGCTTAATACTTGTAATCAAGTTTATTTTACTTATTTAGAGATACAGCACTGTAACAGGCCCTTGCAGCTGAACAAGCCCCCGTTGACCATTACACCCAAGGGACCAATTAAGCTATTAACCCATACAATTTGGAATGTCTGAGGAAACTGGAAAACTTGTGGGGAGAGCATACAAACTCCTTATAGACAGTGGTGGGAATTACCGCTGTAATAATGTTAAGCCAACTGCTGCCCTACTGTGCCGCCCACACTGCTTGTATATCATTTCAGAGATTTATTTAAGATTAATATTTGTGAATCTGACGCAATTTAATTGCTTCCTCATTTTGATTCCAGCTTGCATCTATCCATGCATTTGATCTATCTTACTTGGAAAATACTTCCAGCTGTACATTTATGCCTGTTCTTATATTCACTAGTCAGAACGTGCTTCCCACCCCTACATCACCATCAGAGCCAATACTTTAAATCAAGTCCTATCCTCTGGAAAGCTCAATACTCTGTTCGTATTAGAAAGCTTCCTATAACCTCACTCCAGACGTACGCTTTGTTTCACCCCCTCCAGATACCTTCACTGGTTATTCAGTGCCTCACCCACCCTGAAGTTCTCAAAGAAATAGAAAGTCTCTCTCACTCAAAAACTGTAGTCTGCTTCCTTTCTGCACAAGGTTGATTTTTATTCATTTTTCCGTCTGCTGCCAAGACCAAGGCTGAACTGAACATGGTTATCACATTGGAGTGTCGAAGGGCGAGGTGTCTTGACAGAGGTGTCCAAGGTTACAAGAGGCAATGATAGAGTGTTCAACCTGCACTTTTCCCAGGGCTGCAATAGCCAATATCAGAGGACACTGGTTAAGGTTATTGGAGGAAAGTTTAGGAGAGATATCAGAGCTAGTTTGTTTTTTTTTAATGCAGAATGGTATATGCCTGGAAGCCACTTGCAGGGACTGTGGTAGAGGCTGATGCAACAGGGAGATTTAGGAAACTCAGATTAATTTATTTATCACATGTACACCAAACAGTGAAATGCACCTTTTTCATTAACAACCAATACAACCCAAAGATGTGCTGGGGCAGCCCGCAAGTGCCACCACACTTTCCAGCACCAACATAGCATAACCCTAACCCCACCCATCATCAACACTCTTCAGAGATTGTCCGCCTGACGTCAGTGGTCGCAAAACCAGGACTTGTGATATGCATCACCTGCTCCTATCTCTTCACATGACTCTGACCAGGGAGCTAAGCAGGTGCTACACCTTGCCCAAGGGTGACCTGCAGGCTAACGGAAGGAAGTACCTTCTAACATCTCTTTTGGAGGAGGCGCATCTCCACCCTACCACCCAAGCTGCTACATGAAAAATCGATTTCCTGCCTGTTACCAGAGACCCTCTTGTGGTATTTACCCCATTGATTTTTATGGAACATTGAAAACTGGTGATGATGTGGTGATGGAAATCAATTACCACCAGCCTTGGTGCCAATCATTCAGCTCCAAACAAAAATTGAGCAAGAACGAGAAAATCTGCAGATGCCAGAAATTCAAAGCAACACATACAAAATGCTGGCATACCAGGCAGCATCTGTGCAAAACAGCAAACAGTCGATGATTCAGGTCGAGAACTGGAAAGGAAGGGCAGAAGTCAGAGTACGAAGGTGGGGGGAGGGGAGGAAGAAGTACAAGGCGGCAGGTGATAGGTGAAACCGGGAGAGAGGGAGGGTGAGGCAAAGAGCAGGGAAGTTGATTGGTGAAAGAGATAAAGGGCTGGAGAAGGGGGAATCTAATAGGAGGGGATAAAGGACCATGGAAGAAAGAGAAAGAAGAAAAAGAGAGAGGTGATGGATTGAGCACGGTTCAAGTTAGTAAATGAAGTCCTTCTACTCCTGCAGTTATTCGTTTTGCTGATGGAGGTTTCCTGTATCCTTGGAGAGCTGCTGAATGCTGAGAGCTACCTCACTTATACTACGACTAGAAGGGCTGAAGTCTGATTAGCCTTTTAAATCTGTCTTGACGACTTTAAAACAAATCCAATATTGGCCGGATGAAAAGCAACTGCATTAGCAATAGTTAACCTTCGGACTGATTGCACTTGTCTGGTGTTGTGTTAAAGAAATGGAAAAGAAAAACTCAGTGGAGGCAGAGGTGGATTCCTGGTGATGAGTTTTGCTCGGGTCAACTGACCTCTTTTGCTAGGTGGGGTCCACGTGGATTCAACAACAACCGTACCAGTTAATGCCCCCACTTCCAGGGAACAACAGAATCTCAACATATTTGGTTTTGTTCATTTTTGTTACATGTAGCAAGACACTGTGAAAAACTTGCCTTGCATACTGTTTATACAGATCAATCATTACACAGTGCATTAAACTGGAATAATTTAAAACAATAACAATGTAGAACAAAGTGTGAAAGCTACTGAAAGAGTGCAGTGCAGGTAAATGATAAAGTAGAGGGTCACAGCAAATTAGATTGTGAGGCCAAGGATCCATCTTATCATACAGGAGGTCCATTCAGGAGTCTGATATGGGAGGGGAGGAGGGGGAGGAAAGTTGTCAAGCCTGGTGGCATGTGCTTTCAAGGCTTTTCCTACAGACATTGTGGAATACAGTTCAAGTTCAGAACGAGGACAATTCAAATTGAAATCTGGTGCAGCAGAGGCAGAGCAGTGAAGCTTGATGGTGCCGCTGTTCATGCTTCAGGGACCCTGGTTCAATCCTGCGGCCATGTGGGTTTCCTCCAGGTGCTTAAGCTTCCTTCCAAATCCCAGAGGCATACTGGTAGGTTAACCAGCTACTGCAAGTTGCCTCTTGGTGTAGGTAGATGGCAAAAGAAACAGGAGAGGGAATAAGTTAGAGGGAAATAAGGGAGAGGGGTGGAGCAGCTCTGCTGGGAAACTGGCATTGACCCAATGGATCAAATGGTCCTCTTCTGCATCATAAAAAGTAAGATGGATACAAGGTAATAGGTTGGGGGGGGGGGGAGAGTGGGGAATGACCAGAAAAGCTAGAGAGTCATTGCTAAAAACTAACTAGATCACCACAAAGGCTCCATCAAGTAAGCAGCACACCCCTATAGCAAAAGTGCTGGACAAGATTGCTGCTGCACTGCCATAGTTTAAACAGTTCACCATGCAACGATCTGGTCTGATCAATATGTGACTATTTGCATAAAATACAGCTCATAGCAATACTACATACCCCAATACAAAATAACAAGACCACAAGATATGGGAGCAGAATGAGGCCATTTGGCCCATCAAATCTGCTCCACCATTTCATCAAGTCTGATCCATTTCCCTCTCAGCCCCAATCTCCTGCCTTCTCCCTGCACCCCTTCATGCTCTGATCAATCAAGAATTTATCAACTTCTGCCCAATGACTTGGCCAAATAAAGAAAAACCAATAAATAACTTGGACAAGGAGCTGGTTCAGAGGTTGAGAGCACTGATAGGTGTTAGGTGATTATGGACTTGTAAGTCTATGGTCCACATTGTTATCCTCATGAGATATTTGACTACACTGAATGACAATCAACATGGATGGGTCCAGGAACAGTCCAGAACGCATCTTAAAAACGTAATTACAAAGAAAGCATAACAGCACCCAACGTCTTTAGAAGTCTGCAGAGATTTGCCATGTCATCAAAAACCTTAACAAGTTTCTATAGATGTGTTGTGGAAAGTGCATTACGACCTGGTACAGGAACACCAACGCCTTTGAGTGGAAAATCCTACAAAAGGTAGTGGATTCAACCCAATACATCATGGGTAAAACCCTCCCAACCATTGAGCACATCTACATGAAACATTGCCGTAGAAAAGCAGCATCCATCATCAAAGATCCTCACCACCCAGGCCAAGCTCTTTTCTCAGTGCTGCCATCAGGCAGCAGGTACAACATCAGGACTCGCACCACTAGGTTCAAGAATAGTTACTACCCCTCAATCATCAGGCTCTTGAACAAACTTATTCTATTTCTGGTGTTTCCCATGTTACGTCCGTGGCCCCCTCCTTTTTGAGAATCACAAGATCACCATTAAGTCAGTTCAGGAGACCCAGGAAATGAGAGAAAGACATGCAGAATCCACAAAGAGTTTGGAATGTGTCCTGGCCTCCGAAAGGCGGAACCATTGATAATGGCTATTGTCTCTTGGAGACGGAATTGTGTATTGAATACTGTATGATGCATCGAAGCCCCCAGGCAATGAACCGAGGGGGTGTTGGTTGAGGGATTGCATCATCCCAACCTGATTGACATCTGAGACCCTGTGAGTCAGGATAAAAGAGGGTCTGGGGAACAGCCCCTTTAGACGCACCAGAAGAAATGCTAGAACTCCTTTAACAGCGTAATAGCGAAAGCCGGTGGAAAAGCACACATGCATCCTTTTCCATTTGCCTCGGAATTGGTGGGGCCTTTACCACGGAAGCACGGCTTTAGCTAACCAAAAAGGGGAAATCAGTCCCCCAACGACTCTCGAAGGATTGACATCATAAAAGGAATGGGCAAGTTAAACATCCATCTTTCTCTCCAACCAAAAAGCTGCAGCTTGAATGAACTTGAGTGACTTTTATATTTCCATCGGACAATACATTATCCCCTAGACAACGACAGAGCTATTTCTTATTGATTATTATTATACCCACGCTTTTAGATTTAGTATTGACAACGTATATTATCTGTATGTTTGCATTGATATTATTTTTGTGTATTTTTATCAATAAATACTGTTAAAAATAGCACCATCAGACTTCAACGGACCTCTCTATCTTTGCTGGTAAGTGACCCAGTTACGGGGTACATAACAATTGGGGTTCTCGTCTCGAGATTTGACACCAATTTGGGAGGCCAGTGAATCGGGCTTGTAAGTCCAAACTTGGATCTGGTTACGTGGGTAGCCAGACGGGAAACCAGCAAAGATGGATGTGGATGAATTTATAAAAAAAACCCGACTCTAGGGGCGCTAGAGGCGGCCACCAAATCGGACTTGATAAATCTGGCAAAAGGGCTAAACCTCACAGAGGTGAGGTTGTCCATGAAAAAGCGGGAGGTGCGAAGGGCAATAACTCAGTATTATATTGGGAAGAATGTGTTTACAGCTGAGGTATTGGAAAATATCCCTGAAAAGGTACCAGCTAGTGGGACAGCTCAGTTAGAGTTGGAGAAATTAAGGTTGGAACATGCAATTAAGTTAAAGCAGCTGGAAGCAGCTGAGAAGGTGAAAGAGAGGGAAAGGGCCGAGAGAGAAAGGGAGCATGCACTCCAGCTAAAGGAGTTAGAGGTGAAACGGGAGCAGGAAAGATCTGAGAAACAAAGAGAGCATGAAATTCAGTTAAAACAGCTGGAAACAGCTGAGAAAGAGAAAGAGAGGGCCGAGAAGGAGAAGGAGGCACAGAAACAGAGGAAACATGACTTGGAGATGGAGAAGTTAAGGCAAGGGCGAGGAGATCAAGGGTCGGACCGAGAGGAGTGGTTTAGTGTTAGTCAGTTGAGGTTAGTACCTCCGTTCGAGGAGATGGATGTTGATAGTTATTTCTTGCTTTTTGAAAAGGTGGCAGTGAATCAGAAGTGGCCCAAACAGCAGTGGGTGGCGTTGTTACAAAGTGTGTTACAAGGGAAGGCCCAACGAGCATATTCGGCGTTGTCCCTGGAGGAGGAAGAGGAGGAGAGTTATGACTAAGTAAAGGCGGCCATTCTCCAGAGCTATGAGTTAGTACTTGAAGCGTATAGACAAAAGTTCAGAAATTTAAAGAAAGGGTGGAATCAGATGTATACCGGGTTTGCCTATGAGAAGGGTGTGCTCTTGGACCATTGGTGTACAGCAGAAATAGTGGACGAGGACTTCCGATAAGATGGCAATTATTTAGTTGCTCCGAACTTTTGCTCCGTCATTCTTCCTATCTTTGCACTATATGTCTCCATTCTTCAACCTTAGTTAGGTATTTTATTAGGTCTCTTTTACCTGCCTGCGAACACATCTATCTTATAATGGCTACCAAAAGTACTAAAACCGGGAAAAAGGAAACTTTTACAGCTTTGCCGGCTGACATTCTCACTGTTTTGGAACAGCATCGAGAAGATATTTTAATGGATTTTAGAACTTCTTTCAACCAGCTGGATTTCAAATTGGATCGGATCGATGCTAGAGTGGATGAACATGCTGAACATTTATCTCGCATTGACTCAACTTCTGAAGATTTAAAACGCCGTGTTCAATATCTTGAAATTCTCTGCTCCAGTCTAGAGGAGAAGAATAGTAAACTTTTTTCCAAAATGGTGGATCTTGAAAACCGGAGCAGACGTTGCAATCTACGAATTCTCAGTTTGCCAGAGGCCACCGAACAGGGCTCTCCCATGAAATTTTTTTCCGATTTTCTCTGTGAGATTTTTGGGAAAGAATTTCTTCCAACTCCACCTGAGCTTAAAAGGGCTCACAGGATGTATGTTCCTCGTGCAACTCTGGGTTCCCGTCCATGGCCGGTAATTTTGTGCTTTCATCAATACCAGGTGAAAAACCGTTTGATTATGGAGGCACGCCGCAGAGGTACTTTTGCTTTTCAAAATACAGTCATTCGTTTTGTGGAGGATTTTGCCCCCCAGGTTCTGAAGATGCGTGCTGAGTTTAAAGGTGTAATGAAAGTGCTTTTTGATCGCGGATTCAGACCCTCTCTCCGAAATCCAGCCGATCTTCAAATTTCGCTTACTACTGGAGATTATAAGTAGATTAAATCAGTGAAGGAGGCTGAGGCATTTGTTGGAAGTCTTCCGGCCACCCCATCTTCTTCGGAACTGGTCTGACCTTCTAAAATGGTTGATAAGTACCTGTGCTGTCTTTACGACAGTTATTTAGTTTATAATATTTTCGCTTAGTAATTCATTCAATAGTATTTTCTAGTTAGAATTAGGAGTGTTTAAAGTATATTCATTGCATGTAAAATATATTGGCATGCGATGACGTCACATCCGGTTTCGCCGCGTCTTGTGGGAAAACACCGGTTTGAAATTAGCGCGAGGGTGGGGTCTCACCACGAGGCTCACCTGAGCAGAAGTTGTTTTGCAGGCATGAGAAATCACAGTGAGAGCAACGCTGTAAGTTAATAGATAATCGATATATTGAACTAAGATGTTAATGCCGATCCTGTTAGAAGTAACGACGGTAGATAATGTTTATGCTTTCGTTAGTTAAAGAGTTGCGGATAGTTTGCATGGAAGTGTATTTAAAGTAGTCAATGGAGCAGGTAAACTCTCCCTGTATACTGCACCTTAGTGTAATGTAGTTATAGTCACCTTTGCAAGTATTTACACTTGAAATGTGATATTAAGGAAGGAACAAATACTGTATCAATCTTGTATTGTTTTATCAACAGTTTTCACCATATGTTAATGTGAAGAGTGAACAGTAAATGGTTAATCTTACTGCGATCTGGTTTTCATTGGCTGTGGTTTATCCGGACGTTAAATTCGGCGTTCGTTACACCCGAAGGAGAACGTTACAGTACCTCTCAAAGTAAAACTATTTTTTCCGGACTCAGACTTTACTTGAATAATTCAGACATTATCTATTGAAACTCTAAGGGCTGTAGTCAATCTCTCCCTGGGCTTGGTGCGTTTTTTCTAAATAGATAATCTGAGTTTAATGTTTCCCTGCGGACTTTTAGATTGTACTTGTGTAATCTATTTTATTTTTGTATAACTTTATCTACAGAGATCTACAATTGACTTTAACTTGTTTTGGAGGTTTGGAATTTTTATTGAAGGCCTCCCTGTTGGTTGATTCATAGTTTAAATTTTGCTTTTTTTTCTGTAAATGGTTGATAAGTACTCTCTTCGAATCTATAATTTCCCCCTTTTCTCCCTCCCTTTTTTTTTCTTTTAATCTTTTATAATTTTTCACGGGTAGGTTAGTTATGGTTTTCTTCTGATTTTCTTTGTATTAAGTTTTATACTTCTGTTGAAGTTGTTCCTATTTGTAATTATGTTTTCTAGTGCATAAATTAGTTACTATTTGCTATAGTATTTATATGGAACTGTTGTTAACGACACAGAACTGGAAGTCATACTTGGGTTAATTTTTTTGGTAGCCGTCTAGTTTTGGGTTGCGAGGGTGGGGTGACTTCTCCAGTTCCAACACTACTCACTGTTTCTTTTGCTTTCCTTTGTTATTCAGGACATGTCTCTGTTTTGATTCTACGGATCTATGTTTACATTTTTGCTCCCAGACTGTTATTGCACTGCTTGATTTTTTATATGCCTGCTGCCTTCTATGCACTAACAATTGATAATGGTTAATACACTTAAACTTGTGAGCTGGAATGTAAAGGGATTGAATCACCCTGTTAAAAGAAGGAAGGTCTTCTCACATATTAAACAACTCAAAGCTGACATTGCTTTCCTTCAAGAAACTCATATTCGTAGTTTTGATCATTCTCGGCTTTTGTCAAAGTGGGCGGGTCAGCATTTTCATTCATCCTTTGCCGCCAAAGCTAGGGGGGGGGGTCTCCATTCTTATTAACTCAAATATTCCTTTTGAACTCCATAATAAGATATCTGATACAAATGGCCGTTTTATTATTGTTTCTGGTAAATTATATAATACTAAAGTTGTACTAGCAAACCAGTATGCTCCCAATTTTGATAATGTTAATTTTTTTTAACGTTTTTTCTCCTCACTACCAGACTTAAACGCATACTCTCTTATACTGGGTGGTGACTTTAATTGTTGGTTAGATCCTAATTTGGATCGATCGTCCTCTGTTACTAGACCACCTACTAAATCTGCCTTAGCTATCCAATCGTTTCTCCCTAATTATGGTATCTCTGATATATGGCATTTCCTTCATCCTACTGAGAGAGATTATTCTTTTTTTTCCACATGTTCACCATACCTTCACTAGAATTGACTACTTTTTACTCGATAATCAACTTATTCCATTTGTCTATTCTTGTGAATATCAGAGTATACTGATTTCTGACCATGCCCCAATTACTCTGTCTTTAAATTTTCCTGGTCTCCCTCAGAGGAATAAACACTGGCGGTTTGACTCGACTTTATTATCGGATGATGATTTTCTAAAATTTATTAAGGATCAGGTAACCTTTCATTTTAACACCAATACATCATCTGAAATGTCATCCCAGATTGTCTGGGATGCCATGAAAGCATATTTGAGGGGTCAAATAATCTCCTATACAGCAAATCTTAATAGAAAGTCCTGTGCAGATCGATTAGACCTCATTAATCAGATTAAAGAATTGGATCAACTGTATGCTCAAACTAAGAATCCTGAATTATACAAGAAGCGTGTAGAACTTCAAACTAAATTTAATCTTCTGTCTACTCAACCTGTCGAACGCCAACTTCTTGAAAGTAAAAGTCACTTTTATATTCATGGTGACAAATCTGGTAAATTTCTAGCCAATCAGCTGAGGCGTTCCAAAGCCAAACAACATATTACAAAGATCCAGAAGGAGAATGGAGACTTTACATCGGATCATTTAGAAATTAATGACGCATTTAAAAATTTTTATTCTCGACTTTATTCCACTGAATCTCTGATTTTTTAAATAATCTGAATATTCCTTCGCTTTCATCTGATTTTACAGCTAAACTTAATGCACCTATATCATCAGAAGGAATATCTTTTGCAATTTCTGCATTGTCTTCAGGGAAATCTCCTGGACCTGATGGGTTCCCCGTAGAATTTTATAAATCATTCTCTTCACTTCTTTCTCCTCAGTTATTCTCAGTATTATCTGATTCATTTAATTACGGTAAATTGCCACCCTTTTTTAATGAGGCATCTATTATTCTTTTATTTAAAAAGGGTAAAGACCCAACAGAGTGTTCCTCGTATAGGCCGATTTCTTTGCTTAATGTTGATGTTAAAATCTTGGCCAAAGTTTTGGCTTATAGATTAGAAACTGTTATTCCCTCTATTATTTCTGAGGATCAAACTGGTTTTATTAAAAACCATCTTCCTTTTTTTAAACATTCAGCGTTTATTTAACATTTTATATTCACCTCCAACTGGGATTCCTGAATGTGTTATTTCCCTCGATGCGGAGAAACCATTCAATCGTATAGAGTGCAACTACCTTTTTGCAGTTTTAGAAAAATTTTATTCCTAAATCTTTTTTTGATTCCTTAGACTCTATTATTTTGTCATATCTGTGGCAGAATAAGCGCTCTAGAATTAATAAAATCCATCTCCAAAAATCTAAAAAAGAGGGTGGCATGGCTTTACCTAACTTTTGTTTATATTATTGGGCAGCCAATATTATTGGGCAGTCTTTCTTCCATGGCTAATCCGAGTGCCCTCACTGGGTGGCGATGGAGCTGAGCTCCACCAAAGAATTATCTATCTCTGCACTTCTTGGCTCTGCACTCCCTAGTAGTCTGCCCAGATCAATAGCTAATCCTCTTGTTAGACACACTTTGCGTATCTGGGTTCAGATCAGGAAATGCTATGGTTTCCAGGGGTTTGCCGTTTCCAGCCCTGTTGCTCATAATCACCTTTTTTTACCTACTACATACGATTCAGCATTCCAGGTTTGGTATAGGAAGGACATTAGACATTTTGAAGATCTTTTCATTGATAATCGCTTCGCTTCTTTTCAGCAGCTCTCTGTTAAATTCAATCTGCCCAATGCTCATTTTTTCAGATATCTCCAAATCCGACATTTTATTGCTCCTTTAATTCCTAACTTCCCTGAAATGCCTGCGAAAAATGATATGGACCTATTTCTTTCCATGAATCCACTAGGTAAAGGCTTAATATCAATTATCCGAGATAAACTAGCGGCCTTACGATGGGTCCCCATGGATAAAATCAAAATGGCCTGGGAGCAGGATTTAAATATCTCCTTATCTGAGGAGAGCTGGGATTCAGTTCTCAAATCGGTTAACTCAACCTCTCTTTGTGCTCGCCACTGCCTTTTACAGTTTAAGATTGTTCATAGAGCCCATATGTCTAAATCTAAACTATCTCGATTCTACCCTAGCGTTAGTCCGCTCTGTGATAAATGCAAGAGGGGCCATATGTACTCTCATTCATATGTACTGGTTCTGTCCTAGCTTGGAGAAATTCTGGAAAGATGTCTTCACTACATTATCGTGTATTCTGAATCAGCACCTAGAACCAAACCCCTTAATTGCTCTGTTCGGTTTTTGGGGCGAGACAGATTTATGTCTGGGTCCGACCAAATGCCGAATATTATCCTTTGCCTCTCTCCTGGCTAGACGCTTGATCCTCCTCAGATGGAGAGATGCTGCCCCGCCCACTCATGCTCAATGGCTTAACGACATCATGGCCTGTTTGGACCTCGAAAAAATTCATTATTCAGTTCTCAATTCGGATCTAAAGTTCCATAAGGTCTGGGGACCTTTTATCGAGTACTTTCATAAACTTCCTCTTGACTGGGTTTTTTTTTTCTTTTCGGTCCCTTGCTTTCAGCTCCTTTTTTTTTCCTCTGGTAGAAGGCATTATTACCCTCTGTTGCTGAGTGTATTCACAGTCTGGGAGTTTGGCTGTCCTGACTTAGACTCTCTATATTGTGCTGTGGTTGGTCTAGAGTTGCTGTTGTTTTTTCTTGTGTTGTGGGGCTTGGGGAGGATACTAAGCTTACTTGTCTTTAAATTTAGGGGCTTTTTTTTTGCTAAATTCTCTTCCTTTAACATATTGTTATTGTATGCTTAATTTTGCACTGTTTTAATGTTCCTCATTGGGATTTGGGGTTTTTAATTTGTAAAATGTTTTGAAAAACTAATAAAAAAAAATTTTAAAAAAAGAAAAATTTGACCTCGGTCAAAGTTTTATCTCTTGGATCAAATTGCTGTATCTGTGTCCTACTGCCTCTGTTTTGACTAATTTTCAGAAATCCCAGTTATTTAACCTCAAACGTGGCACCTGTCAGGGATGCCCTTTAAGTCCCTTTCTCTTTGATTTGGCTATAGAACCTTTGGCGATAGCATTTCGAAACTGCCCTGAATTGACTGGGATTTGGAGAGGGGGTGTTGAGCATAAAGTTTCTCTCTATGCTGATGACTTATTACTCTTTCTCTCAAATCTGACTACATCCTTACCTCCAATGTTTTCATTTCTTGATCAGTTTAGCCTGATCTCTGGCTATAAACTTAATTTACATAAGAGTGAACTTTTCCCAATTAATAAAGAAGCACAAGAATTAACATTCCGTGATCTCCCTTTTAAAGTAGTTCATAATCAATTTACTTATCTTGGGATTATAGTCACAAGGAAGTTTAAAGATCTCTTTCGTGAAAACTTTGCCAATCTTTCATATACTATAAAACAGAGTCTGTTACAATGGTCACCTCTATGTCTTTGGTAGGTCATATTAATGTTGTTAAAATGTATGTTCTCCCTAAACTTTTATATTTATTTCAATCAATCCCAATTTTTATTCCTAAATCTTTTTTTGATTCCTTAGACTCTATTATTTTGTCATATCTGTGGCAGAATAAGCGCTCTAGAATTAATAAAGTTTATCTCCAAAAATCTAAAAAAGAGGGTGGCATGGCTTTACCTAACTTTTGTTTATATTATTGGGCAGCCAATATATGTTGTGCTACCTTTTGGTCTTTTTTCCATAGCCAAACCGAGTGCCCTAATTGGGTGGCAATGGAGTTGAGTTTTTAAAGAACTATCTATCTCTGCACTTCTTGGCTCTGTACTCCCTAGTTAGTAGTTTGTCCAGATTAATTGTTAATCCTCTTGTTAGACACACTTTGTGAATATGGGCTCAGTTTAGGAAATTTTATGGTTTCCGTGGTTTTTCCTTTTCTAGCCCTATCTTACATAATCTCCTTTTTTTACCTACTACGTATGACTCAGCATTCCATGATTTGTATAGGAAGGGTATTAGACATTTTGAAGATTTTTTATTGATAATCGCTTCGCTTCTTTACAACAGCTCTCTGCTAAGTTCAATCTGCCCAATGCTCATTTTTTTAGATATCTCCAAATTAGACACTTTATTAATCCTTTAATTCCTAACTTCCCTGAAATGCCTGAGAAAAATGTTATGGATTTATTTCTTTCTATTAATCCACTAGGTAAAGGTTTAGTATCATTTATTCATGATAAATTAGCAGCCTTACGACGTGCCCCTGTGGATAAAATTAAAATGGCATGGGAGCATGATTTAAATACTTCCTTATCTGATGAGACTTGGGACTTGATTCTCAAATCGGTTAATTCAACCTCCCTTTGTGCTCGCCATTGCCTTTTACAGTTTAAGATTGTTCATAGAGCCCATATGTCTAAATCTAAAGTATCTCGATTTTACCCTAATATTAGTCCTCTTTGTGATAAATGCAAAAGGGGCGAGGCCTCTCTCATTCATATGTACTGGTTTTGTCCTAGCTTGGAGAAATTTTGGAAAGATGTCTTCATAACGTTATCGTATATTCTGAATCACCACTTAGAACCTAATCCTTTAATTGCTTTGTTTGGTTTTTTGGGTGAGACAGATTTACGTTTGTTCGACTAAGTGTCGAATATTATCTTTTGCTTCTGTCCTGGCTAGACATTTAATCCTCCTTAGATGGAGAGATGTTGCCCCGCCCACGCATGCTCAATGGCTTAATGATATCATGTCGTGCTTAGACCTTGAAAAAATTCATTATTCAGTTTTTAATTCGGATATAAAGTTCCATAAGGTCTGGGGACCTTTTATTGAGTACTTTCATAACCTTCCTCTTAACTAAGGTTTTTTTCCCGGTCCCTTGCTTTCAGCTCCTTTTTTTGGTAGTAGGCATCAATATCTTCTGTTGCTAAGTGTATTTATAGTTTTGGGGGTTTGAATGTCCTGATTTATACTCTCTATATTGTGTTGTGGTTGATCTGGAGTATTTTTTGTTACGGGGCTTGGGGAGGATACTAATTTTACATGTCTTCAATTTGGGTGCTTTCTCAATTATCTTTCTTTGTATTATATTATTATTGTATGTTTATTTTTGCACTGTATTAATGTTCTTCATTTTGATCTGGGTTTTTTATCTGTAGCGATGTAGGAAATGTATTAAAAAACTAATAAAAAAATAAAAAGAAATAGTGGACGAGGATTATTGGCGCCTCAGGGAGTTAATTCTGATAGAGGAATTTAAAGGTTGTGTTTCGGAGGATATCCGGATTTATTTGAATGAGAAGCTGAATAAGTCCATCTCAGAATTTGCTAGGTTCGCAGATGAATATGCCCTAACCCACAAGACAAAGTTTTCCTCAAATAAAAGTTCCCAGAGAGACCGTGGGAACGATCAAGAAAGTCCGCCGGCTGAGGCAGAGGTCCCGCCGGGAGCTAGTGGTAAGATTGAGAGGGAAAGGCAAGACGGCCAGAGATTTCTGGGCTTGACCTGTTTTAATTGTGGAAAGGGGGGGCATATTGCATCTAGGTGCTTTGCTCCGAGGAAAGAGACAGGAAAAGGGAAAGCAGCAGTCCCTATCGGATGTGCCGTGGTAATCAGTAAATCGACAAGAGAGCCCTGGGTAGACAGAGTACGAGAAGGGTCTGGGACTTGTATGTCAAACGGAACTGTGTCTGTGAGGGAGGGAGACACACCAGTTCCAGTACGGATCTGGAGAGACACGGGGGCTGAACTATCATTGATCAGCAGTAAGGTACTAGATTTTGGTCGCAAGACGGGAATGGTAGCTGTGAAAGGAATAGGAAAAGGGACGGAAATGGTGGCCTTGCATAGGATCATTATGAATTGTGAGCTGGTATCTGGACCAGTTGAAATAGGGGTGCGATCAGAATTCCCGAGAACTGACGTGGATGTCCTTCTTGGTAACGATTTAGCCGGTGGTAAGGTTTGGGCAGCAATGACGCTGACAAGCCGGCCGGTGAGTGTTGCGGCCCCGCCCCTAGATTCCAAGATCTATCCCACATGCGCGGTCACTCGCAGCATGTCGAGAAAGGCAGCTGAGAAAGGGAGCAGTTTAAATCTGGCCAGTATCGATTTGGCCGAGATGTTTTTACCGACCCTGTACCACGAGGGTTTAGAGCGGGGGTCGGCAACCTGCGGCTCCCGAGCCATTTGTGGCTCTTTCACCTCTGTGCTGCGGCTCCCTGTGGCTTTGGGAAATAATTGGTCAGTATTTAATTAAAATGTATTTTATGTTAGTTTGTTAGCTTTTGAAATGTAATTATGGTGATCTTGTACAACCTAAGTGTAGCGACACATTTCCTGCCACATCCGAAACGGCTCACAATTAGCCAGCATTCCGGCTAAGGGAGATAGCCTACGGGGGTTTGTGAGTACGCGTCTTTTGCAGCATCTGCGTCCATGGGGGCTGGGTTGAGGGAAGCTGAAAAGCAAGGCTGTTTAGTTCGAATAAAGCTATCTTTGACTGCAGTTTACTGACACCGCTACAACGTGTTTTTAATCGCTGGCTGTCCAGACGGAAGGTGCTGAAACGCTTTGTCGCGTGTCTGGAAGAAGTGAAAACTTTCCTGGGCAGCAAAGGGCTCACCTTTCCTGAGCTGGAACAGCCAGAGTGGCTGGAAAAGCTACACTTCATGGTAGACATGACAGCGCACCTGAACACGCTGAACACAGCTCTTCAGGGGAAAGGACGTACAGCCCTGCACATGTTGGAGGATGTTTTGGCATTCGAGCGCAAGTTGACAGTGCTTGCCAGAGATTTACAGAAAGGCACTTTGTCTCACTTCCCCAATTTGAGAGAGTTCAAACAAGGTCACGACATGATAATTTCGGAGTATTTACATTCTGCAATCATCGCAATGCAAACATCGTTTGGGAAACGCTTCTGTGAGTTCAGAGAGGAAAAAAAACACATTATCCTTCCCGGTCACTCCCTTAAGCATCGATCCTTCCCTACTGAATACGACTGCATTGGCAGGTGTGAGTCAACCTGATCTTGAGATGGAACTGGCCGACATAGCCGACAAAGACATATGGGTGTCCAAGTTTAGACGCTTGACAGCAGACCTTGAAGATGTTGCCCGTCAGAAGGCCGTTCTTGCTCAGAAACACAAATGGAGTGATATTGAAAACCTCACAGATGACAGCTTGCGATCCTGTGTAAAGATGAAGGTGACATCATACAGCCCTGATGTGCAGACGCTGTGCGCTGAGGTTCAGGAGCAGAAATCCCATTAACCAAGTATGATAAATATTTTAATTGCCTATTATTTTACTTATATTCATATTTTTTCATTGTTCAGTGAAATAGTCCTTTCATTTTTCAGGATGACAGCTGGCTGACGTTATTTTTGGTTTGCTGCTGGCGGAAAATTTAAGTTCGGCGTTTTTCATAAATACAAGAAGGACTCAAATAGACATTGAATATTTTACTTAAAAGTAACTTTCAACCCAACGTCTTTTTTTCGGAGTTCAAAATGTTTTTGTTGCATGCAGAAATGTAATTTCGTTTTCTCTGCAGGAGTTCATCAATTTCATAAATGCAACACATTATAGTTTGTTTATACATAGCATAAAGGCAAAAAAAACGTTGTATGCAGTGTTATTTCATTTTAAATGTCAAACGGGTTTTGCGGCTCCCAGTGTTTTCTTTTCTGTGGGAAACGGGTCCAAGTGGCTCTTTCAGTGGTAAAGGTTGCTGACCCCTGGTTTAGAGGATGGTAAAACAAAGAGTAGTAAAGTGAAAGAGAGTAAGGGAGAGGAGGTAGACCTGCCCTTAGCGAGGAGAAAAGTTCTAGAGGCAGAAGATAAAGATGAGAAACAGATAGAGCTGTTAAAAGGTCCAGAGTTGGACATGGATGATCTGTCTGGTTTGGTAGAACTGTTTGAAGAAGTTGAAAATTCTAAAGGTGTTCCCGATAATGAAATGAGGGCAGTCCTAGATGAAAAGGGTGCCCTTACCTTGAAGAAGTCTGCTGGGTTGGCAGATGAGGTTCTTTCAGCCCGCGGGGTTGAGTTTAATCCGGAAGGGAGTTGCCCAGAGAGTAGCTGGGAGAATCGGGAATTTAGAATTTGGACTGGGTACGGGTATTAAAAGCCTGGAAGAGGCAAATGTCCCGTTTGAGTGTGTCCAAGATGTGGATGCACGTGGTACTGAACCTAGTAATGGAGCTCAGAAAAAGTCTGAGGTATTTGATTCAGTTGAAAAGGAATGCAGTCCTTGTGGGTCAGATAGACTTGGTTCAGGGAAGAAAGGGTTAACCTTGGTAATAGTGGGAAGTGAGAGTTCCCAGCTGTTTGTGCTCGAAGGTGTGTTAAAAGTTAATGCAGAGATCAAAAGTGGGGAGATGAATATTATTATTGAAGGAAAAGGGAAATATGTAGTTCCCAAATTGAATGAAGAAAATTTAAAGGCTGGACTGATATCAAAGGCAGCAACCAGGCTACAGAGACAATGGCGTGGTACCACAAAGCCTGCGTATCAATTACAGGTTGAGTTGGAAGGTAAAGGGGCCCCACACGCTATTGTTATTCCAGAGTGTGATGTGAAAAGGCAGAATTTGAAATGCTGCTTGAACAAAGAGTTCGAACTGAAAACTAATAGCCTGAAGGGTCCTGAAGAGAAAACTAGCAACTTGCGTAAAATTAAAGAATTGCGTGGAAATTCAGAAGATGGTCTAAGTTTAGGACACATTGTTGATAAAATAACTCCTATGGAAGGAGCGGACGAAAGCCTATTTCGCCAAGGTGCCCAAGCTCCCCACGTGGGAATTAACCGGAAAAGAGGCGACGGTTAATGGGGACGCCATTTTTAAATAGCAAAATCCGGTTTTACGGGATTTCGACAAAGCAGGTGAATAATAAAGACAACCCCATGGAAGCCTGCCTGTTCAGTTTGAAAGCAACATAGAGATTAGTATTTGCATGAACTTTTGTAGTAGACCCATAAGCTAAGATCACAACTCTTTAGTTTTTGTTTGCTAAAGAAAAATAAGAACTACAAATAGTTGGTTACTAAATTGGAGTCTGATGCTACAAGACTTTAGTAAGGTACAAGATGTTAAGATGTTAAAGGAAGTGATAATGCAATCGGTAACCATCTAGATACTGAATTGAATGTATAACTGTATTACTCTGTAAAAAAAAGACTTTGGTGTTGTGTTAGATTCTAAAATCCTGTAAGACTCTGTATTACTTCGTTTTTTTTTCTGACAGTAAAAAACGCGTTGAAGAAAGGGGGTGTTACGTCCGTGGCCCCCTCCTTTTTGAGAATCGCAAGATCACTATTAAGTCAGGCCAGGAGGCCCAGGAAATGAGAGAAAGACATGCAGAATCCACAAAGAGTTTGAAATGTGTCCTGGCCTCCGAAAGGCGGAACCATTGATAATGGCTATTGTCTCTTGGAGACGGAATTGTGTATTGAATACTGTACGAGGCATCGAAGCCCCCAGGCAATGAACAGAGGGGGGTTGGTGGAGGGATTGCATCATCCCAACCTGATTGACATCTGAGACATGTGAGTCAGGATAAAAGAGGGTCTGGGGAACAGCCCCTTTAGACGCACCAGAAGAAACGCTAGAACTCCTGTAACAGCGTAATAGTGAAAGCCGGTGGAAAAGCCCACGTGCGTCCTTTTCCATTTGCCTTGGAATTGGTGGGCCTTTACCACGGAAGCACGGCTTTAGCTAACCACAAAAGGGGAAATCAGCCCCCAACGACTCTCGAAGGAATGACCTCATAAAAGGAATGGGCAAGTTAAACCTCTGTCTTTCTCCAACCAAAAAGCTGCAGCTTGAATGAACTTGAGTGACTTTTATATTTCCATCGGACAATACATTATCCCCTAGACAACGATAGAGCTATTTCTTATTGATTATTATTATACCCACGCTTTTAGATTTAGTATTGACGACGTATATTATCTGTATGTTTGCATTGATATTATTTTTGTGTATTTTTAATCAATAAATACTGTTAAAAATAGTATCACCAGACTCCAACGGACCTCTCTATCTTTGCTGGTAAGTGACCCAGTAACGGGGTACGTAACACCCACAACCAACGATCTCATTTTAATGACTCTTTATCTTGGTATCTCATATTCTCACTATTTATTTATATTTGCATTTATACAGTTTGTCTTCATTGATCTTGTTTACAGTTACTATTCTATAGATTTGCTGAGTATGCTTGCTGGAAAAAGAATGTCAGGGTTGTCTATGGTGCTATGTACTATATGTAGTCTGATAAGGTACAGTCGGCCCTCCTTATCTGTGGAGGACTGGTTCTGGGACCCCCCCCCCCCGAATACCAAAATTAGCAGATGCTCAAGTCCCTTATTTAACCTGTCTCAGTGCAGTGGTCTTTAGGACCCAGCTGAACCCCGGACTTTATTTAACACATCTCCGTGCGGTGGACATTAGGACCTGGCAGTGAAGCTCTGAATCCGCAGTGTTTCTGTTCACGAAAATAATCACGATTGCGATTGAAAATAAGATGGAAGTAATAACGCAATCGGAAAGAGATGGAACACCATCGGTCATTTGAAAAGCGTTAGGCTACAGTCGGTCAACGATTGGAACAATTTTAATGGAGAATGTGAAAGGCCCTGCCCCGATGAAAGCTACAATTACTACTAAGCAATGCAGTGGTTACATTATTGAAATACGTATGTTTCTTAATTGTTTTATATGCATAGAAAGGTAAAGTATGTACTATATACTAAGAAAAACGTTTGACTAACTGATGCTAAATAATATCGGATGTACCTATTCTGACTTCAAGTCCGACTTAAAGACGGACTCAGGAATGGAACTCATTCATAACCCACGGACAGCCTGTACTTCTAAGTCATTTCTAGATTACTTATAATACCTAATACAATGTAAATGCTATGTAAATAGTTGCTATACTGTATTGTTTAGGGAACCATGACCAGAAAATAGTCTGTACATGTTCAAACAACGAGTGCTGGAGAGAGAACTTCCAGGTTTTCCCGATCCACGGTTGGTTGAATCCGCGGATAAGGAGGGCCGACTGTATGTACTTCGAACTTTGATTGAATGCTGCATTAGATAGAGTATGTGTGTGACATGGGGACCTATGCACTGAGCAGACCCACCTCAAAGCTTCTGAAATCCCTTCACAGACTCCTATAGGTTGTTTGTTTTCAGCTGCAGTTCAGTCCTCAGTTAATAGGACTAGTGGGAAGTGGGTAAAGTCACGAATATGTTTCTGGTCCTGGCCAAGGGAGCCATCAGCAAGATTAGGTTACTTCCCAGAAGCGCTTAACTCAAGGTACTTACTTTTACTTTTCTTTTGTGTTATGTCCCTGTCCCTATTTTTCTGGACATGGCACACAAAATATCTGCAGATGCAGTTTGTATTTAATATTTCAATAATATTTAAGTAAGCTTGTATACACTGTGACTATAAAAAGTATTCACCTCCCCCCCCCCCCCGGAAGTGTTCTTGTTTTATTGTTTTACAACATTGAATCACAGTGGATTAATTTGGCTGTTTTGACATGATCAAGAGAAAAAGGCTCTTTCATGTCAAAGTGAAAACATCTCGACAAAGTGATCTAAATTAATTACAAATATTTCACCCCCTTCAAGTCAGTATTTAGTAGATGCACCTTTGGCAGCAATTACAGCCTTGAGTCTGTGTGCATAGTTCTCTAATCAGTTTTGCACACCTGCACACTGCAATGATTCTCCATTCTTCTTTACAAAACTACTCAAGCTCTGTCAGATTGCATGGGGTTCATGAAGAAACAGCCTTTTTCAAGTCCAGCCACAAATTCTCAAGTGGATTGAGGTCTGGACTCCGACTTGGCCACTCCAGGACATTAACTTTGTTTTTAGGCCATTCCTGTGTAGCTTTGGCTTTATACTTGGGGTCATTGTCTTGCTGGAAATCAAATCTTCTCCCAAGTCACAGTTCTCTTGCAGACTGCATCAGGTTTTCCTCCATGATTTCCCTGTATATTGCTGCATTCATTTCACCCTCTACCTTCACAAGCCTTCCAGGGCCTGCTGCAGTGAAACATCCCCACAGCATGATGCAGTCACACCATGCTTCACAGTAGGGATGGTGTGTTTTTGATGATATGTGGTGTTTGGTCCGATGGCCAAAAAGTTCAATTTTGGTTTCATCAGACCACAGATCCTTCTTCCAGATGACTTCAGAGACTCTCACACGCCTTTTGACAAACTCTAGCCGAGATTTCATGCGTTTTTCCCTCCAACAGTGGCTTTCTCTTTGCCACTCTCCCATAAAGCTGCGACTAGCAAAGCACCCAGGCAACAGTTGTTGTACGTGCAGTCTCTTCCATCTCAGCCACTGAGGCTTGTAACTCCTCCAGAGTTGTCATCGGTCTCTTGGTGGCCTCCCTCACTAGTCCCCTTCTTGCATGGTCACTCAGTTTTTGAGGATGGCCTGCTCGAGTGAACAGCAAATTACAATGAAATTGGACACTGGATTAGCTGTGCGTCATTCCACAAAATGAGGTTGAACGGCATTTCAAAGATTCAAAATTGAATCCTGCAGATATCCAACTAAGAACTTACACTAGAGAAAAAAAATAACACCTGTGGGAATGACATTCGTAACTTAAATAAAACAACCAACAAGTCACATGGAGGTTGTATGTGGTAAAAACAGGAGGGCCAGCGTTGTGGGGAATGAAAGTGAATTCAGAAAGATACTGGATGACGCTACAGCAGTGTTCAAGAATAGCACTGGAAAACTCAAACATATCAAGGGTAAAATGGTGCTCTATGAAAATGCCACACCCAAGTTTTGCAAAGCCCATCCAGATCCTTACACCTTCTGCGATAAAGTAACCAGTGAGCTAGATCGCACAGAGGCTGAAAGAATTCTTTCCAAGGTTGACTGGACAATGCCAGTGGTCCCGGCAGCCAAGCAGAATGGGTCTGTCAGGATCTGTGGTGATTTCAAGGTTACCATCAACCCAGTTTTGAAAGCAGATCAATACCCTGTCTACAGGATGGAGGGTATCTTTGCAAACCCTTCTGGAGGAGAACACTTCAGCAAAGTGGACTTAGCAGAAGCCTTCTTGCAGATGGAGATGGAAGAAAAAGTCCAAAGTGTAGCTCACCATAAACACTTACAAAGGGCTTTACTGCTATAATAGGCTTATTTATGGAGTAGCATCTGTACCTGCACTCTGGCAGAAAGCTATGGACCAGGTGCTGCAAGGCTGCCCAGGCACTCAGTGTTACCTGGATGACATCGTTCTACCAGTGAGAGTGACAAGGAACATCTCCAAAATCTCATGACAGTGTTAAAAAGATTAAGTTATGGGCTCGGAGCACAATACAACAAGTGTGAATCCTTCAAGCTAAGCATCGCTTACTGTGGTCATCCACTGACACACAAGATTCACACAAACGTGCTGAGAAAATTCAAGCAATGGTGGATGCCCCACGGGCAAAGGACATGTCACAGTCACAGTCCTTTTTATGATGTGTCAATTAAAGTAACATGTTCCTGCTAGACCTGGCTACTGCACTCCACCCCTTGAACTCACCACTACAGACTGGGAAGAAATGGCAATGGACAAAGCAGTGTGAGATGGCTTTCAAAAAGTCAAGGAAGTGGTGATGTCAGACACTGTACTCACACATTATGATTCACATCATCCAGTCAAGCTTTCATGTGATGCCTCACCATTTGGTATAGGTGCTGTCATGTCACATGTTACGAGTGATGGAAGTGAACATCCCATGGACTTTGCATCACGTCTCCTTACCGCTGCAGAGAAAAATTACACACAGAGAGGCCTTGAGTCGGGTTTGGGGTGTGAAACGTTTCAACTAGTACTTGTATGGGAGAGAGTTTACCCTCATTACCAATCATCAATCACTAGAGTCCATTTTCAATCTACAGAGGGGTGTTCCACTAACAGCAACAGCATGAATGCGGAGATGGGCTCTGTTTCTTGGAGGACACAATTACAAGATTGAGTTCAAGAGGACAACTAATCATGGAGATACTGATGGATTGTCCCATTTATCCTTGGGAAAGGAAATACCTGAAAAATTTACAATACAGGACACTCCTCTTGACGTATTCTCTCTAATGTAAATTGAAAATCTCTTTATTATGGCAGAGATGATCCAAAGGGAAACCAGAAAAGACCCCACACTGCCTCAGATCCACATGGCAACTAAAAATGTCTGGAATGTGCAGCAGAAATTCCAGTTCCCGCATTTTTACCAGTGCTGGGATGAACTTGCCCTTGTTGGGGGTTGCCTTATGTGGGGATTGAGAGCTGTTGTACCATCCAAGCTCAGAGCTAATGTGTTGGAGGAGGTATATGTGGTCATCCAGACATGGTCAAAATGCATGTGTCATGACAGAAGCTTTGTCTGGAGCCCGGGGCAGATCAGCAGATGGAGCAGTTCACCATACACTGTTTGGGATGCCAACGTGTCCAAAATATGTCAAGAGCAGCAACTCTCTATCCTGCATTGCCCTGGCAGGGGAGTCACGTGAATTTTGCCAGACCGTTCATGGGCACGAATTTCTTGGTAGTAGTGGATGCAGCTACGAAGTGGCCAGAAGTGATCCCAATAGCCTCCACTACAGACTCACACACTGTTGATGAGCTGAGAAGCCTCTCCTCAAGGACTGGTGTTCCAGAACACTGGGTCAGTGACAATGGACCACAGTTTACTATGGAATAGTTTGTTATTCCTGACAATGAAAAGAATAAAACATATTACATCTGTACCATACCACCCAGCTGGAAATGGCTTGGTGGAAAGGTTTATTTGGAGTTTAAAGAACACACTACAAGCAACGTCAGCAGAACACACTACACTGAACCTAAACCCTGAAGCTCACTAATTTCCTGCTTGCATATCGCAATGCAGCTAGCTCACTCCACAACCAACAACTCACCAGCTGTGCTGTTCCTGGGTTGTCCCTTGCATTCACACTTGAATTTCCTCAAACCCAATCTCAGGAGGAGTATGCAGGACAAACAGCTGAGGCAAACTGAGGCTCCTCAACAAGGAGGTTTGATGTTTTACACCTGGGCAAACAGGCCTGGTGAGGGACTACAGTGGTGATCAAAAGTGGGTACTCAGAAAGATTAAGGACAGACTTGACCACTCTCCTACAAGGTAGAGATCGAGCCTGGTATCATCTGGAGATGACACATTTAGCAGTTGAGGACAGCAGAGGCAATAGTTGGAGAAGAAAGTTACCTACCGCTATCAGAACCACTTCCTGCCGTCTCAGAGTGAACTCCTACAATCACCACAGAGGCAGCCCCAGAATCTGAGATTGTTTCACAGCTGACTGCCAAACAGAATGCTCCCCCACATCAGGAAAGACGTTATCCCACAAGAGTAAAAAGAAATCCACCACAGCAATTAAATCTTTAGGCCTGAATGAGACAATTTAAAACTTATTATGCTGTTGCTGGATATAGTTATTGCATTATATAACATACTGTGTATATAGTCGAGATGCATTCTCTAATGAGTAAGAGTTAATAGCCAAGTAGGGAGGAGTGTTGTGCATTTAATATTTCAATAATATTTCAGTAAGCTTGTATATATATTGTTTGATTAAGTATTCTTGTTTAAATAATTAATTACAGGTTATATGCAAAGCACGTTAATTGCATATATCACCTTGCTACCATGTGATACGTGTGAGCCTCGCTTAAAGTAAAGTCAAAGTACACCCGTATTTTCAGAATTTCCTTGAATTATTTTAATGTTTTTAAGTTACAAACATAACAGGATGCACTCAGGATAACACAGTATTTACATTGCTGACCAAGCAGAAAAGTAAATAGGGAGCAAAATTAACTTATTATGTGTGGCATCTGGGTGAGCAGTTATGCATTACATGGGAAGTTAGATCAACAGCTGAATGGACAGTCCATTACGTGGAGAGAAAAAGCTTCACTATCGATTCAAGATCGTTTAATGTCATTTCCTGAACACAGCTTTAAAGGAGAACAATTGTTACTCTGAATCTGATGCAGCATAAAAAAAATAAGAACACAATAATTTTAAAAAAGACATAATAAAAACAGAATAAGGAACAAATAATAAAAACACAATAAATATAAATATGTAAGAAAGATTATATACATAGATAGATTGAATGTCCATAAAGTGACCCCAGGCACAAAAGTAACCATTTTTGAATCTGGTGTGCCTGGCCTGGATGCTACGTAGCCGCCTCCCTGATGGGAGTGGGACAAGCACTCCACGAGCAGGGCGAGTGGCATCCCTCATGATGTTTCTGGCCCTCTTCCAGCACCTTTTCTATGTCTATGTTTTTGACAGTGGGTAGGCTGGTGCAGTTTGAGCCTTCCTGACCACCAGACTGCAGCTTCCGTACCCTGCAGTGACGCAGCAGGCTAGGATGCTCTCCACTACTCATCTGTAGAATGACGCGAGCATAGATGTAGACAATCCAGCTCTCTTCAGCCTCCTCAGAAAGTAGACATACTGATTAGCTTTCCTGATTATATAGGATGTGTTCTGGGACCATGAGAGGTTGTGCGAAATGTGCACTCCCAGGAGTTTGGAACTGCTCATCGTTTCCACTGCTGTGTCACTGATGCAAAAAGGGAGGGAGGGAGGGGTGAATGGTGCGAGTTCTCCTCAAGTCGATAACAATCTCCTTTGTCTAGCTGACATTGAGGAAGAGGTTATTTGCCTGGTGCCAGGCCTCGAGCTCTTATACCTCTGCTCTATAGGCCGTCTCATCATTGTTAGTGATGAGCCCCACCGTTGTCGTGTCATCAGCAAACTTGACAACGTGATTAATCGGGTTTTGACCGTGCAGTGGACAGCAATGGGCTCAGCACACAGCCCAGGGGAGCACCCCTGTTGAGGACACTGGGGAGGCAAGTGTCTTGGTCCAAAACATCAACTGTTTATTCATCTCCAAAGATGCTGCCTGATCTACTGAGTTCCTCCTTCATTTTGTGTGTTACTTTGGATTTCTGCAAAGTATACTGTGTTCTTCATAGCTTAGGCAGTTCATAATTGTAGGGATCAGGTCTGCTAAGTACCCAACTATTTCTATATAATGTTGTTCAGTGTAATGGAGAGGGACCACAGTGTGGACAATGTATTACATGGGCACTGACAGCGCCAGAGATTTTTTTTGCTGGTGCTGCAGTGGGGCTGAATTATTCAGTGATGGTGCTGAGGGATGTACTGTATGGTAATACGTATCCATAAGGCCAGACATGTGGCGTTCAAAAGTCAGTCTCAAGCATTATGTGCCTACTATAAATGCCTCTGTTGATTCACAAGCAACAGCAATTGATAGGTCTAATATAGAAGTGAACTGTGACCGTGTCAACAGCATCGGAGACAACCCGATGAGACAACACAAAGCATAAACAAACCAACAGAGCATCCGACCCACAGCGCACAATATGAATCACGCACCAATCCCGCAACCAGTGTCAAGTGCGTGCTTTTCAACTGAAAAGCACAACACTAACCCACAATGTCCACTGCTATTCGCATTACATAAACAGACAATGCCAAAAGATACACCGTTATTAAAGTCAAATAAGGCAAACAACAGATGCAAGGCCTTACCAGGAGTTGGACAAATCGTACAGACCATGCAATACCTCAATTAATTCGGCTACTGAATTTAAAACAAAAATCAACAGAATCACCGCTTGGAAGTCTAAGCAAAACCAGTAGGCTTAATAGCAGTAAATGTAATGTTGCAGGAAACATAAGGACTATGGGGTATCCACCACAAAAGAATAATTATAATCAGTATTAGTCTAGGCCCAAATTTTTAAAAAATCAACTGCATTCACTATTGATGTTTTCAGAGAAGCACAATCCGTCTGTCATTGTGATTGGTGGCAAAAGCATCAATGATTTTCTGGATGTCAAGTGCCTTGGTCCTCCGGCTGTTTATGGCCAACAGGGTCAAGTTGCTATTCCTTAGGTAGTTTTTGAGGCGTTTGAGGCAAGAGAAACTCCATTCGCAAGAGGCAGATGTCACAGGCAGAGTCAGTGATATGCAGATTAGTTTGTAGAAATCTATAAATGCATCGTGGTAGGGTCTCATTAGAGCTAGAAGTTCCACTGTGTCATTCACTGTCTGTCCTTCCTTTTGTTTTGTTCCCAGCAGTAGCTCTGCAGTCAGGTTCACTTCAGTCACTCCATAGTATTGGGCCATTGGCCAAAGACAGTTCTCGTCTAGGAAGAGCTTGTGTTTGGGACTCAATGCTGAGACTCCAGTCAGAACACCCCCAGTCTCAATTGAGAACCGTCTTTTCATTTCAGTCAGAAATCTGTCTATAACTGGATAGAAACAGTGCTTGCGAAGGTGATCAGAGGATGTGACAGGTGTGCGTTCGGTTTGGGCCTCAACAACAAAATCATGTAGACAGTGGGGTGGCTGGGCCTGTCTCCTTTCATGTGGTCTGCTCTGTATACGGGCCTTGACGCACAGGTCCCTAGCTCTTGCCTGAATTTCACTCCATGATTCCTCTCCCCGTTTTGCTGAGAGTGCATCGATAACAGACTGAGCCAAGTCCATAGCGGATTAAAGCTCCAAACTGGGAGATGGTAGCTGGTCTGACATGAACTTGGTGACTCGGAATAAATCCTCAGACAGAGTGAGAAGTAAAGCAAACTGCTTGTCAATCAGTCCATTTACAGCTCTGGCCTCCGTTTTCCTCCGTGCACTTGGTTGACCCAGAATATCCTGCAGTGTAGCCAGAATGGCGGGGAGTTATTTCCTTATAGCCCACAAAGCTGTATACTGCCATGTCCATCATATATCTGACAATTTCTTCAACTCCACAGGCTGTGCAGTTGTTTCCAGTTCTCTCCGTTTCTTCATGAAAAGATCATGGGCAACAGAGTGGGCAAAAGAAGTTGTAAAGCAGCTGCAGAGTTTCAAAAAACTCACCCGCTTGTTGTACATTGCTCACAACATCCACTAAAACAAGGTTACGTCTGTGAGCATGGCAGTGTATATATACTGCCTGCGGGACCTCTTTCCTGTACCCCGTTATTACACCCGGACATCACTGCCACCCCGTCATAACACTGACCTATACACGTGTTATCAATAACACACTGGGCAAGTGCAAGAATTATTCAAGCACTGTTTCGTTATTCAAATACCGCACCACCACTGATATTTGCTCCTTTTTACTCAAGTCTTTCCTTTCATCCACCATGATGGCAAAATGTCCAGCCTCCTTGTTTTCTGCACTTATTTGACGTCTGACCATATCTGCCATAATACCCAAAATTTCATTTTGGATATCGTGATGGGTGTTTTTTTTTTGCATTTTCAGGATTGTCCTCTATTATTTTTTTAGCTACAGTCTTATCAAACTGCCCAGTTACACTGAGCAACTCAACAAAGTTTCCCCTGTTGCCAGATCCATCATCTTCCCGGTGTCCTCGCTGGGCAATGCCTTGGCACGCAGTATAGTGTAGAGACTCAACCACTGCTCTCATCTACTCACCATTTTCTTGGACAATCTTTGCATGTCCTTTATCAAGCACATTTCCCAACCTTGAACCGTCTTGTTTTCTCTATCTGAACTCGGCCCATGCCCCCACAGCAAACTCATGAGCTGCACTTACATGGTGGGTTTTGAAAGCTGTTGCAGCTTTCCGCCAGTTGTGGTAACCGGTGACAGTGAAGGTGGACTCAGAATGGAACCCACGTCCTCCACACAGGAAATACCCGCATGCGAAGCAGAACGTAGTATCTTTCGTGATCGAACATTCCAGCCAGGAGTACAGGTCAAACCAGCCACGAATAAAACTCCTTTGCTGATTGCCAAACTGTTGCAAAGGGTACTTTTTCAATGCTGGCCGACGGGGTCCTTCCTCAGGCTGCTGGCTAACATCGCTAACAGTATTCCCACTAGCACTAAGAGCAGCTTCATCCACGTTCTCTTCCGAACACCCCTCCATTTCTTGTTCCTCTACTTTGCCCTCACACTCCTTCGATGAACTGCCGTCGTCCTCATCCCCACTTGCTTCTTTCTGCATGTCACTTTCAATTCAGACAGGCTCAGGCTGAGACACCACTGATTCCTCTGGATGAGGTCGTTTTCTCACTAAAAATCGATCCACTTTACACGCCGGCCTAAATAATGCACGTGCCAGGCCCACGCTAGCTTGTAAAAGCACAATGTGTGTGTGCGGCATCCCTTAGTCTTGCGAGACCATGGACCTGTGCCTGGATCCTGCACAATGTATGTATACTATCAAGCCCTCGCGTGGGTGAGAGTGAGTGACCTGAAGTGATCTTCGATCAGCTTAACTGATCTGAGAGAGGACAGCAACGGCGAGACATTGACAAGGAACGAATGGACACAAGTGTAGAGTGGATCTGACCTTAGACCAGCACAGAGATTATAACTTTTGCTGCGTGGGTGCTAATGGTAATTGGGGGCACTGTTTCACTAGATCAACTGGAGAAACAAGCTGTATTCAAAACTATACAGAGAAAGCAGCTGCAATTTGTATGTCAAAATTCAGTTAATTTCTTGGTGGTGCTATTGTGATTTCTGCTGATGCTATAGCACCAGCAAGCACCACCTCAGCGCCACCACTCCAGGAAAAATCTTTATGCATTACATGCATAAAAATATTTATAAAAGAGTTGAGCACTAAATACCTTCTTGCTGGGGATGCAGTTTAAGCTGTTCTCATTCCATTTCCCCCAATTTTGTAAAATGAAGTAGCGTAATTGAGAGCTAATGGCTCTCACTTCTGGCAAGATGGTGTCAGCAACCAATGGCAATGTGCTGCAAACAGTTCACAAAACTACTTCTCATTTTAATCATGTGTTTTTGGGCAGGCTGAGCGATCTGCCATTTTGAAGTCTCTGAGGGAATTTGGGGAGGTTGAGAATGGAAGAGCGCAAACGCATGATCACCTCCATTATTTACCGATCAAAGAGCGGAGCAAGATTGAAATCTACAAGGACGAGAGCAGAAGTGAGCGGGTGTTCCATGCCCTCAGCCTGTGTTCGACCAGTCTCCCTCTCCCTTTTGCTGTTGTTGACAGAAGGTGCAGAAGTCTTGAGTCAGGTTTGATCGGCGCCCCACTTGTGGATTGAATTAGTTTTTAAGAGAACTCTGCATTTCACGTTACATGTGTTTCTGGTTACTCTTTTTTTAAATTGTTATCCTGCACAATTTTGATCCGGGCGCTTTGACACAGACTGGCTCTGTGGCTTCTAGTGAACAAATGAAACAGTGCTAAAATTGAATTGAACTGAACATTCCTAAAACCTTTTCAGGGACTCTGTGGTTTGATGTTCAAAACTGTGTGTTATTCACTCTTTTTTTACCATTTGCGTGATTTGTTCTTTTTTTCCATGCGTTGGGGGTTTGATGTTTTCTTTCAACAGGTTCCATGGTGTTTCTTTGTTTCAAGGCTGCCTGCGGAAAGGCAAACCTTAGAGTTGTATATTGCATACATACTTTGATAATAAATGAACTTTCAATCTTTAATGGCTCCATGTGCATTGATATAATCACAAAGACCCATCATTGTCAAAGCTGATTAGTCTTGCTGAAATCACTTGTGGAATCTGAACACTCTACACTGTTAATCCAGCTTCATTATCCAGACTGTTTTAATGGAGTGATTAATATAAATTTTCTCTTTGTATACAGATTTCCTCTTCATTATATACACTTGCCCAGTTACCCAAAGGCAGCCCTCACCTACTCTGTAAATGTAGTTGTAGATGCAGCCAACCAATTTATCACACTGAAAAGCATAATAGTTTATCAAATCATCCTTGCCATGTTGCATTCTAGAATAACCAATTAACTTTGTAATGAAGAGGAACAAAGCTATTACTGAAGTATATATGGACCGAAGTGAAAGACAGACATTTAGCAAGGCACTTTTCACAACCTCAGCATTCTATGGCCAATTAGATACAGGTTACGTTGTACTTACTCTTCCAATTAAAAAAAAACACGATCAATTTTTCCACAGTAACCTCAGGTAAACAATGAGATAAAGAGCAGATAATGGAATTTCATTGTCGTTTGTGTCTCCTACAGTCTCGCTAATATTCAGTTGATCACAATTTTAATTGAGCAGACTGCCATTACTTTCCTAATACCACATCAAGGAGTATGCCCCTAACAATCCCCATGGGGTGGTGATTAATTATTCAGGATTTTACCATGTTTAGCCCAATTACACATCTTAATGAACACATCAGCAGATGCCTTTATGACATGCTGTAATTTGTTCATCTCTATTGAAAAAAAATCAAATTGGATCAGTGAAACATGTGCCTCTGGGAACTACAGTTCATTATATACAATAATCTACACCCAGTGGCCACTTTATTATGTACCTCTTATACCTAATAAAGTGGCCACTGAGTGCATGTTCCTGTGGTCTTCTGCTTCTGTTGCCCATCCACTTCAGACTTGACGTGTTGTGCATCCAGAGATGCTCTTCTGCACACCACTGTTGTGATACCTGGTTATTTGAATTACTGTCACCTTCCTGTCAACTTGAACCAGTCTGACCTCTCTCATTAACAAGGTGTTTTTGGCCGCTCACTGGATTTTCTTTTGTTTTTCTAACCAGTCTCTGCAAATTCCAGAGACAGTTGTGTTTGAAAATCCCAGATCAGCAGTTTGAGATATTCAAGCCAACCTGTCTGGCACCAACAATCATTCCACGGTCAAAGTCACTTAGATCACATTTCTTCCCCATTCTGATGTTTGGTCTGAACAACAGCTATCTTCTTGTAAAGTTTAATGATGGTTGGCAGTCCAACATAAGGTGCATTATCGCCACCTACTGAGTTGGAGGGTGAACCAAAGAAACAGGAAGTATATCCACTAAATTCTCCAACCCACCCCCAAAAAGCTCAAATAATATCAAAAAGCCTAATGCTTTTCAGAAAACCGTTTCTCTATAAGATCTCTTCTTTACTTAAATTGGCTGAACTACAGAATGTACACTGATATACTTTTGCTAATAATTTTACTTTTTCCAGAGTCAGTAACTCTTCTCCCCACCATACAAAATCAGCAATGAATCAAGTTTTTGACTACCATTTTCTGTATCATACCCCAAGCTTCCCCTAACTGGATCTCTTTCCCAATGCTGTCACTGTCTTTGCCCTTCTCACCACTTCTCTAACTATGCTTGAGCTCTATTATTGTATGAAAGATAACAGGAGTAACACTGCCCAACTTTACTAAAGCTTTATTCCGCTCCTTCACAGCTCTTTTACATTCATCCGTCCACTAGGGAACATCTCTCCTTTTATCATCGCCCTATTGAGTTGAGTGAGAGAACACAAGGTAATATTATTCAACTTGATAGCATCAAAAACCAGGAATTTTACTTGCACACAAATCATCAAATACATCCCAGTTTGCCTTTTTCAAAGTCCACCTGGGGATACAAGAACCTTTCCTATACACATCGATTCCCATTGTACAGATAATGGGGAAATGATCACTCCCCATTGTTGTATCATTATACTTTTCTCAGTTACACACATTTGCTATAACCTCAGATACCAGCGTGAGGTCTATAGCAGAAACACTGTTGTTAAATAGATTTATCCTTGTACTCCTGCCATCATTCAAACACTTTTCTTCCAGAATGTTTTCTACCAGAATCCCATTCACATTTGTGTCAGTACAATCCCACATGAGCATTAAAATCCCCACGCCATATAACCTTATTTTTCCCCATTTCCACACATAATTTCCAACAGATATTAATTTTTCACAAGGGTTATAAAAATTATCTGTACTTTACTATTCTTTCCCCAAATTCAACCACAATTGACTTAAACAACCCCAAATCTACAAAACTCTGTGCTATCCCATTTTTGATAACAGTAGCCATTTTCTGATGGCATCTTAAATCAATATAATCTTGTATCGTAAAACATAGACACAATTTCAACCAGGTTTCCTGTACACACATAACATCAGGTTTATTTGGTAAGTCTTCAATAAATTTCCTAAAATCTTGATCATTAGCTAAGAGGCTTCTGGCATTCCACTGTGAAATTAGAAAAACAATTAACAACCCTCCTTTGAAGTCTGAACATTATTTACTCCTCCTTATAAAGCATCATTAATAAGTTCTAGAGTTAAGTCTTTTATCTCCAGATGTCTTTCCCATAGGTTTTAATATAATTTTAACTTGTTCCCATCCTACTTTAATTTGTGCTGTACAACTTAACACATCTGCCATAAAAGTGAGAAACTTCAGTTTATCAACAGTGAATCCTTTGTTATACAATCATACACTTTACACATCGTCTCTAAACTAACTGTATTCCAGATATTAATAAGTTCCATTGACTCTCTCTCTGTACTTTCTGAAGAGCCGTTGCCCATTTCCACGAAAACACACTGCACTTCAACAGCTTTCTTATGTACAGGACACCCTACATAAGCAGAGCTATGCTCCCCTCACGATAGCTACATTTCAGCCTAATGCCTTCTCCACAAGTATGTTCTCTAGCACATTGACAACACTGCTACACACAGCTGCTACATGACCCAACTTCTGGTACTGAAAACTACTCAGAGCGGGGTGGCACGTAAACTCGAACCATATAACTCATAACTTGCATTATACACTAGGGTGCTCCCTTCAGTTATCCAATGAGGTAACCATAGCCTTTGGCCAGGAGCAGATGTCATCAGGTGGTGCCCAACCTTCCTAAAGTGTTTCAACCCTTAACCATTAAACTCTCTAGTTGGTGGGTCAGCAGTGGTGGCCAAGTCACTGCCCATCTGCTCCTGACTTCCAGCTCAACTCCTCTCGCCTGCAAGATGCTCTTTCTGCTTCCTCTCCCATCTTGCTAGCTGTTTGGTTCTTGCTCTTTTCATCAAGGCCCAGAGCAGACAGCAACCTCCATGCCGACCTTGCCAGGAACCCTCTAAAGCTGAACTCCATAGGGAATAGCCACGTCAACCATCTTTTGTCCCTGCACCCCTGGACTAAAAGGACTGGTACTTCAGAGTCTTCCTCTTGTGAGCCTCCTCACATCCTTCGCCCCACCAGGTTGATTTTCTTGCCTTTGATGGACCACAGTACGATGTCTGGTTGAAGCGTGGTTTGCCCCACCTCCAGGGACTGTAGTTTCCTCCCCACATTGACCCTCATCTCGCATGGTTTAGCAGTTCGTAGCAGATTGGATTTAAGCCTCTCTGGTATGACTGGCATGGCCCCCTCCTTGATAAAAATGGCTGCCCTGTTTGTCTCTCTGCCAGCTGGTCTCTTTTTACACCTCTCCCACTCCAGTGTGTCAGCAAGGGACAGCAGGACCTTGTCATGGTGCCACCTATACTGCCCTTGTGTTAAAGCTGACAGTATGTGTGCCAGCGAACCCTGCTGACCACAAGCTTGCAGTTAGGGTCCTCTCTCAGCCCCCAAGTGCAACTGTGATGGTGTAGGGAGAGTGTCGTACACAGACTGCAGGAGGAGTGAAATTACGCAAGAACTCCAGTCTCCAAAGCTCTGCCCAAGTGATCCTGCACTCATTCATGCACTCTGTTACCCCAACTCCACTGCCTTTGATACCCATCTGGACTTCCTGGCCTTGAAGGCCATCCTAGCCCAGGTTGCTACGTTGACCAGGGTTTCCAATACCCTATCTGGCAATTTTGCATCAAATTTAATCAACACCAATAAGCGATCTGTTCTTACTCTACCACAGAACCCTTTTAAATGTTTAGCATACACAGCTTTTCCTCCAACTAAATTATTTTTAACTTGGCCCGTGGACACATCTAGAGGCACTCCAAAGATTACTCCCCAAAGTCACTGTTGTTCAATATTACTCGTTGGTGTCACTTTCCTTCCTCTCACAGCTTTTAACCCCAAAGCTTTCTCACGTTGCTTACTGTATTTACAAAACACTGAGTGTCCCATCGCTTAAAGGTTCTGTACCCATAATACCTCCTAATGCTTTTTTCAAATCCTTAGTGTACGCATATTGATATCAGAAACAGGTCCACATTCAAAACTCAACAAAACTTTGAATTCTTCCTTCCTTCTTTTATTTAAATCCTGTCTACTGCTTTCATCTCTGGACGATAAGCCACTACAATCCTCAATCAGCCACTTATTTTTCCATTTCCCAGAAACCTTTTATTTGCATTCTTCCATACAATACCAATTTCAACTCCCGTTTGCTACCTTCATCTTCTCCGTAACTTCCTGCCACTTCTTAACAGCACTGCTTTTAACTATGCAAATCATTATGTATATGGGTAAATGAATGGGTGAACAGTCATAGTTTCCTCTACCCCACCACCCCTAGGTAGGGGAGTCTAAAAATAGAAGGCATAGATTTCAGGGGAGAGGAGAAAAGTTTAAAGAGAACTTGTGGTGGAGCATTCCCTCCCCCCACTCTGAGTGTGGTGGGTATGTAAAACATGCTGCCAGAGAAAGTGGTGAAAGACAGGGATGTTGAGAGAGGGATACTGACCAAATGGGACTAATTTTGATAGACAAGATGATTTAACTGGACAAGTTGGAAGAAAAGGTCCATTTACATGCTGTTTTACTCCATGACACCAATATTTGAGGTTCAATTTTATCATCATATTGCAAAATAAATTAAAAGGACCAGATTTTGGGAATACAGGATGAAAAGACAGAGGCTGATTTTTTTAAATATACAAGGCATGTTCTCCAATTATTTCACTGCTGGTTGTGTATATTTGTTACAACACCATGACAAAACTGTTTGAGGTGACACATTTGCTTGTTTGTCATGCATCAGAGCTCATATTGCAATGTGATTTGGATGGGAACTTTGAATATTGGGCTCATTGGCTAAACATGCTGAAAGATTTGAGGATGTTAATAGCTAATGAAGCTGGTGGACAATGTGAGAAATACAGATGGAAGTTGGTTGTTAAGCATTTATGTTAAATATGCTAACTATTACTGGTCCGTCAACTTGGACTACATGCCTGTATGGGCCAGATAATAACATGATCCCGGGTATTAAACTTTAACCGATCATGCTAAGTCTGCGAGGCAGAACCATTACTGATGTATAAACATTCATCTTTGTTTCTAAAAGACAAAGAGGATCTTCAGTAGAATTACAACCAAGCATGGGTGTATAGCTCACATTGGCTATGTGGCAATAGTGCTTCCAAAGTATTGGCTTACTGACACTATGAATGTAAAGAAAAATGGACTTGATCGTCTTTGCAGCATGTTTTTATGCGTCGAGATTTTTTTTGAAAAATGACAATAAAGTCCGGGGACAGTTAGGCACAAGAGACTACAAATACGGAACAAAAAAAATCAAACTGCTGGAGGAGCTCTGCGGATCAGAATCCTTCACCTGGGAGGTCCATTTCCCTCCACAGTTGCTGCCTAGCCCGTGAATTCATCCAGCAGCTTGTTTTTTTTTCGCTAACAACTTAATAATGTTTGACAGAATCTGAGCCACTGCTGTTTGCATGATACCGTTTGGCATTAATGATTACTCACACTAGGTTGCCGGAGCCTCCTGTGCTTGTACTGCTTAGTCTGGGGAATCTGACGGTGTAATTATTTTGTAACTGTGTTCGCCAAAGTTTCAGCGAGTGAACAGCGAGGCCGCGTGTGCCGATCCATCGTTGAGGAGCTCTCCCGCACTTGGGCCAGGACCATCAGAGCTTTGCCGTTTCTCGTGTAACATCCATCTCACACACCAAACCTCTCCATCTCCCCTGTCAACATCGCCTTAGGTGCCATTAATTAGCAGTGCACCAGGCGGCTCCTAGGCACATGATAGATAACTCCCCCTGTTAATTTGCATAAATTATACAACATTAATTGTCAAGGGCAGCGGCCTGGTGGGGTTAAATTTCGTTTAGATCTCTTCTGGGGGGAGGGGAACTTTGTCGTTGATTTGCTCTGTGGTAACACAAGCAGGTCCGCTCCGCTTTCATATTCCGCAGAATGCAGTGACACTCCTCTGACGGATAGTTTCAGACAACTCCCACATCTTCACTTGCCAAAGACCTTTGATCTGGCCGCTCGAACATTGAGCAGCTGTGCCCGCCTAACGAGTTCACCGTGAATACAGGAGCCGATCACGGCACTAATCAGGCCGGCTGCCTGCTGGGCCTGTGGAGAGGTGTGGGTACTGACACCTCGGGGAAACAGCGGGACTCTGATTACTGGCAGAGGAACAGCTGAACTCGATAGGAACAGATTGTGACTATTCTCCTGTTTGGCAAATCCTGCTCCAAACCAATCAGACGTAATCACAGATCGTTGTTTAAGGACCCTCACTGTCCGCGATATGCACTCATACCCAACATTTTAGGAACAACTTCTCCACCACCATGAGATTTCTAAACGGTCCATGAACTCAACCTCGTTGCCCTTTTGCACTGTACTGCTGCCACAAAAACACATTTCACGACAATATGCCATTGATGATAAATCTGTTTCTGATTTTGAACTGATGAGTGTCCGTGAGAGATTAGATATATCAAAGTTTTTCGGGGGAGTTGGAGAGTTTTTTTGCTTTTACCTTCATGTCCCCATTTTGTTTTCAGATAACCATTTAATTTACCACCACACATTCAAATTATGAACTTGTCCAACCTCTAAAGTGCAACTTGTTCTGAAAGACTCTCTGTGTTCTCCCAAGGTATCCAGGTATGAGGTTGAGGAGTTAAGGACTATGTTGTGAGTGACTAGAGAGCAAATAATCAAGAAACTTTCATCTTGGAGAGAGCAAACCCTTCTTGGGTAATCAGTGAGTGTAGCAGTACTGGGACCAACAACAAATCCTTGCTCTGAAATGCATCTCATTCTGCATATACACTGAACATGGAGCCTGCTGAATGGACAAGTGATGTTGGAGTCTGGTGAAGAGTATGAGGCATGCTTGAGGCATCCACTGCGCCCAGCGGCAAACCTCCTGACCCAAGTTTTGTGGTGGTCAGGCTTTTTGGTGATAACAATTTCAGGAATGTTGAGATGACTCATGAAAAATAAATGCACACGAGTGAAGAATCCAGAAACCTTCAACACTTAGAGAATTATAACTCTGCTTTTCATTGCCTTTACATGGTCAGGACAATGAGAGAAAAGTTGAAAGCAAAGCCTGCTCAGAAGTTCTGCTGAGACAGCTGTGTAAATGGGCTGGTGCTTTTTTGTACTAATGAAGGCTCACACCTATCAGGAAGGAGCATTACTGCCACCTACTGTAATGGAGTATGAAAGGAGCCATGACCAGCATCAGATCCTGCCCCCCAAACCTGTTTTAATTCACCAGGGCCCTACATGACTTAACCGTCCCTGCTTCAGGTGCCAGAATATCCTGCAAACTAGACACTGCAGATCTACCCAATAATTACCTAAACAGCTTCCTACGTTCCAGCCAACACCTGTGGCACACCACAATCTCATGTATCAACGCTCCTGGAGACTGGTTCTCATTGTTCAAGTTCACATATGAGGGTGGACAGTGTGCAGGAGGGGGGGGGGGTTACGTATCCAAATTCCCCTGCAAAATGGTACATGTTCCCAAAAGCACTACTTTAGCTGTAATCATCTCAATGCCACACCAGTCATAAACCCTTTAATGCAAGGGAACCAAGGATTCTGTAGTTTTTGATATATTTTTCACAGTCCATTAAAGTGGAGACCATAATTTTTACAGCCATGTACCAGGATATGGGAGGTACAGCATTCCAAGACCTGACTTATGATGTTTTCTCCATTCCTTTCTGTGTGAGACCAAGATCAGGGTGCATAAAGTTTGCATTAGGTGCATTAAGCAGGTGATGCCAGGTTAATGGAAACTGGAGCTCAGTGCTCCAAAATGTATCTGAACCTGGGTCAATCGAAAGTTTGAAACAATGCTGACAGATTGTATTACAGAATCACAGAATTATTATGCCCCAGAAAGAAGTCTGCAATTCATCATTTAGTGGAGGGCTCCTGTGAATCCTATAATGCTCTTTCCCCATTGCTCTGTAAATTATTTTTCAAGTGCAATCCACACTGTTAAGAAACAGGATGACACTAACACTTAATTGCGTAAATAGCTTACTGTATTCCTTTCTTCCTCCATCTGACATTATCCACCTCCTGGCCAAAATGACAACGCCAAAATAATAGTCAAGCTTATTGTCCTACGCACAAGGGCATGTATGCACAGATGCAATGTAAAACTTTTTTGCAACAGCATATAAGCAGCAGTGACAAGAAAAAACATAAATGAAACATATTGGACACAATTTTTATTAATAGAGAACACAATTAAAACAAACCCTATTTTAGTGCAAAGTGATCAAAGTGGTCATAGTGTCACTAAACTTTGGTTATTATTGTTGTGCTGGTTGGTTCAAGAGCCAAATGTTTGAAAGGAAGTAACTGTCCTTGAACTTGATGTGGAATTGAGGCTTCTGTACCTCCTGCCCAATGGTGGTATGACCCAGACAGTAGGGATCTTTGATGATGGATGTTGCCTCTTTAGATACTATCAATGGAGGGAAGAGATATGCCATGATGTATTACACCACTCTCTGTGACTTCTTACATTCCAGCACATTTAAATTGCCATACCATACTATAATGCAACCAGTTAGGCTTACTTTCAACAGTATGCCATTAACCTCCTAAGAAAGTAAAGAGGCTTCTAAGCCCTCCTTGTGATTGCATCACCATGCTGGGCCCACGACAGGTCAACTTATGCGTTAATGTTGAGGAAATCAGCAGGTCTGGCATCTGTGGAGGGGAATAAGAAGTCGATATTTTGCTCTGAGACCCTTCATCAAGACTGGAAAGAAAGGGAGCAGAAACCAAAATAAGAAAGTGGGGATAGAGGGAGGAGTACAAGCTGACAGGTGATAGGTGAGACCAGATGAGGGGGAAGTGGAATGAAGTAAAAAGCTGGGTGGTGATAGGTGGAAGAGGTAAGGGGCCGAAGAAGAACAAATCTGATAGGAGAGGACAGTGGGCCATGGAAGAAAAGGAAGGGGGAATGCTGAGAATTTAAAGTTGCTGACTCTCTCCTCCACTGATCCCCCAGTGTAGACCGGCATACCTTCCCCTTCTGAAGTCAGCAACCAGCTCTTTAGTTTCACTGGTGTTGAGTGAGATGCTGTTACTGCCAGGTGTCCCATCTCATTCAAGTGCTTGCTGACTCATCACCACTCATTCATTGGCAAATTTATCAAGACCAACAAGGAACATGGTGGGGGAAGACAGTCCACAGAGATCAGCCAATTACAGATGCTACTTATGCTACTCTCCTTAACAATGTACATTGGCACTCCAACACACTGTAATATGACAGAAATAGACAGCTGCTAGTTCATGATATATACATTATAGTCAAAGAGACCAAAATTCTGCCATATGACTCCAGGGATCTTATTTTTTTTCCATGTTAGTTGAATTGTATTTAAGTTCCGGAAAGCCTAAAATGTAATAAACTGTCTGTAGGTTGTTATTGTTTTAGGAAATGCAAGTTAATCCTGAAATGGATATCCACCTAACGTCAGAGAGCTGTGCCAGAGAATGTATTTCCTAAGTAAGATTCCTTCCAGTACTGTGAGTCATGCTAAACTGTTGCTGTTGCTAATGGATAATTGATTCTTTACACCAGAGTCACAAATCTAAATCTCCTTGGTTGGGCAGACAGTGGAGGGCCCTGTTTAAATGAGAAAGTGAGTATTCAGATTATAAAACTTTAAATAACACAACAAAATATTAACCCCTGCCAGACTGCTAGGAGAGGGAAGGAAAGGTAGTGATTAAATCAGGCTGGTTGATGTGGAGAAGACACATACAAGAAAGGTGATTTGATCAGTCTTTGGCCCAAAACGTTTCCTTTCGACAGATGCTGCCTGACCTGCTGAGTGCATCTAGCCTTTTCTGATTTTATTTCAGAATTTCATCAACTGCAGTTTTATTCTATTTCAAATAAAATGTCTAAGTGGTACTAATACTGGAAGATAGAGAGAAAAGTGGTAAAATTATCAAATATCCCATGTCATAAAGTGCACAGTTGAAGTTGGAAGTAAGGAATTTTATTTCTGGAGATGAGAAGGTTACAAGTGTTATATATGCTTGAAGTATCCAAGTTACTTACAAAGTCAGCATTAATTTATATCCCTGGCTACATTTCAAAGTTCAAAATACATTTCTTATCAAAGTATGTATAAACTATACAACCTTGAGATTCATCTGCCTACAGACAGCCACAAAACAAAAAAAACTGAAAGGACCCAATTTTTTTTTAAACCAATGCAGAGAGAGAGAGAGGGGGGGAAAATGCAAACAATAAAGCAAGCAACAGCATTCAGAACCAAATTGAGTCCATAACTCCAAAGCCCAGAACAGATGGAGTAGGCCCATAGTTGAGATAGTAGTGATGCACGTTCCTCTGAAATCACTGTCATCATGTAGTAAAGGTTTCATTGCTAACAGGGCATTCCAGGATTTTGACCAACTGGGCATATACATAGAAGGTAGGGTGAAGGCATACAAGCTGGCAGGTGATGGATGAGACCAGGTGAGGGGGAAGGTGGGTGTGTGGGGAAGGGGGGGGAAATGAAGTGAGAAGCTGGGAGGTGATAGATGTAAGAGGTAAGGGGCTGAAGAAGACGGAATCTGATAGGACAGGACAGTGGTCCATGGATGAAAGGGAAGGAGGAGGGGCACCAGAGGGAGGTGATGGGCAGGTGAGAAGAAATGAGAGGTGAACTAGAATGGGGAATGGAAAAAAAGCCCTTCCCCTCCACCCACTTTCTTATTCTAGCTTCTGCCCCTTGCCTCTCCAGACCTGATGAAGGATCTCAGCCTGAAACTTGGACTGTTTACTCCTCTCCATAGATGATGCCTTGCTGAGTTCCTCCAGCATTTTGTGTGTCTTGCTGAAGATTTTCAGCATCTGCAGTATCTATTGTGTTTACAAAATACTGTAGGAACTCAGCAGGACATTTACACAGCCTGTACCACTGAGTTCCTCCAGCAGTTTGTGTCTGTTGCTCAAGGCCAATCAGGGATGGAAAGAGAATGCCCATTTAGTCAGTGGGCACCTTCATCCCTTACAAATAAGTCAGTTATTCTGAATCTGTGTATATACTGGCTGGCAATGACTTCCTCATCATGGTGAATACAACATTCTCACACAGAAAAGGAAAAATAATCTGTAAAATCAACCTTAATAATGTAAGTTAATCTGAACTCCTATCCATTCATCTTGAAATTATGAATTGTTCAAGATTGTCATTGACAATGATATATTTTCATGAAGTATTCCCTTTGGTTTTTTTAAAAAAAAACACACAACTGAATAACTGTATTTAACCAGAAAAAAAGACCACAAAACACCGTTTAATAAAACATTGTTTCCATTGCATTATAGAGTGGAGCGGGTTAATAGTGCTATGGTCTACTTTTCAAATCCAGTGTTTACTTTCTGATAATGATACAGCATGGATTAGATGTAAAAATAAATGCCTTCTACAAAATGGGACTCACATCCTTTCAAGGCAAATACAAAATAAAACTCTGGAAATGCCTGGAGCCTGTCTGGAAAGATATAGTGTTTTTCACTCCCTGCCTACCGAGCAAAGCAGCATCAGACAAAACCTTTTTCCAGAACTTGGCATAGTCCCATTTAAAGAGAAACTGGCTCTTTAAAGGCTGTTTAATCAGAAAAGGTCCACAATCAAATTATTTTTTTTTAAAAACTCCCCCTCTGTACTCTGGGATCTGTATTTTGTGCTTTAATTTGAATTTGTCCGTTTCTGTTTATTTGTGTTTAAAAGCACAGACAGCACAGTGCACCCTTGGTCCCAGAGTGCACAGATCTTAAAATTAAACTAGCTAAAATCTGCATATAAAATATCTAATGATGTCGAAGCAACTTCATCTTTACATAATTACCCTTCTTGTTTGTGCATTATCTCTTGTTCATGACTCAGGTTTCTTCACTACTGAATCCAGACTGAAGATGATTCAATAATACATCTTAGTGGTTTCAAGCTGAGTTCCTGCTCATCCACTGAGAAAAACAATTCCACAGACAAAAAAGCAACTAATTTATCTTGATAGCTGAATGTTTGATGTTCAGAAGAATGCAGGGAGAGACCCATAGGGGAAAAAAGCAATGTGTGTGTGGAGAGTGTGAAAAATTAAAAGAAGAACAATGCACAATGAATGGAAGTGTGCAGGTTTGGGAGACAATTGTAAAGTGTGAGCAACAGTCCATAAAAGGCAGGACATAACACAAAAGCACTGTACAATAAGACATGTGAATTATTATTCGTAAAAGAATGCAACATCAAGGTAAATCAGAAAATCATAACAAGGAAATTAGTTTGAAAAAGATTGTTGTAATCAAGAATTGAAAACAGCAAGAAATTGTTGCTCAATAATTTCAGAGAATTGATTAGTGTTTCAGGTCTTGGATAGTGAGTAATTAGACTGCACTCACCTCAGTCTGGACAGTTTCCATGATAATATTACATCAACAGAAGAGAGGGAAATGAATGAGGAGACTTGGCTCATCCTCAGAGGACAGCTGGGAGAGTGTCGCAAATCAACCTGACAGCCTGCCTGCGGTGTCACTGTAACAATCGGTAGGCATTGACACACAGATGTGTAAATTTTTGCATTTTGTAAAGGCTGTCCATTCTGGTTAATAGCAAATAAATCATATTGAAGGGCAGCCCAATTACTTAGACCATAAGATCATAAGACAATAGGAGCAGAATCAGGCCACTCAGCCCATCAGTTCTGCTCCACTATTCAATCATGACTGACTTATGATCACTCTCAACCCCATTCTCCCTGTAACCTTTGACACACTGACTAATCAACAACCTATGACCTGGCCTTCACAGCCGTCTATGGCAATGAATTCCATGGATTCACTGCGCTTTGACTAAAGAAATTCGACATCATCTCTGCTGTAAAGAGTCACCCTTCTTCTATTCTGAGGCTCTGCACTCTGGTCCTAGACTCATCCACTAGAGAAAACAGCCTTTCCCATTCCACTCAATAGGCCCCCCCCCCAATCTCTAAACTCTAGCAAGTATTGGCCTAGAGCCAACAAAGCTCCTTATATGTTTACCCTTTCATTCCCAGAATCATTCTCGTGAACATCCACTGGACCATCACACTCTCTTAAAGAAGAAGTGGATCATACTGCAGTTCCATTGATAGATCAATAACAAGATTACCCTCGGTAGATCCACTGATCTTGGTAAATCATTGCCTGTTGTGACTCTAGGTACGTAACAGGAGTGTCTGTACCCAGGATGTGACTTTCTTTTCCAGGGCATCAGAGGTGTCCTCCTTCTTCAAAAACAGGTTTCTCTTTCTCCACCATCGATGCTGCCTCCACCTGCATCTCCTCCAATCCCAAACACCAGTTCCTACCGCTTTAACACTGATAGAGTTCTTCTTGTCCTTACCTGGCACCTTATGAGCTTCCGTATCCAACACATCATCCTCCGCAACTTCCACCATTTACAAAGGAATCCTACCACCAAATGCATTTTTACCTACTCCCCCCCCCCACTTTCCACAAGGATCTCCCCCTCCATGACTGTCTTGTCCATTCATCCCTCCCCACTAATCCCTCTCCCGGCAATTATCCCTGCAAGTGGCCAAAGTACTATACCTGCCCAATCACCTCCTCCCTCACATCGATTCAGGGCCTCAACACGTCACCTGTGAATCTGTTGGGGTCATCTGCTTTATCTGGTGTTCCTGATGTGTCCTCCTCTACATTGGTGAGACTTGTCGTAAATTAGGGAGTGTTTCATTGAGCACTTCTGCTCCATCCGCCAAAGTGGAACTGCCTGGTGACCAAATATTTTAATTCCAATTACCATTCCTATTCTGACATGATGGTCCATGGCCTCCGCTTGTGCTGCGAAGGGGCCACCCTCAGGTTGGAGGAGCAACACCTTACATTCTATTTGGGTAGCTTCCAACCTGATGGCACGAATATCGGGGAAAAAAACAGATCTGAAGGGTGGAATGACCTTCTGCTAAAGTTTCAAGAATCGATTAGAAAATGACCCAACATTCACAAATAGAAGGTCTTTGCTCAGATGTATAATAAAAAAAGAGCTGGAAACACTCATCAACTCAGGCAGCACCAGTGGAAAGAGAAACAGCTAATGTTTCAGGTCTGGTATCTGCATCAGAAATGGGAAAGAGAGAAACACGTTAGCGTAGGTGGGGCAGGGGATGGGGGTAACAAAAGTAGTTTCTCTGATGAGTTGAGGCAGAATGATTGAAAGTGACAATTAAGGGACAGATAAGATTGAGACTAAGCTTCTTCCTGTGTATGATGCGTTAGCAGTAGTAAGACCGTTGAAAATACCTGTCAGGCCAGACAAAAAAAGACTCAAAAAGGGAATCATTCGTTCTTATACAAAGAGAAAAATAGAGTGAGTTAACTAAATTTGGAGAATACAATCTTGAGTCATAAAGAACTATAGCTTATAAATTAAGACCATAAGACACAGGAGCAGAATTAGGCCATTTGGCCCATCAAGTCTGCTCCACCATTTCATCATGGCTGATCTTTTTTTCAATCATGGCTGTGCCCTCTTGTCCTAGACTCTCCCACCATGGGAAACATCCTTTCCACCTCTACTCTAACTAGGCCTTTCAACATTTGAAAGGATTCAATGAGATCCCCCTCATCCTTCTGAATTCCAGCAAGTACAGACCCAGAGCCATCAAATGTTCCTCATATGATAACCCTTTCATTCCTGGAATCATCCTTGTGAATCTCCTCTGGACTCTCCCCAATGCCAGCACATCTTTTCTAAGATGAGGGGCCCAAAACTGTTCACAATACTCAAGGTGAGGCCTCCCCAGTGCCTTATAAAGCCTCAGCATCACATTCCTGCTCTTCTAGACCTTGAAATGAATGCTAACATGACATTTGCCTTCCTCACCACCTACTCAACCTGCAAGTTAACCTTTAGGGTGTTCTGCACAAGGACTCCCAAGTCCCTTTGCATCTCAGATTTTTGGACTTTCTTCCCGATTAGAAAATAGTCCACACATTTATTTCTACTACCAAAGTGCATGACCATGCGTTTTCCAACATTGTATTTCATTTGCCACTTTCTTGCCCATTCTCCTAATCTAAGTCCTTTTGCATCCTACCTGTTTCCTCAACACTACCTGCCCCTCCACCAATCTTCGTATCATCAGCAAACTTGGCAACAAAGCCATCTGTTTCATCATTTAAATCATTTATATACAGCAAAAAAAGAAGTAGTTGCAACACCAACAGTCCATGCTGGACTGTTCTTCGGCCAAGTCCCACCTACCTGTCTCTGGATAATAGCTCTTCATAGCTCTCTCATCCATGGACCTTTCCTTACTTCTGAAAGAGAAGAGTCCTGCAGACTACAACAGGCCCAGATGGAAAATGGGGTGTTACCCTACAATCTCACATTGGGTCTCATTATAACAGTGCAAAAGGCCACAGACTGAAAGATCAGAGTGAGAGTGGGATGGTGAATTAAATGGCAGGTGACCAAAAGTTTAGTCAGCAATGAGTGCTCGTGTTCACCCAATCTACATATGGATTCTCCAACTGGAGCCCCGAATGCAGTATGCTAGACTGGAAGAAATGCAAATGAATCACTGCTTCGCTTGGGAAGACTGTCTGTCTCTGGATGAGGAAAGGAAGAGGTGAAAGGTGATACATGGGAAAAAGCTACATGATGGGAACAGTATTCAGGCACAGAAGAGGAGGCCAGTCAGGAAGGGAGCAATCCTGTCAAGATGCTCAATGGAGAGGAGATTAAGTGTTTGGAGGTGAAACCATTTTGGATTTTGGTGTTGTGGCTCATTGCCAACAATGATGAGATGGCCTACAGAGAGGAGGTGGAAGAGCTTAAGTCTTTGTGTCAGGTAAATAACTTCTTCCTCAATTTTAACAAGACAAAAGAGATGGTTATTCACACCATTCACACTCCTCTTTACATCACCAACACAAGCAGGCATTTTCAAACTCCTGGGAATGCGCATCTTGTACAACCTCTCATTGTCCCAGAACATCTCCAACACAATCAAAAAAGCTCACCAACACCTCTACTTTCTGAGGCTGAAAAGAGCTGGACTATGCCCATCAATACTCACGTCATTCTGTCAATGTGTAATGGAGAGCATCCTAACATGCTACAACACTGCACTGCAGTGGGTAAGAAGGTTCTACAATGGGTAGACAAACTGCCCAATGCATCACTGGTACCAGCCTACCCACCATCAAGGACATGCATACAGAAAGGTCTCAGGAAAATCATGAAGGATCCCACCCACCCTGCTCATGGACTGTTTGTCCCACACCCATCAGGGAGCAGGCTACATAGCAGCCATGGCAAAAACACCAGATTCAAAAACAATTAATTTTCCCAAGCAGTAAGACTGATCAACACCTCTACCTACTAACCCACCCCCATTACACCACCACTATATCATCTTCAGTCAGAGTCACCTTATGTACGGACAATCCTGTGCCTAGCATCACTTTATGGACATACAATCAATGTATATAAACTATCTTATGGATTTATATTTATTGTGCTTTTCTTAATATTGTGGTCTTTATATTTGTGTTTTTTTTTGTGCTGCATCAAATCCAGAGTAACAATTATTTCATTCTCCTTTACACTCATGTACTGGAAATGACATTAAACAATCTTGAATCCCAATTTTATTCCACTGAATGTAAAGGATAGTGTGGTGGATGATAGGGATTAAGGGAACATGCTCAGTCCTGGACAAAATGGAGTGAGAGGAGACAAATAGATAACATTATCACCACTGTTCCACTATGCCTGTGTACGTTCAATTGGAACATGGTAAGTTGCTTATGCAAAAGTTTTAAGTCAGGTAATCTATCTTTCTGCATCTGCCTACCTTCAAAACTTCTTCACATCCTGTACATTTTTGCAGTTTGAAGCAATTATGGAAAATGGCAAATATTTGCAGAACCATAGCAATGGCCAAAAGAAAACAAGCAACCACGAAGCTGTAAGAAACTGATATCCCCTTTACTTAGCATGAGTGGAGGACCTTCCTACCACTAAGCACACATTCAGTTATGGAGAGATAAGAAATAACAGAGTCCAATGTTGAGCTTTAGAATTACAGGCTGTATCAAACCAGCATGGTGATGAACATTAAAATACATTGAGTAAATACTTACTCTGCACATGCTAACATCCTCATAAAGAGTGGAGCCCAGCACAATATATTCCATAAGTGTGTACCACCATGAACACAGTTTTAAAGTTCCAAAGGCATTCACATCAACCAAACAGTTGCCTTTTCCCAGTATTGGACAGAAGTGCTGGTCTTTGTTAACCTGGTATTATATCTTTCCCATGGTAGCCATTGTGTAGACATTTGGAAATTTGGAATTTTATATTAAATTAGGGCAATATTTGTGCTATTGACTGGAGCTGTGGAATCTGAAGGTGCAAGAAAATAAGAATCTCTCTGAATATCACAGATTCACAGCTATACAGCTCTGAAATGGGCTGTTCCTCTCACCTCATCCACACCAACAAAGATGTCTAAGATAATCCCACAAGCCTGCATTTGACTCACGTTTCTATGGACTTTTCCTTTCCATGTACCTGTCCAAATGTTTTAAACATTGTAATTGCACCTGCCTCAACCAACTCTCTTGCACTTATTCCACATACCCACCACCCTCTGTGTGGAAACACTTGCCCATTAGCTCCCCTTTAAATCCTTCCCCTCTCACTTTAAACCTGTACCCTCTGGTTTCAGACTTCCTACCTTCTCTATACCCTCATAAATATTTATTCAAAGTTAAAATTAAGCAATAGCTGGCTTTACTTGCTGCTCAGCCACACAATCCGATGACAGGTTTTATTTCTTACCCATATCTTTCCTCCAGGATCTTTTCACATTCTAATTAGTGGGGATATTTCTTAGTAAACACTGCTGTGAATTTTCTTTCAACAATTGTTACACGTAATTAACTTAATAGATAAATGGAAAAGAAGAATTGCAACATCAGCAGTAGACATTGACTTGGATATTGTGATATATTCTGATTGAAGCTGCAGTTCTACAGGTACCAATTTTCCCACTAGGCCTCAGGACTCATTAACTCCCTTGCATCTTCTCAGTGTCAACCTTATACGTCCTCTGCAAACTTTTTAGTGAAATTATTGGGAAATACAACATTTTCTCTTTTGATTCTCTATTTAAAGTACACAATTATTCTTAGAAAGGATACATTAGAAAAGACTGAGATAACCCAACTTTCCAATTTGAGTATTCCTTTAGGACCATGAACAAAAAAATGGAAATCATTCTGATTTCACTTTTCAGTTTTCTCCCCATCTCTTCTGCACTGGTCACTCTTGACTGTATTGGCCAATTGACAATCCTTCTTGTATACTGTAGGTAGATTATATGTTCATGCAAAACCATAGTTAGGTGTGCTTTTATCAGTGGTCATTACACTGAATGCAGTATAGAACTCGGACCCGAACTCTGAAATCGAGTTGATTATAAGTCAGGAGATGTACTTACCCATCAAATCATTGGGCAGGACATACCCAATGCAAAAGAGGTGGACTGGGCTAGCACCCACTACTTCTCAAACATGAAATCTACTGTAGTGTGGTTGGGTGATCCAAAGTGGCCAAAGTCCAAAGTGCAAAGTAAATTTATTATCAAAGTACACAAATGTCTCCATATACTGAGATTAATCTTCTTATAGGCATTTACAGTAGAGCAAAGAAACAATATAATCAATGAAAAAACTACACACAAAGACTGACAGTGTGCAAAAAAAAACCAAACAAATAAATAAGTAATAGGGAGAACAAGAGATGTACAGTCATTAACAATGAGTCCATAAATTGTGGAATCAGTTCAGTGTTAAGGTGAGTGAAGTCATCCACACTGGTTCAGGAGCCTGATGGGTTTAGGATAATAACTGTTCCTGAACCTGGTGCAGTGGGACCTAAACCTCCTGTACCTCCTTCATGGTGGCAGCAGCGAGAAGAGAGCATGGCCTGGGTGGTAGGAGTCCTTGATGTCAGATGATGCTTTGATGTGGCAGCATCCTTTCAGAGTAACCAAACAATCAAAACCCCTGTTTCATCTTGTCATGAGTCTCAATAACAGCTCAAAACACCCTGGGCAAATTCCTAATAGCAGATCACACAAAGCTGTGGATACTACTCAGAAAAAAATTGGAACTGAGAAAACATTAGATGAAATAGCTTCAAAAATAGAAACATTTTGCTTCAAAATACAGAATGCATACACTGTTAATTTCTCTTTTCATGTTGTTGCTCCTGTGACACTTACCACACAGGGAAATTTATTCTATTATGAGTAACATGATATTTCCCTTTCGGGTAGGAGTTCCCAACCTTTTTTATGCCATGGACCAATACCACTAAGCAGGAGGTTCATGGACCCGAGGGTGGGAACCCCTGCTCTAGGGAAAGATAAATGTCAGATAAACCCACGGACTCTCACTGCTACCTGAACTATACCTCTTCCCACCCTGTTACTTGTAAAATCAGCATCCCTTTCTCTCAATTCCTTCATCTCTGCCACATCTGCTCTCAGGATGAAGCTTTTCATTCCAGAATGAAGGAGATACCCTCCTTCTTCAAAGAAAGGGCCTTCCCTTCCTCCACCATCATCGCTGTCCTCAAATGCATCTCTTCCATTTCACACATATCTGCTCTCACCCCATTATCCCACTACCCTACCACGGTTAGGGTTCCTCTTGTCCTCACCTACCACCCTACCAGCCTCCACGTCCAGCACATAATTCTCCGTAACTTTCGCCATTTCCAACAGAGTCCCATCACCAAGCACATTTCCCCATGCCCCCCCATTTTCTGATTTCCACAGGAAGCACTCCCTACACGACTCCCTTGTCCATTCATCCCTCCCCACTGATCTTGCTCCTGACACTTACCCTTGAAAGTAGAGCATATGCTACATCTGCCCCTACACCTTCTCCATCACTACTATTCAGGGCCCCAAACTGTCCTTCCAGGTGAGGCGACTTTTCACCTGTGAGTCTGTTGGGGTCATCTACTGTGCCTAGTGCTCCTAGTGTGGCCTCCTGTATATCGGTGAGAGTCGACATAGATTGTGGGACCGCTTCGCCGAGAAAGCAGGATCTCCCAGTGGCCACCCATTTTAATTCCACTTCCCATTTCCATTCTGACATGTCAGTCCATGGCCACCTCTACTGTCGTGATGAGGCCACACTCAGGTTGGAGGAACAAGACTTTATATTCTGTCTGGGTAGCCTAGAACCTGATGGCATGAACATGGATTTCTCAAACTTCCAGAGATACCCCCTTCACCATTCCCCAACCCCTTTCCCTCTCTCACCTTATCTCCTTGCCTGCCCATTGCCTCCCTTTGGTGCTCTTCCCCCCCTTTTCTTTCTTCCATGACCTTCTGTCCTCTCCTATCAGACTCCCCCTTCTCCAGCCTTTACCTCCTTCACCAACTTCCTACTTTGACTTCCCCCCTCCCCCACCCCAGTTTCACCTATCACCTTGTGTTTCTTCCTCCCTTCCTCCCACCTTCCAACTCCGACTCCTCATCTTTTTTTCTCTCCTGTCCCGATGAAGGGTCTTGGCCTGAAACGTCGACTGTTGACTCCTTTTCATAGATACTACCTGACGTGCTGAGCTCCTTCAGTATTTTGTGTGTGTTGCTTGGATTTCCAGCATCTGCAGACTTTCTTTTGCTTGTGTCAGATACTAGTGTATAGCTTATACCCATATCACTGCCTGGCAGCAGATTCAAAGATGTATTGAAGGCTGGTACAGAGGTATTGCAAATAAATAAGTCACATTTTGGCACTGTTGATTTGAAGAACATCAGGCTGCACAAATATGCATTGTCTTTTCAAACTAATAAGCTCAAATTAATCATCAGCAAGACTTTAACTAAACTTTAAACATGACTACCTTCAACTAAATCAGCAGTGAAGTTCACCCAACTATTTCTCATTTGAATTGAAGACTTAACTCTCGTTATTTAAGCTTGTACATAAAGAGCAAGGTATGGAGAAGTGCCTGTGGCATGCCCCGGAGTAAATATGTGCATTAAATAAATCATCAGCATCAGCAAATGCCTGTTATGCTACTGGTGTTCAGAGCAGCAATGAAGGTCCTCCAGCTCTGTCTATCCTTGGCCATCTTCTCTATCGTGCTCCAGTGTGGTTCAGGGTCCTCATTTCTGCCTCTGTATTATGATGCCACGTTGCTTATGGTCTCTCGTATTTCCTCTGCCCTTCAGGGGTCCAATGAAGTGCTGTCTTGATGATGGAGTTGGCCTCCCTTCTCATTACGTGCCCAATTCATCTCCAACATTTCCTCATGATGATTGTGGCCATGTCCTCTTAATGACACTGAAGAAGTAGGGTGCAGTTGGAGATCTTTCTTGACCAGAAAATACAGAGGATCTTCCAGAGGCTCATTGTGTGGAATGACAACAGCTCGGCAAGGTTATTCTTTGTCATGAGCCAGCATTTTGACCCGTACTAGAGTGTGGACAGAACACAGTTTTGGTACAGCTTCACCTTGGCGTTTGCAGGAAATTAAAAGAGGGATTTCTTTTGCTCTATAATTGGAGAGAACCTCCATGTAACAGAACATTTCCTAATCTTAGGACGTCTCAAATCAATGAAATACTTTAGGAGTGCCACCTTTATCCAGTTTGTGCATACTGATCTTCTGCAAAGTGCCTTGTAATAATAACCAAGTGAACTGTTTTCTATTTATGTTGAGGGGTAAATATTGACGAGGACATATATATTCTCTTCACTGAGGTGGGGCTGTTTATGACTGAGATAACAGAGATTAACACCTCATCTGGTATGTAGTATCCAGACCTACCCAGAGCTCCAATGGAGTGTCATCCTGGATTATGCACTCTTCACTTACCTTTAAATATGAAGTAATTTGCCATGTGTTGGGGAAAGGGATTAGATTCTTCATGAAAATTGCAAAGGAAAAAAAACCTATAAAATATGTAAACATACAAAATAATGAGGAGAGCAGCATAAACCAGAAAAACACATTTGTCCGGTGTTGATAAATTGTTGGCTGCAGCACAGGAGATAAACTTTCATTGATTACATTTACAAATCATTTTGCACCACTTTCCCTTTGATGCAACCGTTAACATGAGCTAAGAGGTGCCTGGAATACTGACTGCAAAACATTCCCCGCATACTTTGAAAGTGAAGTATACAAGGAGTCATCTGTCTCCCACTTTGTATTTAAAGGGCTGAGTTTGATAAGCAATGTGATTTATCCCAAACAAGACAAAAATTACAATTTTTTCCCCTGGAGCTCTAACTTCTTATAGTCCTTACTGGAATGACAAAAGATGAAAGCAAGAATTGAAACAGTTACTCTAAGACAATTCATACGAATATAGAAGTAAACATACTCTGCTCAAAACATCACCTATCAGATTGTGAGGGAAATTTTTTCATCCTCAGTTCCAATTACACTAAATATAAACGTACTTTATCTCAACCCTCACAGAAGAATGCAAGTTCTCTGCCTGAAGAAGGATTTGGTGGGCTTTGTACAGGTCCAGTCAGACAAAAAGATTAGAATTAGAATTATATTTCTTACATCCATCTCACAACATGAGGGAGCAAAAATCTTTATGTTGTGTCTTCGTTGCAATGTACAAGCAATAAAGAGGGGAAATGTGCCCAAACACTATATTTTATGCACAATTGTTTTATATGCAATCAGATCAATGTGTATTGATAAATCTGATGGCCTGGTGAAAGAAGCTGTCCCAGTACACTTAAACATTCATGCAGCATGCACCTAATGACGTTTTGCGTTGGAAGTTGGAATGCTCAGTCTAGGCATGTGCAAATTGCCATTCTAATGACCGCAGTTCCCACCCACCCCAGATGCTGCTCTCTCACTTTACTACTGAGCACAAGTGAAGTTTGAATCTCAGGAGCAAACAGGAGGAAATCTGCAGATGCTGGAAATTCAAGCAACACACACAAAATGCTGGTGGAACACAGCAGGCCAGGCAACATCTATAGGGAGAAGCGCTGTCGACGTTTCGGGCCGAGACCCTTTGTCAGGACTGACTGGTGAATTGGTGAATGTAAACTGCCTCCAGCTTGAAGTGAGTTGCAGAATCTGGAGGGGGAGGGGGGAATGATGGAAATATGGGGAGAATGAAACGCTCTTCTGTAAATGGGTGCTGAATGGTCAACTTGGACTCATTTCCATGTCACATGATTCCATGACCTCAGGGAAAAAAAACTGATTTCTGAGTCATCCTTGGATTGGTGGGGAAGCAAAGCCAGAATTTCCCGCAGGGGAGATTTAATGCCTCAATGAGCCACTTTTTCTTTTGTTTGTTTGGAAGGAAAGAAAGTAATCACTTTAAAATCTGACTCGACATGCATTTTTAATCACTGTTTGAACTGAATTTGCTGTTAGTATTTTGAGTGCATTGTGCATTCAGCAAGGCAAGCAGCCAGCATGTTTGCCTGCACCTTCCAAACAAGAGTTTGGAGCAGCAACAGGGACAGAAGAAGGAAGTCCAATCATGTCACAGATGCATGTGAAGTCCAATCATGTCTCCAGTACTTGACAAAGATGTCACTATGGAGAATTTGCTAACGATCCAATTGCTGAACTTCATTGGATCTTCTGCAAGGACAGCTAGGTGTGAAGGAACTGTGCATATCAGGGCATTGTGCACCTAGAACAAACGTACCAAACAATGGATCATCCAATCCAATCTTTAAACCTTTAAATTTGTTACACAGACAGTTTAACTGATTTTTATGAACCATTTACATCAAAAAATAAACCAATATAATAATCTATAATTGAATTAATTATGCATTTCAAATACTTATTAATAAATTTTAATAAATGCTATATTACTATAAAAAAACCATTGCAACTCAATCTCTTACCATCCTCAAAGATGCTTCATTAGCAACACTTTGATTGTTTTTGGCAATTTCACATATCACACAATATAATGATCCAAAAGAGGGAATGGAAATTGCTTCTCAATTGCTAGGAGGAAAAATATTCAATAGCATTTCAGGTTTTGAGGGAAAGTGAATGAACTGGTGCTAGAAGTTTAATTAAATGATTATACGACAGAAACAATGAAAAGGGTAGATAGATTCATATTATTGATAAATATGTAAACATTGCATTTAAAACTTTAACAAAAGAATTACATTTAATAAAGCATTTAATTGATTCGTTCATCAAAATATTATGGGCAATTGCTCACATCAGAAATTCATGTTATATCTTTATATTGGCATCCATTAGCATAAGCAAAGATGGTGACACAGGAAAATGTTTTCACGGACAGGAAACAGACATCAGCAAGTTTTTAAAAATAAGATATTGATCCCTTGGATCTCCCATGGTAACACAGATTATGTCAGATCTTAAGCCTTTTTCCACAAACTATTTACAAAAATAATCATAAAAGTCTAAACATTTGCACAAATTATTGCAATTTCTAAAAGGTTTCACTGAAGCAAAGGGTCAGAGTTTCAGAATTGTTTAATTCACACATCTTTTGAAAATAATCTGCCAAGTATTTTCAGTATCAAATTGCAATTTAAAAATTGAAATAAGAGACCTAAAGGTTTGTGTCCAAGAGCACAAATTCTGTCTAATCTGCTCAGTATTTCTAGCATTCCCTATTCTTATGTATAGAATCTGCATTTCTTTCTTTCTGATTGAAAACTGGAACATACAATATTTTGTACAGCTGAAGACAAACTCACCTAGAAATTGTTTCAGGTGATGCTGAATGTGAGCTTGCTTGAAAACCTAGGCTGCAGCAGGAGGGAAAGTGAGAAGCAGCAGCTTTGAAATCTGTCAAAGGATTTAGTTTAGGAAGTAATGACATTGGCAGATAACAAAGAACAATGGGCGTTGATATATGGGAGATGAATATACAAAGGATGATATTTGAAGGGGTTTAAGAAGAACAAAGGACACAAGCAGAGGAGTATGAATCATAATAATAATGATAATATGAAGGGGACAAGTTGCAGTAAGGCGATCAAAGGGGTGGGTCTTATTCATGAATCACAGGAATTAATACATACACATGCTGGATGAACACAGCAAGTCAAGCAGCATCTATGGAGTGAAATAAAGAATCAAGGATTACATTACTAAACCTGTCAACCAATGAGAAAATGGTTAAAGTATACCAAATATTGACAAATCTGTTTGTTGTCCTCTGCTACTCCAAATCACTGATGACTTAGTTCTTCACTTATGTACTACGAGTAGTTTAGATGGGAATGGAAGTTATTTATTTTTCTCTCATACTGTATTTACAGCGTACTTCACAGTTGTCACAGTGGATGCTATCTGCCTTCTTGAACAGGAGCTTCAGAGATTCATCAGGAAATAAAACTCCACAACCCCATTCCAGAAAATAGTGGAAGATGCAAAAGAAATTCATCAGTTTAATGCAGGAGCAAGATCTATCTAGTGGAGTGGTGTCGCAGCAACCACCTTGCACTCAATGTCAGGAAGACGAAAGAACTGATTGTGGACTTTAGAAAGGGTAAGATGAAGGGACACACACCAGTCCTCAGAGAGGGATCAGAAGTGGAAAGAGTGAGCATTTTCAAGTTCCTGGGTGTCAATATCTCTGAGGATCTTTCCTGGACCAAGCATATCAATGCAGCTACAAAGAAGGTATGACAGGGGTTATATTTCATTGGGAGTTTGAGGAGATTTGGTATGTCGCTCGCAAAATTGGTACAGCTGTACCACGGAGAACATTCTAACTGGCTGCATCACCCTGTGGTATGGGGGGGGGGGGGAGAAGGTGGCTACTCCACAGGATCAAAGTAAGTTGCAGAGAGTTGTGAACTCAGCCAGCTCCATCATGGGCACGAGCCTCCCCAGCATCCAGGACATCTTTAAAGAGCAATACTACAAAAAAGGCAACAACTGTCATAAAGGACTCCCATCACCCAGGTCAGTCCTCATTCTCATTGCTACCATCAGGTACAGAAGCCTGAAGGCACACACTCAAGGATTCAGGAACAGCGTCTTTCCCTCTGACTCCGATGTCTGAATGGTCATTGAACCTACGAACACTACCTCATTACTTTTTTATTTCTATTTTTGCACTACTTGTTTCAAGTTTTCACTTTACCTCGGTAGATATGACAATAATAAACCAAATTACCAATTCAGTTAATCTGAATTAACATTCTTTATAGGTTGTATCCTCCGGTACATGTTATTCAAACTCTTCTTAAAACCACAAGAGATTCTGCAGGCGCTGGAAATCCAGAGCAACATTCATAAAATGCTGGAGGGACTCAGCAGGTGAGGCAGCGTCTATGGAGAGGAATAAACTGTTAGTGTTAAAGGCCAAAACTCTTTATGAGGGACTCAGTTTAAACGGTGACTGTTTATTCAAACTATTCTGTCTGCTCATTGCAATGTACCTAACAGCAACCTCTGTCAAATTATTTATGGAATAGAGCAAGATCCCAAAGCAGAATCGTCCCATACTCCTCTCATCACTTGGTAGATGGTCCCTTTCACCATTCAGCTCAAATCCAGCGTTACTGTGCCAAATCTTGCGGGAAACTCGGTATAACATGACATCAAACACGATAGTAAGCAGTGGTATATTTCATTTCAGTATTTATATCTCCCCAGCCAATGTGAAAGCAATGCAGGTGTATTTGGAACCAAAACCATTGTTGATTCCAGAACGCTTTAGGTTTCATAAGCTGAGTCAAAAGGAAGGGGAGTCCATTTCAGCTTACATGGCTGAATTGAAGAGATTGTCTGAACATTGCCAGTTCGGTGATGGGCTTCATGATGCACTGAGAGATCATTTAGTTAGTGGAATCTTACAAGAAAGCTTTCAAAAACAGCTCCTAACCTAAACTCCTAACTGAAGCACAACTCACATTTAAAAGAGCAGTTAAAATCACTGTATCAATGGAAACAGCAGACAGAGGCACAATTGAGTTGCAATCAGGAATGAAAGTGAGCATGAACAAAATTGCATTAAAACAGAAACCAGCCTGGATAAATTGCATTACCATTGTGGCTGGGGCCCACAGTAAGCAGTTCAATGCAGATTTAAGGGAGATTTACAGGAGCCAGGGTGGGGAGAAGTATAGTCAAGGTAGCTGTGGGAATAACAGATGTCGATAGACAGTTTGTCTCCAGAGATGGAGACAGAGGTTGAGATAGGGGAAAGAGGTGTCAGAAATAGACCAAGTGAATTTAAGGACAGAGTGGAAGTTGGCGGCAAAGTTACTGGATGCATGAAGCAACACCAATGCAGTTGTCAATGTAACAGAGGAAGAGCTGGGGAGCATTATCAGGGAATGCTCGGAACATGGACTGTTCCACATAGCCAACAAAAAGTAAGACATAGCTGGGGACAATGGCTACCTTTTGAGTTTGGAGAAAGTGGGAGGAGCTGAAGAAGAAATTGTTGAGGATGAAGACATTTTCTGTGTGTTTCTCTGAATGTCCAGCATCTGCAGAATCTCGTGTTTATATCTTGTACATTGTTCTCTATTGACTCTTACCAATTGTTAATCGATGCACCATAGAAAGTATACTGTCTGAATGCATAATGGCTCAGTAGGGCATAAGCTCTGCATGAAACTGTACGAAACTGCAAAGAGTTGTGGACACAGCTTAGCACATCACAGGAACCAGGCTCCCTTCTATGGACTCTGTCTATGCTTCTTGTTGCCTTAGGAAAACACCCAGCATAACCAAAGTCCCGACTTACCCCAGGCATTCTCTCTTCTCCCCCCTCCCATCAGGCAGAAGATACTAAAGCCTGAAAGGATGTGCATTAGGCTCAAGGACAGCTTCTACCCTACTTTTGTATGATAAGATGGACTTTTGTCTCATAATCTACCTTGTTGTGATCTTGCACTTCATTGTTTATCTGCACTGCACTCTTTCAATAGCTTTTACACTCTATTCTGCATTATGTTTTTACCTTATTCTAGATCAATACACTGTATAATGATTTGATTTCTATCAACAGTATGCAATACAAGCTTTTCACTCTATATTGGTACGTGTAACAATATTAAACCAATACCAATACTTCCTTGTCAAACAATCTCTGAACTAGACTAAGCTTGCATTCAATTGTACAGGGTGCAGTGTCCCAACAGATAAAAGGACAATCCCCACTAGAACCCAATGCATTAAAATGTAACCTTAACACAGTTCTGCTTCTAGGTTTATTACAACAAAAATAATTTACAATAGCCATCTCTCACTGAGTGGATAACTTGTTTTGCAAAATTATGCTCAAACAGGAAGAGCAGTAACTAGAGCTGTAACCTGGGAAATCCAGGTTACTTTCACTGGGTCAAGAGCTGGTGATGGGGGTTCAGGGACTCGAGCTTAAGAGAATGCTTGGTACAGGACCATAAGATAAGGAGCAGAATTAGGCTATTTGGCCCATTGAGTCTACTCTGCCAGTTCATCATGGCTGATCCATTTCCCTTCCAGAACCAATCCCCTGTCTTCTCCCTGTATCCTTTCATGCCCCAACTAATCAAGAATCTATCAACCTCTGCCTTAAATATACCCAAATACTTGGCCTCCACAGCCAGCTGTGGTAACAAATTCCGGATTCACCACTCTTGGTAAACAAATTCCTTCTCATCTTTGCTCTAAATGGATATTCCTCTATTCTAAGGCCTTAGAACTTCGAAACATTCGAAAGTTTTCAATGAGGTCCCCCCTCATCCTTCTGAATTCCAGTGAGTACAGGCACAGAGCCATCAAACATTCCTCATATGATAAGCTTTTCATTCCTGGAATCATTCCTGTGAACCTCCTTTGAACCCTCTCCAATGTCAAAACATCCTTTCTAAGATAAGGGGCCCAAAATGCTCACAATGCTCCAAGTGAGGCCTCGCCAGTGCCTCATGAAGCCTCAATATGGCATTATTTTAAGGATAATGCAGTTTCCGTGCAAATGGCTCAATCACAAGAGAAGAAGGATGAGAAAATAAAATTATCAGTGAAATATTTCATTTCTTGTGGCAGAATAATCTATAATGCCTTCTTATTTACAAGCTTGTCCTGTATTTTTTTTTAAACCCAGATTCTTAAGCAAGTATTCCAGAAATTGAAAACCTTTTAGGGCATTATTTGCATAGATACACCACACGCTGCAGTGGAATTCTGGAATACTCCATCTTTTTTTGTGGTGGACAATACACTGGGATGGTACAAGCATGGGGAAATAAGGATCTAAAGAACTGCAAGGTGATGGAAACTGCAGATTATTTATTTTTGTTTGAGTTTTCTCTCCCTAGTTGCCTGCAGTAACCCATTGTCCAATGACTGGATTTCATCCTGTGTGAATTTCAACTCCAATTCTATTTCACTTTTTGCAATTTGGATCCATCCAGAAACAGGGATCTGTTCAAACTATGCATCATTTTTTTAATTTAGAGAAACAGAGTTGAAGAGGCTCTTCCGGACCAATGAGCTGTGTCACCCAGCAACACACCTATTTTAACCCAAGCCTAATCACAGGACAGTTCACAATGACCAATTAATCTACTAACCAGTATGTCTTTGGAACATGAAGAGAAACTAGAGCACCCGAAGGAACCTCATGCATTCTCAGGAAGGAACGTACAAAATCCTGACAGATGTCATCAGAATTGAACTCTGAACCACGGGGCTGAGAGCTGTAAGAGCATTATGCTAACTGCTGTATTATCATGGTGTCCTTTTCCAGAGGTAATCTGAATCAGACAGTGTCAGCTACCAGCTATTCCCATGGCAACCCCAGCTCACTCTGCCCGATCCATTTTCTCTGCCCCACTTTCCCTGCAACTCAAACCTAAATTGTTTTCTCATTCCCAATTTGAAAAGAAGGGTCTTTGAGTATCAAGCAAAAGAAAATCTGCAGATGCTGGAAATCAAAGTAAGACTTACAAAATGCTGAATAACTCAGCAGGCCCGAAACATTGACTGTATACTCTTTTCCATAGATGCTGCCATAGAGTATTTTCCTTATCGCAGCTGCTGCCTGGCCTGCTGAGTATTTCCTATAGGTAGCAGCTATCTCATGCAGTTGTCAACTTTGCCCTTCTTGCTGGTAGAAATCTGGGGCTTGCAAAGTTCAAAGTGAAAGTAAATTGCCCAAGATTTTGTTGCAGTAGCCTGGGCAAGTAACTGTGGCGCATTTTGCTGTTGGTACAGACCGCTGCTCTTGTGACTCTGAACATTGAAAATGGTGGATGGGGTGCTGGTCATTTAGCAGCTTTTTCTTGGATGAAGTTGTTGGAGCTGCACTTATCCAGACAAATAGAGAGAATTCCAGCAATCAGTTGACTTGTGAATAATAAATGAAAGGAAGCCTTTGATCAGGACTACAACAGCACCCCGAGGAACACGTGCTATGAAGTAATAACTTGGATGATTAACCTCCCATAAGTATAAGCATCTACCTTTATGAGAGGCACAGTCAACCATTGGAGTGCTTCCCCCTTGATGCCTAACAACTTTGGTTTTACCAATCCTTTTACTTCCATATAGGATTATTCTACTGCCTCACGATACCACACAAAACCAAATGCTACCTTGCTGTCAGGGAAGGCATTTCCATCTCACCTTGCTGTCAAGGGAAGGAATTCCCACCTCATCTCTCAAAATCTGCTCTTTAGTCCGTGTTAGGGTCTTGATTCTTCCTGTGTGAAGCCTGAAACCAAGTAGTTCAAGTTAAAGTCAAAATGGACGTCACTGAGAGAGTTATTTGTGAGTAAATGTTGCATTGTTTATCATTTCTGGCACTTTGACAGCAACTACTCTGAGTAACTCATGCTATGTAGAGGTTAGCCACAATGAATTTGTCCTGCTCTTAGTAAACAGGGTGCAGCTGCTTACTGTCTTACTGAGTTACCCATTTACTGCCCATTACACTGCTGCCGTTTAGAGCAGCAATGAAGGTGCTCCATCTCTGACAGTGTTCAGGGCTTCCTTCATCGTGTCAATAGCTTCTTCTCGGTTTTCACTACTATCAGTCATGCAAGTCCTAGATGGAGACTCAGGAATACTATCATACTCAGTGTAGAAGGATGTTTCATTGCTGTTTCCATAACAATTTTGTTTGACCAGTTAGGGTTGTTAGCCCTGAACTGAACCCCCATACCTGGAGGACCAGTGGCCCACTCTCCATCTGGCCTCTACCCTTTGACCTGTTTGGCATGGGTGACCCTACCAAGAGGCAAAGCATTAAGCTCTGACTCCAGCCAACATAGCTCTCTGGATCATTGAGGCACACAAGCCTCCAAACCATGACAAGGTTGTGGTCCTCTTGGAGAACATTAAGAATCAGATGCCAACATATCAGAACAGCTTGCTAGAGGCACAGCTAGTTGTGGAGCTCAGGTCTTTGGAACTACAGCTGGGATATTGTCTAGTTCCATAGCCTTTGCTGTATCCAATGCTCTCATCCATTTCTCCGTTTTTCATGAAGCAAATAGAATTGGCTCATGTGTGAGGTCCCAGGATGAGGCTGAGACATATAATTTGTTCTGCACTTGTAACTGTACAAGGCTGACGAGGCTTTCAGTTTGTACTTAGCATACATGTGCTAACCTCTCTAATTATTAAGGACAGGGATATTCAAGATTAGATGTGGTAGGGCTGCAGAAGTTTAATATGATCTGTTGGTTTATTCTCACTGGAATATAGAAGGCTAATGGGTGATTTATCAAATTATGAGGCAGACAGATAGGGTAGATAGTCTTTTCCCTAAGTCCAGGGATTCTAATGAAAAATGTTAAGGAGATCGGGGGGGGAGTCTTTCCACACAGAGAGTGATGGTATCATGGAACAAGCTGACACAGAAGTAGGAGACAAAAATGCTTCTGCCCAGGTACTTGGATAAGAAAGGCACTGGCGGATAGGGGCCTGATGTAGGCAAGGGGATTAGCATAAATAGGCATCATGGTCTGTATGACAAGTTAGGGAAACAATCTTCTTTTCAGTGTTATCCAGTTATGACTCTCTTTTGAACAAATACCCAACCAATCAAAAGATAAGAGATGCTCTGTTGCTTGAACTACCTCAAGATCCCAATGCAGAAAAGGCAGCCACATGACCAAGATACTGGAGAACAGACAGCACTCATGCATTCTCCAAAGCGAACACTCACAAGAAAGGAGCAAATTATTGAAAAAGATGTTTTAAAATATCATCAACTCCTGACAATTTTCACTTATATAGTAATATGATTTTCACTGAATAATAGTTTCATTATTCAAACCCAAGGTCAAAAAAGCAAGGATAATTCTCCAGCACAATTATTTGGCATGGTTATAACTTTGTAGATACAATAAATTAATAGTCCATACAAGTTGGTGGAAAGGAGTTAGCGATTCACATCCTTACTGAATTATTCCCTATGTACTGGGCCAGGGATCTTATTACTGTAAATAGAGCAATAAATCAGACCTTATTGTTTGAGTAACAATCTCATTCATATAGATTATTAGAGTAATGAATATTGAATAGAAGTTAGGTACATCCTGAAACTACTGTCTTGCAAATGTAGGAAATCTACATCCATATCTATGATTATATGCAACTATATGCCCACCAATGTGGTTGACTCTTGGAATCAGAATCAGGTTTATTATCACTGGCATGTGACATGAAATTTGTTAACTTAGCAGCAGCAGTTCAATGCAATACATAATCTAGCAGAGGAAAAAAATAACAAATAAGTAAATCAATTAATATATTATATATATAAAATCGATTAAATATCATGCAAAAAAACTGAAATACTATATATTTTAAAAGTGAGGTAAAGTCCAAGGGTTCAATGTCCATTTAGGATTTGGATGGCAGAGGAGAAAAAGCTGTTCCTGAATCGTTGAGTGTGTGCCTTCAGGCTTCTGTACCTCCTGCCTGATGGTAACAGTGAGAAAAGGGCATGTCCTGGGTGCTGGAGGTCCTTAATAATGGACACCGCTCCTTGAAGATGTCCTGGGTACTTTGTAAGCTAGTACCCAAGATGGAGGTGACTAAATTTACAACCCTCTGTAGCTTCTTTCGGTCCTGTGCAGTAGCCCCCCCGCCTCCGCCCAACCCCATACCAGACAGTGGTGCAGTCTGTCAGAATGCTCTCCACGGTACATCTATAGAAGTTTTGAGTGTACTCCTAATGAAGTATAGCCACCATCTTGCCTTCTTTACAACTACATCAATATGTTGGGACCAGATTAAATCCTCAGAGATCTTGAAACCTAGGAACTTGAAACTGCTCACTTTCTCCACTTCTGATCCCTCCATGAGGATTGGTATGTGTTCCTTTGTCTTACCCTTCCTGAAGTCCACAATCAGCTTTTTTGCCTTACCGACGTTGAGTGGCAGGTTGTTGCTGCAGGGGTCTACAGACCCCTTGGTTAATGATAGGGGTCTATGGCATAAGAAAAGATCGAGAACCCTTAATCTAACAGAATGTTTAACTCTTGACTTTTAACTGATCTTTGAAATGGCCTAACTGGCCACTCATCTCTGGATAAGCCTACTAGGGCCTACATCCTATACCACACCTTGCTTCCCTGTTGATTAGTGTCCATGACTTACCATTTTGGCCTATAAAGTGTCACTATCCAGCCCAGGAAAGGGTCTTCCAGTAGGCACAGACTGCAGAGTAAAGGTTATGCCACATTTGACAAGAGCATCTATACATAACATGTTGCGTGTGACGAGGCACTGAGGTAAATCATAGAAGTATTAGGGGGGAAAATAAAACAGATTTTAATGTTATTTACCTCCTACAGCTGAAAGAAAATCAGTAAACTTTCTGGATTAAGTAATCCGTTTCTGAGCAGCTTGGATAGAATGGGTGTGGAGAGGATGTTTCCAGTACTGGGAGAGGCTAGAATCAGAGAACACAACCTTGGAATTAAAGGACATCCTTTAAAATGGAGATGATAAGGAACTTCTTTAGCCAGAGTTTGGTGAATCTGTGGAATTCATTGCCACAGACAGCTGTAGAAGCCAAGTCAGTGGGTATATTTAAAGCAGAGGTTGATAGTTTCTTGATCAGTAAGGGAGTCAAAGGTTATGGGGAGAAAGCAGGAGAATGGGGTTGAGAGGGAATAATAAATCAGCTGTGATCAAAAAGCAGAGTGGACTTGATGGGCCAAATAGGCTATTTCTGTTCCCATGTCTTATGGTCTTAATAGAATAGACCATGATAGGGTTTCCTGCCTCATCTATTGATTAAAGTTATGATATGAGAAAGTCAACCCTTGTTAATTTACCATTTCTGTTACTTAGAGCAGATAAGATCCAAATCTAATTTAATGATTTGATTTGATTTCTCTTTAATCATTTAGTAGATTACATGGCACTGTGCTTTTCTTTTATGCTACCTTACGTCAGAATTGGAAGCTTCATTAAGATCAACTGCTTGAACCACTCATTCCCCTCATTACGCAGTGGCACAGCAGTGGAAACTGTCCTGGGCCCAGCACACAAGAGCCAATACGAAGAAAGCACAGCAGTGCCTCTGCTTCCTGAGGAGTTTGTGAAGATCCGGGCATGACTCTGCTAAAATTCTATAGATGTGTGGTGGAGAGTTTTTTGACTGGCTGCATCACAGCCAGGTATGGAAACACCAATGCCCTTCAAAGGAAAATCCTGCAAAAAGTAGTGGTTACAGTCCAATCCATCATGGGTAAAGTCTTCCCAACCACTGAGCACATCTACATGGAGCATTGTTGCAGGAAAGCATCCATCATCAGGGACCCCCACCACCCAGGTCATGCTCTCTTCTCACTGCCACCATCAGGAAGGTGGTACAGGAGCCTCGGGACCCACATCACCAGGTTCAGGAACAATTATTACCCCTCAACCATCAGGCTCTTAAACCAAAGGCAATAATTTCACTCAACTTCACTCGCCCCATCACTGAAATGTTCCCACAACCTATGGACTCACTTTCAAAGACTCTTCACTGCATGCTCTCAAGACTTATTGCTTATTTATATTTTATTTCTTTATTTTTTGAATTTACACAGCTTGTTGTCTTTTGCACACTGGTTAAACACCCCATTGGTGTGATCTTCAATTGATTCTGTTATAATTATTATTCTATTATGGATTTATCGAGTATGCCCACAAGAAAATTAAGCTCACGGACACATATGGCAACACACATGTAATTTGATAATAAATTTACTTTTTACTTTGAATACTGGGAATGCACATCTCACACAACCTCTCAAGGTCCCAGATCACCCCTTCACAATCAAAAAAGCTCACTTACTTTGAGGAGGCTGAAGAGAGCTGGACTATGCCCATCAATACTCATGACACTCTATAGGTGCACGGTAGAGAGGATCCCAACATCCTACATCACTGCATGGTATGCAAATTGTACTGCAAGAGACAGGAAGGCTCTGCAACACATAGTGGGGAGTTGAGGCTTTGGCTTATCGAGATGTTTGTGAGGAGAGTCTAAGCCATAGGTAGATTATTTTTTGTCCTTTCTTTATTTCTTATTGCACATTTGGAATCAGAACAGATAGTGGAGAGGTTGTGAAGACATGTTACCAAGACCTCAGACAAAGTCAGGAATCAAAAGGTGGAGCATGGTGTGACTGATGTCCTGAGATGTGTATATTTCAATGCAAGGATTATTGAAGGAAAAGCAGATGAGCTCAGGGCATGTAATTATCATATTGTAGACATTAGTGAGACTTGGTTTCAGGAGTGGCAGATTGACTGCTCAAAATTCTGGGGTTAAACATAGAAACATGGAAAATAGGTGCAGGAGTAGGCCATTTGGCCCTTTGAACCTGCACTGCCATTCAGTATGATCATGGCTGATCATCCAACTCAGAACCCTGTACCTGCTTTCTCTCCATACCCCCTGATCCCTTTAGCCACAAGGGCCATATCTAACTTCCTCTTAAATATAGCCAGTGAACCAGCCTCAACTGTTTCCTGTGGCAGAGAATTCCACAGATTCACCACTCTCTGTGTGAAGAAGTTTTTCCTCATCTCGGTCCTAAAAGGCTTCCCCTTTATCCTTAAACTGTGACCTCTCGTTCTGGACTTCCCCAACATCGGAAACAATCTTCCTGCATCTAACTTGTCCAATCCCTTTAGAATTTTATACGTTTCAATAAGATCCCCCCCTCAATCTTCTAAATTCCAGTGAGTATAAGCCTAGTCGATCCAGTCTTTCTTCATATGAAAGTCCTGCCATCCCAGGAATCAATCTGGTGAACCTTCTCTGTACTCCCTCTATGGCAAGAATGTCTTTCCTCAGATTAGGGGACCAAAGCTGCACACAATATTCTAGGTGCGGTCTCACCAAGGCCTTGTACAACTGCAGTAGAACCTCCCTGCTCCTGTACTCAAATCCTTTTGCTATGAATGCCAACATACCATTTGCCTTTTTCACTGCCTGCTGTACCTGCATGCCCACCTTCAATGACTGGTGTACAATGACACCCAGGTCTCGTTGCATCTCCACTTTTCCTAATCGGCCACCGTTCAGATAATAATCTGTTTTCCTGCTCTTGCAACCAAAGTGGATAACCTCAAATTTATCCACATTAAATTGCATCTGCCATGAATTTGCCCACTCACCTAACCTATCCAAGTCACCCTGCATCCTTTTAGCATCCTCCTTACAGCTAACACTGCCGCCCAGCTTCATGTCATCCGCAAACTTGGAGATGCTGCATTTAATTCCCTCGTCTAAATCATTAATATATATTGTAAACAACTGGGTACCCCAGCCTTGCGGTACCCCACTTGTCACTGCCTGCCATTCTGAAAAGGTCCCGTTTACTCCCACTCTTTGCTTCCTGTCTGCCAACCAATTCTCTATCCACATTAATACCATACCCCCAATACCATGTGCTTTAAGTTTGCACACTAATCTCCTGTGTGGGACCTTGTCAAAAGCCTTTTGAAAATCTAAATATACCACATCCACTGGCTCTCCCCATCCACTCTACTAGTTACATCTTCAAAAAATTCTATAAGATTCGTCAGACATGGTTTTCTTTTCACAAATCCATGCTGACTTTGTCCGATGATTTCACCTTTTTCCAAATGTGCTGTTATCACATCTTTGATAACCGACTCTAGCATTTTCCCCACCACCAATGTCAGACTAACCGGTCTACAATTCCCTGGTTTCTCTCTCCCTCCTTTTTTAAAAAGTGGGGCTACATTAGCCACCCTCCAATCCTCAGGAACTAATCCAGAATCTAAGGAGATTTGAAAAATTATCACTAATGCATCCACTATTTCTTGGGCTACTTCCTTAAGCACTCTGGGATGCAGACCATCTGGCCTTGGGGATTTATCTGCCTTTAATCCCTTCAATTTACCTAACACCACTTCCCTACTAACATGCATTTCCCTCAGTTCCTCCATCTCACTGGACCCTCAGCCCCTTACTATTTCCGGAAGATTATTTATGTTCTCCTTAGTGGAGACAGAACCAAAGTAGTTATTCAATTGGTCTGCCATGTCTTTGTTCCCTATGATCAATTCACCTGTTTCTGTCTGTAAAGGACCTACATTTGTCTTGACCAATCTTTTTCTTTTCACGTATCTATAAAAGCTTTTACAGTCAGTTTTTATGTTCCCTGCCAGCTTTCTCTGATAATCTTTTTTCCCTTTCCTAATTAAGCCCTTTGTCCTCCTCTGCTGGTCTCTGAATTTCTCCCAGTCCTCAGGTGTGCCGGTTTTTTTTTTGCTAATTTATATGTTTCTTCTTTGGACTTGATACTATCCCTGATTTCCCTTGTCAGCCACGGGTGAACTACCTTCCCTGGTTTATTCTTTTGCCAAACTGGGATGAACAAGTGTTGTAGTTCATCCATGCGATCTTTAAATGCTTGCCATTGCATATCCACCGTCAACCCTTTAAGTATCATTTGCCAGTCTATCTTAGCTAATTCACATCTCATACCTTCAAAGTTACCCTTCTTTAAGTTCAGAACCTTTGTTTCAGAATTAACTATGTCACTCTCCATCTTAATAAAGAATTCCACCATATTAAGGTCACTCTTACCCAAGGGGCCTCACACGGCAAGATTGCTAACTAACCCTTCCTCATTGCTCAATACCCAACCTAGAATGGCCTGCTCCCTAATTGGTTCCTCGGCATGTTGGTTCAGAAAACCATCCCGCATACATTCCAAGAAATCCTCTTCCTCAGCACCCTTACCAATTTGGTTCACCCAATCTATATGTAGATTGAAGTCACCCATTATAACTACTGTTCCTTTATTGCACACATTTCTAATTTCCTGTTTAATGCCATCCCCAACCTCACTACTACTGTTAGGTGGTCTGTACACAACTCCCACCAGCGTTTTCTGTCCCTTAGTGTTATGCAGCTCTACCCATATCGATTCTACATCCTCCAGACTAATGTCCTTTCTTTCTATTGCGTTAATCTCCTCTCTAACCAGCAATGCTACCCCACCTCCTCTTCTTTCCTGTCTATCCCTCCTGAATATTGAATATCCCTGGATGTTGAGCTCCCATCCTTGGTCACCCTGGAGCCATGTCTCTGTGATCCCAACTATATCATATTCATTAATAACTATCTGCACATTCAATTCATCCACCTTGTTACGAATGCTCCTCGCATTGACACACAAAGCCTTCAGGCTTGTTTTTACAACACTCTTAGCCCTTATACAATTATGTTGAAAAGTGGCTCTTTTTGCTTTTTGCCCTGGATTTGCCTGCCTGCCACTTTTACTTTTCACCTTACTACTTTTTGCTTCTACCCTCATTTTACACCCCTCTGTCTGTCTGCACTTGTTTCCATCCCCCTGCCACATTAGTTTAAAGCCTCCTGAACAGCAGTAGCAAACGCTCCCCCTAGGACATTGGTTCCAGTCCAGCCCAAGTGCAGACCATCCTGTTTACACTGGTCCCACCTCCCCCAGAACTGGTTTCAATGCCCCAGAAATTTGAATCCCTCCCTCTTGCACCATTTTTCAAGCTACGTATTCATCTGAAATATCCTCCTATTTCTACTCTGACTAGCACGTGGCACTGGTAGTAATCCAGAGATTATTACCTTTGTGGTCCTACTTTTTAGTTTATCTCCTAACTCTCTAAATTCACCTTGTAGAACCTCATTCCATTTTTTACCTATATCATTGGTACTTATGTGCAACACGAGCACTGGCTGTTCACCCTCCCATTCCAGAATGTCCTGCAGCCGCTCAGAGACATCCTTGACCCTTGCACCAGGGAGGTAACTTACCATCCTGCAGTCTCGTTTGCGGCCGCAGAAACGCCAATCTATTCCCCTTATAATCAAATCCCCTATCACTATAGCTCTCCCACTCCTTTTCCTTCCCTCCTGTGCCACAGAGCCACCCATGGTGCAATAAACTCGGCTGCTGCTGCCTTCCCCTGATGAGACATCTCCCCCAACAGTATCCAAAACAGTATATCTGTTTAGGAGGGAGATGACCTCAGGGGACTCCTGCACTACCTGCCTACCGCTACGCTGTCTAGTGGCTTCCTTTTCTGCCTGTGAAGCCTTTACCTGCGGTGTGGCCAACTCACTGAATGTGCTATTCACGACTTTCTCAGCATTATGGTTCCATTGTTTAGATGTGACAGAGAAAAAGGGATTAAAGAGGGAGGAGTCCTTTTACTAGTCAAGAAAGATGTCATGGCAATGCTCTGTCAGGACAGATGAGAGAACTCAGTGAGTGAGGCTTTAAGGTTGGAACTGAGGAATAAGAATGGTATGACCACTTTAATGGAGCTATATTACAGAACACCCAAAAGTGATAGTCCTATCCTAGATATGATAGGATCCCTGATGAAGATGGCAGAGTTTATTTTCGACATGTCAGTTATAATCAACACCCGTACCCAGCTGGAAGCCCGAGAAGAGTTTATTCATCATATACACTGGGAAAGCACTGGATCCTGTTTAGATAGGATAGAGTTTGTCAAATGTGTTCAGGAAAGCTTCCTTAATCAGTACATAGAGGTCCCAACGAGAGAGTGTGTGATACTTGATCTAGTAAGGAATGAGACAGGGCAAGTGATCAAAGTTTGTGTTGGGGAACACTTTGCATCTAGTGATATAGTACCATTAGTTTCAAAGTAAATATTGAAAAGGATTGGTCTGATCTGCTGGTTGAGATTCTAAATGAAGAAACACCAATTTTGATGGTATCAGAAATGATCTAGCAAGTGTGGATTAGGAAAGTGTACTTGGTAAGTGGGAGGCCTTCAAAAGTGAAATTTTGAGAATACAGATTTTGTATGTGCCTGTTAGAATAAAAGGTGAAGATAACAGCTTTAGGGAATCTTGGTTTTCAATATATAGATGTCCCAGTTAAGAAAGAAAAAGGTGCATAGCAGATATAGGCAGGTAGGAACAAATGAGGTACTTCTGGAGTATAATAAATGCAAGAGATCACTTCAGGAGAGCTAAAAGGCTTGAGGTTGCCTTAGCAGACGTGAAGAAGAATCCTAAGGGATTCTGCAGATATGTTAAGAGCAAAGGGATTGCCAGGGACAAAACTGGTTCCCTGGAAGATCAGAATGGTAATCTATGTGTGGAGCTAAAAGAGATGGGAGAGAACTTAGATTTTTTGCTTCTGTATTTACTCGGGAGATGGACATAGAGTCTATAGACGTGGTGTGATGTAGCAGTGAAATCATAGACCCTATGCAGATCACAGAGGAGGAGGTGTTTGCTGTCCTGATGCAAATTAGGGTGGATAAATCTCCAGGGCCTGACAAGATGTTCCCTTGGACCCTGTGGGAGGCTAGTGCAAAAATTACAGGGGGCCTAGCAGAGATATCAGCAGGTGAGGTGCTGGAGAATTGGAAATAATGTTATTTCGCTGTTTAAGAAAGGTTCTAAAAAATAAACTAGGGAATTATAGGCCTGTGAGCCTGACATCAGTAGTGGGGAAGTTATCGGAAAGTATTCTAAGGGACTGTTTAGACACGTGTTTGAATAGACAGGGACTGATTAGGGATAGTCAGCATGGTTTTATGTTCTGTAGGTTATGTCTAACCAATCTTATAGTTTTTCGGGGAAGTTACCAGGAAAGTTGATGAAGGCAAAGCAGTTAGTGCTACCTACATGGACACATGGACTTTTGCAAGGCTTTGGATTAGGTCCCACATGGAAGGTTGGGGAGGAATGTTCATTCAACTGGCATTCAAGATGAGGTAGTAAATTGGATTAGACATTGGCTTCGTGGGAGAAGCCAGAGAGTGGTAATAGATAATTGCCTTTCTGACTGGAGGCCTCTTACTAGTGGAATGCTGCAGGGATCAGTGCTGGGTCCATTGCTGTTTGTCATCTATATCAATGACTAAATGATAATTTGGTTAACTGGATCAGCAAATTTGTGGATGACACCAAGATTGGGGGTGTAGTGGACAGCGAGGAAAACTACAAACGAGAAAATCTGTAGATGCTGGAAATCTGAGCAACACACACAAAATGCTGGAGCAACTCAGGCAGCCTGCCGAAAGGTTTTGGCCCAAAATGTCAACTGTACATTTTTTCCCCATAGATCCTGCCTGGCCTGCTGAGTTCCTCCTGCATTTTATGTGCGTAGCAAGGAAGAGCTTGCAATGGGATCTGGACCAGCTGGAAAAATGTGCTGAAGAACAGCAGATGGAAGTTAATGCAGACAAGTGCAAGGTGTTGTAGGACCAGTCAGGGTGGATCTTACACAGTAAATGGTAGGACAACGAGGAGTGCACTAGAACAAATGGATCTGGGAATACAGGTACATCATTCATTGAAAGTGGCAGCACAGGTAGATAGGGTCATAAAGAAAGCTTGTGGCACATTGGCCATAAATCAAAATATTGAGCACAGAAAATGGGATGTTACGTTGAAGTTGCATAAGACGTTGGTGAGGCCTAATTTAGAGTACCTGTATTGTGTGGAGTTTTGGTCACCTACCTACAGGAAAGCTGTAAATAAGGTTGAAAGACTCAGAGAAAATTTACATGGATGTTGCCAGGACTGGAGGATCTGAGTTATAAGATTGAATAGGTTTGGATTTTATTCCTTGGAAAGTAGACTAAGAGGAGATTTGATAGAGGTATACAAAATTATGAGTATAGGTGGGTAAATGCAAGCAGGCTTTTTCCACCGAGGTAGGGTGGGACTACAAACACAGGTCATAGGTTAAGGGTGAAAGATAAAATATTTTAGAGGAACACAAGGGAAAATGTCTTCACTCAGAGGGTGGTGAGAATTTGGAATGATCTGTCAGCACAAGTGGTGGATGCAAGCTCGATTTCAACATTTAAGAGAACTTGGATAGGCACATGGATAGTAGGAGTACAGATGGCTATGGTTCAGGTACATGATGATAGGAGTAGGCAGCTTAAATGATTCAGCACAGACTGCATAGGCCAAAGGGCTCATTTCTGAGCTGTCCTTTTCTATGACTATGATTGGCAGCTGAATGTTCCAGGGTTCCATTGCTTTAGATGTGATAAAGCGGGAGGGATTAAAGGAAGAGGGGTGGCATTACTTGTCAGGGAAAATGTCACAGCAGTGCTCAGCCAGGACAGACTGGAGTACTCATCCAGTGAGGCTTTAGGGTTAAAACTAAGGAACATGAAAAGGTACGACCATGTTAATGGGGCTACATTACAGACCACCCAACAGTCCACAGGATTTAGAGGAACAAATTTGTAGAGAGATTGCACTGTTGCAAGAAACATAAGCTTATTATAGTAGGTGATTTTTAACTTTCCACATATTGACTGGGACTCTTATACCATAAAAGGGCTGGATGGGAAAGAGTGTCAAGTGTGTTCAGGAAAGTTTCCTCCATCAGTACTGAGGTCCCAACTAGAGAGAGTGCGATACTACACCTCCTATTACAGAATGACTTCGGGCAGGTGACAGAAGTTTGCATAGAGTAACTCTTTGCATCTAGTGATCACAATGCAATTAGTTTCAAGGTAATTATGGAAAAGAATAGGTCTGGTTCTCGGATTGAGATTCTAAATTGGAGAAAAGCCAGTTTTGATGGTATCAGAAAGGGCCTGTCAAGTATGGATTGGGACAGGTTGTTTTCTAGCAAAGTGTACTTGGTACGTGGAAGGCCTTCAACAGCAAAATTTTGAGAGTACAGAGTTTACACGCTTCTGTCAGAATAAAAGGCAAGAATAACATGTTTAGGGAACCTTAGTTTTCAGGAGATATTGAGGCCCTGGTTAAGAAACAGGAGTTGCACAGGCAGGAACAAATGAAGTACGGTAGTTATGGAGTATAAGAAATGCAAGAGAATACTTAAGAAAATCAGGTGGGCTAAAAGAAGGCATGAGGTTGCTTTAGCAGACAAGGTGAAGAATCCTAAAGCCTTCTACAGATATTATAAGAGCAATAGAATAGCAAGGGAAAAATTGGTCCTCTGGAAGATCAGAGTGGTAACATCTGCATGGAGCTAAAAGAGATGGGGGGGGGGGGTGGGAAAGTAGTTTTAATGTTTTTTTTTGCATCTGTATTTACTTGGGAAACAGACACATAGTAAAAATCTGTCAACGTTTTCGGTTATCTCTATAAACGCTTCTGTTTTGTGACTCCTTTTAGATATAGTTCTGTCCAACAGATTTTCTTATTTATTTGTATATTTAAAGTTAATAGTTATACATTTGTTGCTGCTTATGTGTGATTCCCTGGCTTTGTTAGCATTTGTTTAGTGTTTCTGTTTTTGTTTGTGTTCAATAAAAATAAAAGACACATAGTCTATTGATGCGAGGATTGAGGGGATGGACCCCATACAGATTTCAGAGTATGAAGTGCTTGCTGCGTAGAGGCAAATTGTGTATCTAGATCCTCAGGGCCTAGCAAGGTTGCTTTGGAAGGCGATTGCTGAAATTGCAGGGGCCCTGGCAGAGATACTTAAAACATCCTTAGCCATGGGTGAGGTGCGGAGGATTGGAGGATAGCCAAAGTTGTTCCATTGTTTAAGAAAGGCTTTAAAAATAATCCAGGACATTACAAGATCGTGAGCCTGACATTAGTAGTGGGCAAGTTATTGGAAGGTATCCCAAGGGATCAGATATACAAGTTTCGGATTGACAAGGACTGATTAGGATAGTCAGTATGACTTTGCGCATGTCAAGTCATATCTAGCTAATCAGAATTTTTTGAGTAAGTTACCAGGAAAGGCAAGGCAGTGGATGTTGTCTACATGGACATCAGCAAGGCCTTTGACAAGGTCCCGCATGGGAGGTTAGTCAAGAAGGTTCAGTCGCTTGGCATTCAAGATGGGGCATAAACTGGATTAGATATTGGCTTCGCAGAAGAAGCCAGTGTGGTAGTAGATGGTTGCCTCTCTGACTGGGAGCCTGTGACTAGTGGTGTGCGGTAGAGATTCATGCTGGGCCCATTGTTGTTTGTCATTCATATCAACAATCTGGTTGATAATGTGGTAAACCTGATCAGCAAATTTGCAAATGACTCCAAGCTTGGGGTTGTAGTGGATAGCAAGGAAGGCTCTTAAAGCTTGCAGTGAGACCTGGGCCAGCTGGTGAAATGGGCTGAAAAATGCAGATGAAATTTAATGCGGACAAGTGTGAGGTGTTGTACTTTGGTGTGGACCAACCAGGTCTTACACAGTGAGTGGTAGGGCAGTAGAACAGAGAAATCTGGGAATACAGGTCCATAATTCGTTGAAAGTGGTGTCACAAGTAGATAGGGACAAATAGAAACCCCTTGCCTTCACAAATCAATGTATTGAGCACAAGTGTTGTGGCGTTATGTTGAAATTGTACAAGATGTTGGTGAGGCCCAATTTGGAGTATTGTGTAAAGTTTTGATCACCTACCTACAGGAAAGATGTAAATAAGTTTGAGAGTGCAGAAAAAAAATTTATGAGTATGTTGCCAGGACTTGACGAATAGGGAAAGGATGAATAGATAATAACTTTACTCCCTGGAGTGTAGGAGAATGAAGGGAAAGTTGATCGAAGTATACAAAATTCTGAGCAGTATAGATAGGGCAAATGCAAGCTGACTTTTCTGACTGAGGTTGGGTGAAATTAGAACTAGAGGACGTGGGTTAAGTGTGAAAGGTGAAATGCTTAAGGGAAACTGAGGGGACTTCTTCACTTAGAGGGTGGTGAGAGTGTGGAATGAGCTGCCAGCGCAAGTGGCGGATGCAGGGTCGAGTTCAACGTTCAAGAGAAATTTGGTCAAGTCCATGGATGAGAGATGTATGGAGAGCTATGGCCCAGGTACATGTCAATGGGAGTAGGCAGATTAATGGTTTGGCACAGATTAGATGGGCTGAAAGCACTGTTTCTGTGCTGTCGTGTTTTAAGACTCTAATAATAAAAAATAGATTTATTTTAAACAATTACATATTCAGCTCACTGAATTAAACATAGTGCAGCCAGTGAAGCTGATCTTAACAGCAGCTGTCCGTTTTACAGATCATACAAACAATACTCATTAAAGACAACACAAATTTTTTTAAAAATGAGCAACACTATTTATATATAAAAAAAATTCAGCTTCCATGCACCAATTGATTTTCTACTGATTGCATTATGTGTCTTGGTAACCATCATGTCAAGTTTTAACCAACCTATTCAGCAACTAAATTAAAGGAATATCAGAATGGTTCTTGCACCCCTGTTGCTGCTTTGAAGATCTTTGACCAAATGAACATTACTGTTAACTCATTTTGTATTTTTGAAGTAAACAGCAAGCTATCACTAACTGCAGTATATAGTGTACTCTATACCCAATGGCTCGCTTGACAAATATAAATTTATAAAGTCACTCAACCCACAAAGGGGGAAAGGAAACCTTCAAGTCCAGACCCATTCAATACTTCTTCACCCAATGTTCACAAATATCCAACAAATATTTGGAAGAAATATCAGAAAGAACTACTGGATGCTATCAAATATGGGAGGGGGAGGGTTACCATATGTTCCCATAATCACCATTGAAGCTAATTGCAATGCTGTACCTCATTATCAAAAGCCCCCAATTAGCATGACTTATTTCCTGCCTCAACATCTTTATTGGGAAAACCACGGGAAAAATAAAAAAGCCTAAGTCCTAGACACAAGTCAAAAAATATGAGTTGGTTACACGAACCTTAAAGAATTTTAGCTAATCTTTACTGCTATTAGCAACTACATTCCAAGGTCCCAGGAAAATAACATAGAAACCAAAAACCTGCAATAATTAAGATTCTGCTTGTCAAAATGGTCTAAATTCATTGTAAACATGAACAGATTACAGAGTAGGGGCTTAATTCCATGGTGCCTGTTTTAATAGGGGGGTGCGGGGGTAGGAACAGCTCAGTAAGAGAGTAGCTGGGTGTGCTGCTTTGAGCATCTCCAGGTTATACTCAATTAATTAACATTGTTGGACTCCTGACAAGATTCACATCTTGGCTTGTGAATGGGGGCAGAAATAATTCAACAAGAAAGGACTAGAAGAAAATTCTCAAAGCTCTATGGCTGTAAGTGAAATCCTTACACTTTAGTGAAAGTGGGGGGCAGGGGTAGTGGGAAATATATTTCTTCACATTTGTACAAAAAAAAATATCAATAGGACATCTGGGCTGAAGTCTACTCTTGTGGCCAAGGGAAATAAAGGGCAGCACAATAATAAAGCTGGTACTGCTGCTGCTTCATAGTTCCTACAACCCAGACCTCTGATGCCATTCATGTGGGTCTGCATGTTCTCCCTGTCAGTGCATGGCTATGATGTACAGCTGGTAGGTTAATTGCAGAATATGTTACCCCAAGTACACAGGTGAGTGGTAGAAACATAGGACCTGATGGGAAGGTGCAGAAAATAGGTTACAGAGAAAATTATGGAAGGGAAGTACAATTGCTCAGAAGGCTGGCAAAGACTCAATGGACGAAAATGTCTTTCATTGTAAGGAAATAGGGGAGTTAAAACTTACTGGGCTTTTTGGTGGCCATCAACCCTTTCTGCTAGTTTTAAAGATTGACACAAAGCAACACACCACCATCTTTATATAATTTAATTTGTCTCACCTTCCACTATCAGATTTTAAATGTGTTCTTTCTTCCCTTTAATTCACCTTATTCATTCCCCCCCCCCAGCTCCAATGAAAGATGATTAACTCAAGCATTATTTTTTTTCCTCAGATTTTGCCCGATAACCCCAAAGCTGGGTCTTTTTGTGCCCAAATTTGGGGTGGGGTTTGAACTCAAAGTTCAAAAGCTCCATCTACATTATATATATATATATAGTTGGAGAATGAAACAGCATATCAAAGATGAAATGCCCAATACTTCTGCAATGTGTTTAAGACAATCCAAGTACTTGTTATCACCAAACAATTCACATTAAAAAGACTAATCTTCCCTTCCTACTAATACCTGTTATCCCCAAAAAGTTTCATTCATCTCTTTAAATTCCATAATCTGCAGAAAGCAAACCCAACGCGTGGTATTTGATCGAGTAAATCCATACCAAGTGTTTCCAATCTCAACTAGTGCAAAATTTGGGTCCCTAGCACAACCAAGAACATCCCAAACATCATTTGCCATCAAAGATCTCAAAACGTAGTTGCTGGAGCATTAATCATGTCTTGTCTGGCTTCCCATTCGCCAGACGAGAAAACAATTACTTTAGCTATTCTTCCTGGAATAGACACTTGTGCTGTTAGAAACCATGACTGTTGCCACTTATATTACTGCAGATGAAGAATGTTACTTTGAAAGGTCATACTGTGCAACAGAAAGCATGCATTATTCAGCCATTTTCTGCAGTGATAAACATTTGGTACTTGAAGATTGTTATTCGTTTAACCAATGTTTTTATCATTTAATGCATGATACATTTCACCATCAAGATCTCCAATTCCATCTCAAGTTCTCATTCCAAGACAAAACTTGTTTGAAGAAAAAAAAAGGATCTGAAATGGAGCAGATCCATACCCAGTGCCTCAAATATATATCTGCAGCAACCCCATTCCGTCTTTGATGAGGAGTTTTAATTACAACAGCAAACAAATAAGTGTCCATTTTCTCAATTCACAGTTTTTGAAAAAACATAAGAAAATTATACATAGATGGACCCTACAGGAAACTCAGAAATGTAGGATTATTGGGCTCTGCCCTGTGCAGTTCACTATAACTTAACAATCTGACATAAAAACCAACCTATTGAAAAGTTGGCTATTTCTTTTTTAAAAAATAAAGGAAGCAGTGAGTTTGGCTTCCCAATGCCTCATAGAAGTAAATTACTAATGTAACATTCTTGAACAGCAGTACTTGGGATTAGCCATGGATGAAAAAAAAATCTACATTTTGACACTAATGGCTAAGGATCTGCATAGAATCTTGAATCTCAGATTGCCAAACTATCATTGGACCCCCCCCCCCAAACAAAATATTTTTATCTATTGTATTTTTAAAAAATAATCTGCTACACTGGCTTTTTCCTGTCCAAGCTATTTCAAACAGTTGATCAGAAATATACATCTACGGTTTGTAAAATCATTTGTCGGCAAAGAGGACAATTGTGTTGGTAGGCAGGCTGCTGCAAGAGGATACCCGTGCAGCCTTGACAGAGACACAGGTGTCTGCATGGAAGTAGCAACACAGATTTTGCTTGGTCCTGACAGATGACACATTTCTTTCGTTCTTCTTGCTCCCTCAAGAGCATCCAGAGTTCATGCTCCGCAGGGACATTGCCATTATTGTCCCAGGTGCCTTTTGGTCGCAAAGGGTGATCTCCAGTTTCTGGACCACAAGCAGAAGTCTCAGGCACAACCACTTGTTGCTCTTCAGTACTATTCTCTCCTTGGACAGGGTTTAATTCTGTTTGTTCCAGCATATTGACTGGTTGCTGTACTACAGCTGTTTGGTCCTCTGAGTTCCTATCATGAAAAACCTGAATCCGTCTTATTTGATCAAGTGGCCAGAAATTCACATAGCCTGGGTTAAGTCTCTGCAGCTGTTGACTGTACACTCGCCGCCAAGTCTCCGAATTTACCATTAACTGTGCGTTAGTCACTACTAGTGTGCAGAAGTGCAGGATATCCCTCCTTACCCGGTTAAGATTTGGAGCAGTATTTAAATGAAGACTCACTTGATTAACAAACCTCAACATGATCTCTGGGTTTGCGTAGATCATCGTGCTGGAAATGACAATAAAAGTGATTGCCAGGCCATAGAGATTTAAGAGAAACACGTCCGCCAGGATGCTGGAGACAGAGATGAGCACTTCAATCACAAACTGGCAAGGGGTCCAGAGCAGGATCACGTTGCCAACCACACTGCTGGATAGGTAGGTCAGAATGGAAGCAAGAGCCTCTGTAGCCTTCACCAGAGGGTCGCCCAGCACTGCAACTACCGACAAAAGGTTCTGTGTCCCAATGAGGAACATGTTGATGATGGTGTTGACCAAGTAGGCTGCCAGGCTGGCCAGGATCCCCACGGCATCCCATAGTTGCTTGAGGAAGAGGTGTCCCGAGCAGAAGGCGGTGGTGAGGCCCCGCTGCAGCTCCTCACGTCCCCGCACGCTCAGGTAGGACATCAGGTGCCCCACCATCTTCAGGCTCTCGGCCAGGCCACATACCACCCTCAGCAGACTGCACGCCAGGCTGAAGGCGAGCTGCAGGCCACCGCGGCACAGCTCGGCTACCTCCAGTGCCAGCAGGCCCAGCAGGTTGGAACAGAGGCTGAGCACATAGGCAGCAGCCGCGGGGATGCAGAGGATCAGGTGCACCAGGGCCGAGACCACCGCCACCACCGTGGACACTAGCCAGAAGTTGAGGTCCAGCAGGAAGTAGAACAAGTCGAGGGCTCGGACCAAGCCACCGATGAGGCCGATGATAAAACTGGCCATGGTGTGAACCAGAAAGCCACCGCTGTAGCCGCCAACGGCGGGACCACAACGACCCGCCCCCGCCACAACCGTCAAACACGATTCAAACATAAACACGCAGCCCAAAGCAGCCGATCGAAGAGCAGAGCAGCTAGCGAGTACAGACGAGCGCCGAGAGCAGTTCAGACAGCAGCCCATTTAAAGCCTTTCGCAATGCAGCAAGCTAAATATTCAGTGAAACTGGCAGCAGTGCATGGTATTGATTTCACTATCTTCATCATCAATATTACTTAACCCCGCGGGACAAGTATTGTTTATTTACCTCGAGAGTTGCTGCCTGACCTGCGGAGTTTCTCCGGTAGTTTGTGTGTTGCAAAGTCGAAGTCGAATTTATTGTCATGTGCGCAGAAGTGCAACTATCCACGGGGGCAATGCAAAACTTACTTGCAGTACCATCACAGGTACATACCATAAGGCCCGTTGTGTGAAGTATAGCAGCTGGAGTAGGATAGAGCAAGTTTTTAATTCCACCCCTACCTCACCGAACGTGTGCATTTGACAATAAGCTAGAGAATCAGAATCTGGTTTAATATCACCCGCCTGTGTCGTGAAATTTGTTGTCTTTGCGGCAGCAGTACAATGCAATAGATAATATTAGAAACAAAACTGTGAATTATAGTAAATATATTACTAAATAGTTAAATAAGTAGTGCAAAAGTAGTGAGGTACTGTTCATGGATTCACTGTCCATTCAGAAATCAGATGGCAGAGGGGAAGAAGCTGTTACTGAATTGTTGAGTGTGTGCTGTCAGGCTCCTGTGCCGCCTTCGTGATGGGAACAATGAGAACAAGACGTGACCTGGGTGATGGGGGTCTTTAATGATTGATGCTGCCTTTTTGAGGCATCGCTCCTTGAAGATTCCTGCGTACTTTGTAGGCTGGTGCCCAAGATGGAGCTGACTAGATTTACAACCCTCTGCAGCTTCTTTCGGTCCTGTGCAGTAGCCCCCACCCCAGCCCCCCAGACCAGACGGTGATGCAGCCTCTCAGAATGCTTTCCATGGTACATCTGTAGAAATTTATGACTGTTTTAGGTGACATACCAAATTTCCTCAAACTCCTAATGAAATATAGCTGCTGCAGAGCCTTCTTTGTCACTGCATCAATATGTTGGGGCCAGGTTAGGTCCTCAGAGATGCTGACACCCAGGAATTTGAAACTGCTCACCCTTTACACTTCTGATCCCTCTATGAGGACTGGTGTGAGTTCACTCATCTTACCCTTCCTGAAGTCCACAATCAGCTCTTTGGTCTTACTGACGTTGAGTGCCAGGTTGTTGCTGTGGCACCACTCCACTAGCTGATATATCTCTAGTCATAACCAACCTCTCAATGCACTTCATCACCATAGATGTAAGTGCTACTAGATGATAGTCATGAAGGCAGCTCACCCTGCTCTTCTTGGGCACTGGCATGAATTTGCCCTCTTGAAGCAGGTGGGAGTTTCCAATTGTTGCAATGAGAAACCGAACATGTCTTTGAACACACCCACCAGCTGGTTGGCACAGGTTTTCAGAGTCCTACCAGGTACACAATCAGGGCCTATCACCTTGCATGGGTTCACACTCTTGAAAGATGTTTTTGATGCTGGCCTCTGAGACAGAGGTCACAGGGTCACCAAATGCTGCACGGATCCTCATAGCTGTAGGTTTATAATCCCTTTCAAAGTGAGCATAAGAGGCATTGAGCTCATCTGGAAGTGAAGCATCACTGCCATTCATAATATTAGGCTTCGCTTTGTAGGAAGTAATGGCCTGCAAACTCTGCCAGAGTTGATGTGCATCTGATTCCATCTGTAACCTCTTGAGTGACCCAATAACTGCCTCTTTTCTCTACTTACCCCTTCTGCCCCCACCACACCCCATGATAACCATGTGTAATTTTAAATGTAATCTGTCTGTATCTACATTCCTGTGATTCTATTACAAATAAGCTTTTTGTTGTACTGTACCTCACTGTACTTGTGGCATATAGCAATAAACCCAACTTGGCACACCTCAGCTCTACATACTACTTGGACATGTCTTTGACTCATGCCTGAGGTCTTTTATTCTCCCTGCCACATCTCTTCATGACTCTAATAAAGAGATATCCATTGCAGGGCTGTTGGTGGCAAGTTACAGTACACTTTGGGAACTTTGGAGGGAGTTTCAGCTTTTCCTCTCCATTTTAACCCCTTGTCCACTGTACTGCTTCTCCGCCTTTACCTGGTTCCCACCGCACATCTTTCTCACCTTCCTCTATCCCTCCCCTGTCTTTTCACCCCTCTCTCTTCCATTCTCTTGCTTTCCTCCTTCCCTGTCTTGGATGTGCAGCTTGCTACACTGAACAGTTATTCGTTTTATGACCCTTTTCAGCAGTCAGACATCCATTCTGCCATGTTTCCATTAATTAGCATGTTCTGCCCTACTAGTTAATGGCTACAGAAAATGGTGGATACAGCCCAGTCCACCACAGACAAAGCCCTCCCCACATTTACATGGAGCACTGTCACAAGAAAGCAACATCTTTGATAAGACCCCCACCTTCCAGGTCATGCCCTTTTCTCACTACCTTTGAGCATGTGATACCAAAGTCTTAGATTCCCCCACTGTTATTACCCTACAACCATCAGGCTCCTGAACCAGCTTTGGCCATTTCATTAACCACTATTTTGAACTGATTCTATCATCTACAAACTCATTTTCAAGGGTTCTTTACAACTTGTGCTTTTAGTAATATTTTTTATTCACACAGTGTGTCTTTTGCACATTGGTCTTTATCTCTGTATAGTTTTAAACAAAATTCTACAGTTTTTTTCTATAAATTGATGCAAGAAAATGAATCTCAATGTAGTATTTGGTAACATAAGCATCCTTTGATGATATATTTACTTTGAACACTGCAGAATGGATGAAAGTCTGTTGAAAGTCTGTTGAAAGTCTGGATACATTATCCTAGGGATTATTCTGGAGTTATTAAAATGAGAGCCAGGTTCAAGAAATATATCCTGTTCACAATTTAACTTCAACTGATACTTTAAGACGATTGAAACCAATCATTGGGTGTGGGATGATCTGATTTTGTACCATTGAAACCATGCAGGGGAAGGTATTTGATGACTGCTTCTGTTAATTGGAAGTCATTGAAAACTTCAGGATGAGAGCAGGAAAGTATTAAGTGGCCATCTCCTGTATGAACACATTGTTAAAGGCATATCTTTGTCAGGTCATATGCAATTCAGAACAGGTCTGTTTTGTCAAAGAAAACTCTGGCTAATTGTATGTAATGGGAATATCCCTCAACACTAATAACAGAGGAATATTTTGGGTGTCTGGGGTTTGTACCTAAGAAGTTTTTGAACTAGCTACCAGTACTGAATGGTAAAAGGAGTACTACCATTATAAATACTGTATGTTATTCTGCAAGGTTACCTGCCTACATTCAATATGTTAAAGTTATAAACATTGTAGTTAACCATTTAATATTGTCTTGGCATTTAAAAATAAATGTAAAATGCTGTGTGAAGCAAGCAGAAAGAGATTTTCTCTAGAAGGTCTGCTATTTTGAATAAGGATTTCTAAAAAATCTGCAACTGGAGCTGGAGCTGATGTACTCAGGAACATCTGGGAGGCTGAAAATCTCATAGATGAGATCCTTGCTGAGGTGGTCGCACCCAGAGTGCAGGCTTCAGATGGTGAATGGGTGACCACCAGGAGAAGTGAGGGGAGTAAGCAGTCACTGCTGGGTTCCCCTGTGGCCATTCTTCCGGTTATAATGCTTTACATCCACTACATTATCTTTCTCCAATCATTCATACCTCATCAAAGAGTTCAATGAAGTTGGTCTAGCAAGATTTTCCTTCTTGAGTACAGTATTCACATTGCACATTTTTGTTTGGTTGGCAATTTACTTTGTTTGGCAGTAATTAAGAAGTCTTTACAAATCTATCGTTCTACTTATTTCCCTGTCTCCTTTTTTTTAATAGAATGCCAGGTATCTGCTCCCATTCCAATTCTGTATCTGTTTCTGATCAATTATTAATATATGTAACAGTGCATCGGATCGATTATTTTAGAATTCATTCAACCCAGGGGCCTAACTGACTTGAGTTTAACTATTTCCTGATAAAACTCTTGCAAAGACTTTATTATCTCTGGAGCTGATGCACTTCTAGTCAGCCTTGCTCTTCTACCCACTGTAAACTTGAGGTCACCTGAATCTCAGCGGCCCATAGGTTAATGTACAAAGTTCTGTTCATCCATCTGTTACCGTTGACTTAAGTAACACATTGAAAATGTTGGCGGTACTCAGCAAGTCAGGTAGCATCTATGGAAAGGAATAAAGAGTCAACATATCAGGCGGAGACCCTTCATCAGGACTGGAAAGGAAGGGGGAAGAACCTAGAATAAGAAGGTGGGGGGAGGGGAGGAGCACAAGCTGGAAGGTGATAGGTGAAGCCAGATGAAGTGGTTACTATTGACCTAAAGTGGCTGTTAGTTAAATTATCATCCTTATCTTCAAATCTCCACTCGCCTTTCCTTCTCTCTGCACTTTCATCTTGTCTGATAGCCCTACAATACATATCAAAACTTCTCTAACTCTGGCCTCATCGACATTCCTGACTTTAATCATTGACAGTCATGTTTCCTTCCCTCAATTTCCCCCACCTCTCAAATAGTCTCCTTAAATTCTCTCACTAATTCCCTTTCCTACTTTAAACTTTACCAGATAACACTGACTAATCTGCTCTTACTTGCCTCATGTGAAATGGAATAAGGTTCCTATTAAGGATGTTACATCACTAAAAGGGATTAAATAATTTTATGTTGCTATTTTCTCTCAGCCAATAGCTTGCCAGGAATTAGAAGAAAATTGCCTCAAGACATTAGCTTTGACAAAGGTCAAATTTCCTCTACACTTAAAAATGGCATGGTAGCATTGCAGTTGGCGTAAGGCTTTACAGCATGTCAGCTGTAAGATTGGGGTTTGATTCATTCTGTAAGGAGTTTGTACGTTCTCCCTGTAACCGCGTGGGTTTCCTCCAGATGCTCTGGTTTCCTCCCACATCCCAAAGACGTATGGGTTAGTATCAGTGAGTTGTGGGCATACTATATTGGCACCGGAAGCATGTCAACACATGGCTGCCCCCAGCACAATCATTGCTAATTTGATCTGACACACATGATGCATTTCACTGTACATTTCAATGTTCCGATGTACATGTGACAAATAAAGCTCATCTTTAAAATCTTTTTTAAGACAAGTAACATTCCTTGTCAAAAGTTATATATGTGTAACACTCTAGTTCCATCGGCTGTGTAAGTCTAGTGGAGACACCCTCCGGCCCCGCCAAACATGGGAGATTGAAGTGCAAGACCCCAAATCCGCCTGTTTGTGTGGCTGTGTTACCCTGTTATAAATAAGTACCACGAAATAACGGACAGTACACCGCATACGATTAAATGATCTAGCTTTATAACTCTTAATTTGACTAAAGGGTTAGTAAAGAAAAAGCAAATAAAGAAAAGGGCCCATTTTAAATGAAACAGTTTAATGTGCACAAGTTGGAGCTCACGGTCCCCTTCGCCGATCCTCCTTCGACCTCCCCAGGTTTCATTGAATCATGGCCCCGCTCCAGGTCAACTCCTCTGACCTCTCCTCTCCGGCGTCTTCTCTCTTCTTCCCTCTCAAAAACCCCAAGCTCAGCCTTAGTGTCCCTCACCAGAGAAATAACCCCTAAATCCGTTCATCCCCATTGCATGGCACACATTTCTCCTATCTCTTATCTTCAAGCAGCTTACACAGAGAGCAGAAAAGCATAACAGAGAAAAATATGAACCACGTGAACCAGGGCATTACATCTGATTGACATGATGAATATTAAATTTCATTACATTCCACGTGATAGGCTAGAGCCAATTGGATGTGGGAGTGGGATGGAGTTGTGAGTGTGGTTATGTGCGGGGGACATTTGCAGTCATTCCAGAGTTAAGTACAGAGCATATGATTATTCTACCTTTTACCACTTCATGACATGGAGCAGCTGAACTATACAGCTTACTTAAATTGATATCCCATGTTTCAAAAGGAATCAGACTGCTGTTTCGCAGCTTCCTACTAAGTTCATATTTGATTGGACTCCTGCAGCTCTGCTTTGGTGTGGTCTTCAGTCTATTCATAACTTTGCCCATACGCTCTCATTTCCCCGTAAATACAGAGCCACTGCTTTCATCGTGTTTCTAAGTTTATTGCTTTGAGAAGATCAGAAATCAAAGCAGGAAAAGGTCATTGCGCAAGTCCATGGGTGATCTTTTACTGCACGACCACTTTCATATACTAACTCCATGTTGCTTAATTTTTTTTTAACAAACAATATATCAAACAGTTGGAACTCCACGGTCCCCCACCCCCACCCCCGGATAGAGGATTCCAGAGATTCAATACACTCTGAGCGAAAAATCTCACTTCAGTCCTGAATCACTGCTCCTTATCTGAAGACAGTGACTCCTAGTTCCAGATACCTCAGCCAGAGGAAATATATCTGCCCTCCCAAGCCTCTCAAAAAATTTGCAGGTTTCAAGAAGATCACCCCTCATCCTTCTAAACTCCAGAGAGTTTGGCCCAATCTGCTTAAACTTAGAAGTAATATAGAGCTTCTGCACCTCCAGGGTTTGAATATTACAGAGTGTAGCTCAGAGAATTACCAAAATTGTGGTCGTTAATTGGGTTCCAGAATGGAACAGGAGTAAAGGAATGAAAGAAACAAGGAGGCAATGTTTTCCAAATAACAAAGTGGTTCATCTGCCACTTTAAAAGAAATGGTGGCGGGGGGCAATGTTTAAGGTTGCCAGTGTAGGAAGGTGTGATAAACAGACTTCCTTCTCCCTTCTGACACATTGCCATTAATTTGCAAGCTTGCCTGTAAATTTTATATTACCAGTTATAATAGTATTTATTTAAAAAACTGGAAAGAAAAGGATCAATCATGTACACTGACTCAAGTCTTCCCCTACCATTTAATCTGCTAAATTTGGGGATGTGTTGGTTGAGTTAAATTCTAGCATCATTCTTCCTGCCAAGTTCAGTGCCAAGTTGAAGGATTTCTTTGATTAATACTTTTACTCCTTGTAATTTTATAAATTACTTTTAGTTCATCAATCTTTGAATTTCCATTTATTCAAAATCTTTATTGAATCACTTGCTGATATTGCTGCTCTTTAAATCTGTTGCATTTCTTGTTCAGTGACTGAATGATTTTGCTGTGCCCTTGTGGGTCTTCAAAGGGTAAAAAAATCTTATGATGAGCATGTTTTTTTTTACCTCATTCTTTTGAAATAATCATTTGTTTCCTCATCTGTTATTTTTGTTCTTTCCAATCATGAGAGCAGCACAATACGCTTCTGTATATGAAGAGGACTGAAGTGGAACTTGGGTCAATGTGATAACAAATCTTCTGCTGCTGATTTTGCCATGATTTACACTAGCTGACTTTCTTCCAAAGGAGTCACAGCTGCAGATCTAATTGTTCTTGCTGAAACTAGGCCACCAATTAAGTCAACACCAGCCAGCAATAGTACCACAACTGCTGGCTTGCCACTTTTTGGGAGTTGTCTGGGTGTGGTGTTGCTTGCAACATGAAAGGCAGGTGTAGTGGTTTAACCATGGAAGTGACACGACATAAAGTGTTGAAGAAATCATGTGTCCATAAGACCATAAGGCGTAGGAACAGAATTAGGCCATTCAGCCCATCAAGTTTGCTCTACAATGGCTGATTTATTATCCCTCTCAACCCCATTCTCCTGCCTTTTCTCCATAACCTTTGACGAACCTATCAACTTCCAATAAATATACCCAAGGTCTTGGCCTCCACAGCCGTCTATGGCAAAGAATTCCACAGTTTCACTACCCTCTGGCTAAAGAAATTCCTCCTCTTCTCTGGTCTAAATGGACATCCTTCTGTTCTGAGGCTGTGCCCTCTGGTCCTTGACTCATGCTAGCCTTCATTGGCTGTGGCTTAAAGTATAAGGATCGAGACGCTATAGTGCAATTTTATGAATTAGACCACACTTGAAGTAGGTGTGCATTTCTGGTCAGCAGACTATGGAAAGGATGAGATTACACTGGAGAGAGTGTAGAAGAGACTCAGCAAGGTGTTGCTCAGATAAAAGGACTTTAGTTACGGCGAGGGATTGAATAGGCAGTGTTTGTTCTCCTTAGAGCAGAAGAGGCTGATGGAGCTATGTAAGATGATGAGGTGGATAGAAAGGGTAGGTAGTTAAAGTCATTTTCCCATCTTGAGGGCTTCTACTGCTAGAACACCAAGGCAGGAGGATTAGAGGGGAATTCTTTTCCCATGACGACCCTGTGGAAGTGGTGGAGGCAGATGCCAGTAATATTAAACCTGATTCTGATTCTGAGATAGTCTCACATTGTACTTGATTTGCCAAGCCATAAAAGGCTATGGACTTAATGTGGGTAAATGCCGAAGGGGTCAATGGATCAAAGATCCTGTTTCTGTGTTGCATAATTCTATGACAATGTGAGGTAAAAATAGGTACTATGACACATACAGTGGCATGCAAAACTCCTTCTCTCTCGTGCCCATTAAGTCCATCTTGATTCCCCCCACACAGTTACCCCAGGGGTAATTTCGAGTAACTGATTATCCTCTAACCAGCATATCTTTGAAATGTGGGAGGAAATTGCAGGAATCCCAGAGGTCACAGTGAGCACATACAAACTCCAGAAACAACAGAAACAACAAGTCAGGATCAAACCGTGGGGCACCTGCACTTTCTGTGTCACACTGTTCCACACTGATATTTTGGAGATTGTGCCCAAGTTTCTTCTGAACCCAGCAACTTAATTGGTAGGTCATGTCTGTGGATCTTCTGAATCATAACTGTCACTTTTTACCTTAAGAGATCGTAAGTGTGGCCTGACTAATGTTGGACAATTTGAACGTGGGCCCCCTCTACCTTCCTCTATACTTGATTCTTGATATGATCCATAGAACTAGGAGTATTTATCATCATAAAAGTTATGATGTTTTTCCTTCAACCATAAGTGAAGTGTTTGTGTTCTGTTAACAGTCCAGAAATCTTTCCATTTTAATTTTTGACAGTTCAAAACCAGTTGCTGCTTAAATTTGTAAATTACCATCAGACATCTACAGGATTAAGTATAAACATTTTCACCCTTTTCATGTAAAGACAAGTCAGAGAATCTGAAAATCCAAACAAAACTGCAAATGCTGGAAATCTAGAATAAAATGGTAGAAATATTCAGCAGGTCCGGCCACATCTGATGGAAGAGAAACAAGCTAAGGTTTTGGGTCCCAATGAAGAGTCTCAGCCCGAAACATCAACTGTGTTTTCTTCTTCGTGTATGTTGCCCGGCCTGCTGAGATCCTCCAGCCTTTTGTGTGTGTTACCAAGGTCTCAAGTTGAAGGCCATTTGTTGGAAAGACTGTCCGTTGTAAAATACTAACACTTTAGGTTTAACAGCTTTAGGAGCCAAGTTATTTTGTTTTAATGAGCCAATACTGAGTAACATGCATTGTTACTGTATCTGAGCAATGACTGAAACAATGTAGCAGTGTCCCAAATAGCAAATTAACAGTCATATCCGTGTTGGCACACATAAGGTCTAAGCATGCACATCCTGTTAGTTATATTCAATCAGGACTTGGTGACTTCTTTTTAATTGTGTACTTTGGAATACCTGAATTTCCCTCGGAAGTCAATCCACCCACAGTCAAATGTAGGAAATGCACTTGTGTATATCCAGCGATCCGCCAGAAATGCCACAATGTGATTGTGCATTGATGACATTTTATTAAAACATGCTGCCTGCAGGAAATTTTCACTGTAGACAAGGCACAATAGAAAATCTGAGCAACACTGTTCACAATTAATGAACCGTTAATGCAGACTTATGCAACGATCCCAGTTAAATTAGCTTTGAAGAAAATCAAGATGATTCCATTATGAATTTGCATACTCACCAGGTAGTCTCAGCAAAACTTTTGAACCAAACTTATGAATAAAGGTCAAGATAATTGAGCTTGATCCTATTGGAAAAGAAGTGGCCTAATTAGAATTTTAATATTAGAATTGAAAAAGGTGATGCAGGTATGTAATTTATTTACTGCTGCGAACAATTTGTACAATGGGATGCTGAGAAGGAAAATCAATCAAATTGTTTTCACTCAAATGATTGTGGGGAGGAGTACTCCATCTAAATGAATTTGTATACAGTCCAATTGCCTGATAGAGAGCTCATAGGAGTCAAGTTAACACTTTTTCCTCTAAATTTTGTTGAAAACATGGGCACATAGTTTTAGATATTTCTTCCTGTATTTCTAAAGTGCTTGTAATTGATGTATGGCTGATGAGCTTGCAGCTGGCCAGTGGTATTTACACCAGACTTTGTGGTGAGTGGTCCTGAGCTCCCTGCACACTTTCCATCCATGCCAGGTCGAGTGCTGAGTTAAAGAAATGGCAAGGTTGCTGCCCGATGCGCCCAAGGCGTGGAGAGGAACGATGGATGATGAGCATGAGCAGTCTGTGAATAAGTCTGACGCTACCTTTATGCATTTTTTCACAGTTTAACAGAATTATGATTAGGTGGAATATACTAGAGGATTGTAATTGTTTCTACAAATATATAAAAAGAATTGTAGCAAAGCCAAATGTGGGGCCAAAAGGGTGAAACAGTAGAAATTTGCATACAGATTAAAATATGTCTACAGAGGACCCCCATCTCTCTTGCACTACATTCACTGCTGGATCACCTTGAGAATAAGAATATCTACTGTATGTCAGAATGCTATTCATTGACTACTGGTACAGCATGGTAGTATAGCGGTTATCACATTGCTTCACAGTGACAGCAATTAGGGTTAAATTCTCGCTGCACTGAGCTTGCACCACTGTTCAATCATGGCTGATTTATTATCCCTCCCAATACCATTCTTGTTTCTTCTCCCCATAACCTTTGACGCCCTTACTAATCAGAACCTATCAATGTACCAATGACTTGGCATCCCCAACCATCTGTGCAGTGAATTCCACAGATTCACCACTCTGGCTAAAAAATTCTCCTCATCTCTGTTGGAAAGGGATGTCCTCTGGTCCTAGATTCTCCCACTAATGGAAGCAACTTCTCCATGTCCACTCTATGTAGGCTTTTCAGTATTCATAGGTTTCAATGAGATTCCCTGTCATTCTTCTAACTTCCAGTCAGTACAGGCCTAGAGCCATCAAACACTGCCCACACATTAACTTGTTCATTACTGGGATCTTTCTTGTAAACCTTCTCTTAGTCCCTCTCCATTACCAGTGCATCCTTTCATAACTGCTCACAATACTCCAAATGTGGTATAGCCAATGCCTTATAAAGCCTTAGCATTACACCTTTGCTCTTACATTCTAGTTCTCTCGAAATGAATACCAACATTGCATTTGCCTTCCTTACCACTGACTCAACCTGTAAGTTAACTGTTAGGAAATCCTGCACTAAAGCCTCTGCTTTCTGAATTTACTCCCTGTTTAGAAAATAGTCTGTGTCTTTATTCCTTCTACCAAAGTGCATGACTATGCGCTTCCCTGCACAGTATTCCACTGACCGCTGCCTTGTGCATTCTTCTAATCTGTCCAAGTCCTTCGCAGATTTCTTGCTTCCCCAACACTGCCTGCCCTTCCACCTGTATCACCTGTAAACTTGGACACAAATCATCAATTCTGTCATCCAGATCATTGACATTCTTTGTTGCAACTGTGCATTAATGCATTTGTGCACATGAAAATAAAAACTCAACTTTGACTTTGGTGCTCATCAGGGTTGTTTGCACAGTGCTCTGCTCCCTATATACCCATAACACTGTGGCTAGGTGCAGTGACAACTTGATCTTTAGGTTCGCTAATGATAACTATTATTAACAGATTGACAACAATAGTGAGATGGAACACCAGAAGGAGAACCTTGTGTAATGGTGTCAGAAATAATCATTGTACTTAACGTCAGCAAGATGAAAGAGGTGGTTGTTGATCGAAGGAAGTTGGGTGGGGAGGGTGGTTGGTGGCTGACATAAGCGACTGTAATGAAACCCAATTTCCTTTGGGATCAATAAAGTATGTCTGTCTGTTTGTCTGTTTTCATCAACAGAACCGCTGGAGAGATGGTCAACAGCTTTAAATTCCTTGGCATCCAAATTACCTCCAACACCAACCTCACGCTGTTGCAGTGATCAAGAAAGTAGATTTGTGTTTTCACTTTCTTAGGTACATGAGAAGATTTAACATGATCATAAGGATTCTCTCAAACTTCTACAGACTACAGCTAATAGTAATTTTTTAATGTATTGCACTGTACTGCTGCATAAAAATAACAAATTTCATGACATATGATAATAGTACCAGATTCTGATTCTGTAAGTATTCTGATGGGTTGCATATCAGCATAGTATGACAACAGCTTTGCTCTTGACCAACTCAACCTGCAGGGCACGGTCAGTCCACTGCTCAGTCTATCACAGGCTTGTCACTTCCTTCCATTCAGTCCATCTTTGCAGCAGTCTCAATGTGACTTCATGAAAGAAAAGATGCTTTTGACAAATTGAAAAGAGGTTTTTAAAGAAGGGACTAGCAGAGTCGATAAAGATAAAAGAGACACAAGAAAATCTGCAGATGCTGGAAATTCAAGCAACACACACCAAGTGCTGGAGGAATTCAGGAGGTCAGGCAGCATCTATGGAAAAGAGTAAACAATTGACGTTTCAGGCTAAGACCCTTCTTCAGGTCCTGATGAAGGGTCTTGGCCTGAAACGTCGATTGTTGACTCCTATCCAAAAATAACGTTGGTGTATTAGCATCAGTACCGGACTTCGAGGTGAGTGTCCCAAGTTTAAATCCGTCTGGCTGCACACTTTCCATCCATGCTGGGTTGAGTGTTAAGCTAGCAACTCGGCCTCGTAAAAAAAAAAGACAAATGCTAAGGAAACAGCAAGGTTGCCACCCAATGTGCCATAAGGCACAAAAAGGAACAACAAAGATAAAAGAGAGCCTTGTTCTTAAGTCACTGGGTGAACATACAAAGTCCTGGACTAATATTCTAGAAATAAGTCTTCAGGTTCCACCATAGGAGCTGGTGTACATACAACTAATTAATTAATGTGGTACTAAAAGTTTGTATCAATAATGTATTATACTGTTGATGTAGAGTGAGAATGTTAGGGTGATGAATGAGATTCCAGTTAAGTGGACTGCCTTTTCCTTGTGTCTAACATCTTGATGGTTGTAGAAGCTGTACTTGTTTAGGGATGTGAAAAATATTCCAATGCACTTCTGATGATGGAAAGCCCTTAGGGACCCGGAGTTGAGTCACTTCCTGAAGGACCTTTTGCAGCCTTTGATTTCCCCCTCTAATCACAATATTTATGTGGCTGGACCAGTTACATTTCTGATTAAAATGTCCTCAGGGATCTTTATGAAAGGACTGAACAATAGTAACTCCTTTTGAATATCAAGAGGATATTGCTAGATTTTCTGTCATTGGTAATGATCTCTGCCTGCCACTTGAGTGGAGTGAATGTTACCTGCTATATATGCATGATAAAATACCCCTCTCTGGTGTATTTCCAGACACAGTCAAGAAGTTCGCTACCAGCCAGTAGAAAGCAGATTGTCTAATTGGCACTCTATTTATAACCCTAAACATTCACCTCCTCCACTGGTATACTATGCCGCAATATATACCATCATTATGGAATATTGCATTTATTACTTACAGTACTTCTGTGTTGCCTCCCAAACCCATGAGCATATGAATATTAGCATCTGTGGGTTGCCTTCCAAGTAACATCTCCGGCAAGATCTCAAGATAGCTGTCCACCGCTGTTCCCCAAATAACCTGGCACAGTTTGAGCAATTTTACAAGGAGGACTGGGTAAATCTTGTTGCATCATGTTGTGCAAAGCTAATAGAGACTTATCCAGAAAGACTACTGGCTGCTATAGCTGCGAGAAGTGGTTCAACTAAGTACTGAACAAGGGGGGGTGAATGCTTTTGAACTGCTGACATTTCCGTTTTTGAAGTTTTGGTTTTTCATGCTTTGCAATTCTCCCCGTTTTTATTTTGGCTTCTACCGTGAAAAAAGGATCTTATGATTCACAAATAAAAACTCTCAGTTAAACTGATCAAAATCCCTGGTTGTAATACTCATCTATGAAAACAAAGGGTTGGGGACTGAATACTTTTGCAAGGTACTGTGGTGCTGAGGAAGCAGAGAGGCTACAGAAGGACTTAGATAGACTAGGAGAATGGGCAAAGAAGTGGCAGATGGAATGCAGTGTCAGGAAATGTATGGTCATGCATTTTGGTAGAAGAAATAAAAGTGTAGACTATTTCTTAAATGGGGAGAAAATTCAAAAATCCAAGGTGCAAAGGGACTTGGGAGTGCTCTTGCAGGATTTTCTAAAGGTTAACTTGCAGGTTGAGTCTGTGGTGAAGAAGGAAAAACGTAATGTTAGCATTCATTTTGAGAAGACTGGAATATAACAGCAAGGATGTAATGCTGAGGCTTTATAAGACATTGGTTGGACTGCACTTGGAGAATTATGAGCAGTTTTGGGCCCCTTATCAAAGAAAGGATTCAAGTCAAGTCGCTTTTTATTGTCATTTCGACCATAAACTGCTGGTACTGTACACAGTAAAAATGAAACAACATTCCTCCGGGACCATGGTGCTACATGAAACAACACAAAACTACACTAGACCATGTGAGACAATTCAAGGCTACAGTAGACTACATAAAACACAAAAATTACACTCTACTACAGACCTACACAGGACTACATAAAGTGCACAAAACAGTGCAGGGCAGTACACTAATTAATAAATAAATAAATAATAAACAAGACAATAGGCACATTAGAGGACCAATTTCAATATAATAGTAAATGATGTAGATGTCAGTCTAGACTCTGTGTATTGAGAAGTCTGATGACTTGGGGGAAGAAACTGTTGCACGGTCTGGTCGTGAGAGCCCGAATGCTTTGGTACCTTTTGCCAAATGGCAGATGGGAGAAGAGTTTGTATGAGGGGTGCGTGGGGTCCTTCACATTGCTGTTAGCTTTGCGGATGCAGCGTGTAGTGTAAATGTCTGTGATGGCGGGAAGAAAGACCCCGATGATCTTCTCAGCTGACCTCACTATCCGCTGCAGGGTCTTGCGATCCGAGACGGTGCAATTCCTGATCCAGGCAGTGATGCAGCTGCTCAGGATGCTCTCAATACATCCTCTGTAGAATGTGATGAGGTGGGGTGGGAGATGGACTTTTCTCAGCCTTCACAGGAAGTAGAGACAATGTGCTGATATTGGAGAGGGTTCAGAGGAGGTTCATGAGAATGATTCTAGGAATGAAAGGCTTATCGTATGAGGTGCGTTTGATGGCTCTGGGCCTGTACTCATTGGAATTTAGAAGAATGAGGGGGAAATCTCATTGAAACCTTTTGAATGTTGAAAAGCCTAGATAGGGTGCATGTGGAGAGGATGTTTCCTATAGTGGGTGAGTCTAGGACCAGAGGGCACAGCCTCAGAATAGAGGGATATCCATTCAGAATGGAGATGAGGAAGAATTTCTTTAGCCAGAGGGTAGTGAATCTGTGGAATTTGTTGCCACAGGCGGCTGTGGAAGCCAAGTCATTGGTGGAGGTTGATAAGTTCTTGATTAGTCAGTACGTGAAAGGTTACAAGGAGAAGACAGGAGAATGGGGTTGAGAGGAAAATGGATCAGCCATGATAAAATAAGGAACAGACTCAATGGGCTGAATGGCCTATTTCTGCTTCGATGTCTTACGGGACATTTAAGAGACTCTCAGATAGGCATATAGCTGAAAGAAAAATGGAAGGCTACATGGGAGAGAAGTGTTAGATTGATCTTAGAGTAAATTAAAAGATTGGCACAATATCACGCACCGTAGAGCCTGTACTCTGCTGAACTGTTCTATGTACTGACCTGAGAAGATATCACTGATCCATCAACATCAGAATAGATCCCCATGCTCAAACTTCTTATACAACTGAGCTGTAGGAGTACCTCTGCCACAAGGTTTTCATCAGATTCTCAAGGAAAATTTGCCACCATCACTGCCTTCCTGTGGAATGAATGAAAAAGAACTTAAAAAGACATTTGATTAACTGTTAAAGGAGAAGTTCATAGGATCATAGAATAATATGCATTGATGGAAAAAGGAGAGAAAAGAAAATAGGAATACTGGGTCATTCAGCAAATTATTATGAGGTCTCACAGGTGAATGAACTATTCATCATTTATTTGAACAACCAATTGTGAAGATTATCATGGTTCTGAGAATGTCTGGATTACCCCTGGGCTGGGGTCCCTACTTTGTAGGTAGTTGAGGTCACAGCCTTTCTAATTGCCCTTGGCAAGTTGATGTCATCAGCTATGTAGATGTTACACAGTGGTATATCAGCCAATGTGAATGGACCTCTGTGAATGTTCAGGGTTACTGATAAGGGTGGGATAGCAACAGGTTATGACTGCGACTCCTGGTATATCACAGACACCCACACATGAATGACTGAGAGACCAAGTTCAGGCCAACTGTTTTACTTAGCTAAGGAGTTTGCATCCATGGTTCTCACTGGAGTTAACATAACACCAGCGGCCGTCTATAATCAAGCGCTTGAGAAACTGCATGATGCTGTCTCGAAGCAAGAAACAGTCCATCCTGATATATTTCAAATTGAAGAAATCCCTGCCTAATTACCATCAGCATATAACCTGTAGCACCAGAGGTCCCAACACGCTGTTATACTAAGATAAGGGATGCCTACCGTTCCATGCCCAGTTGTATTTTGGTAAATCGGATCATTTGGTTGTCCTTCTCCTACCTGCATACGGGCAAAGGCTAAAGAGCAAAGCTTCAGAGATTAGGACAACAAAGAAGTGGTCGCAGGAGGCAGAGGAGCGGCTGCTGGATTGCTTCAGGTCAGTGTGTCAGGGCTGTGCTCAAGGACTCGTCTGTGGATCTGAATGAATTCACCATGGTTGCCATGGACTTTATAAAAACAACACACAGACAATGCTGGAGGAACTTAGCAGGTCAGGCAGCATCAATGGAAATGAATAAACAGCTGAAGTTTTGGGCCAAGACTCTTCTTCAGGACTGGAAAGGAAGGGGGACAACACCAGAATAAGTGGAGGGAGGGGAAGAAGGACAGCTAGAAGGTGATAGGTGAAGTCATTTGGGTAAGAAAGGTCATGGGCTGGAGAGGAAGGAAACTGATAGGAGAGGAGAGTGGACCATGGGAGAAAGGGAGGGAGGTGAGAAGAGGTAAGAGGTCAGAGTGGGGAATAGAAGAAGAGGGAAGGACACTTACTTTACTGGAAGGAGAAATCAATATTTATGTCATCAGTTTGGAGGCTGCCCAGATGGAATGTAAGGTGTTGTTCTTCCACTCTGGGGGTGGCCTCATCATGGTACAAGAAGAGGCTATAGAGCAACATGTTGGAACAACTTTATAAAAACAGTTGTAGATGAGTAATCATTTAGAGTCTTCCCCAATTGGAAGCCCTGGATGAACCATGAGCTCCATAATCTGCTGAGTGCCAGATCAGAGGCATTCAAGTCTGGTGACCAAGAAAGTTGCAAGAGGTCCAGGTGCAATCTCTGCAAAGCCATCTCACAGACGAAGTGGCAATCGCGAACTAAATTTGAATCAGTGAAGGATGCTCAACATTTGTGGCAGGGCTTAAATGCTATCACCTTTTATAAAGTAAAATGCAGCAACATGGGCAACAACAGGGTTTTGCTTCCAGATATGCTTGCTTTGATTGTCAGGATATGGAGGAACCATCACAAACTCTCACAGCCCCTGATGATCCTGTGATTTCAGTCTTTGAGACCAATGTGAGAGCAGCCTTCATGAGGGTGAACCCGTGGAAAGAATCCAACCCAGACTGGGTACCTGGCCAAGTACTAAAGACCTGTGCTGATCAACTAGCTAGAGTGTTCACTGAGGTTGTCACATGCAGTGGAAAATTTGGTGATGATGTCCTGCATATCAGTCTCAGAGCTTGCATTGAGAGTGCAGTCGACAGTGAATAGGAAGCCTCTTTCACCTTAGTAACAGCTTGAGGCCTGCGCAGGTTGAACAGCTTGCCATCCAGCCGGTATTTGATGTGGATTCCAGGATCGCTGCCCTGGAATGCTTCAGTCAGCATCACACTGAACATCATGCTAAAGAGGGTGGGCACCAGCACACATCCCTGCTTGACCCCATTTGTGACTGAGAAAGCAATAGAACAGTCACCATCATTGAGCACATAGGCTGACATCCCGTCATGAATCCGCTTGACCATGGTGATGAATCTGCAACCAAACTTTGCCATGATCTTCCATAATCCCTCTCGGCTCACGGTGTCAAAGGCCTCGGAAAGATCAACAAAGGCGGTGTTGAGCTGTCTGCTCTGCTTCTGGCACTTTTCCTGGAGTTGTCTCACAGCAAAGATCATGTCGATAGTTTCTCTTCCTTTCTTGAAGCTGCGCTGACTTTCCGGGAGATGACCTCATTCCAGGTGAACATTTAGCCTGTCTAGCAGGACTCTGGCTAAGATTTTCCCAGCTATTGAGAGCAAAGAGATGCCTCTATGGTTGTCACATGCTTGGTGGTTTCCCTTCCTCTTGTACGGGTGCATCTTTCATTTTTTGTGGAACCCGACCCTTCTCCCAGAAGGGCTCCGTCAGTTTGCTGGTGATGAATGGACCACTTGTTTTGTAGCCCTCCGCTGATATAGCATCTGCTCCAGGAGCCTTGTCACTTAACAGCTGGCCTATTGCTTTATCAACTTCCTCTTCTTGGGGAAGAGAGTCCATCTCATGGTTGATGTCTACTTGATTGAGACGATCAATTGGTTCCCTGTTTATGGAGGATGGCCTGTTCAGCACAGATTCAAAATGCTCTGCCCATCTGTCCAGAACCTTGGCCTGCTCTGTGATGAGTGTGGTGTCATCTGCACTTAGGAGTGGCAAGGTCCCAGAAGACTGAGGGCCAAACAGTGTTTTGATAGCTTCATGGAATCTCTTCGAGTTATGTCTATCAGAGTAGCCCCGAATTTTGTCAGCCTTTTTGCAGAGCCAAGTCTTGCATCTTTCTGAGTTTGCCTTGAACTATTCTGTACGTATTGGCAAATGCTGACTTCTTGGAGATGCAGGAAGGAACATTCTGATAGGCTTTGTGTAGCCTGAGCATTTCCTGTAGGAGAGCTATCATCTGCTCGTCGTTCTCATCGAACCAGTCTTAGTTCTTCCTTGTTGTATGACTAAGCACCTCGAAGGAAGCAGAGTGAACACGATCTCTGAGAGCAGCCCAGTCTTTTCCAATTCACCCTCCAAGATGAACATCGGCGAGCTGTGACTGGAGGCTTTTAACCAGGTGGTCTGTAGTAGTACCTGATTTCAGCTTGCTGACATTGAGTTTCTTGGCAAATTTCCCTGCCTATGGATGTCGTTTGGGTTGGATATAGATGTTAAGTTTGGAAACAATTCAGTGGTCTGTGTAGCAGTCTGCGCCACACGAGGCTTTGGCCACTCTGACATCGTGTCTGTCACATCTCCTGGTGATGATGTAGTCAATCAGGATGCCAGTGCTTAGAGTGAGGATGCGTCCTAGAGGTCTTGTTATGGGGGGAAGAGCATGTTGGTGATTATCAGATGGTGCATGATGCAGGTTTTCAGAAGAAGCAGGCCATTGTTGTTGCATTTGCCTATCTCACAGTGCTCTTGGATTCCATCCCAGGTATTGCGGTCTTTTCCCACTTGAGTATTGAAATCTCCAAGGTCAAGGAGCTTGTCTACCGTGGTACAGCCACAAACATGAAATTAAGCTCTCCACAGAGCTTGTCTTTGGATTCCTCTGGGTTGGACATCGTCAGGTCATAGGCGCTGATCAGCATGACATTGTGTTTGTTCCTCAGGGGTAGTTGCATGGTCATTAGACAATCCGTTCTACCCCGCTGTTATAATAAAACCATAAGACATAGGAGCAGAATTAGGCCATTTGGCCCATCAAGTCTGCTCCGCCATTCAATCATGGCTGATCTTTTTCTCCTCTCCTCAGTCCCACTCCTCGGCCTTCTCCCCATAATGGTTTTCTAGTACAATAAGATAGGCCTATCACTTGACAATCTACCTCGTTATGATCTTGCACCTTATGGTCTACCTGCACTGTATTTACTCTGTAGTTGAAACACTTCATTCTGCATTCTCTTAATGTTTAAACTTGTCTCACCTCAAAGCACTGTGTGAAGTTCTGATGTGTATGAACAGTCTGCAAGACAAGCTTTTCACTGTATCTCCGCACATGTGTCAATAATAAACCAATTCCGGCTTCAATTAATCGACATGCCTTTGAGAATGTTGCAGGTGTGTGTCAGGTGCTTTAACGGATTCAATTTGCAGCAGCTGGGCTCGCTAGTGTGGTGCCGATAAACAGTGGTCTGTGCCATATTGTGCAATAGCAAAAGGATTCGACCCATGTGAGATATAACCTAGAGAAAGCAGAGCCTCTTTGAAACATTTATCATAGTTTCTCTACTGTAATTTCTGCAGGTCCTGAAGGAAATTATATACACAAGGTAGGACCATCTAGGTAATACTACTTGAAGCTAACATTGTGAAAATACTCATTGTTTTATATCCATTGCTGACTCCAAGGCCACATGAGTGGATATTTATGCTACTGTGTTTTTGTGGTATACAGAAAGTTACTGTTATCCCTTTTGCTTTCTCTAGGTTCCTCTCTGCAGGTGAATTATGGAGGATTATGGACTGTTTTCTGTCTGTCCCTTTTGTTCTGCAAAGACACAAATGTATAAATTATGAGCCTCTTGGTCCTTCAACCCTGCTCAACAGATTACGGCTAACCTGGTTATAATCTCAACTCCTCATTCCTGTATGACTATGGTAATCTTTCACCTCTTTGCTTATCAGACATCTTTCTTTCTCTGCCAAACATATTTAAAAGCTTTGCTTGTGCCAACCATTGAGGAAAAGAATTCCAAAGACTCATGGGCCTCTGAGAGGAAAAAAAAGTAATCTCATCCTTGTCTTCTTTATTTTCACACAGTAACTCTTAATTCCAGGATATGCATCCTTTCCACTTCCATCCTGTCAGGACCCCTCTTTTGATACTGTACAGAGGAGCCCAAGGACAGAAGAAAGACTCAGGAATTAGATTAATGAGGGGACTGAAATGGTTCCATGGAGAGCATTCCCTGATTGTGATCAGGGCAGTTGGCTAACCTTGTGTAAGGATGAAGCCAGTGGAACCTGCCCGGATAGCAAGGGAAGGAATTGAAGAGAAAGGGGAATGGATATAATTGTTTGAGGAGTGATGATGTGATTTACTTGCCTTTCCTGATTCAATAGCTAATAATTTGAAATAGCTAATACTTTTGGAGCTACAGTATGTCCAGTCAGATCTAGAGTCATAGACTCTGAGAGCACTACAACACAGAAACAGGCCCTTTGGCCCATCAAGTCTATGTTTTGAACTGATATTCTGCTTACAAACAAGAGAGAATCTGCAGATGCTGGAAATCTGAGCAACACACACAAAATGCTGGAGGAACTCAGCAGGCCAGACAGCATCTAGGAAGAGTACAGTCAACCCTTTGTCCTGAAACGTCGACGGTACTCCTTTCCTAGACGCTGCCTGGCCTGCTGGGTTCCTCCAGCATTTTGTGTGTATTGCTGCAATTCTACCAAGTCTAATTGACCCGCACCTGGACCATAGCCCTCCCAACCGTGTCCTAATCCAAACCTCTCATAAATTGCACAGTTGACTCCACATCCGCCACTTCCACTGGTAGCTCATTCTACAGTCACAACACCCTCTGAGTGAAGTTCCCCTTCAGGCTCCCTTTAAAATTTTCACCTTTCATCCATAACCTGTGTAACTCTGAGTGAGCATTGGCCCCAGGTTAACTGTCTGGTCTCAGATGTGTGAACATGTGTCATGCACAGTGGTATCAGGTGCAGTTTAAGCTAACCAGCGATTCTAATTAGGTCTAGAACTACAAATGACTCTAGCCAATTTCCAGTTAGCTACAACACAGACATGATAACTCTAGTCCGTCTAATTCAAGTCAAGTCACTTTTAGTGTCATTTTGACCATAATTGCTGGTACAGTACATAGCAAAAATGAGACAATGTTTTTCAGGACCATGGTGTTACATGACACAGTACAAAAAACTAGACTGAACTACAGAAAAAAAACAATACAGAGAAAAAAAAACACACAACAACTACACTAGACCACAGACCTCCCCAGGACTGCATAAAGTGCACAAAAACAGTGCAGGCATTACAATAAATAATAAACAGGACAATAGGGCAAGGTGTCAGGCCAGGCGCTGAGTATTGAGGAGTCTGATAGCCTGGGGGAAGAAACTGTTACATAGTCTGGTCGTGAGAGCCTGAATGCTTCAGTGCCTTTTCCCTGACGGCAGGAGGGAGAAGAGATTGTATGAGGGGTGCATGGGGTCCTTTATAAAAATTGTTTGCTTTACGGACACAGTGTGTAGTGTAAGTGTCCGTGATGGCGGGAAGAGATACCGCGATGATCTTTTCAGCTGACCTCACTATCCGCTGTAGGGTCTTGCGATCCAAGATGGTGCAATTTCCGAACCAGGCAGTGATGCAGCTGCTCAGGATGCTCTCAATACAACCCCTGTAGAATGTGATGAGGATGGGCAGTGGGAGATGGACTTTCTTCAGCCTTCACAGAAAGTAGAGACGCTGCTGGGCTTTCCTTGCTATGGAGCTGGTGTTGAGGGACCAGGTGAGATTCTCCACCAGGTGAACACCAAGAAATTTGGTGCTCTTAACGATCTCTACTGAGGAGCCGTCAATGTTCAGCGGGAAGTGGTTGCTCAGTGCCCTCCTGAAGTCAACAACCATCTTTTTTGTTTTGTTCACATTAAGAGACAGGTTGTTGGCTCTGCACCAGTCTGTTAGCCGCTGCACCTCCTCTCTGTAAGCTGACTCGTCATTCTTGCTGATGAGACCCACCACAGTCGTGTCATTGGCAAACTTGATGATGTGGTTCGAGCTGTGTGTTGCACAGTCGTGGGTCAGCAGAGTGAACAGCAGTGGACTGAGCACACAGCCCTGGGGTCCCCCGTGCTCAGTGTGATGGTGTTGGAGATACTGCACCCGATCCGGACTGACTGAGGTCTCCCAGTCAGGAAGTCTAGGATCCAGTTGAAGAGGGAGGTGTTCAGGCCCAGTAGACTCAGCTTTCCAATCAGTTTCTGAGGGATGATTGTGTTGAATGCTGAACTGAAGTCTATGAACAGGATTCAAACGTATGTGTCTTTTTAGTCCAGGTGGGTTAGGGCCAGGTGGAGGGTGACGGCAATGGCGTCATCTATTGAGCAGTTGGGACAATACACAAGCTGCAGGGGGTCAAATGAGGGGGGCAGCAGGGTCTTGATGTGCCTCATGACAAGCCTCTTGAAACACTTCATGATGACGGATGTGAGTGCAACGGGACGGTAGTCATTTGTGCAGGACACTGAAGACTTCCTCGGCACCGGGACGATGGTGGCGGCCTTGAAGCACGTTGCCCAAATCATCCCAATCAACAACATTTGGGAAGATGGTATAAATAATGCTATTAAGTGGCATTTTTTCACCAATAATTTCTTCTTTGGTGCTCAACTTGAATCTTATTCGAATCACTTGGTATCAGACATAATTGCATGTTGGACCCATCATAAGGCTGCACTGTCTGCTCCTGACAAAAACTTTGTGTTTACTTCTGTAAAGAGTCAAGGAGCCATGGTATAACTGAAGTCAATATAATTCAAGGGGAAACCTCTCCACTATCTGGTGCAATATGTCACAAAAGTACGACTGATGGTTAATCACCTCAGCCTCGGGTAATGATACAGAGATCCTCAAGGCAGTATCCCAAACCCAACCATGATCTCAGAAAGTTCAATTTATTTATTTTTTAATAACAGGAAGTAGGCAGACCTAGATAACATTCGGGAATAGACTATAGCTCACCTTTTAGAAATAGGCAGGGTATGGTCTTGCCCAGTGATGCTGTCATCCTGTAATTGGATTAAGTAAAGACAACTTCAGGCTTCTCCAGAATCGGAATGAGGTTTATTATCATTAACATGTGTCATGAAACTTGTTTTGCAGCAGCAGTACAGCATAATACATAAAAAAGCTTATAAGTGAAAATAAGGAATGTAAAAAAAAATAAGTACTGCAAAAAAAGATGAAAGCTTGAGGTAGTGTTCATGGGTACATGGTCTATTCAGAGATCTGATGGTGGAGGGGAAGATGTTATTCATAAAATGTTGAGTGTGTTTCTCAGGCTCCTGTACCTCATCCATAGCAATGAGAAGAAGGTGAGTCCTGGATGGTGAAGGTCCTTAATAATGGATGTTGCCTTCTTGAGTCATTGCCCACTGAAGATGTCCTCAATCGTGGGGAGGCTCATGCCTATGATGAAGTGGGCTGAGTATACCACCCTCTGCAGTCTCTTCCAATCCCATTCGTTAGTGCCTCCATGACTGACAGCCATGCAAGCAGTCAGAATGCTCTCATCAAAACATCTGTAGAAATTTGCTCGAGTCCTCGGTAATGTGCTGTAACAGAGAGTAGGGTTAAATTTAGAAGTGATTTTTGAGAATAGCAAGAACACAGTTTCCTCTGATTCATCAATCTTGCTTTTTTTTTAACCATGCCCCCCCCCCCACCAACAAGGATTTTCATCCTTGCTCTACCCGACTGACAGCTGCCTCTGAGCTGAAGTTCAACCCTGAAGCTGAAGGAATCTCAACTGTAAAAATGGCTCTGGTCTTTTGCTTGATATCCACCAGCAATGAAAGCTGGCTCTTACAGCCTGGCAAAGACTACAGAATGCATTATGTGCTTCAAAATACTCAGAGGATGCTTCTGGTTCATTGCCAGGAAAGCTGTTACTGGCCATCCAAGCATCCAGCATTCTCTTGCCAAGTTTATGGTGCAGGGAGTGAAGACAGGGGAGGAACAGCATCGGGGAAGAAGTGTAGTGTTCACTGGACTCAAATGAGTGATACTGCTCAAAATGGAGCTGCCTTCAGGCGGTTTATCAGAACGGCAGCGGTTTTGGAGGAAGGAAAGGGTCTGGAATATATTGTTCATGAGTGAAGGTGAGCCCAGGGTGGTGGGAGGAATGAGAAACAGAAATTTCAGGAAAGATCAAGGCTGATCATTGGCAAAGAACTTATGGTGGTGATGAGGTAAAAGGCAGTGAGCATAGGAAAGATGGGGGTGAGATTGGTTGGAGTTGGAAGCTTCTGTTATAGTTCTAAGGAGTGGGTCTGGTGGTGGTCAACAATAATATTGTACAGTTACCAGAAGGATAAGAAGTAAATAAAGGGATTACCCTTTGTAGGTGCTCATGTAATGATGTACTGAGACACCATGGTTGTTCCTGGGTGCCAAATGTTTTTCATGTATTGTGCAAAGGCAGTAAGTATGCCTTATACCTGAAATACATCATATCTCTTCCTGTATATAAAAATGTCTGTTTGGTGCTTCATCTCAGACTCGTGTTGCCAAGGCTGCGACAGCAGTGGGTGCATTCTGAATTTACATGTCCAGAAACCCAGGCTCAAATGAGAAAGTAATTAACTCATCTGCAGGGTTCTCCTCTTGATATCATTTTGAAAAGAAGTATTTGCCATTACCCTGTCATCCCTGACCACCTCAGTTCTCCGAAACCTTAACCTGACCCTATCTGCCTGAAGTCCGTTGAAAAGCTATTGATGTTCCAGCTTGCATTCCACTAGCAGGTCCAATTCCATCATAACAAGGCCTATTATCTGAGGCTTCTCAAAACACTTGGAATTCCTTGGTCAAAATTGGTGACTGAACTAAAGAATAGATTAAACAGAACTCAAGGTCCAACATCTCTGTCTCTTTTTTTCCTTTGGATTACTCCCCATAAGTAAATGTGTTTGGCACTCAATGCACAATGAATTCAGCTTCAGGAAATGTAACTTGATTGAAACAATGTAACATTAATAAAATGGAAAATTTATCATAGAAGCTAATTTATTTTGGGGTTTCTCCCCAATGTTAGATGGTGTTTCTGACAAAAATAGTTAAAATCCCATTTGAAATGTGTTATGTGCTTAGTTTCTACTATACTTACAATCACTGAGAGGGCTTCAATGAAGTTCCCAGCCTGTGGTTTTCAATTCACTAAGGTAAATAGAGGAATAAAGATCTAATGAAATAATGAGTAGTAAAATAGCAATGACGGGTCAATAATTTGCTGGTCTGCTGCAGATATTTCAGGGAAGGCATTTCTAGGAACTCTGCTGTTTCTAATAAACTGACATTGATTTTTAAAACAATGTCTCTTCATGTGAAGAGGTGAAAGAACCAAGCATGATTCAGGAAAAATACTGCTGGAGTGAACACACTACTAGGTGAAATTACTCCATATATTCAACTGGTTTAAAATCTTTAATCAGAATCGGCCTTAGGACCACTTTAAAATGTCGGGCTACAACATCCCATCTAATTCACCTCTTGTCATCTGAATATATCTGATAAGCCAGATCATTTACAAATGCAAGAAGGTACAGATCAAAAACTAAAACAGAAAATGCTGAAAAGACTCAGGCATAAGCCGCAAAGATGCATATAAACTAATGTTACAGTTATAGATCCATAATCGGAACTGTTTGCTCAGACATTGCCTTCTTAATCTCAAGGTCAGGTTGGTGAAGTTAAAGTAATATTTCAAATTCAGGAAACATAGGTGGTAGGCCAAGCCATACAACGTGGAAGTGTAGCAAGAATAAAAATAAATTGGAATCTAGTGATTAAGTGACACCATCCCAAGAGCAAGGACAGATGAGGGAGATAAAGAGTGGCTTACGATAACTATGAAGAGGTGTTCATTGTGGAGCTGAACTCATTGCCTGCGTGAATTCTGGTCCAGAAACTCTAAGGAAACCCAGCATCATCCAGGACAAAGAAAGGTACTTCACTGGCATCCCATCAACCACCTGAAGCATTCATTTTCTCCATCACTGGAGCATATTGGCTGAGTGGTGCCACAACACCAACCTCTTAATGACTTCAGGAGGAAACCGGAGGTCCAAGAGCCAGTCCTCATCGGGGGATCAGAGGTGGAGAGGATTAGAAACTTTAAATTCCTTGTTGTTACCATTTTCGAGGATCTGTCCTGGGCCCAGCATGCAAGTGCCATTACAAAGAAAGCACATCACTGCCTCTACTTCCCATCACTGAACTGTTCCCACAACCTATGGGCTCAATTTTAAAGACCCTTTATCTCATGTTCTCAATACTTATTGATTATTTTTTTTTGTAATTGCACAGTTTGTTGTCTTTCACACATTGGTTCTTTGTCTATCCTATTGGGTTTGGTCTTTCACTGATTCTATGGTATTACTTGTATTTGCTGTATAATGCCCACAAGAAAAAAAATTCAGGGTTGCATATGGTGACATATATGTACTTTGATTATAAATGTGCTTTATAGTGGATGCGGTATTCCCATATCCACCAGCATGTCCCAACCCCTCATAACCTCTAACACCAGTCATGAGAAGAGATATAAGCTAACGCCACCACCTCCACTTGAAGATTCCTCTTCAAGTCATGCAACACTTTGAATTGAAAATACAATGCAAACCCTTCATTAATGGTTACTAAAAATTCTGGGATTCCCTACCCAAATACACTGAGGGATTACTTTCACCAGAAGGTGAATCACTGAACTATTCCCACAACCTTGGGAAGCACGTTGCCTTCTCGATGTTGACGGGCAGTAAAAGTGGCCTTGTTAGTAATGCCCAGATCCTGGGGAAAAAAGAATGTACCACATAGGTTCAACAACTTCAAGGGGATGTAGTTCCTCGCATTATATGATCTTCCAATTCTAAAATGTGACTGTCCAGATCCAGCTCTCACACAGCCTTTCTTCACATTTCTAACAGTTTTATAACCAGAAAAAGAAACTATTCAAAGAAAACAGGAAAGCCACAATTTTGCTTTACTCCAAATACGTTTTTTGTATGCTATTACTTTCAGCAGAGCCATCTTCAGCTCTTGGAGACTTTGCCATAAATCTAGATGGCCGACAACAGCAGGTTGCCAAACTAACTTGTCTGATATCACAGGGTCTGAGTCTTTTGTGATGCGGATCTGTTTTGTACCCATTTAAATCCATGTCAACCAGTGTAATGTTACGCATTGCAGATTTTTGTTCCATAAAATAGCAGCTTGCAGTGCCAGTGTGAACATGCTAGCTTGTACCCCTATTAGGAAATGATTTTTGATTGAATTATTTCTGTTCTGTCTTCAGGAAAATTTCTCTTAATAAGGAAATGTTGCAATTTTAGGGATTTTATACTTTGATTTTCTAAAATTAACTCAGAAAAAATGTGCTTATTTATGATCACTTAAGTACTCCTTAACAATAGAATTGTGATGGGTATATTGGGAAGGGTGGATTCGTAGGAATACATATGATGAAAATTTAGTTCCCTGCCACATCCTAGTGCTCCATTATTAGTTCTTCACCCCCAGCATCGAAATGTCAAGTTTTCCCCATGTGGTTTAGTTGGAGCAGGCAAGTATTTCCCACCAGTCAGATAGGCTTCCCTCCCTTAAACTCACAGCTGATAGGTCATGACTGCAATAATGTAAAATGAGTCTAAACAGATACACTGGTATTCTTATATCCATTTACAGTTATTTTAAAAAATATATTTTAATAACCTATAATGATGCAAGTTCTCACATAAACATTTCAACCTGTAACCCTTTTTTTTAGTTATTCCTATTTTCTTGTCGTGCTTTGATATTTTAACCCACTGATGGGATCTTTTCTCAAAAGTAGTTCTCCAGTGGTTCATTGGTACATAAAGATACCCCAAATCTCACAGGTTACCAACCCTGGGGACATTATTCCCTCACCCCTCAGAATTTTCTACCATTTTGAGCTATTTGTGTCTGCATGCCGTATCATTAGCTGTTCTCCTTCATGAAATGAGCCTGTGCTTTAATAGTGCAGGAAGAACTATTTGTTGCCCTTTTTGATGGAAGCAGTCATAAATCTGCTGCCATCTTTAACTGGCAGGGAAGTTTGTTCTTCAATATCCGAGTCCATAAGACCAAAAGACAGAGGAGCAAGATTAAGCCATTCAAGTCTAAGCTTATCAAGTCTGCTTCACCATTCCATCAAGTCTGATTTATTATCCCTCTCAGCCCCATTCTCCTACCTTCGCCCCGTAACCTTTGGCACCCGTACTAATCAAGAGCTTATTAACCTCCATTTTAAATATACCCAGTGACTTGGCACCACAACCATCTGTGGCAATGAGCTCCACAGATTCACTACCCTCTAGCTTGAGAAATTCCTCCTCAGCTCTGTTGTAAATGGACGTCCTTCTATTCCAGGGGTTCTCAATCCTTTTTGTGCCATGGACCAATACTATTGAACAAGCAAGTCTGTGGACCCCAGGTTGGGGACGCCTGTTCTGTTCTGAGGCTGTGCCCTCTGGTCCTAAACACACCGCTGTAGAAAACATCCTCTCCATGTGCACTCTATCGAGGCCTTTCAATATTCAATACGTTTCAAAAAGATCCCCCCCCCCATTCTTCTAAACTGCAGCAAGTACATGCCCAGAGCCATCAAATGCTCTTCAAGTGTTAACCCTTTCATTACTGGGATCATTCTTGAGATCCTCCTCTGGCCCCTCTCCAATGCCAGCACATCCTTTCTTAGATTAGGAGTCCAAACTTGCTCACAGTATTTAAAGGGCAGCCTGGCCAATGCCTCATAAAGCCTCAGCATTACATCTTTACTTTCGTATTCCAGTCCTCTTGAAATGAATGCTAACATTCCACTTACCTAACAGTTAAAAATTATCCCTCTCTAGCAGCCTCTCAAATAGTGCAATCACTATGGCTGAGCACTGAGTAGAATGATTCATTTGGTTTAGTCTTACCAAAGGAACAGATAACTAAATTCACTGTTATCTCACTCTTTGTTTATCCGAACATGCTGGGTCCACCTGTTTCCTTTCCAAGCTGTTAAACAGTACAACTGAGTAAAGCCACAGTCCATAAAACTGGTTGCTTTGTTGTTTCCATAAAAGGCCATCATCCTCCTCAGCCTGAGTTTCAATCTCTGAGCTAATTGCAGATTTCAAACATTTCAGTGTACCAACTACATTTACTGCTGGCACAATTCAGAACGTTGACATCTAGATAAGAAAACCTGCAAATGAATCCAGGACTTCTGCTTTACAGCATAGGGAGTTGGTTGTGTGGGGGGGGGGGGTGTGCACGTTGGGAAAACTATACATTTCCCCTCTCCTAGTAATAATCCGTTTAAAGTTCAAAGTAAATTTATTAGCAAAGTACATGTATGTTACCATATACTACTGTGAGATTCATTTTCTTGCAGGCACTTACAGGAAAAATAAAGAAATACAATAGAATCTTCATAAAACCACACATGAAGACTGACAAACTGTATAATTAAAAAATACTACTGAGAACTTGAGTTGTAAAAGAGTTCTTGAAAGTGGGATTGTAAATTGTAGAATCAGTTTGGAGTGTGGCAAGTGAAGTTATCCACACCAGTTCAGGAGCCTGATGGTTGTAGAGTAATAACTGTTCCTGTAGTGTAATCTGATCTGCTTGGCGTGTAACTTCTGCTTCACTTTGGCAAAACTGATAATGCTGTAGAATTCAAGAGGTTAAAGTACTGTTTGTCCTGACGTCTAGCATACCAGGAAAGACATCCTTGTTTAGTAGGTAGACTGATTTACTTCCATATATAGTGAAACTAATCATTCCTCTCCATGAGCCAAAGTAAATCTCTCCTAAACATCATTAGGGCTTGTCCAGTTCTCCCTGGTAACTAAATTCAAGGCTGAAAATTCTCTGTACAGGAATATACCAATATAAACTCAGTACACTAAATCTTCCCAATGTAGACTATTTGGGTGGAGAAAGGAGATGGGCATTCTTAAAAGGGCTGCATTGTCTTGTAGTAACACTTGTCTTAGTTATAAGGGAAGTGTGCCCATTTTTACGTCTTTGAGATTAAGTGAGCTCATTGTTTTTAAGTTCCATTTTATCATCTCTTACTCCCTCTCACTACTATCTGTCAGGACGTTCCTTGTGAGATATTTCAGATTTCATGGTAAAAGTGACACATACTGAATTAAATCTAATGATTTCTCACAAATGTTGACCTTTGCAACTTTCTTTAGCATGGTATTTCCCTGCCCTGGAGTGAATTTGCCATAGAGGAAAATGCTGGATGGCATTATTTAACTGCCTTTTAGGCACAAAATCAAAGCAAAGACTACAATTTACATAAAATTGTCAAAATCTGGTGTCAGGAAATTAAGTTTAAATCAATTATGACTTGCCAGAATTTACAGTCCAAATTTAGAAGGTAGAAACCCCACTATTCTGCTTTGACTCTGGCGGAAGAACTCCAGATTTAAGAGGATTGTGGAAGATTCAGTTGACACATCAAGAACTCAAAATGTGCGTGTCGGTATAGAACTTTGGCACTGCTGTAACTTCATGAGTGACTGTAGTGAACCTTACAACCTTGGATCTTTTTCTGCTCATTTAACATTAAAAATTGATATTAATTAATTTATATTCATTAAAACACATTTCTAATATTTTTTACAGCTGCATGGACCATTGCTCTGAGCAGGATATTTTTACATGGAAATTTTTGTGTTGCACTTTAAATGTTTTTTTTGTAATAAGCATACTATGAATATTTACAATGAAAATTGAGGGTCTAATGAAATACAGTACTACAAAAATCTTTCACATTTCGTAAACTTTTGCTAGCTGAGTCCAATTCCAGCTGTGTGGCAACAAAGGCTACGTGCATGGGAGCTTTTCAGTTATTGCACGGCTGCACACCCTAATGCGCAGCTTAAAAGGAACACTGATCACAATCTGATTACCTGTTTGCTAACCCCAAAGGAGTTTATTGTATCATTTTATATTTGATTGAATTTCCCAGTATTATAGATGCTATTCAACTCAGTTTATACAGTATGTGTGAAGAAAAGCATATTTCAATGCTAGTATTGTAACACCTCATTTTCCTGCAAATTCGCTCTGATGCAGAGACCTGAATGGTTGGGGTCTTATCTCTGCTATCTTCATTGTTCTAAGCTTACTGAACTTTCACAATAGCAAATAAGTTGTAATTATACTGAATCACTTTCTGGGGAATCCATGTGGAAAGGGAATGGAAAGTAGAATGTCAGAACATCTCAAAGTTTGGCTGATCCACCTTAAAAAATCTCAAGTGCCCTTATCAACCAAGTTCAATAATTCAAAATGTACCTTCATCTATTAACTGTCAGAATCAGAATAAGATTTAATATCATCAGCATATGTCGTGAAAATGGTTAACTTTACGGCAGCAGTACGATGAAATACATGATAAATAAATGTAGAGAAAAAATCTGAGTTACATTAAGTATATATATGTTTATTAAACAATTAAGTTAAAATAAGTAGTGCAAAATAACACAATTCTAAAAAAAAGGTAGTGGGGTAGTGTTCATGGGTTCAATGTCCATTTAGGAATGGGATGGCAGAGGGGAAGAAGCTGTTCCTGAATCGCTGAGTGTGTGTCTTCAGGCTTCTGTAACCTCCTTCCCGATGGTAACAGTGTGAAGAGGGCATGCCCTGGGTGCTGGGGATCCTTAATAATGGATGTCACGCTCTTTGAAGATGTCTTGGATACTACAGAGGCTAGTATCTACAATGGAGCTGACTAATTTTACAAGTTTCTGTAACTGATTTTGATCCTATGCAGTAGCCCCCCCCACCAACCCTCCCCATACCAGACGATGATGCAGCCAGTCAGAGTGCTCTCCACGGTACATCTGTAGAAGTCTGAGTGTTTTAGTTACCAAACCAAATCTCCTCAAACTCCTAATTAAATATAGCTGCTGCCTTGCCTTCTTTATAGCTACATCAATATGCTACATCCAGGTTAAATCCTCAGAGATACTGACACCCAGGAACTTGAAATTTCTCACTCTTTCCACTTCTGATCCCTCTGAGGATTGGTTTGTGTTCCCTCATCTTGCCCTTCCTGAAGCCCACAATCAGCTCTCTGGTCTTGCTGTCATTGAGAGCAAGGCTGTTGCTGCAACACCACTCCACTAACCGGTAGATCCCACTCAGCTTAACTGTGTTACATGGTCAAAGAGTTTCAACAGATTTTTGATTTTAAAAATCTACCTTTCTAGGTTTGGGATACTGTATCAGGTTTGTTAGTGCTCTTCCTCTTGGAATATTGTCTTCGTTGCTCAAGGAGGTAAATAAGTGATGAAAGAGAAAAGAGGGAGTGGAAGCTCCAGATACAAAAATGAGAGATAGAGAGCTTAGTGTTTGGAACAACACTCTGAAAGTTAGTTTCTGGTTACAAACTGCAGTGGATTGTTTCCAGTTGGGAATTTCAAAGAATTTAGAGGTTGTGTGGAGATCAGAGACAGCGTGGGAATTCTCATAGCATCCAGACAAAAACTGGAGGCCTGACAATTGTATGACTGTTTGATCGTTTAAAATAAAAATAGCAGCAATGTATATGTGCCCATGATGCCCTGGAGAAATACAAAATGAAAACTGTAGGAGTGATAAACCATACATCAACTGAAGTGAGCTGAATCTGACCAGAATGAATGTCTGTTGTATAACTAAAAGGCACCTGCAAGCAGAGATATTGCAAATGGATGAAGACGCAGCTTGTGTTTGTCAGTATCTCCGTCAAATATATAGGTGGGTAGCTAATAAATTAAGTTAACAAAATGCTTTATCAAATAATGAGAGGACAGCACATTTCTTACCTGCATTCCTACTCCTCAAAAGATCAAAGTAAAATGTATTATCGGAGTACATACATGTTACTGCATTCAACCCTAAGCTTCTTTTTCTGCGGGCATACTTGGCAATCTATAGACAGTATCTAAACATCATGAACTGTAAACTGCAAACAAACTGTGCAAATACAGATAATAAATAAAAAGCAATAAATAGCATGAAAGAACAAAGATAAGAGTCCTTAAATGAGTGTAGTTATCCCCTTTTGTTCAAGAGCCTGATGATTGAGGGGTAGTAACTGTTCTTGAACCTGGTGGTGTGAGTCCTGAGGCATCTGTACCTTCTACCTGATGGCAGCAGCAATAAAATAGCACGGCCTTGGTGGTAAGGATCTTTGATAGATGCTGATTTTCTACAGTAGCATTTCATGTAGATGTGCTTAATGGTTGGGAGGGTTTTACCCGTGATATACTGGGCTGAAGCCATTACCCTTTGTCAGATTTTCCAGTCAAAGGTATTGGTGTTCTTGTACCATTAACTATTCAAGTAGCCGTATTGAATCAGCAGAAGACACAGAGACAGCAGTTCCATTTTTAAAAGGCTGTATAACCAATTTTTAATGAGCCATAGACATTACACCCCTTCTATAATAATAAAAATGGAAAATGAACTAAACATCCAAAATGATTGTCCAGTCTTTATGTTTCTGCTTCAAAGCCACTGGAACACACTTTGTGGATGTATGACTGGCTGCTTTCTCTCCTCCAGGACTAGATGCTATTTGGCCTCTCCCTATTTTGTGAAAAGCACCTGCATTTGCATCTGTGAGTGACTTGGCTAAGGACATTATGTGAAACAATCATCTACTGTATTGCAAAGCTAACAAGTTTGGTGCAGAGGTATTGCAACAATTCTCCAAGATTCTCTGGACCCGCACAAGTCACCTCATCCCCCATGAACTTTCAAAGTACTCTTCATCATGCATTGAAATGATTTTCCAGTGCAGATACCACACTTTTTTCCCATCTGCAGTGTGTTTCTTTCTCAGCTGCTTGTAACAAAGCCTGTAACATCCATTTCATCTGTAATTTCTCTGTTCTGCATTTTGTCTCGTGCTTCACTACATATATTTTGTTCAATTTATTTTAATTAATTTATTTAAATCTAACATCAGTCCCACGATGTGAGAGAGTAAAAATCTTTGCGTTATGACTCTTGCAATGTACAGACATGAATTTTAAGGTCCAATGGCTTGTAAAAAGAAGCTGTCCCGTAGCCTGTTGGTCCTGGCTTTAATACTGCGGTACTGTTTTCTAGATGGAAGCAGCTGAAACAGTTTATGGTTGAGGCGACTGGTGTCCCCGATGATCTTCCAGGCCTTCTTTCTGCCCTTGCTGCTGTAAATGTCCTCAATGGAGGGAAGTTTACATCCACAGATGCACTGGGCAGTCCATACCACTCTCTGCAGTGCCCAGCGATCAAGGTTGGTGCAGTTCCTGTACCAGGCGGTGATACAGCCAGTCAGGATGCTCTCAGTGGTGCCCCTGTAGAAAGTCTTGAGGATCTGGGGGCTCATGCTGAACTTCTTCAGTTTTCTGAGGTGAAAGAGACACTGTTGTGCTTTTCTTTTTGCCATACAGTCGGTGTGTACAGTCCAGGTGAGATCTTTGGTGATGTGTACACTGAGGAACTTGAAACTACACACCCTCTTAACTGCTGTCCCATTGATGTTGATCAAGCCGAGCCTGTCTCCGTTCCTCCTGTAATCCACCATCAGCTCTTTTGGTTTTTGGACATTGAGGGAGAGGTTGTTATCTTGGCACCACTGTGTGAGGGTGTTAACCCAACACAGTTTTTAGCTCGGCTTTGGATAGTTTCACAGCTTTGCATGATTTTGTGTACTTTTACAGAGTTAACTGTTTCACATAGAAATCATTTCCTCAGGCTGGAGTTCCACAGTCCACAGGGAAAAACTGATTTCTGAAAAACGAGGCCTTCAGATATGCAAAAATGCAATTATTTATTAATAGTCTTAGTTCCATTAAAGATCCATCCTTCTTTTTGCTCCAGGTGCTGAGTAAAATCGAGGCAATGTTAATTATTTCATTATTGGATGCATCCTGTATCTTCTCCATTCTTATTTCACTACTTTGCCACAGAGTCGTTGAGTTATACAACAAGGAAACGGGCCCAACTTTTCATATTTTGGTTCAATTCATTGCACTCAACAAAGAAGAGTACAACACAGGAACAGGCCATTGGGACCACAATGTTGTGCCAAATCAGCTAAAAGGTAAATTGGAAATGCCCAAACACTAATCCCTCCTACCTTCACCATGTCCATATCCCTCCATCTTCCTCACATCCATGTGTCTATCTGAACGTCTCTTAAACACCTCGAATCTATTTGCCTCTACCACCATATCAGGCAGCGCATTCCAGGCATCCACCACTCTGAGTAAAAAAAAACTTGCCCCTCACATCCCCTTTGAACCTACCCCCTCTCACCTTCAATGCATGCCCTCTGGGTTTGGACATTTCTACTTTGGGAGAAAAAGATACTCCCTGTCTACTCTAGTCTAATGAGATATAAGAGGAAGTTGACTTTAATATGTAGTGGTTTATCATGCATAGCCAGCTCAGTGTATAATGTAAAAGTTTTCTCTCTGCTGTCTCTATTTTTGGGACAGATTAACTGGCTGAAGATCCAATGGCTTGGGTATGGCTATTTGGTTGATTGTGTCATAACCTACTTAAATCACACAGCTTGTTGTCTCTCTGTAACTGTCCATATGTTAGCTAAATTTTCAGGAATGGTGTCTAAATTTAGTAGTTTCATTAACTTTCAATTCTAATGTCATGTATCAGTATCTTTCTTCAGGTTACAGGAGGATAGTTGTAAGGTAAAATTACAAAGTTCTTTATTAACCAAAAGAGCAGAAGCGAGAGAGAATATGTTCCTATTCCAAGGCAGCCCATCACTTGGACCTGCTCAATATTCACAATGTAACAATATACTCAGAGAGCAGATGATATAAGATGTGGTGGTATTATTATTATAACATTAGAAAATGCCCATATGTTTGGAGAGTGATTGACTGTTGGCTTCATGGTCTTTGTTGTTCCTTCTTGCACCTTGTGGTGCATTGTGTGGCATTTTTGACTTTTTTTTGTTACTAGCTTGACACTCAACCCAGCATAGATGGAGAGTGTGCAAGGAGCCAGCTGGATTCAAACTTGGGACCCTTCACCCTGAAGTCCAGTGCTGCTGCAACACTGGCCGGTTTTCATTGTCTTTGTGTCCTGCCCAAGCACAAACACCTAGAGGAGCTGTGAAACATGTATGATCTTACTTTTTGTTCTCTTTGTCTGCTCGGAGCCTTTGTTTCAGATGGTACAAAGTATTCTCCAAATTTCCACATGAAGGCCATAACTACCCTGGGCACAGCTGTACAGTGAAAGTGCTGTACACCTTTTCAGGAAAATGCTACGAACTCTGAAAGGCCGGAAGTGGTTTAACAGTCTTTTCAATATGTCCATGTTTGGATGCAACCACAATTTCAAAATTCAAAGTAGATTTATTATCAAAGAACATGTATGTCACCATATGTAACCCTGAGATTCATTTCCTTGCAGGCATACTAAATAAAACCATAATAGAATCCATGAAAGACCGCACCAACTTGGATGTTCAAACAGGGTACAAAAGACAACAAACTGTGTAATTACAAAAAGAAAGAAATAGTGAGTGAGTGAGGCCTCCGTCAGTCAGGGTCGACCATGGATGTTGCGTCCTGGTCGTCTAGATACACAAGCCTGGGCAGTACGATATGGAGAGCAAGTTGTTGCTCAAGTAGCAAGCTCCCCCTCTTCCCCCCCCCCCATGCATCTGATTAACCCAAAGTGGTTTGGGTTTTGCTTTACGCATGCTTATATTTCAGACCTTGGTGCCACTGTATATTACATTTTTTTTCTGTAGCGGCCTCCATCAGTCAGAGTTGACCCTAGATATTGTGTCCTAGCTGTCTAGATACACAAGCCTGGGCAGTACAATATGGAGAGCAAGCTATTGCTCATGTAGCAAGCACCACTCTCCATGCAGCTGATGAACCCAAAGGAAGACACAAATGACACGATGAATGCGGATGACACGAAGCTGGGCGGCAGTGTTAGCTGTGAGGAGGATGCTAAGAGGATGTAGGGTGACTTGGATAGGTTAGGTGAGTGGGCAAATTCACAGCAGATGCAATTTAATGTGGATAAATGTGAGGTTATCCACTTCAGTTGCAAGAACAGGAAAACAGATTATTATCTGAACGGTGGCCGATTAGGAAAAGTGGAGATGCAAAGAGACCTGGGTGTCATTGTACACCAGTCATTGAAGGTGGGCATGCAGGTACAGCAGGCAGTGAAAAAGGCAAATGGTATGTTGGCATTCATAGCAAAAGGATTTGAGTGCAGGAGCAGGGAGGTTCTACTGCAGTTGTACAAGGCCTTGGTGAGACCGCACCTAGAGTATTGTGTGCAGTTTTGGTCCCCTAATCTGAGAAAAGACATTCTTGCCATAGAGGGAGTACAGAGAAGGTTCACCAGATTGATTCCTGGAATGGCAGGACTTTCATATGAAGAAAGATTGGATCGACTAGGCTTATACTCACTGGAATTTAGAAGATTGAGGGGGGATCTTATTGAAACGTATAAAATTCTAAAGGGATTGGACAGGCTAGATGCAGGAAGATTGTTTCCGACGTTGGGGAAGTCCAGAACAAGGGGTCACAGTTTAAGGATAAAGGGGAAGCCTTTTAGGACCGAGATAAGGAAAAACTTCTTCACACAGAGAGTGGTGAATCTGTGAAATTCTCTGCCACAGGAAATAGTTGAGGCCAGTTCATTGGCTATATTTAAGAGGAAGTTAGATATGGCTCTTGTGGCTAAAGGGATCAGGGGGTATGGAGAGAAAGCAGGTACAGGGTTCTGAGTTGGATGATCAGCCATGATCATACTGAATGGCGGTGCAGGCTCGAAGGGCCAAATGGCCTACTCCTGCACCTATTTTCTATGTTTCGATGTTTCTATGAACGGCAAAGACTGATAACAGTTTAGCACCAGCAGCATCACAGGAGTTGCCAGTCAGCATTGACTCAATGTAGGACTGTTTTAGGGACTCCAGCTCTGGATTTTTCCCTCAGGGTTTACTCCTGAAGCCTTTCCCATGAGTGGGTGTAATGGCAATGCATCTATATTGAGTTTGAGATCAGAGTTTTCTTTCTCCTAGATGAGTTGCCAGCTGCGTCTGATGAGCCCCACCTGCCCAAACTGACTGGTTTTAAGGCACCAGTAACCTGCCTTTGCCCCTTCTCCTGTCAGTAGAAATGGTTCCGCTGGGCTTAGTAGCTAAGCCACATATAAAGGTCAGGAGCTGGACTTGGTTGTCAAAGGCTATTTGAGGTGCACATCATTAGGTAGTGGGAACTTGTCCCCATTACCATCCCTGGTTATAAACAACCTTAAGGAACTGGAAAGAAGTAATAACAATAAATAAATCAGCAATAAACATCAAGAACATTAAATGAAGAGTCATTGAAAGAGAGCCCATAGGCTGTGGGAACAGTTCAGTGATGGGACAAGTGAAGTTGAGTGAATTTATCCCTTTGGTTAAAGAGCCTGATGATTGAAGGGTAATAATTGGTCCTGAGGCTCCTGTATCACCTTCCTGATGGCAGCAATGAGAGGAGAGCATGACCTGAGTGGTGGGGATCTCTGATGATGGATGCTGCTTTCCTGCGACAAGGCTTCATGCAGATGTTCTCAATGGTGGGAAGGGCTTTACCCCGATGGATTGGGTCATATCCACTACTTTTTGTAGGATTTTCTATTCTTGGGCATTGGTGTTTCTGTATCAGGCCGTGATGCAACCAATCAACATACTCTGCACCACACATCTATAGAAGTTTGTCAAAGTTTTAGATGTCATGCCGAATCTTCGCAAACTCCTAAGGAAGTATAGGTGCTGCCGTGCTTTCTTCGTAATTGCTGGGCCCAGGACACATCCTATGAAATAGTAACACCGAGGAATTTAAAGTTGCTGACCCTCTCCACCTCTGATCTTCCAATTGAGGACTGGCTCATGGACCTCTGGTTTCCTTCTCCTGAAATCAATAATACGCTCATTAATCTTACTGACATTAAGTAAGAGATTGTTGCTGTGGCACCATTCAGCCAGATTTTTAATCTCTCTCTTATATGCTGATTCATCACCACCTTTGATTCAGCCAATAACAGTGATGTTGAGAGCAAACTTGAACATGGCTTTGGAGCTGTGCTTAGTCACACAGTCATAAGTGTAAAGTGAGTAGAGGAGTGGGCTAAGCACTCGGCCTTGTGGTGCACTTGTTGTGTTGGAGGTTGTGGAGATGTTGTTGCCAATCCAAACTGTCTGGGGTCAGCAGGTGAGGAAATTGAGGATCCAATTGCACAAGGAGGCTAAGGTCTTGCAGTTTATTGATTAGTTTTGAGGGGATGATGGTATTGAATAGCGATCTGTAGTCGATAAAGAGCATCCTGACGTATGTATCTTTGCTGCCTAGATGTTCCAGGGTTTAAATTTCCAAGAAAACTAACAAATGGCCTTCCAACCCCTTCACATATATACTGAGCAGTATTGAAATACAGAGAGCTGAAAGTTTCAAATTCCTAGGAGTGAACATCACCAACCATGTCCAACCACGTAGACATCCCAGCCAAGAAAGCACACCCACTTCTCTACTTCAAGAGGCCAAAGAAATTTGGCATGTCCCCTTTGACCCCCTCTAATTTTTGTCAATGCACCATTGAAAGCCTCTATCCAGATGCACCATGGCTTAGTATGCTACCTGCTCTGCCCGAGACGGCATGAAACTTTAGGAGAATTGTGGACCCGGCTCAGAACATCACAAAAACCAGCCTTCCCTCCTTCTACTCTGTCTACACTTCTCACTGCTTCAGTAAAACCAAAGACCTTACCCACCCTGAACTTACTCTGTTCACCCCACTGCCATCAGGCAGAAAGTACAAAACTTGAAAGCATGTGCCACCAGGCTCAAGGACAGCTTCTTTTCCCATTCTAAGACTATTGAATGGACCTCTAATATGGTAAGATAGACTCAATCTCACAATCTACCTTGTTATGCACTTTGAACCTTATTGTCTGCCTGCACTGCACTTCCTCTGCAATTAAGACTTTATTCTGCATTCTGTTATTGTTTTCCCGTATATTACTTCAATGTGCTGCTATAATGAAATGATCTGTATGGACGGCAAGCAAAACAATTTTTACTGCATCTTGGTATATGTGACAATAATAAACCAATTACCAATTCTGTTGCTAATTTATCCAGTCCTCTTGGGAGTACTGAATTTCTCCAATAATCATATAAGTATCAAAGGTCTTTAACGATAATGATCTCAGAGGTGAGGTCACATTGCTGAGAATTGGTTTATTATTGTCACAAATACCAAGATACAGTGAAAAGTTTGTCTTACATACTGTAATGATCAAATCATTACACAGTGCATTGAGCAAGAACAATAACAATGCAGAATGAAGTGTAAAAGCTACTGGAAAAGAATAGTACAGGGAAACAATGAAGTGCAAGATCATAATGAGGTAGACTGTGAGGCCGAGAGTCCATCTTATTGTACAAGACGTCCATTCAAGAGTCTGATAACAGTGGGATAGAAGTCTGCTGAGTCCTTGAGTCTGCTGGTACGGGCTTTCAGTTTTTTGTGTCTTGAGAGGAGAGAAGAGAGACTGTCTGGGGTGGGGTCTTCTATTATACTGCTTTACTGAGGCTGTGTGAAGTATAGACTCCGTCCATAGGGTGAATGCTGTTTCTTGTGATGTGTGATTTTTTTAATGTGATCCTATTAACCTTTCTGCCAATAGGGACAGTGTCACCTTACCTACTATCTCTATGATTTAATAATTTAAGTGCCCTTATTCATTTTCATTACCTCCTCTGCTCCAAGGAGAACTGTTCCAAATTCTTCTATCCACAAATGAGATGCCTCATCCCTGGAATCCATTCAATAAATTGCTTGCATGTGCACATCCTTCCTAAAAACGTAATTCCCTGAATGGACACAATCGTCCTGCTGTGGCAAAGCCAGCGTTTTATGATTTTCAACATGACTTTCTTTCTGTTGCACCTTCTATGGAAAAATCCGGAGTCGGAGTCCCAAAGGTGGCTGACCGTTGTACCCGGCGCCGGCACGGCAACTCCTGCGATGCTGCTGACACCAAACTCCATCAACTTTCGTCGTTCCTTTGGACCTGTCATCGGCATGGAGAGGGGGTTCCACTGCACAGGCAACAGACGGATCTCCATATCAACTCTGCCCTGGCTTGTGCCCTGGAGAAGCCACACCCAGTGACTACCAGAGGCACAGTGACCATGATCGACCATGACTGACAGAGGTCACACACTCTCTGCCTTCATTTATAATCCTCTGAATATTCAGCCACATTCAACACAGTTTGCAAAGGTAGCCCCCCAGTCTTTCTGCACCCTTCTAAATAAAGCTTTCTAGAATCATAGAATTGTACAGTACTGAAATGATCCCTTTTAGCCAACCTCGCCCATGCCAACTGTGATGCTATTTACACTAATCCCATTTCCTGCCTTGGGCCGATATCATCCTTTGCCTTTCCTGTACAAGTACCTACTGAAACACCTTTTTTACACTCTGTATTTGCTTCCACCACCTCCTTTGGCATCCCCACCAGGTGAGGATGGTTAGGACCCAAGTATTGAAGTATCAGAGACTAGAATCGAGACATGATATGAGATTGAAATGAAAACCGGGTTCTAAACCAGAGACTAGATGAGAATCCAAAGTAGAGCTGACAACAGAGCACTGGATCTCAGTTCACGTGCTCTTCTCCCGGTGAAGACCTGCACCCCGTTGACAAACCTGAGTGGCAGCAGGAATGATGTTAGTGGGGCTAAAGGGCTGATGTTCACGGGTTTTAATTTGGAAATGTGGAAGGTGGGATTGATCTTGAGGATCTTGGGGAGCTACAAGGTGTAAAAGCCACTGGGTTTACTTTCTTGAGAACCATGTCCAGATTCCACCCAGAGAGGCAAATCCTGAGTAAACAGCCAGACCTGTTGCCCTGTCCGCATAGCTGGTCTCTGTTTTCTCTTGCAGTTGGCCTCTATTTCAGCCTTCTGTGTAGAGACCAACAAAATCTCCCTTGCCCTAGACCATTTCTCCTTGCAGTGTCAGACTAGATCTTCAGCCGCAGGAACCCCAACCTCAGCCTCTTGCTCAGGGAAGAGTGGAGACGATTACCCAAAATGGTATTCGAATGGAGACATCCCATGCACAGAATGCTGTAAAATGCTGTGGGTGACCTCTACCCACATCAAATGGTTGCACCACTCATTTGGTTTTTCTGAGGCCAGGCAACTCAAAGTTCATTCCATATCCTGGTTCTCCCTGGTTCATTCCAGTCTGACCATTGGACTGCAGGTGAAACCCTGAGGAAAGACTCGCTGTTGTCACAATCAGTGTACACAATGCACTCCAAAAACGTGACGCAAATTGAGGACCGAGATCTGACACAATGTCCACTGGAAATCCTGAAGACCTGGTGCAGGAAAATTTTGGTTGTCTCCACTGCAGATGGTAGTTTATCCAAGGCAATGAATTTGCAAGCCTTTGAAAAATGATCTACAATTACCATGATGACTATCTTCCCCTTGGAAGGTGGATGACATGTGACAAGGTCTTTGGAGATGTGCGCCCATAGCCTGTCTGGAACAGGCAGAGGATGAAGGAGCCCTTGAGTTTGGGTATGGGACTCCTTGCTCCAGGTCCGCACCTCACATGCCTGCACATATTGATGGACCTCTCTTGCCATTTCAGGAACCGGTATTGGGTGCAATTAAGGCAGAGATAGATAAGTTCTTGATTAGCCAGGACATTAGCAGGTATGGGGAGAAAGCAGTGGAGTGGGGATGACTGAAAGAATTGGATCAGCCCATGATTGAATGGCAGAGCAGACTCGATGGGCCAAATAGCCTACTTCTGCTCCTATATCTTTTGGACTTGTGGTATCTTCTCTTAATGAACCTGAGGGTTCTGGTAATCCCTGGGTGACTGGTTGTTCTTGAAGTGTGTCCCCTTTGAAGTAACTGAAATCTGACAGAACTTTGCAATCTCCCCTTGCGCCTGGGCCTTGTGAACAAGTGCACTGATTTCCCCCACAAACTGGTGCTATCACCCTGACTTGTGGTAAAATAGTGGTAGGCTGCTCCTCTCTTTCAGGTTCCCTGAACTGACAAGACAAGGCATCTGGTTCCTGATTCTTTGACCCTGGTTGATAGGTCAGGACAAAATTGAAGCGGTTACAGGAAAGAGATCACCTGGCCTACCTAGAGTTCAGTCTTTTGGTCTCCTGAATCTAATAAGCCAGGTTCTTTTGGTCTGTCCAAACAATAAAAGGGTTCTTTGCCCCCTCAAGCCAGTGACGCCATTCCTCCAAAGCCAACTTGACCACAAGCAGCTCTTCATCTCTGATGTTGGAGTTCACCTCTGCCAGGGACAGCTGCCTGGTGAAGAACACACACGGAAGCAGTTTAAGGTCCGAAGGTGTCCATTGAATTCAAGAGCAGGGAGGTCATGCTGCAACGATACAGGGTACTGGTGAGGCTGCACCTGGAGTACTGTGTGCAGTTCTGGTCTCCATACTTGAGGAAGGATATACTGGCTTTGGAGGCAGTGCAAAAGAGGTTCACCAGGTTGATTCCAGAGATGAAGGGGTTAACCTATGAGGAGAGATTGAGTCACCTGGGACTATACTCTCTGGAATTCAGAAGAATGAGAGGGGATCTTATAGAAACATATAAAATTTTGAAAGGGATAGATAAGATAGAAGTAGATAGAAGATAGATAGTAGATAAGATAGAAGTTGTTTTCATTGGTAGGTGAGACTAGAACTAGGGGACATTGCCTCAAGATTCAGGGGAGAAGATTTAGGATGGAGATGAGGCTAAACTGTTTTTCCCAGAGAGTGGTGAATCTGTGGAATTCTCTGCCCAGGGAAGCAGTTGAGGCTTCTTCACTAAATATATTTAAGATACAGTTAGATAGATTTTTGCATTGTAGGGTAATTAAGGGTTATGGGGAAAAGGCAGGTAGATGGAGCTGAGTTTATGGACAGGTCAGCTATGATCTTAAATTGAATGGCAGGGCAGGCTTGATGGGCCGGATGGCCTACTCCTGCTCCTATTTCTTGTGTGTTCTTGTGTTCTTATGAGACAACACTGCACCCGCTCTGACATCTGAGGTGTCTGCCTCCACAATGAAGAGGGGGTCTGGGTTAGGTGAAACCAAAATGGGAGCTGTCATGAACTGTCGTTTGAGCTCTGCAGAAGCAGCCTCCACTTCAGTAGTTCAAACAAAAGGCCCGTGGATCTCTGAGAAAGTTCCTGATGAACTTTCCGTAAAAGTTGGCAAATCCCATGAATTGTTGGACTTGTTTCATATTGGGTGGTTGTGGCCAATCTCTGTCTGCCTGTGTCTTACTAGGATTCATCTTCAGACTGTCATTAGAGATGGTAAAACCCAAAAATGGAATGGTGGTTACATGAAATTTGGATTTCTGCAGCTTGACAAAGTCTATGATCTGGAAACCTCTTTAAAATGTCCCTGATACAAGCAACATGCTCCTCCATGGACTTTCTGAACATTAGGATATCATCCAAGTAAACAAAGGCATACATCTGTTTATAAGAGGTTGAAAAACTGCTAGTGTATTTGCAAGGCCAAAGGTTATGACCGAGTACTTGTAGTACCCTGTTGGTCTGTTAAATGTAGTTTTCTACTCATCACCCTGCTTTATGTGGACTAGATTGTATGTACTCAGCAAGTCTAGCTTTGAGAATACTCATGCCCCTTGGAGGGGTTAAAGATTTGGAAGGGGTTAAAGATTTTTGGCTATTATGCGATTCAGCCCTCTATAATCAATGCTTGGCCGCAGACTCCCATTGCGCCTGAGGACATGTATAATTGACCCCGTGAACCCCATACTAAGCAGTAGACCTATTGCGCATTCATAGGGTTGGTGTGGTGGAAGAGTTGAGGCTTTTCCCTTGCTGAAGTCCTCTTCCAAGTCCTTGTAGATGGAAGGGATTTTGACTGGCCTGCGTGTTGCAACTACCCACCAAACGTCCCTCTGAGAAAGACTCCTGAGGCTCCTTGGGTAGCAGGGGTGATTTGGCAGACCTCAGGGTCTCCTCCAAAGGTTCACTAGAGTCTCTTGTTGAAACAGTCCAAATCAGAGTCCAATTCCTCATCTGTATCCTCAGACAATGGCAAGTGATTATCGAGGCAGATGTACTGGTTGATCAGAGCCTCTTAAGTCCTCTACTGGCTCTCCCAAAGCAAGAACATCCTTTAGTTTGCCTCAGAGTCCGTGGCAGTGCTGAGTGGCCAAGGCTTCCCCATTCCAGCCACTCCTTGGCCAAAGTCCAAAATTCAATGGCGTAGTCGGCTGCTGACAGACTACCCTGATGCACCTCATCAGACCGTCTAAGGCTCCGTTTTCTCCAGTGGTATGATGGAACACTCTCCTCATGGTGTCTGTGGATTCCTTCAAATCTCCAATCTCCGCTCCCACTGTGGATGGCCCAGGCCTGGGCTCTCCTGGTCAGGAAAGATCCCGAAAGCCACCTATCCATGCTCTGTGGGGAACCAGGATGGCTGAAGTTCAAACGCCAATGAACACTGAGTGAGGAAGCGGCGACAAGAGCCCGGGTCACCGCTGAATCTGTCCAGGATCAGAAAATGGACTGACTTCACAGAGCAACTGACAGCCTCACTCGAACGACTCTGGCTTCCTCCCTACAATTGTTGGCACACAGCGACCTTGAGGTCGTGTATCTCCAGGCTCTTGTCTTGAAATTTTCTCGCTGTGGCTGGCCACAGCTGACGAAAGGCTCTGATAGCCTGCTGGGTCCACGTTGGCTCAATCGTACTGTGATGAGAGTCCGAGGTAACGATGGTTAGGAGACGAGTGCGGGGGTATCGGAGACTAGAATCAGGACACGATACGAGACTGAAACAAAGACAGGGTTCTAAGCTAGACACTAGATGAGAATCCAAAACTGAGCTGACGACTGAGCACCAAACCTTAGTTCAGGTGTTCTTTAAATATTAAAATCCTGGCGCCAAAACATGGCCACCAATTAACGGGGCAGCCTGAATCTTTAAAGGGGCTGCGCCAACTATCCATATTCCAGAGAGTTAGAACATCTAAACACCAGAGACTGGCACGTTTGGGTGCATGGCAAAACACTCTGTATTTTCTCAATTTCCCTGTACAGTGGTGACTAGAACTGTACACAATTTACAAGATGTGGTATAATCAGTGTTATATACTGTTCCAACATGGCTTCCCTGCTCTTCAGTACCTTGGCTGGTAAAGGAAGGCATCCTTTATGCTACATTAATTCTGGTGAATCTGAGATGACTTCCCATTAAGGTCGATATATCTTTTCTGATATGGAATAACCCAGAACTGAACCAAAGACTCCAAATAGGGTCTGACCATGGGAGCTTTTAAGTGAATATCACCTCTTATCCTTTGTTCTCCAGCAAATGAAGATAATAAGACTATACTGTTTACTCCACATACAACCAACTGATAACAAGAGGGTTTGTAAGACTGATAATGTGTCCAGCTATATTAATTACTGATAGAGGTATACACCTTGAACCATTTGCTTAAAAGCTTAAAAAGGCATTCATGATCCAGGATTTTTCTGACAATGTTTCATTGTTAATTCATTTAAAAGATATATATATTTCCATGTTATTTCCAAACCTTAAAGCTGAAAATTTAAAACCAATAAATTTGGAATTGGTTTCTTCTAAATTTTACTCTAGATACGTGAAATCCACCATTGACTATTGAGATAGGAATCAGGCCATTCAGCCCATCAAGTCTGCTCTGGCATTCTTTCATGGCTGATTTATTTTTCCTCTCAGCCCCATTCTCCTGTCTTTTCCCTGTAACCTTCAACACCCTTACCAATCAAGAACCTATCAACCTTCACTTTAAATATACCCAATGACCTAGCCTCTACAACCATTTGTGGAAAATAGCCCAGTAACACAGCTATTACATGACTGTAAACACAAGATGCTGGAAAGCCAAAGTAACACACAAAATGCTGGAGGAACTCAGTAGGTCAGGCAGCATCTATGGAGAGGAATAAACAGTTGATGTTTCAGGACAAGACCCTTCATAAGGACTAAACTTTATGCCCTCCTATGTATGTTCAGATAGTCATATTTTGAAATACTTTTGTAAAACTGAGGTAGGGACAAACTATACATGTTTATGCAAGATGCAAATCCAGCTAAGATCAGTTTAGGAACCGTATTGAAGAGTCGATCTTGACAAAGGGACTAGATCGGTGAAGATTGCATATTCTGACTGTGTACACCTGTATTTTCATCAAGATTGCTAAATAATTTGACCAAGCTCAAGAACAACTTCAGTCCCATTGTTATTGGACACCTAAATGGATCTTTTGTATGTGGAAAGATGAACTCCCAATTTACCTTACCAAGGCCCTTGCACATTATTTGACTGCCTGCACTACACTTGCTATATAACTATAGCACAATGTTCTGCATTCACTTTTCCTTTTTACTACCTTGATGTACTTGTGTATGACATGATCTGTCTGGATGACGCACAAACAAATGTTTTCACTGTATCTCAGTAAATGAGATTTAATAAACAAATACCCATTTGAACTATCCATGCTTACACAAATAACAAACTAGAGATTTTCAAAGGTTCATTTTATTGTCAGAGTGTGCATGTACAATACAACTTTGATATTTGTCTGCTGCAGGTAGCCATCAAATACAGAAAGAACAGACAAGTCTACCCTCCAGCATGAAAAAGAAAAGAAATAAAATAAAACTCGCAGAGCCTAAAATACCCCCTTTCCTGCAGCAAAAATATCCACAATAACAATCCCTGACCCCCTCACTCGCAGAAAAGAACAGCAACGGTAGCATCAAACCCCAAACCACACACACACACACACACACACACCTACCTTCCTCCCCCCAAAATTGGCCACAAGAAATAATATACCAAAAAAACAGAAGGAAACCAACATACAGTAAAGTTCAGTCCAATAATCTCAAAGCAGCAGAGAGCCATCCAACATATATATACATTTACAAGTAATACATTGCCTTCAGGATAGGAAGAAGATAGGAAGGGCAAAGCCAACTTTAGTATCTAAAACTACAAAGCCAAAAATAAATAATCTGTACATTTACGTATCTCACTGCTCTTTGTGGGAACTCAGTGTAATAAAACTTCAGGAAGTATTTAATTGGTTGTGATGTGCTTTAGAGTGTGCATGTAAAAACAGCTCACTTTTACGGGTGACAAAATGTGACAATGGTGACAAAATGTGACAATGGATGATACCAGTCCCAGTCAAGTGAAAAGATATTCTCTGCTGTGGCAATCTCATTTCTCGTGTTTTCTAAAGCTTTGAAACATGAAGATAATTCTAAAAGGAGGAAAGCAATTAATGGAATTATCTAAATCCCATGGGTCTTCACTTTAATAACCTCTATAAGATTATCGACAATTTCTCAGAAGGGGCAGGGCATACAATAGTTGTGTGTTTGGTTGTCACTGTGGCATTGTTCCCTGACGAGAGATAGTAATCACGAGAGAAACATTACAAAAATAGTATTAACCATTGAGATACTATTGCAAAATGGCTCTACCTCTGGATCCTTACAGTTGTTGTAGCCGGGGGGTGGTAATGGGGACAAGCTCCCACTACCTATCGAAATTCTCCCAATGACATGTGTCTCAAATAGCCTCTGACAAACAAGCCCAGCTCCCGGCCTTCACGTGTGGCGAAGCTACTAAGCCAGGCAGAACCGTTTTTGCTGACAGGAGAAGGGGCAAAGGCGGGTTACTGGTGCCTCAAAACCAGTTGCATCAGACAGATGGGGCTCATCAGCTGTGATTTGGCAGATTATCTAGGAGAAGGAAAACTCTGATCTCAAACCTCCGCTGCCTTGCGGCTTTACCCACTCATGAAGAAGGCTTCGGGAGTAAACCCTGAGGAAAGATCCAGAGGAGTCTCTAAGGCAGTGCTACGTTAAGTTCAATGCTGATGGGCAACTCATGCAATGCCACTGGTGCCAAACTGTATCAGTCTCTGGCTCGTGACAGGTTTTGTCCTCCTGAAGTTAGCAATCAGTTCCTTGGTCTTGCTGACATTGAGTAAGAGGTTGTTGTATCATTCAACCAGATTTTCAATCTCTCTCCTGTACGCTGATTCATCACCACCTTTGGTTCGGCCAAAAACAGTTGTGTCATCAGCAAACTTAAATATGACGTTGGAGCTGTGCTTAGCCACACAGTCACAAGTGTAAAGTGAGTAGAGCAGGGGGCTAAGCACACAGGCCTGTGGTGCACCTGTGCTGATGGAGATTGTGGAGGGGGATGTCACTGCCAATCAGAACTGACTGGGATCTGCAACTGAGGAAATCGAGGATCCAGATGCACAAGCAGGTATTGAGGTCTAGGACTTATTGATTAGTTTTGAGGGGATGATAGTATTGAGTTGGCTGGTGGTGTAGTGACATCTGTACTGGACTTTGAAACCGGCTGGACCCTTACACATTTCCTATACACATTGGGGTGAGCTTTGTAAAACAGACACATGCTAAGGAAACAGCAATTGCCAGCCAATGCATCACAAGGCACAGAGAGGAACGACAATAGTATTGAATACCAAGCTGTATTGATAAATGCATCTTAGCTGTCCAGATGTTCTAGGATTGAGTAAAGAGCCAATGAAATGGCAACTACTGTTGACCTTTTGTAACAGGAGGCAAATTGGAGTGGATCCAAGTCACTTCTCAGGCAGCAGTTGATATGTTTCATTACTGACCTCTCAAAGCACTTCATCACAGTGGATGTGTTACTGGATGATAGTCATTGAGGCAGGTTACCACGTTCGTTTTAGCCTGAAGCAGGTGGGTAGCTCAGATTGCCAAAGCGAGAGGCTAACTATATCAGTGAACACTCTAGACAGTTAATCAGCACAGGTCGGCATCTGGGCTGGATATTTTCCATGGGTTCACCCTCCTGAAGTATACTCCCATGTCAGTCTCAAAGACGGAAATCACAGGGTCATTGTGTTGCCCTGGTTTACTAGACTGCTACGACACAACGTCTATGGTTGTCCCCCCTCCCCCAGCAACAGAAGGCCTTTAGATTTCTGAAACTGCCACAATTTTCTTTGAACTTGTCCTTTTTTTTCTATTAGATTATATAAATTTTATAAGATCTTAACAATTAATTATGTAGCCATCATTTTTCAATTTTGTGCAATTTGCAGCCCAGTTTCACGTCAGATTCATCAGCTATTGAATTGTGTTTTTGTAAAGCCTTGTATGTAAATAACAGTTTCAAAGTAGAAAAGCACTCCAGTACAGCCAATGAAAATAGGAAATAAGAAGTGATTTACTCGGACGCCTAATGGAATCTCCAGTTATCAGAATGCAATGTTCTTGTTGTAGCAGCAAGAACAGGGGAATTCCAGAAGGAAAATCAAAGTGGCCTCTCTCATACAATAATAAGTCATTTTCTTGAGCACAAAGAATTTGCAATGAGTAATCTTAACTGAATAAGCAAAATCTGTGGGGCAGCTGATGGTCTCTTGCCACCTGAGAGTGCCAGTAATTTATATGAGAGCAAAGGACAGAAGTAACGAACAGGAGAATCAGATAGAAACACTTATCAAAGAGCCACAGAAGCCATTCATCACAGTAATTAACCAAAGAGCAATTTTTAAGCCTGTCACAAAACTATGGATAATTTTCCAGCCAAATAATGATAAAGGAAGGAATTATGTCTTTGAATGCAGTATGCTCGCTAATGTTTGCATAAGTATCTCCAACTGGAAAGACCAGTAAATACATTCAGGTTTTCCTCCATTTTTCTCTTGACAGTCTGATTCCTGTTGAAAAACCATAGTATGGAAACGAGCTCAATATTTCATGACAGCAACTGTTATCAGCTAATTCCATTGTGGCACGGATCATGATGAGGCCAGTACTGCTCTCTCTGAATATACAAATTCTATTATAGGTTCTAAATAATAAGAAGGGAAACCTTTGCCGATTTTTCTCCTCTTTATCCCAAGACATGGTGCTCACCATCATCCTGGCTCTTACTAAGCAAATTCAGTGCTGACCCCAACCCTTCCAGCCTGCATGATGTCCAGCAGACGCTCTGTTTAAATGGTGCTTTAAACACCATTAATGTGGAATAAAGTAGTGTTGAACAATTTGCAGACTACAAGATGTCAAGTCTGATGTACTGAAAGGAAACTGTTAACTGCCTAGCATACAAAGAACCAGAGAACTTGAGAGTTGTTTTTGACAATGGGAATTCAATAATGCTTTTGGCATTGCTTGGTTTGTTAAATCACACACTATTTAAAAGAAAAAAGATTCACATACTATGTTTATTTTTTTTCTCAATTGGGGGCTTAAGTTTTATTATAAATCTCTTAACAAAACTACATCTATTTCTAATTAAAGTGTTTCTGTTGTGGATTGGAAAACGGGATCTTTTTGGACAACATCAAGTGAGCTTATCGGGTTCTGGGACATAAAAAATTAGTTTGCAGTGTAGGGCTTGCCTGTTATCTTATAGAACACTCCTGTGTTAGAGAAAGATATCCAATCTCACATATTCAGTGGCTATGACCATGGTAACCAATGACCAGTTGTAAATTGGACTAAAGATCTTATCACTGCTATGCATTTCAAGACTTAATATACCCTCTTCTTGTTTATTGAAGTATGGTATGTGTTTGGCTACCTTAAAAGATATAATTTTCTTATTTAATATGAAAAGGGAAAATGCAGGAAACACTCAGCAGGCTATGCAGAATCTGTGGAAAGTGACCAAAATGTGTTTGATTACCTTAAAATATTGTTTTCTTATTTAATCTGAAAACAGAAATGCTAGAAATTCTCAGAATGCCAGGCAGCATCTGTGAAAGTGATGAAGGTGCTTTGACTTGAAACACTAACTCTTCCTCTTTCCACAGTGTGGTGAACTATGTGCCTGTCGGGACACGCCCCTGCTGACTGCTCCTGTGGCTCCTCCCACAGGCCCCTGTATAAAGGAGATCTGCGGCCTGACGCTCGGCCTCAGTCTCCAGGACATTGTATGATAGACACTCACTCCTGGTTCCTTCTTCCAGTCAATAAAAGCCGATATCTCGCCTTACGTCTCAGTGTGAGTTATTGATGGTGCATCACACAGATACTGCCTAACTTGCTGAGTATTTACAATATTTTCTGTAGTTTTTGATCTTCAATATTGTAGTTTTCTTACAAGTAGATTTGTTTTAACCTCAATGTCCACATTCATTAGCATCCAGGGTTCATTATGAATGGGAAAGTATTTTCCTGTTTTCTGTTAAAGGCAATTATCAAATGAAGCATCACTTGCATGCTACACAATTGACTCATCCCTTTTAATCTTCCTTCGGTGGATTAGTGAACACTGAGCAATCTGTTATTATAGCAGTCCAACCTTTCCAGATCTCTGATTTTTCCTATGTTAATTTTCCCTTTAACTCCTTTTTCTTCACTGTATTTTATTCCTTGAGTAGATGCACTCCCACATGTCCATGTGAGTTGGCCCAGCAATCATTCTACAAAGTACGCTTCCAATCTGACCGTACCACTCCAACAATTGAGTGGTGATTGTGTCCCAGCCATAAGTTTGGGCACCTGATCTTCCCTGACCATTTTTAACAGTTAGTGTCCTTGGACACTACCTCACTTTTTAAAATATATAGTATTTCTGTTTTTTGCACGTTTTAAAAAATCAATTCAATACACATATACTGTAATTGATTTACTTGTTTGTTATTATTATTGTTTTATTTATTTTTTCTCTTCTATATTATGTATTGTATTGAACTGCTGTTGCTAAGTTAACAAATTACACAACACATGCTGCTGATAATAAACCTGATTCTGATTCTGATTCTATATGTCTTGTTCCTTTGTTTATTATTCTCATTCAACCTCATTTCAGCAACATTATTTTTCCTCCCATGTTATTATGCACTTCACCTCCATCTGGCCAGGCACTTCTATACTATCGTAGGAGCAGAACCTATTGGAGTTTTAACTTCAGAGCGCTTACTGCTTCCAGCATTATATCCAGCATGGATACAGTCTGCCTTCATTTTCCCTCCTCAGGAAAATGATTCAGCTGGAATCAATAATATTTCTTTAAACCCTTTCTCTCAAAAAAGTAGATTAAAATAGTAAACTGCACTCATAATCAGATTGGAACAGATCCTGCGGTGATTTATAGCTCTTATTTTCCTTTGGTTATTTATGAGTCAACTGTTTGGAGATACTGGTATCAGTGTAGAAGACTAACAAAAGTCTGAACGCTGTTGACACAAAAACTTGGTTAAGATAGACTAGCAATTGGGCATCTCACAAGGTAACTATTCACGTTGTAATGACTGAAAAGTGGAATCAGGCATAATACTTGAAAGTGAAGAAGTTGAACAGCAGCAGAAAATAAATTGGGCTGAATTGGAAAGCTGTGTCAAAGAATCGACACAGACAATATTGCTGTTCATGATCTACTGTCAGCACGTCTTATCTTCCACATGCTATGTAAAAGAAAATAAAATGAGTTAAATCTTCCCTATTTCCAAACACATTAATGTGTAGCAGACATTGAATCTCAGAGCCTTACACATGGGCAATTAATTAGAACATGGTTATGGTGCCTGGTTGCCAAGGTTGAATTCTTAATCTGATCTTCCCCTTCAAACCAACACAGTAGAAATGTGTGGCAAGAAAATATGCACCAAGAAAAGGGAGAATATTATAAAAAACAGTCTATGCAATTCAACATTCCTCACAAAGAATATCAATGTGTTCAGATGTAATTGGCTTGCACCACTGCTTGGTGACTTTTGATCTGCTGTTTAGATAGGATATTCTCTCATTACAAATATACCAAACTTAAAATAGCAATTTACACTGTGAAAATGTGCATCTTATTAATAATGCATTATAATATACAAGTAGACATTGTTTGTAGAATTGAAAGAGAAATTTATACCAAAAATGGACATTTAACTGTTGTATGTTCTATTTGATGCTGTTTTTGGATTTTTCGTACTGCCTTGAAGATCGAATTCTAAAATGACCTTCACTTCTGAGAAACTCTAGTATAATTATCTCACTAGAAGCTTGATCTTTATTCATCTTTATTTAAAAATTGATAGCTCCACGGTTAGGTGGCATGTGCCAATTGTACTTGAATATCTAAATTTAGTTATCCTCCAATATTGGAATTGTAAAACTATAAGAATAAGTCAGACAATTGTGAAGAATCCAAGCACATACTCTATTGTGCTGGGTGTCTCTAGAAAGCTTCATGATCCAACCATTCAAGACCCTCAATGAGAAAGAAATTCACCTCATTTCAGTCTTAAATGGGTGACCTTTACTCGAGTTCTAGATCCTCCCACAAGAGAAGATATCCTCTCTACTGTACCCTGCCACAACCCATCAGAATCTTATTTTGTTTCACTCTTCTAAGCTCCAGTGAATAGAGGAATAGTCTGACCAAGTTTTCCACATTAGAAAATCAGTCCATTTCACGTAATTTCATGAAAAGTAACCCTTTTCTGAATTTCTTCCTACATCTTTCCTTAAACAGTGCCTTACCAGTACAGTGCAGAATACTTCAGATGTGGTCTCACCAATGTCCTTTATTACTGAAGCATAACATCCTTATTTCAGCTACCTTGACTATCTTGGTCTGCATCCAGTCACAGAGATTCCCTTTGATCTCTTCACCGCTCCCTCTTACAGTTCTGATGTGGGCATCGATCCAAAGTGTAAGCTCTATTTATTGCTAGAGGAACTTAGCAGGTCAGGCAGTATCTATGGAAATGAATAAGCAGTCAATATTTCAGGCCGGAAGGATCTTGGCCCGAAACATCAACTGTTTATTTATTTCCATAGAAACTACCTGACTTGCTGAATTCCTCCAGCAGTTTATATGTGTTACTCTGGATTTCCAGCATCTACAGAATATCTTGTGTTCACTCTATTTCTCTCTCCACAGATGCTGCCTTGTCTACTGATTATCTGCGGCATTTTCTGTTTTTGCTTTTTTCAGAAACAGCAGGTGCTAGATATCTAAAACAGAAATATAAACTACTAGAAATAGCAGATAAGACTGCATTTAGGTAGAGTGAAAGAGAGTTAGTACTTCAGGGGAATGACACAACAGTGCCTTTCACCTCAGATGGCTGAGGAGGTTTGGTATGGGCCCCCAAATCCTTAGAACTTTCTACAGGGGCACAATTGAGAGCGTCCTGACTGGCTGCATCACTGCCTGGTATGGGAACTGAACCTCCCTCAATCGCAGGATTCTGCAAGGAATGGTGCAGATGGACCAGTGCATATATATTTGTGAACTTTCCATGATACAGGACATTTCTGAAACTTGGCTACAGGATGGCTGCCATTGGGAGTTGAATGCCAAGGATATACGGTGTATCAAAAAGATAGGTTAGTAGGCAGAGGGGGTGGTGTGGCACTGTGTATAAGAAATAATATTAAATCATTAGCAATGAATGACTTAGGATTGGAAGGTGTGTAGTTTCTACGGGCTGAGTTAAAAAATGGCAAAGGTAAAAGGACCCTAATGGCAGTTGTATACAGGCCTCTGAGCAGCAGCCGGGATGTGGATTACAAATTACAGCAGGAGATAGAAAAGGCGTGTCAGAAGGGCAATGTCATGGTAATCATTGGGGATTTTCACATGAAAGTGGATTGGGAAAACCAGGCCAGTACTGGACCTCAAGAGAGAGGATTTGTAGAATGTCTAAGGCAGGGGTCGGCAACGTTTACCACTGAAAGAGCCATATGGACCCATTTCCCACAGAAAAGAAAACACTGGGAGCCACAAAACCCGTTTGACATTTAAAATGAAATAACACTGCATACAACGGTTTTTTTTGCCTTTATGCTATGTATAAACAAACTATAATGTGTTACATTTATGAAAGTGATGAACTCCTGCAGAGAAAACAAAATTACATTTCTGCATGCAACAAAGACATTTTGAACTCCGAAAAAAAGACGTTGGGTTGAAGGTTACTCCATAGTTAGCCTACCTTCGATCGAAAAATTAAAAGAAATCGCGGGTGTCAGGGATTGGCAGTGGTGACGTTTATTAATAGTGATAAAAAACACATTGTAGCGGTGTGCTACATGCAGCGCTAAGATAACGACACTGCAGTCAAAGATAACTTTATTCGAACTAAACAGCCTTGCTTTAAAGCCTCCCTCAACCCGCCCCCCATGGGCGCGGATGCTCCAAAAGACACGTACTCACAAACCCCTGTAGGCTATCTCCCTTAGCCGGAATGGTGGCTAATTGTGAGCCGGTTCGGATGTGCCAGGAAATGGGGTCACCTCAACGTTTTATTTAGATTGTACAAGATCACCATAATCTTCAAATTTCGAATTACATTTCAAAAACTAACAAACCACGGGGAGCCGCAGCACAGAGATGAAAGAGTCACATGCGGCTCCAGAGCCGCGGGTTGCCGACCCCTTGGTCTAAGGGATGGCTTTTTAGAACAGCTTGTTGTTGAGCTAAATTGGGGGATCGACTGTGCTGGATTGGGTGTTGTGCCCTGATCCAGAGGTGATAAGAGAGTTTTAGGTTAAGGAATCCTTAGGGAACAGCGATCACAATATGACTGAGTTCACTTTGAAATTTGAGAAGGAGAAACTAAATTCCAATGTGTCAGTATGTCAGTGGAATAAAGGAAATTACAATGGCATGAGAGGGGAACTGGCCAAGGTTGACTGGAAAGGGACATTTACAGGAAGGACAGCAGAGCAGGCTGGAGTTTCTGCGAAAAATGAGGGAAGTACAAGACAGATATATTGCAAATAAAAAGAAATTTTTGTATGGAAGAAGGACACAACTGTGGCTGACAAGTGAAGTCAGAGCCAAAGTAAAAGCAAAAGGGAGGGCATACAAGGAAGCCAAAGCCAGTGGGAAGATAGAGGATTAGGAAGCTTATTAAAAACTTGCAGAAGGAAACTAAGAAGGTCATTAGGAAGGAAAAGATGAATTATGAGCTGGTGACTAATATCCAAAAAGATACTAAAAGCATTTTTAAGTATATAAAGGGTAAAAGAGTTGAGGGTAGACATAGGACCAATAGAAAATAAAGCTGGAGATATAGTAATGAGAGATGCATAGATGGCAGAGGAACTGAATGTGTATTTTGCATCAATCTTCACAGTGGAAGACATCTGCAGTATACCGGACATTCAAGAGTGTCAGGGAAGTGAAGTTTGTGCAGTGAAAATTACAACTGAGAAGGTGCTCAGGAAGCTTAATGGACTGAGTGTGGATAAATCTCCTGGACCTGATGGAATGCACCCTCGCTGGAGAGATTGTGGAGGCATTAACGATGATCTTTCAAGAATCGATAGATTCTGACGTTGTACCAGACGACTGGAAAATTGCAAATGTTACTCTGCTAGTTAAGAAGGGTGGGAGGCAGCAGAAAGGAAACTATAGACCTGTTAGCTTGATGTCAGTGGTTGGGAAGTTGTTGGAATCGATTGTTAGGGATGAGATTACAGAGTACCTGGAGGCACGTGACAAGATAGGCCAAAGCAAGCATGGTTTCCTGAAAGGAAAATCCTGCCTGACTAACCTACTGCAATTTTTTGAGGAAATTATAAGCAGGGTAGACAAAGGAGATGCAGTAGATGTGGTGTACTTGGATTTTCAGCAGGCCTTTGACAAGGTGCTGCACATGAGGCTGCTTAGCAAGATAAGAGCCCATGGAATTACAGGGAAGTTACCAGCATGGGTTGGAGCATTGGCTGGTCGGCGGAAAACAGTGGGAATAAAGGGATCCTATTTTTGGCTGGCTGCTGGTTACCAGTGGAGTTCCACAGGGTTCGGTGTTGGGACTGCTGCTTGCTATGATGTATGTCAATGACTTGGACTATGGTATTAATGGATTTGTGGCTAAATTTGCTGATGATACAAAGATAGGTAGAGGAGCGGGTGGTGTTAAGGAAACAGAGCCTGCAGAGAGACTTAGATAATTTAGGTGAATGGGCAAAGAAGTGGCAGATGAAATACAATTTTGGAAAGTGTATGGTCATGCACTTTTGTGGAAGAAGTAAACGGGAAGACTATTATTTAGATGGGGAGAAAATTTAAAATGCAGAGATGCAAACGGACTTGGGAGTCCTTGTGCAGGATACCCTAAAGGTTAATCTCCAGGTTGAGTTGGTTGTGAAGAAGGTGAATGCAATGTTGGCATTCATTTCTAGAGATATAGACTATATGAGCAGGGATGTGATGTTGAGGTTCTATAAGGCACTCGTGAGACTACACTTGGAGTATTGTGTGCAGTTTTGGGTTCCTTAATTTAGAAAAGGTATACTGACATTGGAGCAGATTCAGAGAAGATTCACAAGAGTGATTCCAGGAATGAAAGGGTTACTGTATGAGGAACATCTGGCAGCTCTTGGGCTGTATTCTCTGGAGTTCAGGAGAATGAGGGGGAATCTCATAGAAACATTCTGCATGTTAAAAGGCCTGAACAGATCAAATATGGCAAAGTTATTTCCCATGGTAGGGGAGTCTAGGACAAGGGGGCACAACTTCAGGATTGAAGGATGTCCATTTAGAACAGAGATGCAGAGAAATTACTTTAGTCAGAGGGTGGTAAATCTGTGGATTTGTTGCCACGAGTAGCTGTGGAAGCCAAGTCATTGGTGCATTTAAGGCAGAAAGTGATTGGTTCTTGATTAGCCAGGGCATCAAAGGGTACGGGGAGAAGACGGGAGTGGGGATGACTGGAAGAATTGAATCAGCCCATGATTGAATGTCGGAACAGACTCGATGGGCCAAATGGCCTACTTCAGCTCCTATATCTTATGGCCTTATTTACAAAGACTGGTGTGAAAATAGGGTCCAAAGGATCATTGGGGACTCGAGTCACCCCAACCACAATCTATTCCAGCTGCTACCATCCGGGAAATGGTACCGCAGCGTAAAAGCCAGGACCAACAGGCTCAGGAACAGCTTCTTCCACCAGGTCATCGGACCGATTAACTCAAGCTGATCTGAGTGTATTTCTATGTTACATTGACTGTTCTATTTATTATAAATGATCATACATTACTGTGATTACACATTGCACAATTAGATGGAGATGCAACGTTAAGATTTTTACTCCTCGTGTATGTGAAGGAAATAAGAAATTCAATTCACATCAAACCATCAGATTCTTGAACTAAAGGAGATAACTACACTCATTTGCCCATCCATTAAGGTGTTCCCACAGCCAATAATCTCACTCTAAGGACCTTGTTATCTCATGTTCTGGTTATTTATTGCTATGTACTTATATTCATATTTGCACAATTTCTGCACTCTGGTTGATCTTTCACTGATCCTGTTATAGTTACTATTCTATAGATTTGTGGAGTATGCTCACAGGAAAATGAATCTCAGGGTTGACTTTCGTGATAAAATTTACTTTGAACTTTGATGAAATTTTCTAGTTCATCAATACAGGCATCAATGTAGTAGAGAAGTGAGAATTGTCTGCAGTATTTTGCTTTAGAATGAGACATGTAGGGCTCAGCACATTTGTCCTGGTTGCTTCTCCTCACATCAGTAGCACTAATTGTGAACAAATCTATTCAGAATTTAACAAAACCCAGAAAGATTGTTGAAAGGAGCAGTTTTCTTCTCTCTTGAATGTTTAAGAGTTTGAGAATACATTGTCCCCTTGAATGAAGTGTTGTCGATGATTAATAGAAGTACTTATGCAATCTGAGTTTATCGATTGGTTGTGAGTTCAGATGCCGTTTAATTACTTGCAGTGCTTTGTATAAATGAATTCACAGTTTGATGATTGACTAGGAAAGATAAAGATGTGAGTAAAAGATTGCAGTAGTGGTGGAGGATGTAGATTACTAAAGCTGTCTCGATATCACACATTGTATCTCTGAATCTTGTGACATTTGTTGAGATAAGCCTGAAAGTCTCACTGGAGCTCAACTGCCAATCCCCTTTGCCCTTAACTCCAGGCAGTAATAATTTCACAAGTGCAATAGCGGCTCTGGGACCACTTCCTGACGATGATTCCCTACCATGTATGTTGCTTCTGGTTTAGATAGCTTTTGCTCACTTCAGGTTAAAAAGTGATGCCCTCTTTCACTGGCTGAAGCCTTTTAACAACATTTAGAAGAGTACTTGCTTTCCGATCTTCTCAGCAGCAATAACTGTAACAATTTGCGGCGGCACGGGAGTGTAGTGGTTAGCGTAACGCCCGGGTTTGATCCCTGCTACTGCCGGTAAGGAATTTGTAACTACGTAAGCTCCTTCCAGATGCACCGGTTTCTACCCACAGTCCAAAGACATACAGATTGGTAGGTTAACATATCAATCTTATTAAACCATGAGACATAGGAGCAGAATTAGGCCATTCGGCCCATCTAGTCAGCTCCACCATTCAATCATGGCTGATCCTTTTTTCTCCTCCTCAACCACACTCCCCGGCCTTCCCATAACCTTTGATACCATGGCTAATCAAGAACATATCAATCTCTGCATTAAATACACACAGCGACCTGGCCTCCACAGCTGCCTGTAGTAACAAATTACACAAATTCACCACCCTCTGGCTAAAGAAATTCTTCGCATCTGATTTAAATGGATGTCCCCCTATCCTGAGGCTGTACCCTCTAGTCCCAGACTCTCCCACTGTGGGAAACATCCTTTCCACATCTACTATGTCTATCTAGTCCTTTCAACATTTGAAAGGTTTCAATGAGATCCCCACTCATCCATCTAAGTTCCAGTGAGTACAGACCCAGAGCCATCAAACATTTCTCGTGTGATAACCCTTTCATTCCTGGAATCATCCTTGTGAACCTCCTCTGAACCTTCTCCAATGCCAGCACATCTCTTCTAAGATGAGGAGCCCAAAACTGTTCACAATACTCGTGGTGAGCCCTCACCAGTGTTTTATAAAGCCTCAGCATCACATCCCTGCTCTTGTATTCTTGACCTGTTGAAATGAATGCTAACATGGCATTTGTCTTCTTCACCACCAATTCTACCTGAAAGATAACCTTTAGTGTATTCTGCACGAGGACTCCCAAGTCCCTTTGCATCTCAGATTTTTGGATTTTCACCCTGTTTAGAAAATAGTCCACACATTTATTTCTTCTACCAAAGTGCATGACTATGCATTTTCCAACATTGTTTTTCATTTGCCACTTTCTTGCCCATTCTCCTAATCTGTCCAAGTTCTTTTGCAGCCTACCTGTTTCCTCAACACTTCCTTCATATTATCTGCAAACTTGGCAACAAAGCCATCTGTTTCATCATCTAAATCATTTATATACAGCAAAAAAAGTGGTCCCAACACCAGCCCCTGCGGAACACCACTAGTTACAGGAACGTTACAGGAGCATCAAAACAAAAACCACAGGGCTACTAAACAGCTTCCTCCCACAGACAGTCAGACTGCTGAATAGCTGCTCTACCTGACTCTGCTTCGGACACTTTTAACTTGCACTGGACACTTATAACTCATTTTTAACTGACATGTGGCTTTTGTGTTTTACTATTAATTGTTATGTTTATTATTTAGTGTTGCGTTTGTTATGTTATGATTGCACTGCCCCTGGGAAACGCTGTCTCATTCTGCCCTGCAGAGCTGATGTACAGTTAGAATGACAATAAATTTTTGAATCTTGAATCTTGAATCTAGTCACTGGCAGCCAACCAGAAAAGGATCCTTTTATTCCCACTCGCTGCCTTCTTCCAATCAACTAATGCTCTAACCATCTTAGTAACTTTCCTGTAATACCACGAACTCTTAACTTGGGAAGCAGCCTCATGTGTGGCACCTTGTCAAAGGCCTTCTGAAAGTCCAAATATACAACATCCACTACATCCCCTTTATCCATCCTACTTGTAATCTCCTCAAGGAATTCCAACAGTTCATCAGAGAAGATTTTTCCTTAAGGAAACCATGCTGACTTTGTCCTATTTTGTCCTGTGTCACCATGTATTCCATAACCTCTTACTTAACAATTGACTCCAACATCTTCCCAACCACTGAGGTCAGGCTAACTGGTCTATAATTTCCTTTCTGCTGCCTTCCTCCTTTCTTAAAAAGTGAAGTGACATTTGCAATTTTCCAGTCCTCTGGTACCATGCCAGAGTCCAATGATTCTTGAAAGATCATTACTAATGCTTCCACAATCACTACTGCTACCTCTTTCAGAACCCTAGGGTGCAGTTCATCTGGTCTGGATGACTTGTGTACCTTTAGATCTTTCAGCTTTTTGAGCACCTTCTCCTTTTTAATAGAAACTGTACCCACTTCTTTTCCCTTACACCCTTCAACATCTGACACACCGCTAGTGTCTTCCACAGTGAAGACTAATGCAAAATACTCATTTAGTTCATCTGCCATCTCCTTATACCCCATTGTTATTTCTCCAACCTCATTTTCTAGCAGACCTATGCCCACTCCTCATCTCGCATTTATTTTTAACATACTTGAGAAAACCTTCACTATCCACTTTGATATTGCTTGCTAGTTTGCTTTCATATTTAATCTATTCCCACCTAATGATTCTTTTAGTTGCTCTCTGTAGGTTTTTAAAAGCTTCCCAATCTTCTGTCTTACCACTGATCTTTGTGTTGTTTGTATGCCCTCTCTTTTGCTTTCACATGAGCTTTGACTTCCCTCGTCAGCCATGGTTGTACTATTTTGCCATTTGAGTATTTCTTAGTTTTTGGAATACATCTATCCTGCACCTTCTTCATTTTCCCCAGAAACTCTCACCATTGCTGGTCTTCTGTCATCCGTGCAACAAGATCATTCCTTATTTCTTATGGCTTGTTGGGCCAGAAGGGTCTGTTACCACACTGCATCTCTCAATAAAAAATAAATAAGATAAATAACTTCTTGTGCACAGAGCTGTGAAAAAGTCTTGATAGATGCAGTAATCTCCTCCAGCAGTAACCTGCCCCTGGGAAAAGAATCCAGCCCAATTTATACCGTGGATCTGATGCATGTAAGTAAAAGTGCAATATACTAGTCATTTAATTTTCATTTAATCCCACCTCAAAAGTCTTTGACAAGAGAGTGTAGAAGAAATATTTGACCTCTTTGTCTGCATTGTGTTACTAGGATTCTCACACTCAGCTACCTAAAACCTATGGTCTTGAATTGCCTCCCTGAACCTATTAACATCTTGTCGCTCCTTTTAAGGTGATCCCTAATAACAACCTAATTAATCAGGTCTTTGACTATTGGTCCCACCTCAATATCAAATTTTGATTGATAGCATGGAACACCTGGAATGTTTTGCTATATAAAAGATGCTTTGTAAATGCAAGCTGTTGTATCTAATCCTTGTTGAATCTGATGCTTCATGCAATAGGGCATTCCATTCTTCAAAATTAATTCAATGAACAAGACTGCAAGCCATCAAAGCAATCATGTAAGTGAAAAAGAAAGTTGTCCAAGTATGGCAACTCATTGCCAACTGCATGTAGTTTTGAAGTAAACATGAAAAATGCCAGAAATACTCAACTGGTCATACAGCACCTGTGGAAAGAGAAGCAGAGGTAATATTTCAGGTCAATGACTCTTCATCAAAATTGGGAAAACTAAGAAAAGAAGCATGCTTTAAGCTGCACAGCAGGGGGGATGGGTGGAATGAACAATGAGAGGGTCTGGGATAAGGTGGGTTGACATCAGGAAACTGAATGACATGTTGGTGATACTGGCACAGAAAGGATAACGAAGGCTTGTTAATCACAAATGATCTGCCCAGAGGAGATGTAAATAGGATGAGATAAATGCAAGTGGGAGAATAGAGAGAGAAAAAAGGAGAAAGCTGGAACCGTAAGATACACAATGCAAAAGAAAATGCTGCAAACTTAGAATGAAAACATAGAAGGCTGAAAAGATTCAGAGACAAGAGAAACAGTTAATATTTCAGGTTGATAATCTTTCAACAGAACCAGTAGTTCTAAAACAAACTGTAAAAGCAGGTGGTCTAAAATTGTCAAATTCAGCATTAATTCTCAAGGACTGTAACGTGCCTAGTTGGAAGATGAGGATGTGGTTTCTTTAGTTTACCATCGGACTTCTTTGGTATAATGTAAGAGGTCAAACACAGAGGTCAGAGTGCGACTGGCTTGGAGAATTAAAGTGCCAGACAACTGGCTTTTCAGGGTCATCTTTACAGACTGAACTGAGATGTACCAAGAAGTGTCAACATGCTGTTTTGGTTCCTGAAACGCTTGTCTTATCTGCACCTTTCAAATCATTGTCCTTGTCTGTTGTGGTTTACTACATCTCTCTGTCTTTGTGCTTCCTAGCTTTGAGTTTCTTTCTCTGTTTCATTCCTGAATTCCACCCCTCCCCCCTTCCCTTCCCTTTCCCCTTCTCATGCTGACTTTCTGAATGCATCCCTTTATGAGTTTAATTTTTCCCTAATCTCTGTGTCTGGATTTCGGGCAAGAACATCTGACACATTTTCTTTCCAGCTTTTTAATATTTTTCACTGAGCTCTCTCATCTGTTAGCAAGGTCTCACCCAAGAGACTTGTACATGTTGAGGAAATTCATATGACAAATCTTAGACAGCAGATGTCCTATGTAACAGCCATTGTAGTGCAAGTAATCCTGATATTCCATATGCCATGTCTTTGATCTGATAGTCTGTCACAGACAGTCATTCATAATTGATTTATTCAAGAGATTCACAAATATGAGGCTTTGTCCCCATCACTGTTTAAAGCAGTGATTCTTTATTTTTGCTAGCTGTATTTTCAATATGTACTCAAAATTATGCCAAGGTGCCACTATACTGACTGCTAACAGTATAACCTTTCATTGGGTGGGTGAGATACAGCTTGGTTATTGTGGTCAAATTAGAAAAATTCCCCACACTGTACATCTCTTTGTAGATCTGCAGAGATTGCACCAATGGCTTTAGCCAGCTCTCAAGACTATTGTTGTAAAGTCATTAGAGTAATACAGCTCAGAAACAGGCCCTTCAGCCCAACTTATCCATGCTGATCAGATTTCCTTCCTGAGCTAGTCCTATGTGCTTGCTTTTGAACCATATCCCTCTAAACCTTTCCTGCCTGTGAACCTATCCAAATATTCTTTAAATATTGTCATTGTACCCTCCTCTACTACTTCCTCTGGTAACTCATTCCATATACCCACCAACCTCTGTGTGGAAAAATCTTTCCTCTCTTACTTTAAACCTATGTTCTTTAGTTTTAGACTCCCCTGCCCTGGGAAAGGACTATGATTATCCATGTCTCTTGTGCCTTTATAAACCTCTATCTGCAGCCTCCTTCACTCCAGGGTAAACCTATCCAGGCTCTCCTTAGAACTCACACCCTCCAGTCCCAACAACACCCTTGTGAATATTTTCTGCACCCTCCCTTGCTTTGTCACATTCTTCCTATAGTATAGCAACCAGAAATGCACACAGTATTCCATCTGTGGTCTCACCGATGTTCAATACCTCTGTAACGTCAGAAGACTTAAAGACATAGGAACAGAATTAAGCCATTCAGCTCATCAAATCTGCTCATTTATTTTCCCTTTCAGCCCCATTCTCCTGCATTTTCCCCATAGCCTTTGACACCCTTACTAGTTGAGTAAGAACATTTCAATTCCCTTTTTAAATATACCCAATGACTTGATTTCCATACCCATCTCTGACAATGAATTCCACAAATCCACCACTCTCTAGCTAAAGACATTCCTTCTGTTTTAAAGGGACGACCACTTATTCTGAGCGTGTTCTCTGTCCTAACCTCTCCCACTATTAGAAATATCGTCTCCACATCTACTTTTTCTGCTGCAGATCTTTCAATATTCAGTAGGTTTCTATGAGATCTCTCCTCATTCTTCTAAACTCCAGTGAGTGGAGGCCCATAGTTATCAAATGCTCCTCACACATTAACACTTTCATTCCCAGGATCATTCTCATAAAAACTTCTCGGAACCCTCTCCAATGCCAGCACATCTTCCCTTAGATATGGGGCCATCTCTTTGTATAATGCCCCAACTCTTGTACTCAATTCCCCATCTGATGAAGACAAGCTTTATACATAGACTGCCTTTGCTTCTTATTTCTGTAATAAACAGGTTTGATCTTTTTGACTTCAAAGTTTCTTAGAATATACACATTTGATTCACTGTAATTTGAAGCTCATTTCAGTATTGGAAAAGTGAGGTAAATGTGAAGAAAGTGAGTTACTACATCATAAGGTTAAATTTAGCTCCTGCACAGGAGTCATTATCACAATCTCAAAGTTTTGAAATTATCCGAATTGATGGATATGATTAATGCAGTAGAGGATTGCAACTCAACAAGCAAAATGGGAGTATGGTTAACAAAGTGGTGGTGTAATAAAATTAGCAGGAAGAATAACTTCCTAAAATCAAGTATTTGTAAATATCACAGTCATAGAACACCAGAATACAAAAACAGGCTCTTTGGCCCATCTAGTCCATGCCAAACTAGTAATCTGCCTAGTCCTATTGATCTACACCAGGACCATAGCCCTCCATACCCCTCCCATTCATGTATCAATATAAATTTATATGAGATGTTTAAATCAAACCTGCATTCACAACTTGTGCTAGCAGCCCATTCCACCACACTTTGAGTGAAGAAGTTCCCCTTCATGTTCCTCTTAAATATTTTACCTTTCACCCTTAATTCATGACCTCTGGTTGTAATCTCACCCAACCTCAGTGGAAAAGGTCCGTTGCATTTATCCTATCTATACCGCTCATAAATTTTTATACCTCTATAAAATCTCCCCTCAATCTTCTATATTCTACGGAATAATATTGTAACCTATTCACCCTTTCCTTATAATTCAGATCCTCCAGTCCTGGCAGCATCCTTGTAAAAATTCTCTACACTCTTTCAAATATATTTACATCTTTCCTGTAGGTAGGTGACCAAAACTGCACATAATTCTCCAAATTAGGCCTCACCAACATCATGTGTAACTTCAACATACCATCCAAACTCCTGTACTTGGTACATTGATTATGAAGGCCAATGTGCTAAAAGCTTTTGTTACCAGCCTATCTACATGTGACAGCACTTTCAAGGAATTATGGATTTGTGTTCCCAGATCCCTCTGTTCTACTGCACTCCATGGTGTCCTGTCACTCAATGTGTAAGACTACCCTGGTTGGTCCTCCCAAAGTGCAACACCACCCACTTGGCTGCAGTAAATTCCATCTCTGCCATTTTTCAGCCCATTTTTTCCAACTACAAGTTTTGATAGTTTTCCTCGTCATCCACTCCATCCCAATCTTGATGTCATCTGCAAATTTGCTGATCCAGTTAACCACATTAACATCCAGATCATTGATACAGATGACAAACTACAATGGACCCAGCACCGATCCCTATAACACTCCACTAGTCACAGGCCTCCACTCAGAGACACAACCACCCACTCCCACTCTCAAGCTTCTCCCACCAAGTCAATTTACTATCTCCTCTTGAACGCCAAGTGACTGAGACCTTCTTGACCATTCTCCCATGAGGGATTTTGTCAAAGGCCCTACTTGAAGTCCATGTAGACAACATCCACTGCCTTGCCTTGATCAACTTTCCTTGTAACTTCCTCGAAAAACTCTGTAAGATTGGTTAGACATGGTCCACCATGCACAAAGCCACGTTGACTGTCCTAAATCAGTCCGTGTCTTTCCAAATACTGATATATCTGGTCCCTTAGAATACCTTTCTCACTACTGATGCCAGACTCACTGGTCTATAATTTCCTGGCTTATTTGTAGAGCCTTTCTTGACCAATGGAAAAACATTAGTTTTTCTTCTATCCTCTTAGGATTCCCTGAGGAGTCCTAGGATTCTCCTTCACCTTGCTTACTAGAGCTAAGTCGTGCCTTCTTTTAGCCATCATGATTTCCTTCCTGAGTGTTCTCTTGCATTTCTTATACTCCATAAGTACCTCTCTTTTTTTTCCCTAGCTGCCAATACCTGCCATGCACTTTAATTTTTCTTAACCAGGGCCTCAATATCTCTCAAAAACTAAGGTTCCCTAAACTTGTTCTCCTTGCCTTTTATTCTGACAGGAACATACAAAGTCTGTACACTCAAAATTTCACTTTTGAAGGCCACCCGCTTACCAAGCATACCTTTGTCCACTGTTCATTCTAAGATGTACAGGCGTGTGGCCGCGTGGTAACTGAAATACTCCTGCACATATAGCCTTTGTTGCAGTGCAGCTGGAAATTTATTTTATATAATATTAATATAATTTTGGAATAATGCTAATATAATTTTAAACTATGTTAATATAATAGTGAAATATCTTGTAATGAATTACATGTTAATTAATATAATCCATACATTTTATAAATGAATAATATACCACAACTTTTACTTTGATACATTTTAGAGCATGTACATATTTACATTGTCAGTGTTTCAAGTTGCAACACTGTTACAACTTGTAACAATAAACAGAATGGAACTCGGTAGCTCGTCGTTAATAAATCACCGGCCCGCTGAACACCAACACCGTCTAGTTAAAGCATTCTACTGTTGCCATTGTGCCTGTCAGTTACCTGACACTGTTTAATTGTGTTGTGAGTTGTGCTTTAACTTTGTTTGATCTGCATATTACAAAACAAACGTTTAAAGTGTCATGTAGTTTTCAAGCCATGTAAAAATTTCCTGCTCTGAACAATGGTTGGTCTGCACAGCTGTTAAAAAAAAATTAGAGGGAACTTTATCTTTGCTAGAAAACAATCTGTCCCAATTCACAATTGCCAATTTATTTCTGATACCATCAAAATCGGTCTTTCTCCAAATATAGAATCTCAACCTATGGTCCAGACCTGTCCTTCAAAGTTATGTTAAACTTGCATAGAACCTAGGTTAGATTGTATTAGGGAGAACTGTGAATGGTTGTGATCTGTACATTATAAAAAGGAACGTAAAGGATACTGTGAAGATTCAAAAATGATGTACTAAATTGATACCACACTGGGAAATTGTGCCCATTATGAAAGATTGAATTCATTGGAATACTTACTTCTCAAAAAGAGAAATAATGAAGATCTGATAAAGGATCTCTCACCCAAAACATTAATTCTGTTTTCCTTTAAGATTATAAAAGCTAAATGAAAATCAGGGTCCTGATATTAAATGACAGGATAAATCCAAGACTGAATTTATGAACATTGCAAGGAATATTGAATAACAGTTTAATCATAAACATGTTTGTGTATTGCCCTCTAAACAAAGTCTCTTCTCTGGTACAGCAAGGGATTTACAAAGATGGAGGCAGGGGTTAGGGATTGTGCAGAGGAAATGACTGAAAATTGGTTGCAAAGCATATTTGGAAGAATTTAACATCTTAACCCATCTGTAGGAATGCCTGGCTCTTGACTGCTTAAAATGGTGAAGTGGCATCCAAAACAGTATTGAAACTATCCAGCCTCTTTGTTGGGTGCATATAAAAATCTAATGAAATTGTTGGAAAAGTGCACCAGCTCTTAATCTACCCTCACACACATTACCTTGTTCCTCACCTGGAACTCAGTGGGGTGGAAGCAATTCATCTTCAGTTCAGTTTCAGTTTACTATCATTTAGAAACCACAAATGCAATGCAGTTAAAAAATGAGACAGCGTTTTCCAGAATGATATCACAAAATCACACGACAAAACAGACTACACCAGAAAATCCACATAATGTTTGGTAATCCCCAAATCCAGAGTCCAGAGAGGCTGCTGCATATTAATATCGCGCTACTGTCTTAGCGCGTTCCCCGGAAAGGAACTCCAAACCCAACAGACAAAACAAGACAACCCAGACACACCAAGTCAGGAGACCACCCAACAAACCAAAAACTAAAGCTACAAGACCTGCACAAAACCACATAGTTACAACAGTGCAGACAATACCATAATTGATTTAAAAAAAACAGACCATGGGCACAGTAAAAATAGTCCAAAGATGTTAAAAGACTATAAATTCGAAAGAAACCACCACACAGTTTCCACAAGTCCTCAGAGTCCCGATAGACTCGTCAACCCATGCAGGCGACAGAAGGAAATACCCCTGCTATGGACTTACACGGCGCCGGACTCAGCCTCGCAGACGCAGCACACAGTGAAAGCTCCGTTGGACCCAGCCTTCGCAAACACAGCACGCAGTGAAAGCGCCCCGACCACAGCAGACTCCTGAGTCTGTCAAACCGTCAAGTCTCTGAACATCCCTCCGGCACAGCTTCTCCGAGCTCCATCCTCTGCCGAGCGCCAACTCCAAAGGAGAAGATGAAGCATCCTCTGAAAACCACATCACCATGATCCTTCCTATGTGAGCCCTGTTTCTGAGGTTATTTTACCAAAGGGGACTTCATAACTAACCCGAGGAAATCTGCAGATGCTGGAAATTCAAACAACACACACAAAATCCTGGTGGAACGCAGCAGGCCAGGCAGCATCTATAGGGAGAAGCACTGTCGATGTTTCGGGCCAAGACCCTTCGTCAGGACTAACTGAAAGGAAAAATAGTAAGAGATTTGAAAGTAGTGGGGGGAGGGGGAACTGCGAAATGACAGGAGAAGACCAGAGGGGGTGAGGTGAAGCTAAGAGCTGGAAAGGTGATTGGCGAAAGTGATACCGAGCTGCAGAAGGGAAAGGATCATGGGATGGGAGGCCTAGAGAGAAAGAAAGGGGGAGGGGAGCACAAGAGGGAGATGGAGAACAGGCAGAGTGATGGGCAGAGAGAGAAAAAAACAAACAACCAAATATGTCAGGGATGGGGTAAGAAGGGGAGGAGGGGCATTAACGGAAGTTAGAGAAGTCAATGTTCATGCCATCAGGTTGGAGGCTACCCAGCCGGTATATAAGGTGTTGTTCCTCCAACCTGAGTTTGGATTCATTTTGGCAGTAGAGGAGGCCATGGACAGACATATCAGAATGGGAATGGGACTTAGATTTAAAATGTGTGGCCACTGGGAGATCCTGCTTTCTCTGGCGGACTGAGCGTAGGTGTTCAGCGAAACAGTCTCCCAGTCTGAGTTGGATCTCACCAATATATAAAAGGCCACACCTGGAGCACCGGACACAGTATACCACACCAAACAACTCATAGGTGAAGTGTCACCTCACCTGGAAGGACTGTCTGGGGTGCCACACCAGCTGACTCACAGGTCCTTCCAGGTGAGGTGACACTTCACCTGTGAGTCGGCTGGTGTGGTATACTGCGTCCGGTGCTCCCGGTGTGGCCTTTTATATATTGGTGAGACCCGACACAGACTGAGAGACCGTTTCACTGAACACCTACGCTCGGTCCGCCAGAGAAAGCAGTAGCCAGTAGCCAGTCCCCAGTAGCCACTGTTATGAGTGATGAACAGACCTGATGGACAATGGGGTGCAGAGTTAACCATTTCCACCACCCCCCGAGAACCACGAACTATGACTGTTGCTACGCTGCTCATGAGAGAGAGAGATGAAATACAGGCAAGGACATCTGCTACAGAGGGGGAGAGAGACTGTTGACTTATTGTATTATGACTCTTCCTGGATTATTTACCTTTCACTACAAGGACTTTACTTTGCTCGTTAACATTCCTCAGGAGATTGCAGGAGTGGCCTGATTTGATGGACATGGTCATTCAGAGTTGATGGATAGCTGAGACCCCGTGAGTGGGGATAAAAGACAGGTCTGGAGAGACACCCTTCAGACACACCAGTGGACACTGACTGAGTGTTGGGAACCCACAGAAAGGTGGGGGCTTCGGAGACCGAACCAGGAGATCGGTCAGTAAAGTTCACAGTGTTACAGCAGGGCCGGTGGGGACTTGTGTGTGTGTCCACTCATGCCAGAGTGACGAGTCCACCACAGAAGAACGGTCTAGCTGAAGACCAGAGGGGTCATAACTGAATGACCACAACGACACGACGGATTAAGAAAGCCACAAAAGGTTTGCCTGCCACAGCTGTTACATCTCGCTCGCTCTCTCTCTCTCTCTCTCCAACAATTTCAATGCAACAACCATAACCACCTCAGCATTTATGAACTGAACTCTATACTTTCCTATGACAATTCATTTACCCCTAGACATTGATAGAGCTTGTTTATTATTGATTATTATTATTCCTACACTTTTAGGTTTATTACTGCTAACTTGTTTTATATGTATATTTGCATTTTTGATATTGTATTGTGTAGTTTACTAATAAACACCTTTAGTTTGGTACCACCAGACTCCAACGGATTCTTCTTTCTCTGCTGGTCAGACACCCAGTTATGGGGTACGTAAAACCACACATTTTAATTCTACATCTCATTCCCATTCTGATATGTCTATCCATGGCCTCCTCTACTGTAAAAATGAATCCAAACTCAAGTTAGAGGAACAACACCTTATATACCGGCTGGGTAGCCTCCAACCTGATGGCATGAACATTGACTTTTCTAACTTCCGTTAATGCCCCTCCTCCCCTTCTTACCCCATCCCTGACATATTTGGTTGTTTGTTTTTCTCTCTCTCTCTCTCTGCCCATCACTCTGCCTGTTCTCCATCTCCCTCTGGTGCTCCCCCCCTCCTCCTTTCTTTCTCCCGAGGCCTCCTGTCCCATGATCCTTTCCCTTCTGCAGCTCTGTATCACTTTCGCCAATCACCTTCCCAGCTCTTAGCTTCACCCCACCCCCTCCGGTCTTCTATCATTTTGCATTTCCCCCTCCCCCCACTACTTTCAAATCTCTTATTATTTTTCCTTTCGGTTAGTCCTGATGAATGGTCTCGGCCCGAAATGTCGACAGTGCTTCTCCTTATAGATGCTGCCTGGCCTGCTGTGTTCCACCAGCATTTTGTGTGTGTTGTTCATAGCTAACCCTGTCTCCATCCCCAAGGCTTTTCATGCATAATGACAACAGAGGCTTCAGATATGCATCACACCCTTCCTAATGATTTAATTTATCTAAATCTGTATGTGAATTGAAGGCAACTACAATTGAGATAAAACATGATTAAAACTAAACCATGTCACTCAATTAATCACTCATTGTAATTCTATATGAGTAACAGAAAATTATAGTATTGTGTAGAATACATTATAAGAGAGTCACCAATTAATAAGAGAGTCAGGAACACAAAAGAATATCAGCAAGATCTTGTCTTCACTTTCGGTAGATGATCAGAGAGTAAAGAAATGTCATAAATAAATTGAAAAAAGATGCTTAAATAGAACCAAAAAGTTGTAACAAAGGCAACAGAATAATGTGGCACTGTTCTTTGGTTTCAAGCTAGGTGAAAATTTCATAATTCATATTAATGTTTTTAAAACATTCTGAAATTTATTCAGCTAGGTTTTGCAGCACTGCAAAAGCAATTAATTAATTTATGTCAAGAAGTTTAAATATAGAGCTATTGATGATTATAAGTAACGTGAGAACCTATCCTAACTTGTGACTGGGAGTACCTTTTGCCATACTGACAAGGCCCTTTATTATAAAAGTTGGAAGCCTGCTGAATATTTGAAGTTGGTCTTGGTGGTTGTTCATCGTGTCCGAGGATGAAAGGAAACCTGTGTGGGAGAGTTTTTAAAGTGGAAAAGCCGTTGCACTGGGGCAGTTCCACTCTCTCGACCTCGGAAGTCTGGGTTCAGTGATACAAACAAGCATCACAGACTAGAGTCTTCATTATTTGCAGTGAATGACCTTGACGTCTGCTGTGCCTTGTTATGCCCGTTATGCCCTTCACTCTCTATAAAGTGTTACAGTAACACCTTCCAGGTCGTTCTAGGATGGGTATGTCTCTATCTCACCTATGAGGCCGCCAGCTATCCCCACTCGGTGTAGCCCGCCAGTCAAAGCGGTGTACCTAGGTGCGACCACTGTAGCGTGCAAACAGCACAGGTGAGCCTCAATGATACATTTGCATTCCTACTCAGTTCTAAGACATGACTGTCTCTTCCTGAACATAACTGTACAGTGGAACTATATGATTATCATGTTTAACATTTATCCAGTATACTAGTAGAAAACCAGATAAAACAATAAATACAAGGGTTATATTGGAAGATTAGTATCTCTCTTGGAAAGGCTCAGTCCATAAGAAGGAACAGAGTTAGGCCATTGTACCACTATAAACAGAGACTAACAGGTTAAAAAAATGTTTCCATCAGCACAAGAGCACTGCAGGGATGTGGACATAGCCCCCTGCTCTACTCGCTTTACACCTATGACTGTGTGGCTAAGTACAGCTCCAACTCCATGTACAAGTTGCTGATGACACCATTGTTGTGGGCCGTATCAACGGTGGTGATGAATCAGCATACAGGAGGGAGATTGCAAACTTGACTGAGTGGTGTAATAACAACAACCTCTCACTCAATGTCAACAAGACCAATGAACTGATTGTAGACTTAAGGAGAGGGAAACCAGAGGTCTGTGAACCAGTAATCATCGGAGGATCAGAGGTGGACAGGGTCAGTGACTTTAAATTCCTGGCTGTCACTCTCTCAGAGGACATGTCTTGGACCCATCAGATAAACATAATTGTAAAGAAAGCACGACAGCGCCTCCACTTCCTCAGGAGTCTGTGAAGGTTTGGCATGTGTTTGAAAACCTTGGCAAATGTCTGTAGATGTGTGGTGGAAAGTGTGCTGACTGGCTGCTTTACGGCCTGGTACGGGAACACCAACGCCTTTGAGTGGAAAATCCTACAAAAGGTAGTGGATTCGACGCAGTACATCATGGGTAAAACCCTCTCAACCATTGAGTACATCTACATGAAACGTTGCTGTAGAAAAGCAGCATCCATCATCAAAGATCCTCACCACCCAGGCCAAGCTCTTTTCTCACTGCTGCCATCAGGTAGCAGGTACAAGAGCGGGAATAGCTACATTCATTTAAAGACTATTATATTGTTATTTCATGCTCATTATTTATTGCTATTTATTTGTGTCTGCATTTGCACAGTTTACAGTTTACAGCTTCTAATATTTACAGTTTATAGTTACTGTTCTACAGATTTGCTAAGTATGCCCACAGGAAAAAGAATTTCAGGGTTCTATGTGGTGACGTGTGTGTACTTGGATAATAAATTTTATTTTGAACTTTGTACTTGAACCTTGGTAATTTAATGTCTGAAGCACAAAACCATCTTGCATATTGATTGCAAATTGTCTACAATTGTGCCTAATTGTAGCTTGTTTGGGACTCAGAAATGATATACCACAACATTCTCTCAATGCTATGTGGCTTGTTTGTTAAATGGAAATGATTTCAGTTCATTAAACCTGGATATTTGTGGTACTGAGAGCAAAGCACAGATTCACATGAGGAAAAATTGCCCCTTTTGGCACCTTACAAGCTAAGGAGACTGTCATCATTGGAACGACTTCTCTAACTTGCTGTGAGTGTTTCTTTTGACTCTCCTGTCCTCCCCAACTTGTTACCTAGCTTCCTTTCTTTCATTTCTCTCTTGGATGATTCTTCCTCGCACTGATTACTTCTCATGTTATTTCTTGTGTTTGTAGGGATCCTGGCACACACACAAGATGAAAGATCTGGCCACCTGGTTGCACTTTTTCCTTCTCCCCCTTCCTCTTCTCCCTCCTCCTCTTCTCCCTCTACATTTCTCATTCTTGTGATCATCAGCTATTGTTATGTACTCCTTGCATTTGGACTATTTCCAGCAGCACATTGACATAGGCAGGTCCAGATCTACGTCCATTTATATGGAAACCAGTTTGGGATAGATCTCATTGCAATTTCATGTCATCCTGTCTGTCAGTGATACTGTAAGTCAGTATTCATTTTTTTCACTTCAATGAATATCTGGAGGTCTTGCTCTGAGAATATGGATACTGTAGTTCAAGAATGACTTTTTTAAAACAAAATATACTTTATTCAAAAATAAAATTATGTACAATAAACCACTCAATGACTCTCAATCCTTCACAAATCCTTTACAATGATTCTCAATCCTTTCCATTACGATCTTTACATTCCCACACTTTGCCAGTCAGGTGGCACTCTGTTATTCCATATTTACATACACTTGTTCAGGGGTATACACCCCGCCCCCCCCCACCCCTCCATTCCTGCGGGAGAAGATCCCTAGACTGTGGTCCTTCCCCACCGGGCCCTTGCGGTGGCTGCACCGAGTTTGAGTGCGTCCCTCAGCACGTACTCCTGCAGCCGAGAATGTGCCAGTCGGCAGCATTCTCCCACGGACATCTCCGTGTGCTGGTAGACCATCAAGTTTCAGGCCGACCAAACAGTGTCTTTGACCGAGTTGAGGATCTGCCAGCAGCACCAGATGTTGGTCTCTGTGTGCGTCCCTGGGAACAGCCCGTAGATCAGAGAGTCCTCTGTCACACAGCTGCTGGGGATGAACCTCGACACTGTCCCTTCCATCCTCCTCCACACCTTCTCCACGAACCCACAGTGTACAAAGAGGTGGGTCACCAACTCCTCCTCTCAGCAGTCCTCCCGTGGGCAGCGAAGTGTGGAGACGACGTTCTGGACGTACAGGAGGGATTGGACTGGGAGGGCCCCTCTCACCACCAGCCAGGCGAGGTCTTGGTACCTGTTGGTGAGGTCTGGCGATGAGGCATTTTGCCAGATGAACTGGACGGTCTGCTCAGGGAACCACCCCACTGTGTCCATCTTGTCCTTCTCCTGCAGTGCCTGCAGGACCTTACATGCTGACCACTGCCTGATGGCCTTGCATTACCTCCAATACTTACATTACCTCCTGTAAATAAGGATACCTTATCTAAAGCAAATTATATTTGCCTTGGAGGTTGTGCAACATTGATTCACCACAGTTACCCTTGTGCCTTTTTCTTTTCCGTTATTGAAATTCTTCAAACTGACCGGAGAGTATGAATTTCAATCTTGCAACTGTCGGCTCACATTGCAGAACTTAGAAGATTTAGAAATATGAGAAGTAATGTTTACACTTAATGGAAATTTGAATATGATTTGGCTATTGGACAGAATAGGGTCCAAGGAGAGTGAAGATACCACTTTTAAGAGAACAAAGTTGTACATGTATTCTGATAGAGGACAAGTGATTAATTGCAGTAGCCTGTACAATGAAGCTATTGAATACGTAGTACAGAGGTATTCATCTTGTTGTCAGAACCCATCTGACAGTCACTTGGACGCAGGTTCAAGGTTAAGAAATTTCCCTGATTTTTCTTTTCAGTTTGTGTTACATTGAAGGAGACAATTTGCTTCAGGACTCATGGACCATGAAGGAAAGGGAATGAGTTGCGTATGCTTTACTGAATGTTATCTAAGAGCTTCTCAGTGTGCATGGTCATTTATGGAATATTTCCCTGCTCCGGGTGCAGTGAAAACTCAATGAAGAAGATGCACCGTGCCAATTGTGCAAAACATTTTTAGATTATTGTTCCATTTCACTGACCTGTTTAAAAGTTGAAGTAAGCTGCGACTGGTATGTTTTCTTAATGTTGCCAATCAGTTCTGCCAACGGTACAAATTAGAAACCTGAGCACACACCAGCTGTGATTTTGCTTCAACCGATGACGCTTTGCACAATGTGCACTTGTATTTCTACTTGAAAGACTACTTACCAGCAGTGTAGGCACAGATTAAACTTTGTACATAATTTGCTCGTCTAGCAACACCCTTTAGCACAAGTAACCTGGTCCAAGATTCTTGCTTTCAACTACTCTTTCTTGATTGCATTGAACTTAAAACAATGAAACTGCATTTCAAAGGCCCTCATTCCATTTCTCTTCTTTTTGGGATTTAATTCAAAACTGTTGATTCCCTTAAGGAATCAATTCACCAAGTTTTTATTCGTATTGGTGTCCAATAACTCATTTGGTGCCCGTGATGCATTCCCAGGAACCAACACACAGTGGAATCAGTGCTAAAAGGGACCAGAATACATGAGATGTGGTGCTGACAGTGTTGCTGTGCTGGGACCCTGGTGGGGAACTCTGACTTTTCCACTGCTTTACTGGGAACTTGCGGGCCAGTGACCTACTGCAAATCTGGAGGTTAATCACTCTACACGTTGGTGTGGAGAGGCTGATGTTACACCTGATCAACGTTGAGAATTGGGCTTTGGCTGACACGGTGAGCGCTGACAGCTCTATGTGCTGACAAACACTCCTTCTCTCCCCGCCCCTCCATCGCCCCAGATCCTGTAGCCTCTCCCTTCATCTTCTGTCAGATGTGATGGAAGTGGCTTGTCCCTCACTCCGACCCCTTAGCTCTCTTTGTTGACTTTGCTGCTCTCCCTGGTCCTAGAGAGTGTGGTAACAAGCCCAGCAGTGTTTGCTGGCCTTTCTGCCAGGTTTCCGGAGCAGCAGTGTGAAGCCCAAGTGAATGTAATTTTTAACATATTCTGAAGTATTCACACCGCAGTGAATCTGAGAGAGCACTAATGAGGTCAGTGTATCAGTGAAAGTTCAGATTGATCTGGCTATGTGCACCTCTTGACCAGTTGTGAAAATTGCACTAAACATCAAGGACATTTATTCTACTCTTGGGCCGGCTGGTGGTGTGGTGGCATCAGCACTGGACTTTGAGGCAGATGGTTCTGAGTCCAAACCCAGCCAGGTCCCAATCTGGGCAGCAACAGTATCTGTGCAGAAGAAAGGCCTGGCAATCTACTTCTGTAGATCTGGCATCTACTGGTTGAGAGCCTTCAATATTTATTTCTTAACCAACACCACAAAAAAGTTATCTTTGCTGTTGTAGTATCATGTAGCATACAAATTAGTTGTAGTGTTTGCATACATTATAACCAAAATCGTACTTTAACAGCATGTGATTTATTTTCTCAGGACGTCCGGCAGATGTTAAAACTTTACTGGTAAAATCTTGTGTTACATTTCCAATATACAGTACTGTGCAAAAGTCTTAGGTACAGATATATATAGCGAGGGTGCCTTTGATTTTTGCACAGTGTACCATTGTAATTTTATGTACAGTATTGCTCTATACTGCTGCCACAAAAAAAATCACAAATTTCATGACATATGTGAGTGATGATAAACCTGATTCTCTTATGGGTCTGTATTGTGGACTGAGGGTGGGAAGGGGGCAGGGAGAGGGGAATCATGGTTGGGGAAAGAGGAAGAGAGAGGGAAAGGAGTGGGAAGCACCAGAGAGACATTCTGTAATGATCAATAAACCAATTGTTTTGAATCAAATGACCTTTCCTGGTGTCTCAGGGCTGGGTGTGTCTGCATCCACATGAGCCCCTGCCCCGGCACTCCTTTTCTGCCACCTGCCCCTCCTCCTGCCCCTGGTGCACCAGCCTCGCCATTCCCAACATCGCTTGGTCTCGCTAAATTTACAATCTCGTTCTCTGCTCCACGTTGACAAATACAGTACTGTGCAAAAATCTTAGGCACTCTAGCTATATATCTGCGCCTAAGTCTTTTGCACAGTACTGTAGTAGTGTTGGTGGAAGAATAAAGGGGCAGAAGGAATAGCCAAAGTCTTGGCAACAAGGCGAAGCAATGGAGAGGTAACTGGGTCATATCACATGGTCATCTGCAACTGCCCCATCAGTGGGTGAAGATGTTTTGCTGCTAAAGATCCATTCACTGTTAGGTTTAGCTGGAACAACATAAACAGCGTTATTTGCCCCCATGAAATCTGAAAGTTTTGTTTTTATTTTGACAACAACATAATAGAAATAAAGTGAAGTATTGTGCTCGTGTCAGATAAATTAAGTTAAAATAAATAAAACTGTGTTAGTGGTGACTAACTGCATTATTGGATGGTTAGTGGCGGGTTTAACAAGGTAGATGCCCCAGAGGCTATGAGTCTAGAGCTAGGGATGATTCCTCTGCAATGATCCCATGCCCTTTCTGAGTTATTTAGCTTAAAGGTTGGATAATTACTTTTCAGTCTGGAAACAGTCTTTGGTGTTCCCACCCAGGGTGCTGTGCTTGTTGAGAGGATGGCAGAAATGGTTGGACACCAAAGAAATCAGGATACATTGGGGTAAGGTGGCAGAGTGGAGTTCACTTAGAAGCTCTCCATGTCTACGTGAATGACACAAAGGATTGTGGTTCCTGCTGAAAGAGTTTTGTGAATGCTTTTTGTTTGTAGCTGACCTGTCTGGAAGAGATATAAAGAGGAGAAGGACAGAGGGGTAAGAAAAGCAAACAATACTGAAACTGAGATACAAAAGACAACAAATTCTATACAAAAGGGTGATTGATAAGTACATGGCCTAAGGTAGAAGGATTCAATTTTACAAAACCTAGCACATTTATTTTTCAACATAGTCGCCCAGTACATTTACACACTTAGTCCAGCGGTCGTGGAGCATACGGATCTTGGACCTCCAGAAAGTGTCCACAGATGGGTGATTGATAAGTTCGTAGCCTATGGTAACAGGAGCTGAGTTATACAGCTTTTGTTACATGCACATGCAGTTCAACTCTTTGAGTGGTCATGCAGAAAGTTTGAAGTTAATAACTCATTTCCTTCTACCTTAGGCCACAAACTTATCAATCACCCCATTGAGTTATTAACTGATGAGTTATTAACTTCAAACGTTCTGCATAATCACTCAAAGAGTTGAACTGCATGTGCACTTGACGAGAGCTGTATAACTCATCTCCTTCTACCTTAGGCAACAAACTTATCGATCACCCCTGCTGTGGACACTTACTGAAGGTCCAAGATTCGTATGCTCCACGATCGCTGGACTAAGTGAGTAAATGTGGGAGGGGACTATGTTGAAAAATAACAGTGCTAGGTTTTCTAAAATTGACTCCTTCTACCTTAGGCCACGAACCTATCAATCACCCCTTGTAAATGTGCAATAAAAGAGAATGCTGGAAATATCCAATAAGTTAGGTAGCAGATGTGGAGGGAGACGAGGTTCACTGAAAGGGCCAGTTAGTTACCTGAAATTACTGAATTCATTACTGAGTCTTCACGCATGGATTGTTCAATAAATGTTCAGAAATTGTAAGCATCTCAGATGTAATTGTTGGGGTAGTGACCCATGAATTTTAGCTTCCTAAATGGACGAAGATTCTCACAATTAATCAGTGGCTACACTGAAGTGTGACATCTAAAGTGTGATGGGAAGACTGGTGGTCATTTACAAGAATTACATGAGTCGTGAACCTTTTTGGAAGATTTATATTTGAACTTCCATAAAATGTCATCACCTAACCCATATTAGCTACCAGAGCAACAAGCCTTCAATTTTAAAATTCTTGTCCTTGTTTTCAAATAATTCCATAAAGTTTCCCTTGCCATTCCATAATCTTGCCCCTCCCTATTATCTCATCTTCATGAGCTTTCTCCTGATTTCTCCTCAATTAGTACCTGTAATACTTCTTTCTCAAACTTTGCTGTCTGTCCTAATAATGCTTTGTGGCTCAGTGTTTATGTTTATTAATACTACATCAGGGAAGCATGATTTTTACTACAATCTGGTGGTTTCATGGTGTAATGTGCAATTCAAACTCGCGCTCCCGAATCAATGACCCAGAATTCTGCTTTTTTAGCTTCATCACGCATTACCGAACACTTGCAATGTAGAAAATGGCCAAAAGCTTATGCCCCACCAGGAGCTACAAATGCTGATAACAATCAGATATATGACTTTTGAGTTGTATTCATTGAGAGATTAATCTTAGTCAGGTTAATTTTTGGCAGAGCTCTAATTCACTCTTTATTTTTGTGCCTCTTGTGTATTCCCAGATCAAATTTCAACAATTCCAATGCCCAAGTGCATATTTGAATAGTGACAATTTCATTGGAGAGTGATTTAAATGAAATTGGATTTTCTTCTGCTATGAGCAATCTTATATGAACACACAGTTATTGTCATTGTTTCCTGAACTTCAAGATGATCTCACTTCATATACTGTACATCTGACTGCCTGTAAAAATGCTGCAGAATCAATAGTTGGCTACCATAATTGATATATGATTTCTCAGAATAATGCAGCATATTAATCCTACTGTGAATGTATCAGATTCAATTTTGTGAGGAAGCAATGAGATCTCAATAAGACAACGTAGTGGGGGTCTCTATTTCAAATAGCAATGAGTTCAGGGTGAAATTATTTCTGTTGGAAAGAGCGCCTAATTAAGGACCCCCACCATCCAGGACATGCTCTCTTCTTGCTGCTGCCATTGGGAAGGAGGTACAGGACCCTGAGATCCAACACCACCAAGATCTGTTACAGTTTTTACCCTTCAACCATCAGGCTTCTGAATATGGTAACTTCACTCTCCTCAACACTGAACTGATTGCACAACTTATGGACTCAATTTCCCATGTTCTTGGCATTATTTATTTATTATTTGTTTATTGTTTATTGTTTTTTATATTTGCACAGTTTGCCGCCTTCTGCACATTGGTTGCTTGTCAGTCATTGTGCGCAGCTTTTCATTGATCCCATTGTATTTATTTGTTGTACTGAGAATGCCTGCAAGAAACTAAATCTCAGGGCAGTATATGGCGACATATATGTATTGTGATAATAAACTTACTTTTGAAGACAATTAAAATAAACCTCATTATGGTGTTTTCCCCATTTGGAAAAATGTGTGCAAGCATACATGCAGTTTGAAAAGTTCCAAGATTGTCAATAATATTGACCAATTATTATCTTGTCCTGTTATTGATAGGTAAGGTTAACAGTTATTTACATGATTATATATGGATGTGACTGCCAATTATCTCATTATTAGTAGAAATAACAATCCAAGAAACTGTATGCCATGTGTGTTTGCCTTGATATTTTCAATCCGCACAGAGGCATCCATGGAAAACAAAGGGAGAGCCAGAGGTGGGATAGATGGGAGTAGTTATTCTGTGATAAAAGGATGGTACCGCAAGGCAAACATTAATCAGACAAATGAAGAAACAAACGAACCATCCAATATTTGTAAATGGCAACAAGAAGACTTATTGTTGATAACCTGCCATCCAGAAGAATGGAAGCAGAGGTGGCCATGCAAACTCAGTGGTGAATCTGGATGGCTTAATATTCATCATCAAAATAAGGCTTAGAGTCCAGAAGAAAGGTCTTGACTCAAAATGCCAGTTTCCCTCCACAGAATCTGCCTGACTTCCTCCAGCATCTAGAAAGGTGTTGTGGTTTGAGCTTTCTTTTAATTTCTTTAACATAGAAGATAGAAGTCAAACTGAGAAAGAGAATCTTAAAACGGTAAGCGCGTTGCCTTTGCAGTCAGTGGAGATACTCAGGACAGGACAAAATACATGAAAGGTACCATTACTGCCCCAGGAAGGAGAGTCTGAGGGTTTTTTTTTAGAAGTAAAAGGGTAGGGAGCCAGGTGACATTGGCCAGTTAGAGTTGGGGCAGGGTAGCTGATGACTTTTTTCACTTTGGAGTTAGAGCAGAAATCATCAACACAACGAACAAAGAATCAGGAAAGGAAAGGAATGAGCTGAACTCAGAGAAGAGCAGAAATCATCAACACAACGAACAAAGCATCAGGAAAGGAAAGGAATGAGCTGAACTCAGAGATTGTTCTATGACTTCCACGAAAAGCCAAAAGTGTTACCAAAGCTATTTTTAAGGGAAGAAATAAGAGGAGTGAAAGAAAAAGTTGATTATTAATTTGAGCCGGGTGTTTGTGAATAGGGGTTGTGCGTTTTCTTTCAAAAAAGTCCATCCAGGTTGGTGTGGAGGTGAACAGAGATTGGCTGTCCTGGGGGAAAGGAGATTGTGAGGGCCAAGAAAACAAATCTTGTTAAACTAATGGAAACTATTGGAAGATCTGGATTGGCTTCAATCAATGATGCCCAAGATGAATGTGGTAACCTGCCTCAATGACTATTGTCCAGCAGCACTTGTGTCCACTGTGATGAAGTGTTTTGAGAGGTTACTCATGAAACATATCAATTCCTGCCTGAGGAGTGACTTGGATCTGCTTCAGTTTGCCTGCTGTCACAACAGGACAACAGCAGATAGCATCTCATTGGCTCTTCACTCAGCTCTGGAGCAACTAGACAGTGAAGATGCATACATCAGAATACTCTTCATTGACTTCAGCTCAGCATTCAATACTATTATCCCATCAAATCTAATCACTAAGCTCCAAGACATAGGCCTTGATACCTCTTTGTGCAATGGAATCCTTAATCTTCTCACTTGCAGACCCCAGTCAGTACGGATTGGTAACAACATCTCCTCCAAGATCACCATCAGCACAAGCAACAACCTCTCACTCAATGTCAGCAAAACAAAAATGCTGATTGTTGACTAGAGGAGGAAGAAAACAGTCCTCTTTTGGGGAATCAAACATGGAGAGAGTCAGTGTTATCATTTCAGAGGATCTGTCCTGTGACCAGCACATAAGTGTCATTACAAAGTCGGCACTCCAAATCTGCTACTTTCTTAGAAGTTTGCACAGATTCAGCATGTCATCTAAAACTTTGACAAACTTCTATAGATAAACAATGGAGAGTATCCTGACTGGTCACATCGCTACCTGATATGGAAACACCAATGACAAGAAAATGGAGAAGCCAAAAAAAAAGTGACGGGTATAACCTAGTGCATCACAGGCAAACCCCATCCCACCATCCAGCACATCTAGAAGGAGCACTTGCACCATCCAGGCCATGCTGTCTTCTCGCTGCTGCATCAGGAAGGAGGTACAGGAGCCTCAGGACCCACCACACCACCAGCTTCAGGGACAGTTATTACCCCTCTGCCATCAGGGTCCTGAACCAGTTTGGATAGCTTCACTTGCCTGAACTCAGAAATGATTCCACAACCTATGGACTCACTTTCAAGGACTCCGTAACTCATGTTATCAGTATTATTTATTTGTTTATTTATTTGCAGAGGTTGTCTTCTCCTGGCAGGTTGGTTGGTTGTCAGACTTTGGGTGTATTTTTTCATTGATTCTATTGTATTTCTTTGTTCTACTGTGAATGCCTGCAAGAAAATGAATCTCAGGGTAGTATATAGTGACATATAAGTATCTTGAAAATACATTTACTTAAAATGGATAATCACTTAAATGGATAACTATAGAGGCTTGTTAAACTAATGGAAAACATTGGAAGGAATAGGGTAAAATTATCATATCTTTTTCCATTTTTTATTGATTATATTAATGAATACATAACCATGTACGTGAATTCTTACTGTTAATTGGGCCCATTTAGTTTATTGACTGAAGTAAACATCAAGGCCCATGGAGGTGGTTTTTCTTTAGTGGGTACAAATAGTAAGGCATTAACTAGAAAACAATAATCAATCTTGGCCTTCTTGGACCAAAATGTTAAAAAGAAATCAGTCGGAATATCGGGCGGAAACGTTGTTTGTACTCTTTTCCATAGATACTGCCTGGCCTGCTGAGTTCCTCCAGCATTTTGTGTGTGTTGCTCGGATTTCCAGCATCTGTAGATTTTCTCTTGTTTGTAAAAAGAAACCTAGATAGGACTGGACTTAATCGAATTTCCGTTGATGGTTCTGTTGATGAGCCCCGTGCTCGGGACAGTGCCGTTCCGTTGACACTTTCATTGTTTCTCGCCGTTAAGGAAGTTAAATCATTGAAGTTTCGAACTGCAGTATTCTGAGGCGAAAAGTGCACAAAGTTATGATTATTGAAATAGACGCCACATTCAAATTTTTTCATTTTGCTTCTAATTTACAAGTTGTCGGTTAAAAACGTAAAACTTCAAAATCTTTGCCTCCTATCTCTTAGCCTCAAATCCACAATGAAGTCAAAGGGTTTCGCCTCCTCTGCCAGCTGTAACCTAGGATAGGATCTGAGTGGCGATTCCACGGCGAGACGATACAATCTGTCACTCAGCAGCTCCGGGACCTCTGAGCGGGAATGCAGCAGCGTCCCATTCTGAAGTTTAAACAACTGAACATTAGAACTGCCAACCCCAACAAACAAGATTTAACCCAATAAACCTCTCCTCACTGTGACCAAATCGTTGCCACTCCACAATAAAAGTTCAACACCACTCTCTTCAATGGTTCCCACCCTTTCCTGTCTCTTGCCTAAAACCTGTTTTATCTGTAATATTTTCCCGTACAAAGAAAAGTTATCGACCTCAAGTGTGAACTGTTTCTCTCTCGGTGAATGGGGCCCGAGGAATATTTTCAGCACTCTGTGTTTATATTTCACATTTCAAACATTCGCAGTGTTGCTCAGTGTTCTGGTTTTAGGTGGTACGGTGGTAAATTTTAGTTACACCCTGGGATGTTTTACTACGTTATGGGTGTTATAATAATGCAAATCACTTGTCTAGCGTCTGCATATCATTCTGCGGCAAATGTATTTCTGTTACACCAGAAACATGGCTTTTGCTGGATATATTTGCGGAGGCTCGTTAAGGTTCCAGTGGGTGGGGCTTGGCTGTTTTCCAGCGCCTCGCCTCACTCCTGAGCTGCTGCCTCTCTCAATCTCTCATTCTTCTTCCTAAGCTCTAGGTGGAAACATGTCTTCAGCGGTCAAACCGGGGCGAGCATCAGTTAGCGGCAGCTTCTGCCTGACCCTGCTGATATTCATCCTTCCAATCCCAGGTAAGAGATGTCGAGAGAGGGGCCAGCCCGCCTCAGGCTCCGCTGCGGGAGCGGAGAACCCTCCCTAGTTCCAGGTGTCTATTGATAGCGGGTCCGCACCGTTTGTACATGGCACAGAAACGGGCTCAAACCATTTAGATCAGTAGAAAAGGAATTGCAAGAATTCGTGGAATTTTATAAGGAAAATATTGGTAGTTTGCACAGAGTGAATTTTGTGCTTGATTTGTTTTGATGTTTAGATTTGCAATGGGAAATGTTGATGGGAACCTGTAGTTAGAGCTTGTACTGATATAGGAGATGGGAATAGTCCTAGGAAAGGGGCTACTGTTTCGGGAGCGTTGCCTAAATCTCGGGACATCCAGCATCAAAATTCCTGCGGGATCGGCGCAGCAGACGGGTGTTGCAACTTCTCCGCACAGTACCGCGGTTTTTAAAAATGCGGAATCCGAGGTGTGCGGCAATCCGCGTCTTCTAGGGAAGATCCCTGCCAGGAAAGTGGAGCCGTGATTCTGCGGGACGTGAGTGGCGAGAGCAAAGCGGGAGGCAGGGGACTCTACTGACCGAGATAAGAAGTCACGGGGGTCCTTGAAAACGTGCTGGAGGCAAGGAAATGTGAGAATGAGTCAAAGCTTTAAGATATCTAATGAGGAAAAATAGCAAGCGGGCAGAAACCATTCTATTTCGGGAGTTTCGGAGTTCGCAAAATCTTTTATAAAATCGCCGCCAGGCAGTATAATTGGAATATTCACCTGGAAAAACTTGTATCTGTTTTACGTATAACTTCCACCAAGATTATTTAGGAATTATCCCGGTGCTAAGTGTGTGCATGCAAATTAAGAATGTTTAAAATCTATTAATAAATTCTCAAACACAAATGCTTCGCTCAACTCTGTAGACTATCCAGTTTGTGATAAAGTGCAGGAGACAGTGGGTCAGATGCTCAGATGAATTATCTGTGGATGTAAAGCAGCCAGAGGAACTGAGTTTAAAAATCTATAGCATCTTTACCAATTGTTGTTGTTTATTATTATTTCAGGACCTAGGCGTTGATTGTTTTCGTACAGACAGATCTCTTGAGCTTTAGAGTGTAGGGAGTCTTAAATCTGGCGGTAGCCACTCCCTAGAGTGAGAATGGTTTTGTTAGACTATATGTGATTTCATACTGCTCAGTGATTAAGCAGATATTTTATGATCCATTAATCTCCCTTTCTATTAATGGTATGGGTTCAACTAATTTGGGATGATGTACAGTAAAGTTGGTCTTTACCAGAATGTTGAATGTCATTCAGCCCCACCCCAGAACCTAAACTCTGTGGGCATTCATTAGCTCTTACATGTTAGAGGAATGCATGCAGATTAAGTCTGTTTTCATCTCTCTGAGACTTTATTTTTAAACTTTACTAGCAATTTGTTCTTTCCTAATTTATTCTTCTGTATTTTAAGTTTGAATGCTACTTGTTCTAATACCCCTCTGTACTAATTCTTGTGTTAGTTGTACTACTTGGTTGAGATATCATTTCCATTGTGTGCTTAGTCCATGAAAACGTTCTAATTTTAATTCAGGAGACATTTCTTGATTTCTAAAATTATTACCAATGTACCCATTTTCAGTGCAACAAGTCATTTTTCTCCATTTTTGAATCAAAGCATTTTTCTGAACGGCATGATAATCTCTTCAGTCGTCTTGATGTGGTCCCAAAGTGGCCGTCTTTGATTCAGGCTTCAAACAATAATCCCCCCCACCCCCAATTCGGTGAAGTGAGCCAGCCTGTTAGCCTCTCCCCAATGCTAATAAGCGGTGCTCGCTCTTTCCACCAGGGGTCATGTTTCAGGTTTTTGAGAACAGGACAACTACCTCGCCCAGACCAATGCAGCATTGTCTCCCAGTTTGTGCCAAATCAAGCACAAGATGGTACTTCTTATCTCGTGCTTAACTGCTTAAACATTAGGCTATGCATGATTGTCCCTCCTTTGAACTCTTTCAGAGCAGTACAGCACAGCACAGGTCCTTTAGCCCACCATGTTGTACCAAACTAATTAAAACAATAATTCCAAATTAATATAATCCCTCTCCCCCCACATTGATAATACCCTCATCCCCCACCTTCTCTGTTTGTCTATCTTTAAACATTCATGCTGTCTGCCTCCACCATCACCCCAGGCAGTGCATTCCAGACATCCACCGCTCTCTGTGTAAAAACACACCTTCTTTGAACTTTTTCCCCTCTCACCTTTATTTCATGCCCTCTGGTATTAGACATCCCAGCCCTGGGAAGATGACACCGGCTGTCTATATGCCTCATATTGTAAACTTCTATCACATCTCCCCTCAGCCTCCGCTGCTCTCAAAAACCACTTCAGCTTGTCAGACCTGTCCCCAAACCAGGCAGCATCCTGGCAAAACTCCTCTGCTCCCTCTCCCATGCCTCCGCATCCCTTCCATAAAGAACACAATATTCTAATGTGTCCTAACTAATGTGGTGCTGAGTTTTGAGCTCTGTGTGAGCCAGCCGTCCCGGTTCTTGCTCCACCATTTGGCTGTCCGTTTAAGCACAGGTAATAAGCAAAGGCAGTTCAGAAGTGAAGTCAGGGAAGAGATTGTCCAGCCATACTGGCTTTGGGTAGAGAACAGCCAGCCCTGGCCTCACCTTTACACTCTTGACAACTAAATCAGAAAGTAAGCAAGCTCTGTTGCAGCAACTGCTTTGATGTAAACCAACATTTGGGACAGGACTGCCAAAGTAAGAAGCCCTCAGTGAACAAGCCCTGCTCAGAGCTTACAAACTAATATATGATTTGAAAGCAGGTCAACGAGACACAACCACACAGACTGAGATAAATGGGCTCAATGCTTATGTTTCTAGATCTGGGCCCTGCTGACCAGACCAGCATTGATTGGCCATCCTAGCTCTCCTGAGAAGGTGGTAGGTGGGGCACAGCTGACTCAATGAAAGTCAGAACTGTGAACCACATCAAGGACTAGTTTCTGTGCAAATTGTTGTAAACTGTTCAATACCTTTGGCTGTAGATTTCTGTAGAGTACAGGAGAACAAGAAGCAAAGAAGGAGAAAATGTAAATGTAATGAATCTCGGGGTAAAAGAAAATCAAGGTTAATGGAAATTGTGTACAACAATTTGACAACAAAAGCATAACTGGTATGAATCCTAAATTACCACAGAAGGAGAATGTTGGAAAGTTCTGGATTATATAGTGTAGCTGACGTGAACCACTGGGAAAATGCTACTTGTGTCACTCCTATGACAATGTTCATTTGGAGGAAGCAATTAAAAATGGAAGTTTTCAGGTTGTAAGAAGATCTATTTAGAAGCCAAAAATATATTTAAAAAGTTTGAGGATATGGCTGTATCTTCACCCAATGAAAGAATGCTTTAATTTCTTATAAAGAAGCATACATTGAAATTGTTTTCTAGAAGTATGCTCAAAGTTATCAAAAGATTAATACTTTTATCACTCAGCCAAGGGTTGCCAGCACTCAAGGGTGTGACTTTTTTTGGTTCTAAGCCAGTTTTGAACACTTGCCTATCGCCCTCCACCCCACCCCAATTTCCATCCTTATAACTACGCAGCAGCAGTCCGTGATTAGTCTGACTTCCCTGTGTACAGTATTCTGTTTTAGAATGGTGTTTAAAGCATATCTTCATGTCATGCTGATTCAGACCTAGTGCAGTGGTTAAATAGTTAGAATGACAATGACCTTCATCTTTATAAGGAGAGCAGTCCTGACAGACATCTGGAGCTGCAGAATGTGAGATGTGTTTGCTACTGTTAAATAAATCTGTTTTCCAACTGCATTTTTTCTTGGGGCTGGATGTAGGAGAATACTACGGGATTCCCATGCACATTCTTCATCTCCAGACTCCCAGCCATCTCTGTCCTAAGGCTCCTTGGGTGGTGTGTTTCAGCCCTACTCTCTTGTATCATCACTAAAGTACTGCTTCTTGCATTTTATGTTTCTGACTGCACGCTCTCCCTAACTCTGGACATAAGTTCCACAATTATTTGATGATCAACCTGAATGTGAATCTCTTCTAACTGACTAATGGTTCATTTTAAATAGTGCAGGTATAGGAATGTCCTTGCTGTTAAGACTAACTTTGCCTGGTTCACACCTTGTGTTAATGATATAGTTTCACAAGGAGCTTGCAGATAAACAGAGACTGATGTCACCTCTGCATGGACACCTTGCTATCCCAGGTGCCCCAAATGTGGGATGAATGCTGTTGGTTGCCATTTGCGAGTATGTAAGCTCGATAGCAGTTAATGAAAAAAAACTGCCACATGACTGAATTTATACCTTGCTGAATGCAAGTCTCACTTTTATTCATGGCCTTGTCTTGTGCTGCAATGAGGCCACCCTCAGAGTGGAAGGGCAATATCTTATATTCTGTCCAGGTTAGCCTCCAACCTGCTGGCATGAATATTAATGTCTCCTACTAGTAAAAAATTTTCCCTCCTCCTCCTCTCTTCTGTTCCTCACTCTGGCCATTTACCTCTTCTCACCTGCCTATCACTTCCCCCTGGGTTCTCTCCTCCCTCCCTTTCTCCTTTCCTGTCAGATTCCTTCTTCTTCAGCCCTTTATCTCTCCCACCCCACTCGACTTCTCCTATTACCTTCCAGCCTCCTTCCCTTCCCCTTAATTCTGGCATCTTCCCCCTTCCTTTCCAGTCCTGATGAAGGGCTCAGCCCAAAACTCATGAGCCCTAACTCATATCAGCATACCTCAACTCTGTTTTATCCCCCTGGTTCAGTCCCAACCTACCTACATCTGTGACACCTCACATGTTCTTGATCTTTTCAAGGATTTCAGTTTCCTTGGCCCTCATCATCTTATTTTTAAGATGGATGTCCAGTCCCTGTACACCTCCATCCTCCACCAGGAAGGCCTCAAAGCTCTCTGTTTCTTTCTGGACACCTGACCCAACCACAGAACACTACAGCACAGTACAGGCCCTTCAGCCCTCCATGTTGTGCTGACCCATACAATCCCTAAAAAAAAGTACTAAACCCACACTACCCCATAATCCTCCATTTTTCTTTCATCCATGTGCCTGTCAAGAGGCTCTTAAATACCCCTCATGTTTTAGCCTCCACCACCATCCCTGGCAAGTCATTCCAGGCAGTCACAACCCTCTGTGTAAAAAAACTTACCCCTGATGTCTCCCCTGAACTCCCCCCCCCCCTTAATTTTGTACATATGCCCTCTGGTGTTTGCTATTCATGCCCTGGGAAACAGGTACTGGCTATCCACCCTATCTATGCCTCTCAAAATCTTGTAGACCTCTATCAAGTCCCCTGTCATTCTTCTATGCTCCAAAGAGAAAAGTCCCAGCTCTACTAACCTTGCTTCATATGACTTGTTCTCCAAACCAGGCAACATCCTGGTAAATCTGCTCTGCACCCTCTCCATAGCTTCCACATCCTTCCTATAATGAGGTGACCAGAATTGAACACAATACTCTTTAAGTGCGGTCTCACCAGAGATTTGTAGAGTTGCAGCATGACCTCTCTACTCTTGAACTCAATCCCTCTGTTAATGAAGCATAGCAACCCATAGGCCTTCTTAACTACCCTATCAACCTGTGCAGCGACCTTGAGGGATGTATGGATTTGAACCCCAAGGTCCATTTGTTCATCCACACTCTTAAGTAACTGACCATTAATCCTGTACTCAGTCTTCTGGTTTGTCCTTGCAAAATGCATCACCTCACACTTGTCCAGATTGAACTCCATCTGCCATTATTCTGCCCAACTCTGCAGCCTGCTTATATCCTCTTGTAACCTTCGACAAATTACAGCTCCATCCACAACTCCTCCAATCTTCGTGTCATCCGCAAACTTACTCACCCATCCTTCTGCCTCTCCAGGTCATTTATAAAAATCACAAATGGCAGGGGTCCCAGGAGAGATCCCTGTGGCACTCCACTAGTCACCGACCTCCAGGCAGAATACTTCCCTTCCACAACCACCCTCTGCTTTCTTCCTTTAAGCCAGTTTTTTATCCGAACAGCCAAGGTTCCACTTATCCCATGCCTCTTGAGTTTCTGAATGAGTCTCTCATGAGGGACCTTGTCAAATGCTTTGCTAAAGTCCATGTAGATCACATCCACTGCCCTACCCTCATCAATTTCTTTTGTTACTTCCTTTTGTTACCCAGTTCCCTTCCACCACCATTCTCCTCCGCCTAGCAGAACTTGACCTCGCTCTTAATAATTTCTCCTTTGACTCCTCCCACTTCCTTCAAACAAAAGGGGTGGTCATGGGCACTCGCATTGGTCCCAGCTATGCCTGCCTGTCCGTTGGCTACGTGGAACAGTCTATGTCCCAAGCCTACACTGGTGATTGTCCCACGCTTTTTCTACGCTACATTGACGACTGCATTGGTGTTGCTTCTTGCGTGTTGAATTTGTCGATTTCATCCACTTGGCCTCCAATTCCACCCTGCCCTCAAATTCACCTCGTCCATTTCCAACATCTCCCTTCCATGACCTCACTGTTTCTATCTCCAGAGACAGCTTACCCACCGATATCTATTACAAACCCACAGACTCTCACAGCTACCTGGACTACACCTCGTCCCACTGTGTTACTTGTAAAAATGCCATCTCCTACTCTCAATTCTTCTGTCTCCACTGCATCTGCTCTCAGGATGAGGCTTTTCATTCCAGAATGAAGGAGATGTCCTCCTCCTTCAAAGAAAGGGCCTTCCCTTCCTCCACCATCAATGCTGCTCTCACCCGCATGTCTTCATTTCACACACGTCTGCTCTTACCCCATTCTCCCGCCACCCTATTAGGGAGGGTTCCTCTTGTCCTCACCTACCACCCCACCAGTTGCCGCGTCCAGCACGTAATTCTCCAAAACCTCCGCCACCTCCAAAGGGATCCCACCACCAAGCACATCTTTCTCCCCCCCACCACTTTCTGCTTTCCTCCGCGACTCCCTTGTCCATGCATCGCTCCCCACTAATACCCCTCTGGGCACTTGCACTTGCACTTACCCTTGCAAGTGGAACAAGTGCTACACCTGCCCCTACACCTCTTCCCTCACCACCATCCAGGGTCCTAAACAGTCCTTCCAGGTGAGGCAACACTTCACCTGTGAGTCTGTGGGGGTCATATACTGTGTTCAGTGCTCCCGGTGTGGCCTCCTGTATATCGGTGGAGACCCGACATAGATTGGGAGACCTCTTTGCCGAGCACCTACACTCCGTCCGCCAGAACAAGCGGGATCTCCCAATGGCCACCCATTTCAATTCCACTTCCCATTCCCATTCCGATATGTCCATCCATGGCCTCCTCCACCACCGGGATAAGGCGACACTTAGGTTGGAGGAGCAACTCCTTATATTCCTTTTGGGTCGCCTCCAACCTGATGGCATGAACATCGGTTTCTCAAACATCCAGTAATGCCCCCACCTCACACCCCCCTTCACCATATCCCATTCCCTTTTCCCGCTCTCACCTTATCTCTTTGCCCGCCCATCGCCTCCCTCTGGTGCTCCTCCCTTTTTCTTTCCATGGCCTTCTGTCTCTTTCATCAATCAACTTCCCAGCTCTTTACTTCAATCCTCTCCCTCCAAGTTTCACCTATCACCTGGCATTTCTCTCTCCCCTCCACCCACCTTTTAAATCTACTCCTCAGCTTTTACCTCCAGTCCTGCCAAAGGGTTTCGGCCCGAAATATCAACTATACTTTTTTCCATAGGTGCTGCCTAACCTGCTGAGTTCCTCCAGCATTTTGTGTATGTTACAAGTCTCACTAGTTATAGAATAAATGCAAACCAAATGAATTTGCATTATAGCACCAGAAATCAAGCCCGATTACTATTATCAGTATTGTCATTCTGTACAAATTGTTTACTGTTGGACTCCGGAAGTTGAAATTATATGAACCTCAATACCTTTGGTGCTCAGTACAATCTCAAGATTATTTTCATCTTTTTATCCCTTTGGGAAGCTGGTATGGAAATGTCCTTCTCATTAAACATATCTCTACTCACTTATCATCTTAGCAGGATGGATGGCAAAGCCACACAACTGTTTTGGCAGAATTTTGACAGCATGTGTCATTCACTGATATCTTCAACCTCTCACTCCGGCAGTGTGTAGTACCCACCTGCTTCTTGGGCTTCAATCATACCGCTGCCCAAGAAGAACGTAGTAACTTGCCGCAACGACTATCGCCCAGTGACACTTACACCCACGGTGCTGAAGTGTTTTGAAAGGCTGGTATTGAAACATATCTGCTCCTGCCTGAGAGGTGTCTTGGATCCACTCCAATTTGCCTACCCGAGCAACAGGTCCACAGCAGATGCCATCTCATTGGCTCTTCTGGATAGCAAAGATGTGTATATCAGGATGCTCTTTATTGATTACAACTCAACATTTAACACCATCATCCCCTCAAAACTAATCAGCAAACTCCAAGACCTGGGCCTCAATACCCTCTTGTGCAATTGGATCCTGGATTTCCTCACTTGTTGACCCCAGTCAGTTTGAATTGGCAAAAACATCTCCTCCACAATCTCCATCAGTACAGGTGACCACGAGGCTGTGTGCTTTGCCCCCTGCTCGACTCCCTTTACATCTATGACTGTGAGGCTAAGCACAGCTCCAACGCCATATACAAGTTTGCTGATAACACCACTGTCATCAAAGGGGTTGATGAATCAGTGCAGGAGGGAGATTGGAAATTTGCCCGAGTGGTGTAATAACAACAAATTCTCACTCAATGTTAGCAAGACCAAGGAACTGATTGAAGACTTCAGTAGAGGGAAACCAGAGGTCCATGAACCAGTCCTCAACGAAGGATCGGAGTAGAGAGGGTCAGTAACTTTAAACTCCTGAGTGTTACTATCTCAGAGGAACTATTATATAAAGCACCTCTACTTCCTCAGGAGTCTCTGCAGATTCAGCATGGCATTAGAAACTTTGACAAGCTTCTCTTGATATGTAGCGGAGAGTGTATTGATTGGCTATATCACAGCCTGATATGGAGACACCAGTGCCTTTGAGTGACAAATACTACAAATGGTAGCAGATTTGGCCTAGTACTTCATTGAGCACATCTACATGAAACACTGTCATAGGAAAACTGCATCCATCATCAGAAATCCCCACCACCCAGGCAACGCTCTGGTTTTGATGCTGCCGTCAGGTGAAAGGTACAAGAGCCTCAGGACTCGCACCACCTGGTTCTAGAACAGTTACTACCCCTCAACCATCAATGTTCTTGAACAAAAGGGGATAACTACACTCATTTGTTGAGATGTTCCCTCAACCAATAATCTCACTTTAAGGACTTCCTTATCGTGTTCTCATTATTTATTGCTGTTTATTTATATTTGCACAGTTTGTTGTCTTCTGCATTCTGGTTGATCTTTCATTGACCCTGTTATAGTTACTATTCTATAGATTTGCTGAGTATGCCTGCAGGAAGAAGGATTTCAGAGTTGTATATGGTGACGTGTATGTACTCTGAAAATAAAGTTTACTTTAAACTTTGAACTTTTAGTCATTGGACCATGACCCTAGATGAATGGTGAAGATATTTATATACTAATGCATCTTAGCAATTGAATGTGTTAGTTTAAATGTATGTAACGTGATATGTTTTCTAGCCTCAAGAACTAACATATTCTCCATTTTACCTGGCATAATTCCATGTAACACCCACCATTGTAAATTGCTACTGGATCAGTGCCTATGAAGAACCGGGTGGAGAATGTCTCAGGCTAAATCCATACAGAGCCATGGGCGACGTGTTCATTGCATCTGTCTGGGCAAGACTGAAGGCCAGGTGTTGGAGGTGAAAGAGTATTTCACTCTTTAATCTCCCTTGAAATCTATTTTCAAAGAAAAATCTAAATAAAGCACATTGCGAACTCTTGGAGCAAGTGCGGATAATCCTTTGTATACATGCAAAGTGTAACATGAGCCATTTCTGGAGTCATAGAAAGTTTTCAAGCAAACCTTTGATGTCAGTTACATAGAACAATGCAGCGCAGTACAGGCACTGGCTGTCCACTCTATCGGTGCCTCCTCTCTTATACACCTCTATCAAGTCACTTCTCATCCTCCTTTGTTCCAAAGAGAAAAGCCCTAGAGATCAGAACTGAACACAATACTCCAAGTGTGATCTAACCAGAGTTTTAAAGAGCAGCAACATTACCTCCTGGCTCTTGAACTCAGACCCCCAACTAATTACAGCCAATACACACAAGCCTTCTTAACTACACTCTCAATTTGCAATTTTGAGAAATCTGGACGTGGATCTCAAGATCTCTATGTTCCTCCACACTGCTAAGAATCCTGTCACTAACTTGTACTCTGCCTTCAAATTCAACCTTCCAAAATGTATCATTTCACATTTTCCTGGATTGAACACCAACTACCACTTCTTAGCCCAGCTCTGTGCCCTATCAATGTCCTGTTGTAACCTATGACAACCTTCTACACAATCCACAACACCACCAACCTTTGTGTCATCTGAAAACTTACTAACCTGCCCTTCCTCTTCCTCATTTATAAAAATCACAAACAGCAGAGGTTCCAGAACTGATCCCTGTGGAACACCACTAGTCACTGATCTACAGGCAGAATATTCTCCATTTACTATCACCTTCTGCCTTCTATGGATAAGCCAATTCTGAATCCATACAATAAGCTTTTCCTGGATCCCATGCCTCCTAACTTTTTGAATGCCTTACTAAATCCATGGATACCACATCCTGTCTCTAAGAATCTTCTTCAATAGTTTGTGCACTACCAATTTAAAACTCACAAGCCTATAATTCCCAAGATTATTCCTGTTACCTTTCTTCAGCAAAGGAATAGCGTTTGCCACTTCCAATCTTCAGGTACTCCTGTGGCCAGTAAGGATGAAAAATCAGTACAGCAATCTGTTCCTTTGGTTCCCGTAGTAACCTGGGACAAATTATGTGACCGCCCTCCAGCCAAACAATCGGATGGATACCAAATAGCATGGCGGTTAGCTCAGGGTGTCAGAGTTCAAAGTTGAATCCTGGCATCCTTTGTAAGGAGTCTCTGCACAGTGGAATGCATGGGCTTTCTCCGGGTGTTCTGATTTCCTTCGACAGTCCAAAGACATAGCAGCTAGGCTGGTTATTCATTGTAAATTGTCTACGATTTGGTTAGGTTTTAATCAGTCACGGGTTGCTGGGTGATGCAGTTCAAAGGGCAGGAAGGGCCTTTTCCACACCTGTATCTCTGGATAAATGAATAAATATTCCGTTTGGCCCTGGGGACTTATCTATCCAAATGTTTCAGTACATTCTCACTCTTAACGTCGACATATTAGTCTGTTCTATGCAGTCCTCTTGTTTATCACTGGTGAATACTGAAGCAAAGTCCTCATTAATGACATTCCCTACTTCCTCCGACTCCAGGTACATGTTTCCTCCTTTATCCCTGATTGGTCCTACCCTCACTCTAGTCATTCTTCTGTTCTTCACAAATGTGCAAAATGCCTTGGAGTTTTCATTAAATCTACTTGCCAATGTCTTCCCATGTCACCTTCTCACTCTCAGAGGCCCCTTCTTAAACTCCTTCCTGGCTACCTTTCGACTGTCAAGAGCCTTGTCTAATCCTTGCTTCCTAAATCTTTCTTTCTCCCTCTTGACTATGCTTTAAGTATGCTTCCTTCTCCCCATTGTCGACTATGGTTCCTTCACTCTACCATCCTTTCCCTGCCTCGTCAGGAAAAACCTATCCAGAACCTCATGCAAGTGTTCCCTGAACAACCTCCTTATTTCTGTTTCACATAACCCTGAGTGCATCTGTTCCCAGTATATTCTTGCAAGTTCTTGCCTAATCAAATCATAAATTGCCCTCCCCCTATGAAGTACTTTCCCATACTGTCTGCTCCTTTCCCTACCCAAGGCTACAGTAAAGGTCAGGAAGTTGTGATCACTGCCTCTAAAATGCTATCCCACTGAAAGATCTGTCAACAGACCCGGTCCATTGCTGAGCACCAGATACAATATGGCCATCTCTTATTGTCGAATCCTTCCTGGACACACCTAACAAATTCTGCCCCATCCAAACTTTGCAACAAGGAGGTGCCAATCAATACTCGGGAAGTTCCCCCATGACAACAACCCTGCTACTTTTTTTGCACCTTGCAACATCTGTCTCCCAATTTTCTCCTTGGTGTCTCTGTTACTACTGTGGGACTATAGAACACTGCCAGTGGAGTGAGTGGTTGCTCCTTTCTTGTTTCTGACTTCCACCCATACTGACTCAGTTGACAAGCCCTCCATGACATCCTCCCTTTCTGCAGATGTGACACTATCCCATCACGGACATTTACACTACACGCTGCATCCGCAAAGGAAACAGCATTATGAAGGACTCCATGCACCCCTCATACAATCTCTTCTCCCTCCTGCCGTCTGGGAAAAGGCACCGAAGCATTCGGGCTCTCATGACCAGACTATGTAACAGTTTCTTCCCCCAAGCTATCAGACTCCTCAATACATGAAGCCTGGACTGACACCTTGCCCTATTGTCCTGTTTATTATTTATTGTAATGCCTGCACTGTTTTTGTGCACCTTATGCAGTCCAGTGTAGGTCTGTAGACTAGTATAGCTTTCTCTGTGTTTTTTTTATTACGTAGTTCAATCTAGTTTTTTGTACTGAGTCATGTAAACCATGGTCCTGAAAAACGTTGTCTCATTTTTACTATGCACTGTACCAGCAATTATGGTCGAAATGACAATAAAAGTTGACTGGACTTGATATTAAATGTAATTTTGATTCTGATTCTGACACTTCAAGCCATTCAACTGGCTGCATTTATGTTCTACTTGTTCTGAAAATGACAAACAAACTAAAATTATATTTCCAATTATTTTTTAATCCATTTTATTAAAAGTAATTTGCAGTTTTGAGCAAACCCTATCTGTTGTATTCCCATCATTTCCATGACATGTCCCTGGGTTGCTTTCCATTAAAAAAAAGGAACTGTCTGGGAGCCAGTTTTGAGAAATATTCTCAGTACAGAGTAAGTTTTTTTAGAACATTGAAATCCATTTGTTCTATTCTAGCATTTTCATTTAATCCCAATATAAATAGAATTTGACCATGAGCAGAAATATTGTAACATAAGGCTTTCATGCCTACTTTCTCATTCTTTGCCACTCCTTTCTCCTTTCCTTTGCATCATTCCAAGGCACGTGTTATGTTATAGTGAGCGTGTCTTCTGAGGACAGGTTGAGCGAGCTAGTGCCTTTCTCTTTGGAGCAGGAGGATGAGAGGTGTCTTCATAGAGGTGTATAAGATAAGAGAGATCGAGTGGATAGCCAGAGACGACTTTGTAGGCTAATAAGAGGGGTATAATTTTAATATGTATGGAGGAAAGTGTGGGAGCGTAGCAGAAGTAAATTTTTACATAGAGCGGTGGCTGTATGAAACGCCCTGCCAGAAGTACAGGTAGAGGCAGATATATTAGCCATGTTTAGGCACATGAATGATAGGAAAATGGAGGACGATGTAGGTGGGAAGGGTTAGATTGATCTTAGAGTAGGTTAAAAGTTCAGCACAACATTGCCAGCTGAAGGGTCTATACTGTGCTGTCATGTTCCATGCAATATTTATTATGGGCAGTGCCAAGCTCCAATGAAAATTTTCCATGTACTATATCAAAATCAGGTGGAAGTTTGGCATCCTGCACCCTTGTGGGTATTGTACCTTTGGTTAGGCTGGTGTAAGTATTATTGAAGTCACAACGTTGCTGAAACTCTTGTTTAAAAACTCATTATGTCAAAGCACAAACGTTTCTTGACCTGCTATGGAGAAGTTGTTTGGTTTTGGATCTGACGCTATCCAACAGGATTGTAAAGATGCTTGAGGGACTGAGTAACGTATTGGCTTTTGGCCATTCTTTTTGACAACAAAGCTGTACCAAAAATGTCTATCGCATTGCCAGAATGGTTGCTGCTTTTATGTTATGATCTGGCTATGATGGAAACTGACATAAATCACAATGTGTTTTGATTGTTCAGTCCCTCTCTCATCGTTTATCATTTTAAAAATGCTGCTATTATCTTTTGTTATGATATAGAAACTAAAATTGAGGAACTAACATATTTGGCATTGGCTGTTAAAGGATGAGTCTGACTTTAAGCTCAGTTCCTCCGTGAAGAATTAAATCATATGATTGACTTTTACCCGAGTTGTAGCAATAATCTGTAATTGCATGCTCGACTTGTTTGTAGCTTAGTTCTATGCTGAGTTCCAATTATTTATTTTCTCCCTCATTTTCTGCACAAAGAAACAAAAACACATTTATGATTTCAAGCTACTGTTACTTCAAACCTCTTTACAACATGCTTTTCATCCAGATATAAACCATAGTTTTGATTTACCATTTTGCAATTTGTGTATCCATAACCAAGATCCTATGCATCTCTAATACATTACTTTCACAGTCCAAGCTACATGACCTCTTTCTTCTTCCTACCAAAATACACATGGTGACAATTAAATCCACAAAGCTATAATTAGGCCTAACATTTATTTTTAAAAAGAGAAATGAATTACCATTAGCAATGTTACAGATTATTTTTTTAAAAATCACATCTAACTTATCACGTTGTAATTTTGAGTGAGTCCTAGTTCAAAGAGCATGTTTCACACTTCACAACAACATTGTGTCATCTGGGTCTCTGTTTCTTAGAAGGATAAAATTTGAAAAAGGGTTATAAGTTGGACTGGGTACATTGAGGAAGTGACATGGTTTGGCAAGGGAAACAGAAATAGGAATAGACCATTCAGTGAGTTTATGGCAGAACCAAATTTGTCCTCAATGTCCCGCACTCCTCCTATATTGCATAAATCCTTTGTAGTTTAATACTGTATAGGTGATCCAGTAGAATTGATGGTTGTGGCAGATGAAATATATTTCTGGGAAATAGAGTGTTGTATTCTGGTTGGAAGAGGAAGAAGCAGCACTATAGAGGACACAATTCTGAAAAGTGTAAAAGAAATAAAATAGATCAGTGCATATTTGTTGAAAGTGGCAAGTTTCAAAAGTAGTTTAAAAATTACTTCAGGGATCATGGGCTCATAAATGGAGCTGCCTGATGTCACAGTTTTGTGGTCCTAGGATATGCGTCACACTCTCCAGAGTTCTTTGTTCCTTCAGACCAGAACACTCAATGTCCACTCTTTTATTATTTGTGCCTTTGTCTTGTGCTCCTCAATTCTCTGGATTAAATTCCATTTCCAATTTGTCATCTCCTTTATCTCTAACTGCTTTATCAGCATCAACCACATAGATCCTATTTCTTAATGTTTATATCCTCTGTAAACTCTTTTATTGTGCCCCACATAATTTAAGACTAAATTGTTAGTATTTACCATAGAAAACAAGAGATGAACTCTGAGACCCCAATTGTAGATTTCTAGTTAGTTACACTTCTAGAAGGAAAAAGGCCAGTTCTTCAAATGTAGGACAATTTCCTTTGTTAATGTTTAGGTGAAAAAGTCCTTGCCCAAATATTTTGATGTATTGAAAAATCCTTTTGTGTCCTAGTGAACAAAATCAGATTGTGTTTAAGAGTTCATGCTGACAGAGGTTTGAAATGTGTTACAGGGAGAGAGACAGCACTTGGACTACATATAGATCTGGTCTCCACGTTAAAGGAAGGATAGGCAGTGAAGTTTCATTAGAGTGATTCCTGGGATTAAGCGCTTGACATATGAAAGAAAGTTGAACAGGTTATGTCAATGCTCACTGGAATATAGAAGGATGGGATGGCGTTCTTCTGGTTGATTGGGTGGCTGCTGAAAGAGTAGCCTCTGGTTAATAATTATTCAGGGAGTAGACAGAATAAAAAGAATAAACTTAGTGGGGTTATCTGGACCCAGTGGGGCAGAGTTTCAAAATATGGAGCTGCACATTTAAAAAGGTAATGAGTAGGAATTCTCTGGTATTTTTTTATCCTAGAGAGCTGTGGCAGGTGAGTTATGAGATATATTTAAGACCGTGGTTGATTCGAAGCCAATGGCAAGATTAGGCAGGTAATATTGTGGCCATACTGGATCAGCCATGATCTAGTAGAGCAGGTTAGAAAGATCAAATGCCTATTTTTTAATGCTTTTATTTATAGCTGGTATCAGAAGGGATTTATTTACACAAAGAATAATTTAAAGCATGTTTCAAATAAAAAAAAATACACAAGAGATAGTGCCATGCGATGGATGTACTGTAATTTTATTTTGTATTGCAAGGTTGACTATAGTGCTTTGCTGTTTTTAATGTACAGTGCCTATAAAAAGTATTCACCCCGCCCTTGTAAGTTTTCATGTTTTATTCTTTTACAGCATTGAATCACAGTGGATTTAATTCAGCTTTTTTGACACAGATCAACAGAAAAGACTCTTACATGTCAAAGTGAAAACAAATTTCTACAAATTGTTCTAAATTTATTACAATTATTAAACACAAAATAATTGATTGCATAAGTACTTCAATTCAGTATTTAGTAGATGCACCTTTGGTAGCAATTACAGCCTTGAGTCTGTGTGCATAGGTCTCTATCAGTTTTGCACATCTGGACACTGCAATGATTCCCCATTCTTCTTTACAAAACTGCTCAAGCTCTGTCAGATTGCATGGGGATCATGAGTGAACAGCCCTTTTCAAGTCCAGCCACAAATTCTTAATTGGATTCTGACTTGGCCACTCCAGGACATTAACTTTGTTGTTTCTAAAGCCATTCCTGTGTAGCTTTGGCTTTATGTTTGGGGTCAAGGATAATCTTCTCCCAAGCTGCAGTTCGCTTGCAGACTGCGTCAGCTTTTCCTCCAGGATTTCCCTGTATTTTGCTGCATTCATTTTACCCTCCACCTTCACAAGCCTTTCAAAGCCTGCTGCAGTGAAGCACCCCCACAGCATGATACAGCCACAACCACGCTTCAAGGCAAGATGCATGGTGTCATAGCATTTAGTCTGATGGCTAAAAAGTTCAATTTTGGTTTCATCAGACCATAGAACCTTTTTCCAGCTGACTTCAGAGTCTCCCACATGCCTTCTGGCAAACTCTAGCCAAGATTTCATGCGTTTTTTCCCCAAACAGTGGCTTTCTCTTTGCCACTCTCCCATAAAGCTGCGACTGGTGAAACACCCGGGCAACAGTTGTTGTACGTGCAGTCTCTCCCATCTCGGCCACTGAAGCTCGTAACTCCTCCAGAGTTGTCATAGGTCTCTTGGTGGCCTCCCTCACTAGTCCTTTCTTGCACGGTCACTCAGTTTGAGGATGGCCTGCTCTGGGCAGATTTACAGCTGTGCCATATTCTTTCCATTTCTTGATGAATGGTTTAACTGTACTCCGACGGATATTCAGTGACTTGGAAATTTTCTTGTATCCAGCTGCTGACCTGTGCTTTTCAATAACCTTTTCGCGGAGTTGTTTGGAGTGCTCTTTTGTCTTCATGGTGTAGTTTTTGCCAGGAAACTGACTCACCAGCAGTTGGACCTTCCAGACACAGGTGTGTTTTTGCTACAATTAATTGAAACACGGTGACTGCACACAGGTGATCTCCATTTAACTAATTGTGTGACTTCGAAAACCCATTGGCTGCACCAGTGATGCCTTGGTTTCATATTAAAGGGGGGGGGGAATACTTATGCAATCAATTATTTTATATTTGTAATTAATTTAGGTCACTTAGCAGAGACCTGTTTTCACTTTGACACAAAAGAGTCCTTTTCTATTGATCAGTGTCAAAAAAGCCAAATTAAATCCACTGTCATTCAATGTTGTAACACAATAAAACATGACAACTTCCAACAAGGGTGTGAATTCTTTTCATAGGCACTGTATACATGGCTTCTGGTTTGTGGTGCTTCTTTCCACTTGCTTCACTCATTCTGGGAGTACAGAACCTTACAGGTGGCCAACAGTCAGTGACCAGAGAAAAAACTGTCTTGTTTCCAGTGATATTTAACTTCAGCTTCTGTTCTGGAATAGGCTCAGCTGACCGCTCTGATTACTCATATTACACCGCCAGTGTCTAAACTGACTGATCATGGTTACAAAAGCTGACATTTTGCAAATCAGATGAAATCATGCATTAAAGCAGATACTCAGTTCTGTTTAAAATTGTGGACACAATGGCTGAATTGCTGGCCCCTTCCCACATGATACTTAGTCATTGAGTCGATTTGCCTCTGTAATCTCTGTTGAAAGCAGTAGGCAGTAATAATCAAAACTGCTTAGTTTTAAGCAGTGTGAACTGTGCATCTCCCCACCCATTTCATGTTTCACAGACTTTTTTAGGGTTCTAGAAATCAGGGAATTGATGAAAGATATGATTTGACGGATATGAATGGAAATGGTAGGCTTTTAGTGCTCTTGTTAGAGATCTGTTTATTGTCCCTCAAGTGGACGTATACTTAATTGGGTCCTGACGAAGGGTCTCGGCCCGAAACATCGACAGCGCTTCTCCCTATAGATGCTGTCTGACCTGCTGCATTCCACCAGCATTTTGTGTATGTTGCTTGAATTTCCAGCATCTGCAGATTTCCTCGTGTTTGCGATATCAATTTTACTCATTTCCATAGATGCTGCCTGACCTGCTGAGTTGCTCCAGTATTTTGAATACGTTGCTCCTTAACTTTCTTCACTGTTCAAGGCTCTACAGTGTCGGATATTGTAAATAAATGTGAGAGATATGCAGATTTGTGTACAAGGAAGAGTGGTAGGGAGGGAGGGAGGGAATGTGGAGAGTGGTAGGGAGGGAGGGAATGTGGAGAGTGGTAGGGAGGGAGGGAGTGTGGAGAGTGGTAGGGAGAGAGGGAGTGTGGAGAGTGGTAGGGAGGGAGGGAGTGTGGAGAGTGGGGGGAGGGAGTGTGGTACGGAGGGACGGAGTGGGGAGAGTGGTAGGGAGGGACAGTGTGGAGAGTGGTACAGAGGGAGGGAGTGTGGAGAGAGGGAGGGAGGGAGTGTGGAGAGTGGGAGGGAGGGAGGGAGGGAGTGTGGAGAGTGGTAGGTAGGGAGGGAGGGAATGTGGAAAGTGGTAGTGAGAGAGGGAGTGTGGAGAGTGGTAGGGAGGGAGTGTGGAGAGTGGTAGGGAGGGAGTGTGGAGAGTGGTAGGGAGGGAGGGAATGTGGAGAGTGGGAGGGAGGGAGGGAATGTGGAGAGTGGTAGGGAGGGAATGTGGAGAGTGGTAGTGAGGGAGGGAGTGTGGAGAGTAGGAGGGAGGGAGTGTGGAGAGTGGTAGGGAGGGAGGGAGTGTGGAGAGTGGTAGGGAGGGAGTGTGGAGAGTAGGAGGGAGGGGAGGGAGTGTGGAGAGTGGTAGGTTGGGAGTGTGGAGAGTGGTAGGGAGGAAGTGTGGAGAGAGGTAGGAAGGGAGGGAGTGTGGAGAGTGGTAGGGAGGGAGGGAGTGTGGAGAGTGGTAGTGAAGGAGGGGGTGTGGAGAGTGGTAGGGAGAGAGGGGGTGTGGGGAGTGGTAGGGAGGGAGGGAGTGTGGAGAGTGGTAGTGAGGGAGGGAGTGTGGAGAGTGGTAGTGAGGGAGGGAGAGTGGTAGTGAGGGAGGGAGTGTGGAGAGTGAGAGGGGATGGAGTGTGGAGAGTGGTAGGGAGGGAGTGTGGAAAGTGGTATGGAGGGAGGGAGGGAGGGAGTGTGGAGAGTGGTAGGGAGGGAGGGAATGTGGAGAGTGGTAGTGAGGGAGGGAGTGTGGAGAGAGGGAGTGTGGAGAGTAGGAGGGAGGGAGTGTGGAGAGTGGTAGGGAGGGATAGAGTGTGGAGAGTGGTAGGGAGGGAGGGAGTGTGGAGAGTAGGAGGGAGGGAGTGTGGAGAGTGGTAGGGAGGGAGGGAATGTGGAGAGTGGTAGTGAGGGAGGGAGTGTGGAGAGTAGGAGGGAGGGAGTGTGGAGAGTGGTAGGGAGGGAGGGAGTGTGGAGAGTGGTAGGGTGGGAGTGTGGAGAGTGGTAGGGAGGAAGTGTTTAAAGTGGTATGGAGGGGAGGGAGGGAGTGTGGTGAGTGGTAGGGAGGGAGTGTGGAGAGGTGGTAGGGAGGGAGGGAATGTGGAGAGTGGGAGGAGGATGTGGAGAGTGGTAGGGAGGGAGGGAATGTGGAGAGTGGGTAGGGTGGGAGGGAATGTGGAGAGTGGTAGGGTGGGAGTGTGGAGAGTGGTAGGGAGGAAGTGTTTAAAGTGGTATGGAGGGAGGGAGGGAGTGTGGTGAGTGGTAGGGAGGGAGTGTGGAGAGTGGTAGGAGGGAGGGAATGTGGAGAGTGGTAGGGAGGAGTGTGGAGAGTGGTAGGGGAGGAGTGTGGAGAGTGGTATGGAGGGAGGGATGTGGAGAGTGGAGAGGGAGGGAGGAATGTGGAGAGTGGTAGGAGGGAGGGAATGTGAGAGTGTAGTGAGGGAGGGAGTGTGGAGAGTAGGAGGGAGGGAGTGTGGAGAGTGGTAGGGAGGGTAGGGAGGTGTGGAGAAGTGGTAGGGAGGGAGTGTGGGGAGTAGGAGGGAGGGAGGGAGTGTGGAGAGTGGTAGGAGGGAGGGAGGGAATGTGGAGAGTGGGGGAGGGTAGTGTGGGGTGTGGGAGGAGAGGGAGGAGGGAGGGAGTGTGGAGAGTGGTAGGGAGGGAGGGGGTGTGGAGAGTGGTAGTGAAGGAGGGGGTGTGGAGAGTGGTAGGGAGGGAGGGAGAGTGGTAGTGAGGGAGGGAGTGTGGAGAGTGAGAGGGGATGGAGTGTGGAGAGTGGTAGGGAGGGAGGGAATGTGGAGAGTGGTAGTAAGGGAGGGAGTGTGGAGAGAGGGAGTGTGGAGAGTAGGAGGGAGGGAGTGTGGAGAGTGGTAGGGAGGGATAGAGTGTGGAGAGTGGTAGGGAGGGAGTGTGGAGAGTGGTAGTGAGGGAGGGTGTGGAGGTGGTAGGGAGGAGGGAGAGTGGTAGTGAGGGAGGGAGTGTGGAGAGTGAGAGGGATGGGTGTGGAGAGTGGTAGGGAGGGAGTGTGGAAGTGGTATGGAGGGAGGGAGGGAGTGTGGAGGTGGTGGGAGGGAGGGATGTGGAGGTGGTGGTGGGGGTGTGGGAGTGGTAGGGAGGGATGGGTGTGGGGTGGTAGGGGGGGTGTGGAGGTGGTAGTGAGGGTGTGGGAGTGGTGGGGGGAGGGGTGGTGTGGGGAGGGAGTGTGGGTGTGGAGGGGTGGGTGTGGGAGGTGGTTGGGAGGGGTGTGGAGTGGTGTGGTGGGAGGGGGGGTGTGGAGGTGGTGGGTGGGTGGGTGTGGAGGTGGTGTGGGGGGGTGGGGTGGGGTGGGTGTGGGTGGGGGGGGTGTGGGGTGGTGGGTGGGGGGGTGTGGTGGGTGGTGGGTGGGGGGTGGGTGTGGTGGGTGGGTGGGTGTGGGGGTGTGGTGGGGTGGGGGTGTGTGGTGGTGGTGGGTGGGGGTGTGGGGTGGGTTGGGTGGGGGGGGTGTGTGGGGTGGGTGGGTGGGGGTGTGGGGGTGGTTGGGAGGGTGTTGGTGGTGTGGGGGTGGGAGGGTGTGTGGTGGTGGTGGGGGGTGTGTGGGAGTGGTGGGGTGGGGGTGTGGGGTGGTGGGTGGGGAGGGGTGTGGGGGTGGTGGGGTGGGGGGTGTGGGGAGTGGGAGGGAGGGTGGGATGTGGAGAGTGGTAGGGAGGGATGTGGAGAGTGGTAGTGTGGGGGGGAGTGTGGAGTAGGAGGGAGGGAGTGTGGAGGTGGTTGGGAGGGAGGGAGGGAATGTGGAGAGTGGGAGGGTAGGGAGTGTGGAGAGTGGGAGGGAGGAGTGTGGAGAGTGGTAGGGAGGGAGGGAGTGTGGGAGAGTGGTAGTGAAGGAGGGGGTGTGGAGAGTGGTAGGGAGAGAGGGG